>NC_136063.1:332367494-332967494 GCF_964261635.1 Lissotriton helveticus | reverse complement strand
GTTACATTTTTAATTGTTTTGATAACGTTGGTGGGTGGAATCGTCTTTGGTGTACATTTGATTTTTATGCCAGTAACTACAGTACCTCCCCTTGATCCTACTACTTCTACGGTTTCTTCTATGCATTCTTTTCACTCATTTCCTGAACACGAACAAGCTCGACGCTCAGAATTTATTAACAATACATTTGTACAGCTCTTGCATCAACACCAACTGGTAGTTAATACTACAGACTGCTGGGTGTGTGGCTTGATACCTCACACTATGGATAAAGGCATTCCCTATCTAGTCTTGCCTTTTAGCTACAATGGATCATTTCAGGCCTTCCAGACCATTTTTTCATATGCCCTTGAGACCTATCCTCCGCGTCCACCACGGTCCACTAAATACAACTCAGCCAACAAAGCTTTAGTCCAGGGAATTATTGACATGATTAAAGACGTCAATAATACTCCATCTTACCCTAGAGATGAATTACGGGTGTATTTGAGTTGGAACTCTACAGAGTATCGCCTTAGTTTGGGAGAAAGCAAGCGTAAAAGCTCCACTTCAGTTTGGGTTGTGCCTCACCGAGGTCAGGTCTGTTTGCAAGGAAATGGGAGAAATCTGAGAGCTCAGCTAGGGAAGAGTGAGTGCGTTGAGACTTACGTATTTCCATCTAACTCCTCCCCTGCCTTCCTGACTGCTAGGGGTACCTACTTCATCTGTCAGGACAGAGCATATACATGGCTGCCTGCTGACTTTTCAGGTTCATGTTATATTGCTCGATTGTTACCTCCGACATACACTGCTTCTTCAGATTATCACAAGACCAGAGTAGCAAGAGGTGTCTTCAGCAAGGAAGATACCGCTGGTCAAGAAGCTGGAGACTTTTTCAAAGGTTTCCTTCCGTTTTGGGGGCCTATGGCCAATAGTAGAAATCTACGTCAACTAACACGGGTAGTTGAATCTACTATTACAGAAACTGCAGGTGCCCTTAGTAACTTAACAGCTGAGTTTCAGGCGGATCGTCTCATGACGTTGCAGAACCGAATGGTTCTAGACGTAATACTTGCAGATCGAGGTGGGGTATGCAGAATGATCCAATCGAGCTGCTGTATCTTTATTCCAAATAATGCTCCAACAGTCTATGAAGCGATCTCTAAGCTACACAAGATTTCCGACTCTATACACGTAGATAAGGGAAACTGGTCCTTCATGGAGTGGTTTTGGACTCTGGTATCAGCGTGGGGATGGAAGGTTCTGATGGTCATTGGTGTCATCCTAGTATTTCTGTTCTCGTGCTGTCTTATTATCCAATGTGGTCCCGCTCTGTGTAGTCTCTGTGCTGCAACCTGTTTCAGAAAACCACCTGCATTAGGAGAAAAGGCACGAGACAGGATGATGATACAACAACATGTCACTGACCTAATGAGCATAGAATTAGACTCTGACTCTGATATAGACTGAGTAATTGCCTATGTAAGGGCAAAAGGAGGGTCTGAGGTTCCGTGACGATTTTACTCGTGTTTGTAAACATTGTCGTAAATACATAATTTTGGTATCAGTGAACCGCAAATGATCCATTTAGTATATCCTGGTGTTTTCGCTATGCTACGAGCAAGAGCACTCCTGTTACAAACACATTTCTGTTCCACCCGTGGCATCCATCTTAGAACACGGAAGCCATTTTGTATTCCTTGCCCTCACATAGTCAATGGACACGCAATGACCTCTTTTCATTTAAGGACACGTAGGCTTTAGCCGGCGATTCACCTTGCGAGTGACACGTGCACCTTAGGCCAGCAACGCTGTAGCAGCATGACTCGGCAAGAGCTGCCTCCCCAGCCTGAGGCTAGTCCTGCTATACTGGTTCTTGTGTTTGTTGGCCTGATCATGATTAGGCGGCCGAAGCTGGTAACCGTGCCCATTTACGATCCACAAACATCTCTTATCCTGTCTTTCTATCTTCTACACCTGGCTCTGCTCCTTTCCTTCTGGGCCTTTATTAGGGGGAGGTGACGAAATTTACGATGAGGCGGTCCGGGTCTTGAATGAGAAATTTACATGGGATTATGATGGAATAGTGGGAACCCCTCATTCGTAATATTTTGACATCAGATACTGTTGACGATTCCTGTGCAACGCCAAATATTTATTGTTTAAGACACGAATGTTTAGAACTGTGGTAACTTGTAAAGAATTTGCCCCGAGCAGAATATTTAGTATATAAGGAACAACCCTCTTTGTACAAATTGAACAGGCTCCTAGATACTGCCCATGTGTAGTTTCTGTGACTTCTGTGTCCCTGCAGTAATAAACCTTTGGTCTTTGACGCCACCATCGAGAAGCCCGTGTTTCTGTTTGTTTGTGCACCGAGACAGGTTGAACTCCGGGGTCTTCGGGTGTTTTCCCTGACACCTCTGGACGGAACCAAAAAGTCCAGAACTCCAAGGGTTGTTGAAGCCTGTTGCAGTCCTGTAGTTAAAAACAGAGTGGTTAGCCAACAAGCGCTTGGACTCACTCTGGTAGTCTTCGGTTCAAGCAGCAAGGCAGGCAGCAGGGCATCCTCTGAAGTTCAAGGAAGGCCTCAAGCAGCAGCACGGTTCTCCAAAATTCAAGCCACTCCTGCTGAGTGTCCTCCACAGGTCCGGGAGTGTACTGAAAATATTATACCTAGTGCCAGCTTTTGAACAGGAAAAAACTAGTAGACCTTCCAAGGGGTATCAGGTGACAAAAGACTAGTGACAAGTTCTATGTGAGTGAGCTGGAGTCATCCTTTGAAAAGCAAGTGGAATAGGAAATCGCTCTGCTCTTCTCATTCTGGCAGGATGACCCACCCTGCCAACATTTAGTCCCACTTTATCTCACTGTCATGAAGGAATACACAAAGGCAAACTGCCACTCTAATCACAGTAATGTGACACAGGCACCATATGGTTAGGAAAATGAAAATGCCAACTTTCTAAGAGTATTTTTCCCACTTCCACTTTCCATTAAAGAGTATTTCAAATTATAATTAATTTGAGATCGGTCATGACTTTCATACCTGTTCCCAATCAAATGTTAGCAAAATGTAATGTAACAATCTGGAGACTGCACATGTGTGGGGTTTTCCTGAACCATTACTGGTGTTGGTGCTTGGTGTTTCGGTCCCAACGGTTCAGTTGTTGCTGTTCGCCAGTTCCCCTACTGTGGAGGGTGTCAGCAGGAGCCGTTCCCCCAGCCAACTCAAGCCAGTGCTGAAGTGATAATGGATTTGTACGTCAATGATTGACTATTCCATTATATCTACAGGATATTTCGTGGCTAATGGAGTTCTCAATGGGGTATAAGGAAGGAAGCAATCATAAACCCATGCACATAACATTCAGGTTTGGTACATGGATTAGAGAAATATGGGCTAACATTCAAGAGATTTGCTATAAACTTAATGGAAACGCAGAGTGAAAAGAGAAACATAGAGGTGAATTGTGGGGCTATTGAATGGTTATCATGCACCTTTCTCCTGAGGAGAGTCTACATGTCATGTTATGTTATTGATATTTATAGAGCGCACGTACACCAATCGGTTCCTTGGCACTTGGATAACAGAACCCATGCCCACTGCTCAAGATCACAGTCATATGCTTGTTTGAAATGCCACGTTTTTATATGTTGTCTGAATCTGGTGTAACTGGGGGTCAACCTAATTTCCAATGGGAGGGAGTTTCAAATACCAGGGGGAAATACCGAGAATACAGAGCCGCACAATGTTTCTTGGAGAGAGCTTCACTGGGCATGACGGTTTGGCAGGCCTCAAACGGCCAGCCAAACCATCATGCCTAGTGAGGGGAGTGAACTATCACTCCCCCACCAGCTGTATCAACCCCTGGACCTGCCCCAAGACTCATCAGAGTCCTGGGGTGGGTCCAAGGGATTAAAATAAAACAATAATATGGGTGGATGGATGGATGGGTTTTTATATAGCGCAATATCACCGCCAGGTCTCAAAGCGCTTTGCATTGGGAACCCGTCCTGGTTTTTCCCTGTGAGATAGCCCCTTACTGGGTATCCCCAAGGTGAAAGCCAGGCATCCCGCCGCGGGGGGCGTAGTGGAGATTAAGCAAGCTATTGCCCAGAGTTGCAGAGTGTGAACCTGTGATTCGAGTAGGCACCGAAGCGAGAATTACCGAGTCCGTGGACATTTTGGGCTCAAGACCCTGCCGCGTCGGGAATTGAACCCTGGTCCCGGGTCTGACCTCTGCTTCAGGGTCTGCCTCCTCTAACCAGTGAGCCACACTCACTGGTTAGAGGAGGCAAAACGGGTTTAAAGCCCGTTTTATTATTGTTTTATTTCGGGATTTTGGCGGGGCGCTCCTCTGCACTAGTGGAGAGGCTGCCGCTAGTTTTGGGGTGTTACACACCCTAATAAATGAATTATGTAGTAAATAGTCCTGTACTCGTGTTTTAAGTCGGTATGTTGAAGTATTTGTCGGATTTCATTTGGGATTTTTAAAAACACATGCAGGCAAAAACACAACACACACACACATACATGCACACTCTCTTGTCTATGTTTTAAAGGTCTGAAGAAGTGGTTATTTTACGAAATATTGAGTTTTAAGTACACCTCAGAATCCGCACTCCTCTCACTATCTTAAGCCCCCCTCCTACCCTGCTTCTCAAGTATGACATATTTTTCCCAGTGCAACTGTTGGGAAACTTTACTTGACAAAGCTACGCCCGATTGGCTGGAAGTCAGAGATGTGGAAATATTTGGCTATTGTTGGTGATTGTTGGACTGGGTAACGATAACTATTTATTTTTCTCTGCACTGGACCCTTTGAGTGAATTCAACTGCAGCCAGTACGCCGTCGAAACATCTTTAAGCCTTCTGATTCAACACATTCAGCCCCATTTTATTGTGTAATTCTATGACGCGCTTGCCCACTTTCATCGATGTATGCTGTCCGAACAGGCTTCCGTACTGCGTCGTCGTGAGGGAGTGTTCTGGGAATTTGCCACGTTGTTATGTCCGATAAGACAGAGGGAAGGGGAAGTCACATTTCTTCGAATAAATCAACAATTTCCATTGTATTTGTGAAAGACCCGAATATGATATCACTGCTGGTCTTATTTTAAAATAGCGCATGAATGTTTTTTCAAACGCATTTTTGGTGCGAAAATGTTTTCATTTCTTTACTTTACTTTCCATTCCCTTGTGCTGCCTTGTCCTTGTTAGAGCGTCTGCATATTTTTTTTACAGTTTAGAATGCATTTGTGTACTGTGTAGAAAAAAAAGGCAGTCTCCACAATAAAGTGAAGTAATTAAATTACCAATATGAAACAACTGATTACCGGGCTCAATGCAAGTGACACGATCAATCATTATCAATTGGCAGCCTAGCATGGCGTCCGGCAGTTTTTAGTTCCTACTAATGTTTTTGGAGGTTGGGTATATATGGTACTTCCAAAGATAAGGGGCCTTTAGTTTTAATGAGATGATTAACACCATGGCACTCTAACGTTAAATCCATATCAATATCTTCTTTATATGCACATGTTAAGTAGCCATGGCAAGTGGCCAGGTTAAAACACCGCCTTGTGGCAGCTATTCACTTTCCATTCAAAGCAGCATGCATTTTAAATGCAGATCATTACTAGTTAGTCTATACATAAGGAGAGCACAAGGAATGATTGCATGCAAGGTATGGTGCAGCGTTCTTCGTGCCTTATGCTACTATATATATGCTTAAAAAAAGATGTATGAAGGACTGCCTAACACGTTTACTGTCTTCTCAAAGTGTTAAATAGAAAAGAAGCAGACACTAAATAAGTCGAACACCCAAACGCCAATCACAATGAATACAAGACGTGCAAGCAGATGTACAACTTACAAAGGGGAACAAGATTGCAATCTTTAGATTGGACTAAGAATAATGAGATTGGAAACATGCTGTGCCTTTTCCCATCACCTGATTATTTACAGCATGTCGAACCAGCGGATTTATAGAGCTTCGTGTCTTGTTACTTTCATTTCACGCTTGTCCACCAATATTTCTTTGTTTAAATCCTTTACACTTGTGTTGAATGAGGTCATTCGGGTGATTGGAGTTTCCAGCTATTGCACATTATATCTATTTAAGTGCATAGGATATTCCGAGATCCCTGAACAGCTATAGCAACACTAAACACATATTTAACTACACAAAAACTAACGACAAAAAACGTTCTTAAATTAAGATAATGTAAGAAGACACTGACAAACATAGGAAAATTAAATAAGCCTGGCCTGATTTATTAAGTGGAGCTGTTCATTGGTTTTCGGCTTTAGAGATGAGTGAGTACACTTAAGGATTGCTGAGTCAGTTTAGGGATGGGGAGATTAATGACTTTATATCTGAGAGTGAGTAGATGGAGAGCGATGCTGGAAACTTGAGTGGGTGTGTAGATAGAGGGTGTATGTAAGTGTGATTTGTTTGCAGCACAGGCACATATAAGAGAGGTGAAGCTAAAACTTTGGAGGTGCTAGCCGCTGGGACAGTGGATGCTTGAGTGGGCTAGTAGAGGGGTGAATCGGTGCATGTGTGTGTGAGTGAATAAGTGATAGCCAGTGGGCAGATGTTTTAAGTGAGGGCTGTGCGAAATTTGTTCAATTAGGTGAAATCATGCCAAATTACGCAATGTTACACATAGTTATGGGAAATGCGAATCCATCTTTTTCTTGTATATTTTAGTGCACAATGCATCCTTGCATCAATTTTTGGCTAAAGGATGCATTTAAACAAGAGCAGCGTAAACAAGTCACTTATGTTCCTGTGTTTTTACTGTTAATTTTACGCACAATTTACCATGCAATGTGCCATTAGCAGTAAGTTTTTCCAACGAATGGTGCATAATTGTACAAAGTGGCACAATTGCATCATTTTGAGAATTTGTGTAACAAGCGTAAATCAAAAAAAATAACGAATTATGTCAGCATAATTTAAATTTTGCGCAGGCCTACTTTCAAAAGGTGAATGGTTGAGTGAGTGAGAGTATGTAGGTCAGTGAGTACATTGATAAGCTGGTGGATTGTTGGGTGGCATTTTCTTTTGTTGTATATGGCTTCCATCGAAAGACTCCATCGTGAACGAATGGTTCGATATCTCATTATTCACTGCAGCGATGTCTCAATTGTGGGGAACAAATAAGTTACCATCTGGTATGTTCTGACATTACAAGAGGAAATGGTTGCTTCCTCTTTGTTTCGCCGCCCTGCTTGGAATCAGAGATCTGTGCGAGGTGGAACAATGCGTTTAGGGGTATGACCCACCATTTTCTGCGTATCCGAGGCCCCTGCAGATATGAGGGCGGTAGGAATTCGTGGGTGGCGCTATGCCTGCACCAACCAACTTCTCTCCTAACAATACAGTGCTCCTCTCTCACTGTGAGAGCTAAGCTCGCTACTTTAGGAAAGGATGGGACTGGAGGGCACAGAGTTTGGCGAGGGTAGCTGCCTGGAGGCCAGGTATTTTTTACTCGTTTTTTTTTTCTTTAAGAAGAGCGGTAGGTGGTATGTAGGAGGCCATGTATTTTTTCAGTTTGGTAAAGGGCATATGTTAAGGGTGGCATTTGGAATTGCCCAGGAGTGGACAATTTTCAGAAGGTGAGGAGGGATGCTGGCAGAAGGAAAGATTTTCTAGTGGGCAGGCCATGTTTCTTATGGCTCTCGCATTAGTCCTCTGCCCTTAAGTATACATTGGAAGCAGAGGCAAATGATTTAGGGGAGCCATGGGCAACATAGAATGCAAAATTTCCTAGCTAACGTAACGGAAAGTTTCAATTCTATTAAGGACAAGGAGGCGAGGATTATGCAGTCCTTTCTTCTCTTTATTATAATCAGCACTTCAAAGAAAACCAATCAAAACGTTTTTCTTGAACCACAACTCCCATGAGCACATGGGAAAACAGTGTCCATAGCAACCAACAGCCAATGATGGATCCGTCCACCGTATAACTAGCCATGACGTCCTCTTCTATTCCTCGTCTTCTCTGTGAGGCAGAAATTCTCGTAAGACACATCATTCTTTCTGGTCGTGTCCTAAAGTAAATAAGGAGAACGTTATCCAGTTCTTCTGACCAGAAGCGAGGCACGTCAATACATAGCATGTAGAGAGACTACGAAGCATAATGATTTGTGCCTAAACATTACAGATTGCAACCAGTGAACTGACAAGTTAAAAAACAGCGATTCTCACAATGCATTGCATAAATACAGTTGAAAAATACTTCAAAAAGTAGTACTTACTGAAATACGAAGGTACACGGGGGGGAGGCCGCCCCGGCCCGGGTGGGATAATCCTCGCCTCCTTGTCCTTAATAGAATTGAAACTTTCCGTTACGTTAGCTAGGAAATTTTGCATTCTATGTCAGGACGGAGGCGAGGATTATGCAGTTTCAAAGCTTATCCACAACAAGCTCTGCTGCGCCATAGATAGGCTTGAAGTAAAACTTTTTGAAGGTAGACTCCGAGGACCAGTCTGCTGTTGCCATGATGTCCTCTGACCTACCACCTACCTGAATGGCCTTAGAAGCCATAGCACCTCTAACAGAGTGAGCTCCGAAAGATGTCCCATCTATGCCCGCCTCGGCCATAAACCAACGGACCCACCGGGCAATAGACGGAGACGAAACCGCTTTAAAAGGTTTCCTCAGAGCAATGAGGAGTTGACGCTCCCCCGGCGGGCGACAATCCTCGGTCATATCTTCGTACGCCTTAAGGCAACGCACCACGCACAATTTTGGGTGGCCCGAGAAGGACGGGTAGGATACTGACCTGATGCTAGTCTTTGTGCGTCTAGCCACCGTGAACGTTACCCCTTCCGGAGTAAAAACGCGTGCCGAGACGTCAAGCGCCCGCACGTCAGAGACTCGTTTACACGAAATCAGACACAGCAACATAGCCAGCTTAGCTGACAGTTCTTTCCTAGACAAATAGCTGTTATCACGCCAAGAGGTAAAGAACCTGAGAATGATATTGACATCACAGAGGTTGGAGTACCTGGGCTCGGGAGGAGTAGAAAGCCTGGCGCCCTTCATGAGTGTGCAAACCCAAGGGTGTACTCCCGCCGGACGTCCATCGACGTGAACATGCCCCGCCGAAATGGCGGACCTGAGAGAGTTAATGGACCGATACGCCAACCCCGAGTCGGACAGTTCGGCCAGGAAATTCAGAACGAGGGTAATGTCGGCCCCCACCGGATCGGCGTGTCTTCCCAGACACCAACGACGCCACCGTTGCCAAGCCGATCGGTACCTCTTGATCGTACCAGGGGCCCAGGCCCTGCTGATGAGTTCTGTTGCTCCCGCCGAAAGGCGGTCGTCCTGCCACCGTCCCCGGAAATCCTCCATGCCATGAGGACCAGGGTCCCCCGAAGTACCAGCGGGTGCCCCTCTCCCAGAGGCCCCGAAAGCAGTGACGGAAACGAGGGCAGTTGAATTAGACAGTCCCAAGACAGTTCCAGCAGTGATGGAAACCAGGCTTGAGCCCGCCAAAAGGGGGGTCACTAGGACCAGAGAGGCCTGTTGGCGGCGTACTTGAGCCGCTACTCAAGGAATCATGAGAAAAGGAGGAAAGGCGTACGCCTGTTCCGTCGACCAGGCCTGTAAGAAGGCATCGACCGCGACCGCCTCCGGGTCCGGTCTCCAGCTCACGAACCTCTGAAGTTGACGGTTGAGCCGGGAGGCAAACAGGTCCAGCGTGAACGGACCCCACGCTCCCTGCAGGGCCTGAAAGACCGCTGTGTGCAGCCTCCAATCGCTGAAGTCCAGGAAGTTTCTGGAGTGCCAGTCCGCTATCGAGTTCTGCGTGCCCGGGAGATATTCCGTCGAGACAGAAATCTGATTCTCCAGGCAATAGTGCCAGAAATCCTACGTCAGGTTCGCTAAGGCCTTGGACCGAGGTCCACCCAGGCGATTGATATACTGAACCGCTGACATGTTGTCCATGCGCAGCAGAATACAGCACTACACTCTGTTCTGCGTCAGAGACTTGATCGCAAAGGAGCCCGCCAAAAGCTCCAGGCAGTTGATGTGGAGACGAAGTACGTCCTCCGACCAACGGCCCCCCATCGTGATCCCGCCGCAACGGGCTCCCCAGCCCGCTCTGCTGGCGTCCGATTCTATGATCAGATCCGGGCTGGATCCGAAGATCGCTCTCCCGAGCCATGCACGCATGTGTTCTATCCACCAACACAACTCCGTTCTCGTTTCCTCTGTAAGGGAGATGAGCTCGGAATAAATGAGGCCTTTCCGGAGATGTTGTGCCTTCAGGCGTTGAAGAGCCCTGTAGTATAGTGGGCCCGGAAAGATCGCTTGGATCGAGGAGGAGAGGAGGCCCACGATACGAGCCAGATGTCGAAGGGAGATCCTGTCTCTCCTCAGGGTCTGAGAAAGTTCCTTGCGGATCTTGTTCACCCTCTGTTGCGGGAGACAGAGGCTCGCCGCGTCGGAATCTATGAGGAAGCCCAGGAAAGAGATTTGTTTCTTCGGGAGGCGATCCGATTTCGGGGCATTCACTACAAAGCCCAGGTCCTGGAGCAGGCAATAGTCATGGTCAAGTGTGACCGCAGACGATCCGACGATTGATCCATGATCAGGATGTCGTCGAGGTAGATGATCATCCGAACCCCCCTCTCGCGTAGTGTTCCCACCACTGGCCGAAGGAGCTTCGTAAAGCACCATGGGGCCGACGAGAGGCCGAACGGAAGGGCTTGGAATTCGTAAACCTCCTCGTTTCACAGGAACTGAAGGAAGCGCCTGTGAGGGGGAAAGATCGGTACCGTGAGATACGCGTCCTTCAGGTCCAGACGGACCATCCAATCCCCTTGAAGGAGAATGTCCCGGAGAAGATGGATGTCCTCCATCTTGAAGTGGCGGTAGACCAGCCACTCGTTGAATTCTCGTAAATTGATAACCGGGCGGAACCCTTTGTCCTTTTTCTGGACCAGGAAAACATTGCTGAGGAAGCCCGAAGGGTGCAGGCGCGTTCTGCGAATCGCGCCTTTTCTGAGGAGATCTGCGATTTCTGTGTCGACAAGATGCTTGTCCTCTGAGGAGAAAACCAAGGGACGAGGGCGAACCCTCTGGAGGGGAGTGCCATAGAACTCTATCCTGAACCCCCTGACCGTCTGGAGAACCCACGGGTCTGAGGAGATCCTGCTCCAGTTGTGGAGGTGATCCCGAAGCCTCCCTCCCAGAACGACTGGGGAAAAAAGGGGGTAACACTCACCGGAGGGGCCTCCTGGTGCGTTTGCACCGCCGTGGTAACCCCTGCCGCGCCCTCGGCCGGCGCCTCTGCTAGGGTAGAAGTTCCCCTGGCGTCCATCGTTCCAGCCATTATTTCGGCGCTGCTGGGCCTTGTTGTTAGGGCCATGCTGGGCTGGCGGCCGGAGGAGCGACCCCGTCCTCGTCCGGCCCCTGCAAAAACCCGTCCAGGAAAATTTTTTCTTTATGGACGTTTGTGCTCTGTCGAGTGCAGAGAAAGTTGTCACAAACTTGTTTAGTTGCCTAATAAAAGGCTCCCCAAAAAGCCTGCCTTGTGCAACAGGGCCCGCCTCCGACGTGGCCAGATCCCCTAGTTCCTGATCTATCTTAATGAGGAGGGATCTCCTCCGCTCTGCCGCCAACGCACAATTTGCGTTCCCCAGGAAGCATAGGGCCCGCTGAGCCCAACCTGCCACGACCTCCGTGGACATCGGAGACCCCGACTCCTTGGCCCTCTCGGCCAACTGGATGATGTGGGTGACGGGGCCTACGGCGTCCAGGAGCTTACCCTGGCAGCTGCGCCAGGAGCGATCAATACCCTTCCTGGGGTCTTCATAAAATTTGGCGAAGAACGCATACAATTTCCTCGGGTACACCCTCTCCCTCCAAGGGGAAACCATCATCAAGGTCTGAATTCGGGGCGACCTCGTCGCCATCATCTCCGGGCTAGAAGCCCTCCCGGCAGGGTACATTTTTAAGCGTTCGCGCACCTTTATGGAAGGATTCCCTCAGGCGGTCGAACTCTTCCAAGTGCCCCGCGTGACGCTTCGCCGACTTTTTCCCCCCCCCCTGCGCGTCTTTGGCTCCGCGGTTCGCAGGAACTGCGCCACTGAACACCCCGGGGATACTTTGAGTGAGGGCCTCCACACTCTCCCGCAAAGGAGCCAGCACCGAATCCAGCGCCTGTGACAACGCGCGGCCAACCGCCGGCGGCAGTGGATGGGGGCAGCCAGGTTCTTCCGTCCCCTGGGTGAGGGGAGCCGACTGATCAGCAGTCTGCATTGTGTGAGGGTGAGAGCACTAAACACCTTTGACTAATTACAGAAGGTAGCCCCCTCGCCGGTGCTCAGACAGTACCGCTGTCAATTAAGGGTGCGGTGACTGACAACCGCCACTAGAGGGCGTCGCGCACGAGGACGCGTAACTACACCGGCCCGGTGTCAGGCGAGGGTTGGTGAGCCAGGTGATAACCTGCCTCAGCGCACCGATCCGAGGGGCAAGCGCCGCAGTCGCAGCCTTAACCCGAACAGCGGCGCCCTACGGAGCTAAGGGGAAGCGAAGGCGCTCTCCACAGAGCCCGCGATGAGGGGAACGGCAGAGACGGCGCAAGCAGCGCCTGACGCACGTCGAACTGCCGAGGATCTGAAAGCAAATCACCACAAAGCAAGCGCTATTGCACAAGCAAAACAATTTAATCTACACAAGACAACCAAACGTCAGGAAGATAAAAGGTGTGACTTATCTGACGAGCAGAGAAGAAAGAGGAATAGAAGAGGACGTCATGGCTAGTTATACGGTGGACGGATCCATCATTGGCTGTTGGTTGCTATGGACACTGTTTTCCCATGTGCTCATGGGAGTTGTGGTTCAAGAAAAACGTTTTGATTGGTTTTCTTTGAAGTGCTGATTATAATAAAGAGAAGAAAGGACTGCATAATCCTCGCCTCCGTCCTGACATAGAATTATAAATGGCTAAAATGTGTCTGGAAGGACATCATAGGCAGCAGGACCTTCGCTCCTGCCTATTTAATGTCATTTATAATTCTTCAGCTAAAAACATCACCGTTATTCAAAACTGACCATTTAATATTTTATATATTTTTTCCCTCTCTATAGTGCAAATAGTTTAGGTTCTTGTTTCTGCCCTGTGTATGTTAGACAGTGTTTACTATTTCTGATGAGAACATGCAGTTTTCCTTCATGCAAATTAGTACTGATCTAAGCCACTGCCACTGATCTGAAAATATTAGGAGACCTATCGACGAAGACACTTTGGAGTACATATCAGCATACTCCTGTAGTATTCGTTTAGTAAAAATGTGCCATTTTGTACCATCATTAATTGTTAATGTACTTGTTTATCTTACTACTTTGTTAAGCTTTCTTACAATAAACTTTTCATCATATATCCTGTTGCATAGCGCACGTATATTCTCCATTTTATATTCTGCTCCTTAGATTGACACATCTTTCTCGTGATGCCCTATGCCACACGTGAATGTGCTTGTAAGACCTGGCATCCTTAGGGTGGTCTCTCCCCAGATGTTTCCCTTTTACCTCCTATTTAGGCTGATTCTTTTTGTTGCCCTTTGGACTCTGAGCACTTTACCAATGCTAACCAGTGATAAAATGCACATGCTTCTACCCTAAACATGGTGCCATAGGTGTATAACTGATTGGCATATTTGATTTACTAGGGAGTCCCTTGTAAAGGGGTATAACATATACTTAGGGCCTGTAAGTCAAATTCTACTAGTGGGCCTGCAGCACTGATAGTGCCACTCATATAAGTAGCCTTTGAAACCAGTCTTAGGCCTGCCACTGCACTGCCATGTGTGCATATTACTACCACTTCAACTTGGTATTTAAAACCACTTGCCAAGCCTTAAACTACCTTTTTACTACATATAGGCACTGATGCCCTGTAGTCTGTACAATTAGTTCTAGGGTCGTACATGAAAAACACAATGCCATTGTTTTCCTTTCTTTCAGTGCTCGTTAGAAGACATTTCATTTTACTGGACAAAACCAAATAAGCTGCTCTGTGCCTCTGCCACAGGTGACAAGAATGGCACTGTATTATAAAAACAGCTTCCATGCTAAAGCTCTTTGAGGCAAGCATTGCCATGGTGGAATTGTCATGGAGCTGCTGCTGCAGTGACTGACTCCGACCTCCATCATATTAAGGAAGATAACCTGTGCACTGCAACCAGCTTTCTGACACCTAGGACAAAGGTATGGGGGTTAGGCTATTCCAAGTGATCTGGCTGAATGGTGCTCCCATTATGCTCTCTTTAGTATAATATTATATACAGATAGGAGTAAGCAAACCCCAGCAACAAATAGCATGGTTAAGTTGTTCATATTGTTTACTATTCTAACAGTGGTGATTACAGTAACATATCTTATCTAAGAATCGCAGCTCATGCTTTTTATGCAAGGGCTAGGATAATTTTAATCAATGTCTGAAAATGCATTGTAGTTTCTTTTTGGTGTTTATCTTGCGCATGAAAGAGTGACCAAACAAAACAGTTTCCACAGATTCCTTGGGAATCAGAGTGTCATATTTGAGGTTACCAACAACATCTGTTACCCTGGTTGGTTTAGGGTTTAGATGTGGTACTGTGAGCTAGCGGAAACCCACCAACACTCCCTGATTGTATATGTGGACTGAGTCTCTATACTATGAAGCTTGTGTTGATCGAAAACACAGTCCTGCTATATTTGTAGAACCGTATAATAATCCCACCCATAAGTCTTACTGCCTATACTAATTTACAATGAAGGGCTTTGGACTCTGTGGGAAATCTCCTAATCTTAGATGGCTGCTGTGTCATGACAGTGATATGCACCCAGGGGCTTATTTACAAGCGCCAGCGCTGGGGAGAGCAAAGGGATCACATATCATTGTAGATATGACCCTTCCCTTTGCTTCGGAATTAACGCAGTGCGGGGCAGCCAAATGGCTTGTGGCACTACACTGCATTAATTCCTTGTAAATAAGGCCCCCAATCTGTACCAGCCAGCAGGGCAGAGAGTGCCATGGCCTCACCCCTTGTCTAGCCCTATAAATCTTACTTTCTTCCTGCATGAGGTGCCAGACAGCCAGCTCGGCTTAGCATCTTAAACAATACAGCCTTGCAGGGTGTATAGCTAATGCAGCTGGTTTGCAGCTGCTCGCTGTTACACGGTGGGGGGTCTGAGTACCAGCATTTTCAGAAGCCCTCAGGGATAATTAGAGCAAACCTGGACCAGACCCAATGCCAGGTAAGAAGTGATGAAAAAGTGGTAGTAAAATAAATGACTGCACCATCCTAAGCATCTCTATGTTGTACCTCTTCCTTTTCTGTTTCCAAGTTGCGAAAAAACTCTCTAATTGTTACCAAGATCACATCTGCCTCTCATTACTGTGTGTGCCTGCAATCCGACTGAAAGTACAAACTACTTGCTCTAAAATCAGCAACAATGGTTGAAGAGACACTACTGCTACATTTAAAAGACTATCATATTATGGTCCCTGTATGAAATTGGGTTATTGGTTGTGCAGGATGTGAGGCCTGCACAAGAAAAAGGTCCACACGTTCCCTTTACTGGGAAGCAATTCCCCCACTCAAAAAGCAATTTACAAATATAAATAAGGTTGGTGGAAATAGTTTTGGCAACATTACATTTGACCCCTAAAGGGTCAGGTGCTAAAAATCACAATGCACCCCTCCCCCTTCATGTACAATACAGCACATAAACATAGATTGGGGTGCCACTTTACGTCAGGTCAATAGTATCACACATAAAGACCAGAAGCACATGTCGTGATAATACTTAATTCCATCACTTACCTCAGTAACCATAATTCATCTGCCCTTATTATGAATAATAGAGTATCTATCTTAACACTCATTTATTAGTTAAGCACCAATTAGAAATATATGATTTACTCACATCTGATTCCCCTGATGTATTACTTTTGACAGAAGCTTGGCTAACAGATGAATAAATGCCAGATATTTTGACAGTGCTCTCTGAAAACTATTACTTACTTAACTCTAATAGACCACAATGAAAAGGGTTGGAGGAATTACAGCAGTTATAAAAAAGCTCCTTACTTTTAACAAGCTTACTCCTCTATTGATTCCTACGGTGGGCAGTTTGCTGATAAAACTAGCCTCCTCCTCCTGTCTCCTTATAATTGCCCGTATGTATAGACCCTGGACTATATGCAGCAATTTCCCCAACTTTTAACTGATTCATTAGCCCCACTGACTTTTGACAATGCAAAAATCATGCGTCTGGGAGACAAATTATTTTGCAAATGAGGACACTGGAGGCCATACTGCCATACAACTAACTGACAGTCTTATTAGCCTAAACCTAGCCTAACATGAATGAACCTACACACATGAAAGGTTATATCTTAGAGCAAATATGGTCATCAAATACATTCTTTAGGACCTTACGGACTATCCTTGTATATGGTCAGACCACAATTCCATCAGGTTATTTTTGGAAAATACCTACTAGCAAAAATAACCCCTGCCCAGGCACCTTCTCTAGGAACTGGTATCGGACAAATGGCAATGCACTTTGTGACACTCTACCACACTCCCTTCCCACTTCTAAGGATGAAATTGAGGAGGCACTAATGAACTGGATGATAGCTGGCAGTAATATTCATGCCCCTCTACAAGAAATAAAAGGATCCTGTCGCACATTCCAATGGTCCTCACAGACTTTAAAGATAGCAAAATTGAACTTCAGCAACCAGAACAGAAATGGAGAATTTCCTATCTGCCTGAACTTGAAGAAGTTTTTGTTCAGCACTTAAAAAAATATAAAAAAGTTCATTTTAGAGGAAAAATCTATTTTTTTCTCCCACAAAATTGTGAACTCCATCAATAAAATATAGTTTTTTAGACGGTCAAAGAACTATCCAATCCAGACAGAATAACCACACCAGTGTACCTGTTGTTTGTTTATGCATGGCCCATGGTCGTTTTCCCTATGTTAGCCTAATTGTGCATGATGTAGACCGCATTTCCTTTGCATATGTTACTACATAACATCCTTGCATTTGTGCCACATTGTATTTTAACACAGAGCCTGCACATATTTTCTGTATTTTATTTCTTTTCCTGGGATGTACAGCCTGATTCATGAAGCTAAATTGCACTCGCAAAGGGCAAGATTCTCAGAATCTTGCCTTTTGCGAGTGCAATTTTGGCATTTGGGATTCACAATCCCAAATGCAAAAATCGCTAATGAAGAATTAGCTAATATGCGAGAATTAGCATTTAAGGAATCTCTATTAGAGATTCCTTAAATGCTATTCATGACACTTTCAAAAATTGCGATTTTGCAAATTTGGGCCGCTATTTACCGAGAGGTCAGACCTCTCGGTAAATAGCAAAAACTTAGAAAAATGCTTTTAAAAGCATTTTTCTAAGTTGCATGTTGCACACACACATGTCCTTTGGACATGTGTGTGCGCAACACCTGTTCAAATGTGCATTTTAGGGGTGCTACAGGGTGTCCTTTGGACACCCCTGGCACCCTTAAAATCGCTATCTTATTTGCGAGTAGTAAATTGCTACTCGCAAATAAGGAATACTCCCCATTCATTCCTATGGGCCTTTTAGCCCATAGGAATGAATGGGGAGTTATTCCTTTTTTTGCGAGTAGCAATTTTCTACTCGCAAATAGAGAACATGTAGGAATCGCTATTTATTTAGCAATTCCTACATGAATACCGTTTTGCGTGTCCTCAATAGCGAGTCGCTATGATTCGCTATTAGGGCCACGCAAAACGGCCCGTACATGAATCAGGCTGTTAGTCTCAACACACTGGACAAGGTCAAACAAAAATGCTTCTTGTTTTTCCTCTCTGGTCAGACACTAGCATCTAGACATAGCAAGGGAATGCAGCTGCTGTTTGTGAGCACACATATCTTGTCATATAACTGAGGACAGGAAGTCTGAAAAAACACACATTGAGCAAAGATCCTGAGGCAAGAGTGCTGCATCAGCTGAGATGTAGAGCATCCATCTATGTATGTTAAGATACTGGATCTGCCACTAATCCCAGAGATCTATGATATATAATCATTTAGCTTCAGTAGAAAGGAAGTGTTTTTTGGCTAATTTGTCTGACAGGGTTTTTTATGGTCTATGGTTTGTGATCCATTCTAACAATATTTTTGGTATGCATTTGTTTTCTAATTGTGGGACAAATACTGTACCTTAGAGCACGATAGTTTATGTAAATATAATAAACTTCCTTCATATTTCTTGTTTATCTTATTGTGGACAAGTATGAGTGAGAGAGCAAAAGGGTGTGTCCTGTTACCGTGATCCCTGAAAGGGTCGAGAGTGTTGTGTTCTGGGGTGTCAACTCACTTGCCTCTCTGGTAAGATTAGGAGGACAAGTGAGTTATTATGGATAGTTGAAATCAGGCTCATAGATACAGAGGTGCTATGGCGACTCAGTACCTTCAGGTGGAAATTCTATGGCCACAAGCATTGTTCTGTTCTTGAGCAGAATCCCTGCAACAATCTCCTCTCAAACGTTATGCAGTGCCATGAATTCCTTTTTTATAGACAAAATAAAGACAATTAAACATAGTATCCTCTCTAGTCCACTAGAATTGGCAACTTCATAAGAAGTTAGTAACCGTTCATCTCTCTCGACCTTCCCAGACATCAGCAAAGCCAGCTTTCATGAGTTGATGTCTTTAGTCAAATCAGGCTCTCCAAATGATATCTGCCCACCCAGGATTTAAAAAACTATTTTTTTCTTGCTTTTCAGATACAGCTATCTCCTTCCATAGGTAAGTCTTCCAGACAGGGAAAGGTCCCTCACTCCTTTCATAGGTAAGTCTTCCAGACAGGGAACGGTCCCTCATTATATGGGATTCCGTCCTCAAAAAAAGCTGGAGAGGATTCTACTAAATTGAAAAACTACAGGCCTATCTTGTTACTTTGAAGTACCGGGTTATTTAGAACCCAGCGTTGCCAGGGGACACACCCAAAGACTTCGGATTCTCCTGTCTCAGACTACAGAAACACAGAAACTTCATGGTGACGTCAAAGATCAGATTTATTGGCTGCAGCCAGTAACAGGTATCCTAGAATTACAACACGGTGTATGTTCTCAGGAGACTGCTCAACTTTACAAAGCTAGTCATCCCTTTTTATACCAAATATTATGCTTCAGGCGAACATTCCTTATTTTACAGTTGGCCATTCACATGTTTTCACGACAAAACCGCAGAATCATGATGACAAGCCCATTTTTCAGTTTGTCCAGCCCACAATCAATTTTTAGTCAAACCCAACATTCTTCATCAGACAGGTCGATCGAACCCACCATAAAAACGGGCACATCCCCATCGTAAATGGACCATAAAGAAAGGAGCAGAGACAGGTGTGAGCAAGATAAGACATAGCTGTGCGTAATAAAAGGTTTGATGGTGTCTTGTGTCTTGATCAGCAATCTTGATCAGCTACTGGGAAAGGAACTGGCTTAACAAGTTTGGCTTCAGGCAAGAGGGTCGCTCGCTCAGGTCATTCTGAAGTCAGCTAAAGTGTACGTGTGCTTGGAGGCTCGTTCGGCCATTGTCATCGGCCTATGTGAGGGCAACCACAAAATGGCTGCCGCACGCAAGATGGAACCCGAGGGTTCAGAACGGAAACTCTGATTTCACGGTGATCTCGTCACTCGAATATGACGAAAATACTTGTACACCTTACACTCGCCATTTTCGGTCTGATGCTACCAAAATCGTGATGGTACGATGACTTTTATGAAACGGGTTCAGAATTTCAGTACCTCAGCCCCTCCTTTTGCCCTTACATAGGCAATAACTTAAACCCATGTTAGTCTGAGTCTAGGTCTATACTCATCAGGTCATCAAGATGTTACTGTAGCATCATCCTATTACTTAGCACGTCTCTTGATACAGGTTTCCTTACACACGATGTAGCACAGAGGCCACATATAGCAGGAGCAGACTGTATGCACAGACAGAACAGGAAAAGAATGGCTAAGATCATCCCAATGATCATCAGAATCTTCCATCCCCACGTGGATAACAGTCCCCAGAACCATCCCATCAACGACCAATCTCTTTTATCCACATGTGTAGATTCGGAGATCTTATGCAGTCTTGAAATGGCCTGGTACACTGTCGGAGCATTATCTGGAATGAAAACACAGCAACTTGATTGGATCACTTTACATACCCCACCTCGATCTGCAAGTATGACGTCTAACGCAAATCTGTTCTGGAGTGTCATAAGACGATCCTACTGGAGCTCAGCAGTCAAGTTACCGAGGGCACCGGCAGTTTCAACTACGGTGGACTCAACCACCCTCGTCAATTGCCGTATGTTCCTGCTGTTAACCATAGGTCCCCAAAACGGCAGAAAATCCTTCAAGAAGTCACTCAATTCTTGTCCTGCAGTATCTTCCTTACTGAAGACACCTCTAACTACCCTTGTCTTGTGGTAATCTGCCGCAGCTGTGTAGGTGGGAGGCAACAGGAACGAGACAAAACATGTGCCCGAGAAATCAGGGGGCAACCATGTGTAAGCTCTGTCATAACAGATGAAATAGGTACCCTTAGCTGCTAGGAACGATGGGGAAGTCTGAGACGCAAAAACATACGTCTCAGTGCAGATACTCTTCCCTAACTGAGCTCTTGGATTCTTGCCATTACCTTGCAGACATAGATGACCCTGATGGGGTACAATCCAAATCGGAGAGGATCTTTTTGCTCGCTGTTTCTCATTCAGACTCGCTCCATATCCAGTCATGTTCCATCCAATATACGCTAGTGTCTCATCTTTTGGGATATCCTCATAGGAACTAGCTCCCTTTATCATGTTGACTATTCCCTTGACTAGAGCACTATTCTTTGGGTTGTCTTTCACAGAACGTAGGGGGTGGATTTCGTGAGCATAGATGAACATCGTTCGGTATGCCCACACAGAACCATTATAGCTGAATGGCAGGACTAGGTAAGGGATACCTTTATCAGTAGTATGAGGCATAAGACCACACACCCAACAGTTAGTTGTGTTCACTACTAATTGGTCTTGGTGCAGAAGCTGAACGAAGGAGTTATTAATAAACTCTAATCTTCTAACGGGCTCATGTTCAGGTAGTGGGTGAAAAGACTGCGAGGAAACAGTAGACGGAGGTATGGGCTGTGTAGTGGGTGCAAACGTCACTCGAAAAGAGAATAAAACATATCCCATTAAAAACATCATCACGCTAAACAACATGAAAATGCATAATATCAGAAAACGTTTTCTAGTCATCACTGTACACAGTTTGGTTCTAAAATTTATCTCTTTGGCAGGTCTCTCCATCCGAAAAACTCCATCCTCTAACCTTGCTGCTCGCGGAGGTAGGGTGTTCCGTGCTAAGGAATGCGTCTGTCAGTCCAGGGAACGCCCTAGGACCAACCAGAACCGTCGACCTTGTGCCTTCAACTTGCACTCCAGACACTTGACGCCGCGACCCTACAGCTGAACCCAGGTGGCGGTTCGAAAAACAAAAATCGGTCAAAACAGTTTCTCAGATGGGAGAGCTGAACCTTTTTTTTTTTTTAAAGTAAAAAGAATTTTATTTGTCCATGGTTCTTGGTCTCAAATTATAACGGCTTTTTCCAGATAACGTCTGGTCTTGGAATAGGAGTTCAGGCCCGGTAGTGTCCAATCAAACTGACGGTGGCACGGCTTCTTGCAAAAGGTCGTCGCTTTCACGCTCAGAACTTGTCCCAATTAAACGTGCATCGCTGAAAGGCAGAAAACGAGGCACAGTCTCAGTTTCAGAATCAGCAATACCCTCCTGAACCCACCGGTCGTACGGCAGAGGCAAAGGGACCCTCTTGCAGTGTACGCCGTGGATCCAGTTCTTTTTTCCTTGCACTCGTACTGCAGTTCTTGTGGACAAAAGCACCAAGTAGGGGCCGATCCAGCGGGGCTGATCGTTCTCTGTCCGCTGGAAGTTCTTGATTAGTATCCACGATCCAGGATCGATTGCATGCCCTGGATGTTCCGAGGCCTGAGGCAGTGTTTCGTGAACCTGTTGGTGTAAGACACGCAATTTAGCCGTCAGATCATACAAGTAATCAAGCGGTACAGGGTGTTCAATCTCGCTAAATTTCGTCGGCCTCGGCACTCCCCATATGTTGGCCGGGCGACCAAACACAATCTCATAAGGACTAAGTCCTACTCGGGAATGTACAGTCATCCTAGTTGACAAGAGTGCTAATGGCAAAGCATCAGGCCATTTAAGGCCAGAGCTTGCTTGTATCTTGGCCAGTTTTAGTTTAAGAGTGCCATTATAGCACTCTACTAGTCCAGATGATTGGGGGTGATTTGCAGCATGGAACTTCTGGCGGATTCCTAGCCCTTCACACACTCTCCTCATCACTTGACCCACAAATTCACTCCCATTGTCACTCCAAACCATTCTCGGCAAACCAAACCTAGGGAAGAACTCTTTGAGAAGGGCTTTCGCTGTGGACAAGGCAGTATTATCTTTTAGGGGATATGCTTCTACCCATCTCGAAAAGGCACAAACAACAATGAGTACGTATTTCAAGTTGTTGCACCTCTCCATGTGGATGAAATCTAGCTTAAAAACCTCGAACGGATACGTTGGAGGCGCAAAATGACCAGCTGGAGTTGGAGTTCCCCTACAAGGATTGTATCTCAGAAAAACCATACAATTTTTAACCACATTCTCTGCACACTTGGGAATTCCAGAATTTTGCCATACTGGAGCCACCAACTTACAGATCCCTTTCACACTGATGTGAGCCATTCCATGCGCCATTGTAATCACTGCAAGCACGTACGCATCGGGTAACAACCATCGCTGATGCTCTGACAACTCAACCCAACAACCATTCGCATCCAATTTACCCGTACTCTCTCTCCACACACTCAATTCTTTATCTGTAGCTTCAGCTTGGATAGACTTCACACTCTCTATCGTATCTTTACACATTCCAACATCACCAATCCATCTTGCAGGGCCCGCAACATACATTCGACTTATCACATCTCTTGCCGTTTCTTTCGTGACCTCATCAGAAAACGCATTACCGCGACCAACGTCGTCAGTAACCTTCTTATGTGCACTGCATTTCACAATCGCAACTTGCAACGGCAAAGTAAGTGACTCGAGGAGCTCATTTACCAACTGACCATGCTGAATCTTAGTTCCATGAGACGTGAGGAACCCACGTTCCTTCCACAATCGTCCAAAACTGTGAGCTACACCAAACGCATACTGGCTGTCAGTATATATGGTTACTTTCATTCCTTTTGATAATACACAGGCTCTCATAAGTGCAATCAACTCTGCTGTTTGAGCGGAATTATGTGGGATACGTGCAGCTTCAACAATCGTATGCAAAGTCGTAACAGCACATGCTGCAGTCGTATCACCATTCGGAAGCTTGAAGCATGAACCATCCACCCTTAAGGTACCATCACACTTCACAGGAGGAGTGTCCCTAAGATCTACTCTCCCTTTCGTTTCTTCTTCTGTCCTGAGAAAACAATCATGTTGTTCAGAAACCTCTGACTTTGCTACAATCGGTAACAACGTAGCTGGATTCAGCGTGTTGCATCTCTTTATGTGCACATGGCTCGCTAAAAGTGTCAGCTCATAACCTGACAATCAAGCACTAGTTAAGTGCTGTGTCTTGGTTCTGTTTAGCAAAGTATCCACTGCATGTGGAACCATTACAATCAACGTATTATTCATCACCAAACCAGCAGACTGTCGAATAGAAACAGCTGCTGCCGCTGTAGCTCTCAGACAACTTGGCAATGCTCTAGCTACCGGATCCAAAGTCGACGAGAAATACGCACATGGACGCTGCTTGTCCCCAAAAGATTGCGTCATCAACACTGACAATGCACATCCTTCTCTCTCATGGACATACAGTGTAAAGGGCTTACTGTAGTCGGGGGTACCCAACACAGGAGCTGAACACAATGCATCGCGCAATTCCGAAAAACTTTTCTGACACTCTTCGGACCATGGAAGGGGATTTGGTGTATCTTTACAAGTCAATGCCACCAAAGGTTTGGCCAGTAGGGAAAAATTCGGTATCCATTGTCTGCAATATGACGTGATACCCAAGAAGGCACGCACTTCTCTCTGTGTAACTGGCACACTCATTTTTGTAATTGCCTGAATTCGTTCTGGGGTCAATCTTCTTCCCTCCTTCGATAAGAAATGACCTAAGTAAGTCACTTCTTGTCGACAGTACTGTAATTTCGAAAGAGACACTTTATGATGCAAATTAGACAAATGGCGTAACAACGACAAGGTGGCTTCTTTACAAATCTCCTCAGTATCTGCAGCGATTAACAAATCGTCGACGTACTGAATAAGAGCAGAACCATCAGGTAGAACAACCGTATCAAGTTGTGTTTTCAAAGCCTGACTATAGATTGACGGACTCTCACAATAGCCTTGAGGAGCGCGCTTGAACCGGAAGCTTAGACCTCCTAGAGAGAAACCAAAAATATCCCTACTTTCCTCGGCAATTGGGATGCTAAAGAAGGCATTCTTTAAATCAATCACTGAAAACCAAGTGGCGGAAGCTGGATTCATAGTTAATAAGGCAGTGATATCAGGAACAACAGGAAATTGTGGCACAACGATTTTATTCACCTCTCTAAGATCGATCACAAACCTGTAAACGGGTGGCTGAGAAGAGTCAGTACGTTTCAAGACAGGTAAAACAGGGCTATTGCAAACATTACCTCTCGTTTCTTCAATTACATCTTTCTCAATTAAATCATAAATGATCGCTAGCAACGCCTTTTCACCTTCATTAGAGATCTTGTATTGGGGAATGCGCAGCATTTTAACATTCGCTTTCAATGTCACAACATATGGCGGAATTTTCCAAAAGACCCACGTCATTAGGACCAGTAGCCCGCAGAATATCAGGAAGAGATAACAATTCTGCCGGAAGTTTATCCTTCGACAAATACATGCGTGGAGACCACTTTCTTACCCAATGTGAGTTGTACTCCCGAAGGAGAACAATACAATGTCGCATACAATCTTTTCAACAGATCCAATCCTAACAAGTTTTCACCACAACCTGTCGTCAGAATAAGGGGTGCTTCGAATTCACAAGGTCCAACAGAAATAGACATAGGACTAGAAATCGGGTTCCTAACCAGGGCGCCAGAAAAACCTACTGAAACATTCGTCTCGCCAGACAAAGGTGCGCCAGGGAGTTTAGAGTGCATAATAGAACTCTTCGTAGCACCAGTATCCAACAGAAAAGGCTCTAACACACCTGATGTAATCACCTCAACATAAGGTCCACTCTGATCTTCTGGAACTGAAACAACTCCCTCTCTTTGTCTATAGGTGTCCTAGCAATCATCGCCTTCCATATTCTCACCTTCTGCATAGTAGTCATCGGCATAGTACTGAGTCGTCCTACCAGACGCGTTATTCTGCTGGTCAAAACTATTCATTGAATTTAGAGGAGGAAATGGACGTGCGTTCTGGGAGAATCCTCCACGCCCTCTACCTCTAAGAGCTTGTGGAACACCCCGACCTCTTGCGCTAGAAACACCATTCATGCGCTGTAACAACACAGGGCAGCTACTTTTAAAATGACCCTCTTCTTTGCAATATGCACACTGATTAGGGCCTACAGGAAAACGTGGTTGAGAAGACTCGAACCTTTGCGAGTTTCTCTGAAAATGCTAAGGTTGCTGATAGTCACGCTGATTACTACGGGGCGGATACGCTTGCTGTAAAAGAATCTTCGTTTTTAACTCTTTAGTTTTCTTGTCTGCTCTGTCCTTCTCATCCTTATCTCTATTTTCGTAGTATTGTGCAGTAGCCAATATCTGTGCTGAAGAGGAAACGGCCCAAGAACTCTCTGAGTCTTTCAATTTCTTACACAACTCGGGAAACAAATTGTGCACAAACTTGTCAACGAATAGCCGTTGACCACCTTCTGTACTCATGTCTTGATCACTGTGGTCGATAAACGTTTCTTCAAACCTAGTGAAGAAATCAGACACAGTTTTCTCTTTCTTCTGCTTGCACGC
Organism: Lissotriton helveticus; assembly: GCF_964261635.1. Lineage (NCBI taxonomy): Eukaryota > Metazoa > Chordata > Amphibia > Caudata > Salamandridae > Lissotriton > Lissotriton helveticus. Next base: position 332,941,400 of record NC_136063.1, on the reverse strand, counting down.
AGACAATTTATCCCAATTTACACGCATCGCAGGCATTAAAGTCTTCATGTAAGTAACGATCTTACCAGGGAGTTCTGCTACTAAAGGCTCAGGTTTAGCACCGCCTACTTGTCTGTCATTTGCCGCACTAATATTAGCCCATGTGTCCCCTAACTCCTGCGCATGATCCGTGTGACGAATCAAACCCCACAAAGGCTGTGGGACCACATTTCCAAACAACATGTCTATATCAGCTAAATTCGTAACACATGAGTCTGCAGTCTGTGATAATTCCTTATAATAGCCTGCAGGATTTTTGCGGGGGTCAGGTAAGGTCTGTTTAAGGGCCAAGACTTCAGCTCGCTTCCATGGAACATGTAAACAAACACGCTGAAAATTAGGCTGAACAGGTGGATTAGCCGTTAGATCCCCTTCTTTCCAAACTGGGGGAACTTCTCTCATGGGATACTGTCTCACTTTCCTCCTAACAGAGGGATCAGGCTCAAACAACGATCGAGAAATAGACTCATTCCTAAATGACAACAATGCCGCAACTGCTCTCTCAACGTCGGAACCCACAATCGTGCCTTTCGCAAACTCGAACCGTACACGACACAACTCAGGTGGATTGGGTTCCAAATCACGATCTTCCAGTTCTTCGAGAAGAAAAACACACATTTTATCAAAAACATATCTCTGCTTCGGTGCTTCCCATTGGCGGAAGACATCCATAACAGACTCTAATTCATATCTTGTAGGGTCGATAACCCATCTATGCGCCAAGTGGTCCAATACTCCCTTCTCTCTAGAATCAGGCAGTTGGCTACGCAACTGTGTATGCTCTGAAGCGGGGGTCGTGTTTAATGACCCAAAGAAAGGAGACAAAAGACTAGTAACAGTGTCCGTCATTCTCTGTCGGACAGAAGGAGAAGTTGACAGAACAGGAGATAAAGCGGACTGAGAAAAAGCTAATGTAGGAGCAGTAGCAGAGGAAACAGCAAGTACAGGTGAAAAAGTCGTAGGTATTAAAGACAGAACAGGTAGCAAAGTCGGCAGCCCTTGAGAAGGCTGCACCAGAGGAGTAGGAGCCAGCTGAAGAGGAGCTGGCGGCTGTGCAATAGTAAGAGGCAAAGTAACCAGAGGTTGCGCCGCTAAAGGTTGCGGAGGTGCTGTAGCACTCTGCGCATAAGGGGGTGGCGAATTCAACAAATGTGACATTAAAGGATCTTTCTCAAGTTCCTTTGCTGCATCTGGTTGAAGAGGTGGCAAAACTGGATAGCATTTATCAATCGCCAGTTTACGTTGCCTGTGCAACCGTTCACTCGCTTGTTCCTCCTCATCATCCTTATACTGCATAGCAGCTTGCATTATCGAGATACCCCTTTCTCTTTTATTTCTCTACGCTAATTTAATTTCTTTCTGTTTGGCTTCCTTTCGCCATAGGCGGAAAGAGTCAAACATCGCCGGCCGGGCTTTCTTCTCAAAAAGTCTAACCTCAAGGTTATCTAAAATTTCCGTGTCGAAACTACCATATCGGGGCCATTGTAGGACACCGTCCTTCTTTGTGTAACAAATCCATACTTCGTTATATGCGATGGGGCCCGCGCCATGCTTCACATAGAGCTCATAGGTTGGAGTTCCAATTGGAGGAACCGGACACGAGTCCTCCAATCGGGAATCCCTATTATAACCACAACAAAACAAATTTCCAAGTCTGCTAAGACCAGGCATCTTCGCTCACTAGCCTAGCTTCAAACTTCAAGGGAATATCAAAAACGATAGTCTCGTGAATACACGAGTCCCTCGGCTTTGGTACTTGCAAGTTCCAAATCAAAGATCCCAAGGGGATACCCAAAAACTAAGGACTGGGAGACGCTCCACTCATACTTAACTGAGGTATCGATGACGTCACCAGAAGACTCGTCTATCGTCTTGCTCTACAAATCATCAAAGGGTCCAAGACAGGGCGATAGTCAGGGCAGCAGTCCTTCGTAGCCGTCGGAAAGCGGGGAACCTCGCAGCAAAGACTTTCGGACCACAACGACATACAGGGGTCGATGAAGTGGTTGGCCTTCCTCCAGAATTTTCACATGAAGCTCCTCACGAAGCTCAGGCTTGGACCGGTACCGCTGAAATCGCCCTACGTTGGGCGCCAACTGAAGTACCGCGGTATTTAGAACCCAGCGATGCCAGGGGACACACCCGAAGACTTCGGATTCTCCTGTCTCAGACTATAGAAACACAGAAACTTCTTGGTGACGTCAAAGATCAGATTTATTGGCTGCAGCCAGTAACAGGTATCCTAGAAGTACAACACGGTGTATGTTCTCAGGAGACTGCTCAACTTTACAAAGCTAGTCATCCCTTTTTATACCAAATATTATGCTTCAGGCGAACATTCCTTATTTTACATTTGGCCATTCACATGTTTTCACGACAAAACCGCAGAATCATGATGACAAGCCCATTTTTCAGTTTGTCCAGCCCACAATCAATTTTTAGTCAAACCCAACATTCTTCATCAGACAGGTCGATCGAACCCACCATAAAAACGGGCACATCCCCATCGTAAATGGACCATAAAGAAAGGAGCAGAGACAGGTGCGAGCAAGATAAGACATAGCTGTGCGTAATAAAAGGTTTGATGGTGTCTTGTGTCTTGATCAGCAATCTTGATCAGCTACTGGGAAAGGAACTGGCTTAACAAGTTTGGCTTCAGGCAAGAGGGTCGCTCGCTCAGGTCATTCTGAAGTCAGCTAAAGTGTACGTGTGCTTGGAGACTCGTTCGGCCATTGTCATCGGCCTATGTGAGGGCAACCACAAAATGGCTGCCGCACGCAAGATGGAACCCGAGGGTTCAGAACGGAAACTCTGATTTCACGGTGATCTAGTCACTCGAATATGACGAAAATACTTGTACACCTTACACTCGCCATGGTACGATGACTTTTATGAAACGGGTTCAGAATTTCAGTACCTCAACTTCCTTTTTTTGCAAACCTTCTAGAGGGGCATGTGGCCCAGCATCTTAGCACTTTTCTGGAAAAGTCCTCTTTCCTAGACCCCCACCAGGCTGGCTTTTGTCCAGCGCACTTCACAAAGGAAGTCATTTTGGCTGCCATAGACGACTTGAGGGATTGAGCTGACAGAGACGTCCCACAGTCATTGGTCCTTTTAGATCTTTCAGCAGCCCTTGATAGGGTTGATCATTCGATTTTGATTGACCTTATCAAAACTGCAGGCTTGCAAGGAACCACCCTCCACTGGACGGAATCCTTTCTTGAAAACCAATCTCAATCAGTCCCTGTAAAAAAAAAATAAAAAAAACAATACTCCTCTGTCTTGAACATACTATGCACTTGGCAGCTCTGAAGAAGTCTTGATTGATTTCCTAGAAGAGGAAACACGTGTTGGCTACAGTAACCCAAAAAAGGGCCCAGAAGCCTAAATAAATAAAGAACATTATAAATTCCCTAGCACGGGCCAAAATATATGTTTTATTGTGTTATTGGGCGATTCCTGGCTGTTTAATATAATTCATACATCTCAACCAGCGTGTGCTAGAGATTTGCATGTTCACTGCTTTTTGTCATAGACCTGCATGTGTTTTTGGTTGTCCAAACCTTTGCCCTAGGTGGCCATGTGGCCAGCAGCAATCATTTAGTCAGTGTGCTTTGCTTTTGTAACAGGCCTGCATGTGTTCTTAGTTGCCCGTACCTTTGCACTTGGTGGCTATATGGCAGGTGGCCATTGTGTAGTCATTGGGTTTCGCTTTTGCCATAGGCCTCTATGTTTTCTTTCTGTCCATGCCTTTGCCCATGGTAGCCATGTTGCAGGCGTCCATTTTGTACTTAGCATGCTATGCTTTGCTATAGGCTTGCATGTATTTCTTTGTTGCACATGTCTTCACCCATGGTGGCCATGTGCCAGTATGATAATTTTGTGTAGCTAGTGTGTTGCTTTTATTTAACTGCTCATAGCCATTTTCTAGGGACATTGATAGAAGAAGCCTATGCCATTTTTGTTTTTTGCAATTTTTTTCTTTATTCTCTGATGGTTTAATGATCTTGAGGGTGCTTTTAGTATTTAAGCATTTTTTTCAATTTTTCTCTGCGCTTCCTTGCTTCCCATAGAATTTCTGATAGTCACTAGGGACACAAGAGCAATAGTTTTTTTCAATTATTAGATTTTTCCCTGCCCCTCCCTGCCTGCCAACACCAAACTAGCAATTGTTTTTTTAAGCATGTTTGTTTTTTGCAATTTTTTTCTTTATTCTCTGACAGTTTAATGATCTTGAGGGTGCTTTTAGTATTTAAGCATTTTTTTCAATTTTTCTCTGCGCTTCCTTGCTTCCCATAGAATTTCTGATAGTCACTAGGGACACAAGAGCAATAGTTTTTTTTCGATGATTTGATTTTTCCCTGCCCCTCCCTGCCTGCCAACAGCAAACTAGCAATTGTTTTTTTAAGAATTATTCCATTTGCCCCTTCCACCCGCTGCCTGCCATAGGCGCACACCAGCAATAATTTTTTATGGGTTATTCAATTTTCCCCTGCACTGGTCACCGGCATTGGTCATGGGTGCACACCAGCAATATTTTTTTTTCTTCTAAGATCTTTTTATTCAGCATGACATCCAAGTATAACACAGTTCATTGAGAAGTACACAGGACTTTGTACAAGTAATTGCATCTAGTATGTGTTCAGTTTCTAGTTTTGAGAAGTCCCGTCACCCTCCTCCCATACTTCAAGTCATGTCTGTTTTGTTAGATCAAACATTAGGGGAATCACCTCAAACTAATACTGTAAACAAACCTACCTTAGCCCTCCCACACCCTACACTGGAGGTGGTGGAATCTCAGATGCAAACTTTTGCACAGTCAGGACTGCATCAGATTGAAGGGAGTTTAGCTTGTCTGCTATATCCCTTTGGGGCACTAATAATCCACATGGCGGGACTCGGATCCAACCTCTGAACAGTTTTAGAACTGGAAAAGGTGCATGGCTCTCATGGAAGGAGGGGAGACCACCGATAGGAGGCCATGAGACAGAAAGGCAATCAGCGGACCCTACATGTTTTCAAAGTTCTTGTACTCATCTCTGAAAATATCAGCTAATCTTTCCATGGTAAGAATTCTCCAGAGCCGGGTGGTTGTTCTTAGCTATGTCCGCACATATATGCTTCCATTCCCCTTCTTCAATATCTCTCACAATTACTTGTTCCCAAAAAGGCATGTAGTGTGCCCGTGGGACATGTACTGTCGATAGTAACAAAGCATATAGTGAGGAAATTGCCTTTTTATGTAGTCCGCCCTCTGAACCAGCTGTTCTATTGGTGTATGGTCTCAAGTGGTGGCTACCCTCATCCACGGCTGGGATACCCAATGTTTGAGTTGGAGGTAGTGGAAGTGCTCGCTTCTTGGAACATGGAACTCCCTATGGCAACTTTCAAATGTGAGTACCTCGAAGTTATGGAACATGTCTGAGACCATCATGCAACCCCCCTCCGCCACCTATCGATTGGGCTTCTCTCAGGTATGCCTTGACTACTCTATCTTTTTTTTATTTCCAGAGCACATCCCAGATTGACCTGCCCACTATCACCCTATCAATGAGGAGCCAATGTTTATCGGACTCCCTCATGGACCTCTCTACCACCACTCTTAGCTTGGCTGCTTTGTAGTATAGTGAGAAGTCAGGTAGGGCCACCCCCCTTCATTTTTTGGGTGCCGTAGAACATGGAACGGAAGGCGCACCCTTCCACCCTGCCATATGAATTTAGTGATAAGAGAGCGCAGTCTGGGTAACAGGTCACGGTCAAAGTCGACCAGGAGCGTCTGAAATAAATAAAGGAACTTTGGTAGTACTGTAATTTTGACTGCATTTATCCATTTGAGCCAGGAGATGTAAAGCGGTTTCCAGCGCTTAAGAACCTTATGGAGTTGAGACATCAGTGAGGGATCATTGGCCCTATACAGATCTTCTATCCTCGGAGTGAGCTGAATGCCTAAATATTGAAGGGAACGCTTAGCCCATTGTAAAGATGTCTGTCCTCAGAGCTGCAACGCCTCACTCGCAGGGATTGTGTGATTTAGGATGGAGGATTTTGACAGATTGACTTTGAAGCCCACCACTTCTCCAAATTTCCCTAGTTCTGCCTGTAGTGCCTGCAGTGAAGGGCCTAGATCCGTGAGTGGCATCAGGATACCGTCCGCAAAGAGCGAAGCCTTGTGTTCTGCACCCCCAAAGCATATTCCCTTAATCTCTGTGTTAGCTCCAAATTGGATAGCCATGGGTTCGATGCTAAGGCCAAATCAGAGGGGGAGAGCGGGCAGCCCTGTCTTGTGCCTCTTCTGAGTGCAAATGGGAGTGACGGGGATCCTTTGACCTGCATTCGTGAGTGTAGATTTTTTTTTAATTACTTTATTTGTAAGACATTTGAAATACAGCAATACACAAAGTAAACCTACCATGGTACACCGATACACACACCCGGCTTTCCGGCCTACAACCCACCTTCTGTGAAAGTCTTATACAGCCTGTGTGCCAACAGCCCTTATCGGGCAGGTGGCGAGTCATGTTCGAATCCCCGATATCAAACCTGCAAACACCCATCATAATGTTCCTAGCTGGCCAACCACCTTTACCTGCTCAGTGCTCTCTACTGTCTAAGCGGCCCCCACCTCCCACAGTGCCTAGCGGTGTTGTAACATGTTACAATGAAAACTCAAGACCACCCCCAAACCCCTACACTTCACCCAGCCCACCCCCCTCTGGCTATATTCAGTAATACACCGGATGAGATTGTTCACCATGTGGCAGTTAAAATTGCCTTCTTTCATGAATCCCCTGCTCCCCTCTCTGTGTCAGTGTCATGAGGCCCCCCCTCATAAAAGACCATCTCCTCCTCCCGCACCAACTCCTCGGCCTTGCCCAGCCTATATGTTGTATATAGTCCCCAACATTTTTTGGGATGGCTACGGGGGGAGGGGAGCAACTCATTGTAGTTTTCCGATTGTGTGTGCTTGTGGCTTTCCTGCATGAGGATCAACCAGGCGAGGCAGGAGCCGTGAACTGAGAAAGGAGAAGGGATGAAGGGGATGGAGTGTCCGGTAGCATGTGGGAGCAACCCACAGATCCAGCAGTTTGTGGCATTTGCAGCAAGGTTGTGCTGGTGCAACAGTTGTACGAAGGAATTGTTCCAGAACTCCTTACGCCTTTCTCGGAGCTGAGGTGAAAGGGTGATCAGGTGGTGCTCTTTCATGGTGGTTGGCTGGACAGTGGTTGGCAACATGAGCGGGTGTGCTTTCCTCCAAGATCCAGAAGGAAGTCATGAGGAGGAGGCAAAAGAGGAAGACAATGAAGAAAGCGATTGCCTTTGATTTGTGCAAATTATCAGTCTTTGGGTTCCTGTAGTGGGTATTTCCTGTTGCTTCCGACGTCTTCTTATCTGGCGCTTCCATCATCTTCTTATCTGGCGCTTCCATCATCTTCATCTTCAAGGTGCTCGGTAGTGGGCAGAACCACAGACTTCGTTTAGCTTCTCTCCGGGTAACCCTTGGTTGCTTTGGGTCACCGTTCTGAGATTTTTAACTTAGTCAGTGGCCTACTTAGCCGAAGCTCCCTCCTTTCGATGCAGGAAATACCCTTCTCGGGATGGCACAGTGGGATCAGAGTGTTTTGCAAGTTCAAGTGCCTCGGTATCAGGATAGCAGTTCAGTGATGGTCGGTCTTTGTTCAGGAGCTCTTCTTGGGTGCTGACGTTGTCTGTCGTGGCCAGGGTCGACGAGACCTTTTTGCAGTGGTGTGCATGCAGCCAGTGCTTCTTCCCCTCTACTCGAAGAGCCGTCCGAGTGGTGACAGTACTTGCCAGGGGCCCGTCCACCGGGGTTCCAGACTCCTTGCCTGTTGAAAGTTCCGGACTAGGACGTACTCTCCCGGTTGGATATCGTGACCGGGACCCCTGGAAGCATCGGGGATGGCATGCTGCACCTGTTGATGAATGACAGACAACGTTTTAGTTAATTTGTATAAATAATCTGACAGCAGGACGTCGGGGACGTCGTGAATGGAGGTCGGTTTGGGGGCAGTCCAGAGGTTCATTGGTCGCCCAAAAACAACTTCGTAGGGGGTCAAGTGGTGCTTAGTGGGAGTGGAGCGCATCGATAGTAATGCCAGTGGAAGGGCATCTGGCCACTTAAGTCCTGTGGTGGCCACTATTTTTGACAGTTTCAGTTTCAGTGTAGCGTTGTGTCGTTCAACCAGGCCAGCGGATTGGGGGTGGAAGACTGCATGGAACCTCTGTTTTACCCCCAACCCCTTCAGGATTAGTTGGATAACTTCAGCTATGAAGTGGGGGCCATTGTCGCTCCATAAAATTCGACAAAGGCCGTAGCGAGGGAAAAACTCTTTCAGTAGTACTTTGGCAGTAGTCATGGCAGTGTTATCACGGGTCGGATAGGCTTCCACCCATTTGCTGAAGGCACATACAATGACTAATACGTACTTCAAGCCTTGGCACCTCTCCAGTTGGATGTAATCCATCTGGAGGACCTCAAAGGGGTGGTCGGGGATCCCAAACCCTCCCCGGGGTACCACAGTTCCTTTTCCGGGGTTGTGTTGTAGGCAGATAAGGCACTGCTGGACCAGGCGTTTGGCCGCGTCGGGGATCTTGTTGTTGTGCCAGACTTTGGAAATTAGTTCAATCATGGGGGCAGAACCTATGTGTGCAGGGGAGTGTGCCATTGTCAGTATGAGGATCAAGTATGCATCAGGCAGCAACCATTTGTTCGTGTCTTTTGTCCGCCAGCAGCCTTCATCGTCCCTTAGACCCACCTGTGCCCACTCAGTCAGTTCGTGAGGTGTGCTGGCCGACTGGATGTCCTTAATCGTTTCCCTAGCGTCCGTCCATTTTTCTGCTTGTGACCTAGTCACATACATGTGTGTCATTGCCCTATTCTCAGCTGTGGTTCGGGCAGTGATGTCGGCCAGTGCGTTTCCCTGTCCAACTAAGTCCGTCACCTTCTTGTGTGCCTGGCATTTGATCACTGCTAATTGTTTGGGGAGAAGAACTGCTTCAATCAGGGCGGAGACTAGATCTCCGTGAAGGATGGGCGTACCGTGGGACGTCAGGAATCCCCTTTCCCTCCACAGGAGCCCAAAATGATGAACCACCCCGAAGGCATACTGGCTGTCCGTGTAAATGTTCGCCGTGGTTCCTGCTGCTATGATACATGCTCGTGTGAGGGCAATTAGTTCGGCCGCCTGTGCGGATCGTTGTGTGATGCGAGCTGTTTCAACTACTGTTCGGGCTGTAGTCACCGCATAGGCCGCTGAAGTGGTGCCGTCTGGGAGTTTGATACAAGAGCCATCTACCCATAGTTCTCCATCAGGATCTGTAAAAGCAATGTCTCGGAGGTCAATTCTACTCCTAGTCTGTTCGTCCGTGAGGGTCACACAGTCGTGTATAGGGGGCACATCGGGGTCATTTTCGGGCAAGGGTAACAGTGTAGCAGGATTCAATGTCGTGGGAACACCTAATAGTAGCTCGGAAATGTTTCAGTAAATCAATACCCATAATGGCGTCAGGGGAGTTGGAGGAGAGCAGAAATGTTGTGTCAGTGGGATTGTTTCCTAGGTCAAAGGAGATAGGTACAGACAGGGGATTAGTGGAGGGCGTTCCATCGAAACCTATCGATGTAATGTGTGAGCCAGACAAGGGTGCCCTTGGAATCAGTCGCTTTGATAATACACTACGTGTCGCTCCAGTGTCTACCAAGAATGGAGACTTTGTACCCAGGACCTTAGCAGTGACGTAAGGACCTTGCTGGTCAACACAGAGCTCGACTGGATCCCTCCCTTGCCCCTGGCAGTCCTATGCAGAGTCGTGAGCATTGTTGCAGTCGGACTGTTGGCACTGATTTTGTCGGGGTCGGTCAAATGTGTTTGGTCTGCCAGGTCTGTCATTGGTGGTGTCGTAGGTCTGCCCTCGCCCCTGCCCTCCAGTTTTTGGGCCATTTGTCATGTCCCTTGTCTCTTTATTTTTAATCATTTCCCGAAGGGCCAGGCATTGAGACTTCCAATGTCCAAATTCTTTGCAAAATGCACACTGGTTCTCATCGAGGTCGGTTCGTGGAGCGCCAGGTGTGGGGTTGCGGTCTCTAGGGGGCGAATTCCTAGGGGCATTCGACTGGTAGTTTCCCCTATACCGTTCCCTTCCTGTAGTCACTCCCTGCAATTGAGCAATCATCACTTGTTCCTTTAAGTCCTTTTTCTTTCTCTCAGTCGCCCTCTCGTTCTCGTTCCTTTGGTGTTCGTAATACTGAGCCATCTGAAGGATAGCTGCAGGTTTGGAGGCTCCCCAACTACTCTCACTCGTCTGTAACTTTTGGGAGACCTCTTGCGATAGCCCTTTTACGTAGTTTTGCACGAATAGGTGTTGTCCGGTTGCGGTGGTCATGTCTTGGCCACTGTAGTCGGAGAACACCGTTTCAAATCGGGAGAAATATTCTGATACGTCTTCCTGGGGTTTCTGACGGCAAGCCGTGACTACCGACCAGTCTACCTTCTTCTCTGGGATCAACGTCTTTAGCTTCTGCACTATTTTGTCGGGGAGTTCCAGTATGTCTTTTACAGGTTTCTTTCCGGGCTCTCGCTGCCTATCTAGTTCATTGAGTTGTTTCCAGGTGTGTCCGAACAGGTCTGTGTGGTCGGCTTTCCGGATTTGCTTCCACACATCGGCCGGCAGACACAACCCGAAAAACAAATCGATGTCCGATAGAGTCATTATGGTTGAGCCCAAGGCTGTGCCTAGTTCGGTATAAAATGCTGTAGGGTTCTTTCTTAAATCGGGCAGGGTTTGCCTAAAAGTTAAAATATCTTGCTGATCCCATGGTTGGTAAACCCAGTTGTACACAACCCTCCCTTTTGCATCTGCGTGGTTGATATCATCGTTTGTTCCCTGACCTCTTGGGGGAACCCAGCAGGGGGCGGCTTCTCTGATAGGCATCATAGTGTTGGCTGCTTCTAATGGGGGTTCAATCGTCTCAGGGACTTTGATCTTGACCTCTGGTTTCTGTTCCGCGAGGTTGCGGAAAACCTCAAGCGTTTGCATGAAGAGGTCCGTCACATCGCTCTCAGTCCCATCTCCAACATCGACCCTTCTATATAGAGCCGTCAGTTTAGCAGGACCCTTATTCTGGTACCTATCCTCATAGGCGTTCAGGGTGTGGTAGCTGAACCGAAAAATGAAATGCCGTCTGTGACTACCGGCATGTGAATTGTGCATATTCATCGTATATTCTTCGCTCTCCTTCCGTTCTACCATGGTCTTTGCTATCTGGTCAATTCCATCTCGCTCATCTTTGCTCAACCTATTTGGCCTGGCTGTTAGCTGCCTGCTCGTCTCATGTTCATCTGCTGTTGTTACCAATGTGGCTGGTGCGAAGGCCGCAAGAGCCGGGGCACTAGCGCTAGGGTCACCCACGCCTGCACTTTGAACTGGTGAGGGTTGTGCTAGAGGCTGGCAGGGAGCATAAGGAGGGGGCATGTAGATAATTGGAGGACCGAGCAGTAACTCGTCATTTGCCCGCTGTTTGGAGGGCATCTCCGGGTAGAGCGTAGGGGGGGTCCTGACAGGGCATTGGCCTGCCAGTCCTGGTTCTTGTGTTTGTTTAACTTCCTCTTTTCTTCTTATTTCTTCATCTAGTTCTTTTGCGGCCAGATGGGCTGCTTTTCGTAACTCTTTCACTATTTTTGCTTCTTCTCTTTTCCTTCGCTGTTCTGCTTCTTTGCGCCACATGCCAATACTATCGAGCATAGTGGGCGTTGCCTTATTTATTTTTACAGCTGCTTCTAGTGTTTTTATTTTATTTTCATCAAAAGAACCTATCAGTGGCCACTGACTTTCAGGATCCTTTTTTGAATATTTATGCCATAACTTACTATAAGCTATAGCGACTAGTCCTTGCTTAGTAAACATGTCCTTATTAGGGGTGCCTTCCAGTGGAGCTGGATGGTTCATCTCTAATAAGCGGTCCGGGTTGACCCAACTATTAACCAATGGGGAGAAGATAGGCATGACGGATTACAATGGGGGGGCAAAAGCCTGCACTACCTATCTTTTCACTACTTGCAAAGACTGGGCAGAATATTCTATTCTACGTTGTTTGCAAACAGAGAATACCTCCAGAAAGAACCAATTCCAAACAGTCAATGTTTGGACAAACAATCAATCAATGAGGAATGAAAATAGGCACGACGGGTTACAATTGGGGGCAAAAGCCTGCGTTACCTACCCTTCACTATCTGCAAAGGGAGAGAGAATATTCCTATTCTTCCCCGTTTGTAGGCAGAGAAGATCCTTAAGAGAACCAACTTCGAACAATTCAATGCCCGATTCAAACAATCAATCAATGGGGAGAAAAATAGGCACGGCAGATTACAATGGGGGACAAAAGTCCGCGTTACCTATCCTTCACTATCTGCAAAGACTAAACAGAGTATGGCGACTCTGTGCTTGTTTGCAAATAGAGAATCTCTCAGAGACAATAAGACGAGTAATACTAGTATTTTCAAACAATCAAACAATCAATTTCGCAATTTGTCGTGTGTCACGACCTTACCCGGACCGCACAGACCGTTTCTCGTCTTCCGCTTCCAGCGCCCGATCGTCCTCTATTCTCTGTTGCTATCGCGGCACTCCTGGTGGTTCCCAGTCAGGACCGTAGATCACTCGGGAGAGGTCTGCTCGGAATCAGTGAAGTTCAGATGATTGGCTGTCAGACGAGGGTCTATCGGACAGGAGCTCTCCCGATCGTTGCAGTCGTTCACTCTGTCGTCGGGACCTCTCCCACTGGATCCACGTGTCGCTGATGGGCCCCGCGTTTGGGACGCCAATTGATAAAGATCAATTCAAAAATGGTCAGGCTATTCTGTTGATGTTTCCTAAGTTAAATTTGCCCGGCGTTAGACGCCTCTAATACCATACGAAGTTATCCAATAAAGAGGCAGGCGCTGGAGACAGGAAGACAGGAAACAAGTTTTATTCCGACGGAGTAGAACACATCAGATCGGACAACAAGGTATCGTCTCGAGGTGCTCTCCCAACCTCTCTGAGACCTGGTCTTTTATACACTGGTTCAAGACATGTGAACGCTCTTTATTACAACAAAGACATTGTGAAGTATGAGGATGACATCCACGGCACCCCCCCAGTTCCGGCCCCCTCCAACACATGACAACAGTAGAGGCCCTTACCCCTCATACAATGGGAGGGGGCTATCACGCAGCTGAGTGTTCTGCCGATTCCTTTGGAATGTGTGCGCCTGATCGAATCTCAGAAGGTGGGGAGGTCATGATCAATAGTGGCTCCTTTCAAGAGAGGCGAGTGCATACAGTAGTGGGCAATAAACTGTATCCTCGGGCTAAGGGATGACCAGCGGTTCGTACAGGCAGTCGGGCTCAGAGGAAGGGGTCATCAAAGGAGGGGTATTCATGGACGGAAAGGAGGTGTTGGTCAGGCGCGGGGTGTGATTCTCAGAGACAGAGTCATGCGGGAGGGGAGAGCTTATACCTTGTGCATGTGAGAGCGGGGACAGCCAGGGTGCGTGGGGGAGGCTCGCAAGGTTCAGGGAAGTGCGCTGACGGGTGATCGTGAACAGGGAGACCATGGTACCTAAAATGGCTGTCGTGTGTGTTCATGTGTGAGTCTGCAAGATGGCGTAGATGATGTTCAGTACACAAACTAAAATTCCACAGATAGGCTAATGGTCACTAGGCTGTGATCTGAGATCGTAATCGGGTGTATATTCGCCGCCTTTAAGGAGCCCAGCAGAGATTGACTTATAAAAATGTGGTCAAACCTGGAGTAGGTCAAGTGTACGAGTGAGAAAAAGGTGTAATCATTGGTGGTGGGATAGTGCGTATGCCATGCATCCAGGGCCTGAATTTTGTGTTTAATCCCCTTGGGCAAGCTGTTTGTGTCTGCCCTGTGAGGGTGGGTGTTGTCCAACTCGGCATGCCAAGTCAGATTAACATCTCCCATAAGCACTACTGGGCTTTCTGCAAACTCGCTTATCAAGTCTAGTAGGAGAGTCAAAAACAGTCTTTGGGGCATATGGGGAAATAAAAGTGCAAAGTCTGCTCTCAATTTCCCCTTTACCATAATTACTCTCCCTTCCCGGTCCGCCTTTATTGCTTCAGTTTAGAACTTTGCAGAGCTGCGAAATAGGAATGCAATCCTCTTCTGCTTGAAGTTGGCAGAAAATCTTTAAATTAAGGGATAGTTTTGATGACGGAGTCACAGTTCTTCAGTTTTTTTAAGGTGCGTTTCCTGCAATTCCACCACCCCAAACTGGTGATCAGTGAGGTACTTCTGAATTTTTGGCCTTTTGAGAGGTGAGTTTAATCCTTTTACGTTTTATGGAGCTATTGAGACCATTTTAAAAACATCTGTGCCTCTTATGTCTTCCCCCCATGATACTCGCAATCCCACTGGCGCCCCCACTTTGGTCTGCCATACCCGGATGACTTCAAAGAGAATGCCTGCATTCTCCTCTTGTGTGGAGTGCCTGACTGTCCCTCATCCCCACCACCAGGTCCCCCCTAAAAAATAACAACCAAAATAAATCCCCTTGAAACCTTACGCTGCAGATCCAACGAGCACTCAGAGCAAGAGTTCAATCTTGAGGAATAATAACATGGTGACAGGTCTCTCTGACAGAGCCCAAAACCCAGACTGTCGGTTGCTTTGTGTATAGAGTACCAGTTGAAAGTACTAAGGACATAGGTCCAATGTATCCAATCACTCGTGGTTTGCCAGCATGGGCATTGTCTCAAAGCAATGCTGCCCTATAGTCAGATAGGAAACTTCCCTCTTGGAGATCGTTTGTTGCTTTAGCATCTTAATTTTTGGCTTGATTTGCCTGTTGAGATCGTGCGCCATCGCCGAGTGGGTCTTTGTGTCGCCCCCACTAGTGTCTGGGCTGCCTTCACCTTCGGGGATAAGAAGACCTAAAATGCGGAGACCCTCTACCAGGTCCGAAAAGTGCTGTGGCTTGTTGTTGAGTTCAAATGCGAGTCCAAAGGGGAAGGTCCATCTGTAGCGCACATTATCTTCTCATACTCTGGTTGTTATTGGTCTCAATTGTTGCCCGCATGCTAGTGTGGAGGGCGCCAGGTCCTGGAAAAGCGCACACTTTTATCCTTGGAAAGAGGTCTCCTCCTTTTTCCTTGCGACGCTCAAAATTGTTTCTTTCGTTTTGAAGGATTTCATCCTAAAAATAACATTGCAAGTATGTCTGCGCTCACCCGTATGCTGGTTACCCACTCAATGTACCCTGTCGATCTTGAGATTCATCTGCTGCGAGCTCAGAATCTCAGTGAAGAGGCCCTCCACAAAGTCCTCTAGATCCGGCCCCTCCGCATCCTCTTCCAGGTCCCAAATTCGAATGTTCTCCCTTCGAGACCTATTTTCAAAGTCTTCCGCTTTCAGGAGCACCTGGTGTAGTTGCAACTGGAAATCTTGCTGTTTTTCCTGAATCCTAAAAGTAACCCTGGGCAAAGCACTACGCTACAGTTTGCGCAACTTCACACTAGGCGAACTGCACTTAGCAGAGTGCAAACATGCATAGCTTAGCATAGTGGAGCGGTCATTTTTTGCTTGCTCGCGATCCTCAACGTCAAGTTGGCAACAGCGAGCAAGCAAAATGACTTCCTCGCAAGACTTTTTCCTTGTTCGCGATCAGCAACATCAAGTTGCCGATCGCGAGCATGGAAAATAAATCTCCAGGTGAGATTCTCAATGCGGGGAGGTCAGGTTTCTCATTGCGAGTGGTCGTGCATGCTCGCGACTGCTCGCAATGAGAAACTACCAGTCCGCGGTGAGAAAGCTGCAGCTCGAGTAAAAATCTACTTGAGAGGCAGAAAAGTACAGCTCGCACTGTGCAAGATACCATTTTCAATGATTGCACAGTGCCTGATGCTTGTCCGCACTGTGCAATCATGGAAAACGACATCTTGCACAGTGCGAACATGCAAATACTAGGTTCGCGTAGTGCTACGCATAGTGCGAAGTGCACTTTGCGTAGCTACGCATAGCGCTACTTCGCAAACTACGCCCACCCTTACCGAAAAGTGGGGGCGTCCAATTCTTGTGCCTGTTCTTCTACTTCTAGTAACCTGGACCCTACAGCATCCACATCTTGCTGGAGGGATGTCATGCAGTTGGTGAGGTCTGCCTTTAATTGATCTATAGAAGACTGCCGGTCTTGCTTGATCTCCAGGCATAATTTTGCTTTAAAGTCACTAAGCGAGGCCACCAAATCTTCTCTGGTGAATGCCATTGTGTTCATCTGCCTCCCCTTCGTCGTAAGCTTGACCTTTCTCCACTGATGCAAAACAGTTGTAGACCTTGTTCGATGCTTTTTTTGGTGGCATATGGGCTACAATATGTGCCTTCCTTGCTGGGCTGGGTAACTCCCCCTCTAGCTCGTGGGCCCTGAGCGTAATTATGGAGTGGCTATTTATTGGGTGGGAGCTGGACTAGTGGTGGTGATCGCACAATTCACCCATCTTTGGTCTGCGTGCTGCTCCAGGCCGCGCTGTGAAATCCTCCGTGGTCACTTCTGCTGCATTTAATTTGAGCCCTCGGGCATTCTTCAGCCTCACGCCTCCTTTCTAGACCAAAATCATGTAAGTCTTGGTCCTCTAGCCTTTCAATAGCAATGTCCGGCAGTCACGGGGCTCCGAGCTGATGTGGATCATCGACCCAGCCATCTTGCCTGGCCAGGACCCTCAGCAATAATTATTTTTAAGGATTATTCCATTTTCCCCCTGCATGCCACAAACGTCTCATAGCCTTAGAGGAATATAAAGTAAACTGTTCAATCTGTATGTTATTTAAATATTATGCTTGGAATGGATACACTATTGTTCATTATTTGTGCTGTGACCTCACTAATTATTTTGTCTATATATTCAAACTGCAAATGCCACATTGAACAGAATTTATTTTCTTGTGAGTTTGCTCTTAGATGGACACAAAATATCCTCACACACAGTACAGCCAGACAGATGGCCATCAGTAACACACACAAGCTGGGTCCGTCTCTGCTTCTGCAACTAAGTGGCAAATGCCAGAGCTAAGAAAGAACATGAAGATGACTCCAACAGAAGGGTGTTGCTGCCAAAAAAGTGGCCAGTAAGGAGGAAATGTAGAAGGATAATGCCACCACTGGTATGGTGGCCTCCATCTTTTTCAGGAGACGTGGTATACCTGCTGCACCCTACTCTGAGAAGCAAATGGTTGGGAGCAGCACTTGTGCATCATCAACAGCACCACTCCAACTTAAGGCAAAGCCCAAGCACATGTCTCTCATTTATGCAGCAACTGCAGTCATGATGAAAAGCAGTGAGTGTGAATTGGATTTGTCTCAGCTGCAAACTAGTACCCAATCATTGCAGGAAATTTAACAACAGGAGCTTGTGGAAAATTAGTACGGTTTGGTAAACATTATCTGCGCCATCTTGCCTCTTCCCCTGATGCCACACTTTTTGTCGTGCGCACCCGCCATTTTAGGTGCCTCGATCAGAACAACCCTTTTTTCATGCCACTGACCCCCGGCATAGCCCTCCTCCCTCACAGAGCCAGCACTCTGACCAACACCCGCTCACACATGCCTTGGGTCATAAACCCCTCTTCAGCGCAGCGTTGCCTCAGAACCCCATCCTGTTCCCAGCACGACACCTCCCTTCATTCCTTTCATGGTCCCAGGCCCTTTTGATGCAAACCCCCTTTTCCTGTGTGCCCGTTTGTCCTCCCCGTTCCCAGGCCGACACCTAGCCCTGCCGATACTGTTTATTGCCCCTCCCCGTACAGTAGAAAGCTTCCCTCCTCAAAGGACCCCCGAATCGATCAAAGCCCCCACCCTATGAGATCCGATCAAACCCCCACGTTCCATGAATCGGCGGAATGTCCAGCTGCGCGATAATCATCACCTGTTGTGACCGGGGTGGGACTTCTGCTGTATATGTGTGTGGGAACGGGCTTGGAGCGGGGGTTCCGAGAATGTCTTTCCGTACATCAAAGCATTGCCATGAATATGTAATATGTAATAAAGTAATAAACCTGTGTATAAGAGGCCAGGCCTCAGAGATGCGGGGAGAGCACCTCATGACGATACCTGCTGTCTGAATTGTTGTGTTCTCCTCCGGAGAGAATAAACCTTGTTTCCTGCCTTCCCGTCTCCAGCGCCTGCCTCTTCATTGATTAATAATTTGTGGGTTAAAGAGGCGATACCGCCGGGCAAATATCGATTGTCCCTTGACCTTAGATTCAACAATTGGCGTCCCAAGCGTGGGGCCCATCAGCGACTCGTGGATCCAGTGGGAGAGGTCCTGACGACAGAGTGAACGACTGCAACGATCGGGAGAGCTCTTGCCCAATAGACCCTCGTCTGGCAGCCGATCATCCGAACTTCACTGGTTCCGAACAGACCTCTCTCGAGTGATCTACGGTCCTGACTGGGACCATCAGGAGTGCTGCGAGGAATACAAAGACAAGAGGACGATCGGGCGCTGGATTCGGAAGACAAGAAACTGTCCATACGGTCCGGGTAAGGTCGTGTAGACACGACGAATCACGAAATAATTGTTGATTGTTCAGAAAATACTAGTATTACTCTTTGTTGACTCATTTGGAGATTCACTGTCTGCACACGGAGAAACAGTAGGCTCTTTCCCTTTTGCAAACAGTGAAGGATAGGAAACGCAGCCGTCGTGCCTATTTTTCTCCCCCACTGGTTTTATTATTTATTTGACGGCTTATTCTCGGGAGACTCCCTCTCCCACACTGATTAACTGTTTTTGGCCCCGAACTACTGTTCGCGGATTGTTTTCTGGAGATTCTCTGTCTGCAAACAGGAAATAACAGATTCCTCTTTACGGATAGTGAAAGGGTAGAGGACGCAGACTTTTACGTGCCTACTTATTCTCCCCACTGGTTTTATTTTATTTTTATTGGTTGTTTTTGTTATTGGTTCATGAGGTATTCACTGCCTGCAAACAACGTAGAATAGAAATATTCTGTCTAGTCTTTGCGCGCAGTGATAAGATAGGCAGTGCTGACTTTTTGTCCCTCGTCGTGAGCTGTCATGTCTGTCTTCTCCCCACTGGTCGATAGCTGGTTCAGCCCGGACAGTTTATTAGAGGTGGATCATCTAGCTCCGCTGGAAGGCACCCCTAATAAAGACATGTTCGTAAACTATGGATTAGTTACCATAGCCTATAGTAAACTGTGGCACAGGTATACCAAAGAAAGCCAAGAGAAACAGTGGCCACTGATAGGATCCTTCGACTTTGATAAAATAGAAATGTTAGAAATAGCCCTGCGTGATAATAAGACAACGCCCGTTATGCTTGACTGCCTCGGTATGTGGCGCAAAGAAGCAATGCAACGAAAGAATAGAGGCGAGGACAGAGCAGGTAAAGGAACATATCGACAGGACGACCTCAGAACACAACGTCCTGAAAGTAATCCCCCGACACTACGCACAGGACGGCCAGACTTAGGGCAAAACCAATGTGCTTTTTGTAGATATGCCGGGCACTGGAAAGCCCAATGCCCGACTCTACTGAGCGTGAATAGGAGCAGAGGACCGACAGGAATAACAGGCCGGCAGAAAGGGAAAAGGCGCGAGACAAAGATGAATCAGACTGACTTGAACAGGCCAGATAGAACCACCACGTTTGATTATGCCCGATGGCACAGATTTCGCCAAGCCAATTTCAGCGACATGTTCGAGTCCTCATAGATCCAACAACGATAAGACGGGAAAACCCAGTGTAGCTCTAAATTGACAAACGACAAACCCCGATGAAAACAGAAAGAATAATGTACACACACATGATCAAGCATCCTTACGTTTAGCCAAGTAGGGAAAAGTTTAGGGTATTTCGAGGTAAGGGTTACACAAGTATCCTTCGCCGATAGGACTAGGGATATTGCCTATGTCTGAAGACCTACTACCTCCTTTTCTTCCGCGTCCTTATAGGCATATAACTGAAGCCTGCTCCATCGCTCCAACAAAAAGTATGCGCAGCATATAAAAGTGAGATAATTATGGCCAATAACTGTATTATGTTTGTCTTGGGTCTTTTTATATAATATTTGTACTGTCTCCCCGTCTGAGTTTGTGTGTATGTAATGCATGAATCTGCGTCATCCCTCTGCCTGTGTTACCTTGGTACTTAAACTTTTGTTAACAGAAGCTTTAGTATGGAACAACCTGGAAAGAAAGGAGTGAGAAAACGAAATCCATAGGCCACTTATGAACTTGAACTTTTATTTAACATAACGAACAAGAAACAAATAACAATATGTAATAATAACACTTAATAATGCCCTAACAACAGAAAACGTTTGAAACAAGAATGGTAAAACTAGAAAATGAAAGTCAACAGAACATTCGCCCCCCCCATTCTGGAACCTTCCAAAGTAGGGCAGGGTTACGGCTACGCCCAGCCGGCGGCAACCCATATAAGGCGGGCCCTGCTGCCAACAACCGGTCAGGAAATCATAACATAGAGTGGAGCCGGAGGAGAGGCAGGGGCCAGCGGAGTCCGGCCGCAGCGGCCCTGGATAGCTGCAGGTAGTCCCGCCACATGTCTTCCCGGTCCGGCCACCAATGGCCAGGGACCGGGGCCAACTGGATCCGGCTGCAGCCGATGAGCCAAAGAACCCGTTCATGGGGCCAGAGCAAGGGGCGTCCGGCCGACATCCGCCGGAAGCCCGGTCCAGAGAAGGACAGGACACTTCTTTCTTTTCCCCTCCGTAATGGCCGCAGCAGCACGCCCGGCGCCACTTCTGTCATGAACAATGGCCGCGACAACTCTGGGCGGCGGGATGTCTTGTACATACCTCCAGTCCTGGTCGGGCTGGGAGGGAGAGGCGACACGGACGAGCCTCTCCCACCTCCACGGATAGGAGGTTTCCCAGCCCCCGGCCCAGCGCCGAACTCCTCCAAGCCAGGCGGTGGTGCCAGTACTTGCGTAGCACCGAACATACCATGGTGGCGCCCCAGTACTTGCGCAGCACCGAACATGCGCCGCAGGTCGCCATACTTCCGCAGCACTGGGCATGGGACTTGCTGAGCACAGGGTGTGGAGAGACCATCGTGCATGCCCATGAAGGAGAGCGGCATGGAGTGCACCGGGAGAGAGAGATGGCGCGAACGAGTCTCCCTCGCCCCCAGATGGGGGCACCACAGCTGCGCCCTAGCCGAACGTCCCGCTTCCACAACACGGAGTTCCATTCTCTATTTGTCCCCAGAAAGGTCTCTTCCACTCTCGCAGACTCGACGAGGGGGGCTGCTGCAGGCCTCAGAATGGCGTCTGGGTCCGCTGGAAGGCGGGCCTCGGCCGCTAGAGTAACTTTGAATAGCAATATAACTCGGGCACTTGCCCACCGGGGCACGAGCCCCCACCTCCGACAGCACCCCCACAGCCTTGAAGATTCTACAAACGTCCCAGGAGCCCTCGGCCCCTGCAGGCTTCCGGTAAGGGACAACTGCCTCGATCGCTAACAAAACAAGCATGACATTGCCACTCTTTCTGTTAGCATGAATTCTCGAACTGCCGAAAAGGACTCTGGTCCAACTGCCGGTTGTAGGAAACATTTTTTTCTGATGCTACTTCCGGACTAACCCGGCCCCGCCCAAAATGGCGCCGGTGACAATAGGAACTTACGAACGCCACGTGGTGTCTTCTTTTTGCTAATAAAGAAAAACTTGATTTTCTGAGACATGTACCTGACCCTTTGTACGCTTAACGAGAAAGAAAGAGAATTCACTCGACGAACATATAAAGGGACTCCGTTAAAAAATGTTGATTACAAATGTACGATGTATTATATTTTTTTATAGCTGATGTATAACCTCGCTCATGACGCACATACACGGTATGCATATAGGAAATCTGATTGCGACTAGTCTGACGGTGCTTCTAAACTATGAAATAAATGCCCCCCGATCCCCTGACCAATTTATAGACGTTTTTAGTTTCCTACGAATGAATGAATAAACCTTTCTAATGTTTTCTAATGCTGCAAATTAACCCCCTACTGTACGCACTTTAGCCATTACCGTGTCCAGCCAAGTACGACTGCACCTTCATAAATCTACATGCTGAATGATTTTGCAAAATAAAGGTTTCTCAAACTATGAACGGATATTGCATGCTTTATTTAAAATATGGGATCGGCGGGAGAGTTCTTTTCTGTGCACCCTACTCTGCTCTCTCTTTAAGGTTAATAGAAGATGGTTGCCCAGCCCCGGATGGAGGATCGAATCTGAGACACGACACTCTGCCGTCAAATATGCGACTGACTCAGGGACTCGCGCATGGAGAAAGACCTCGACTTCTGGGGATGGGTAAAAGCGAAATGGTGTAAAAGATGGAATATAAAGGTTGGGTAAAATGAAACGATGCAAAATGATAAAATATTATAAAGATACGACACTCAAAGATACTAGGGAACAGAGTTGACCGAAGAGCTGATAAACCTTAGAACATCACAACGTTGAACGAGGTTTAAGGACCCCAATAGCTAAATACACCTACCAACTGGAAACCTCGCACTAAGTGCTTCTGATTCTTTAACGTTTCCCTACTCACAGCCTATGAATCACACTGCCCCCATCCCCCCCTTGGCTCCAGAAACCAAAAACCCCAGGGATTCTATCCCGAGGGGATAAGACGAGTATGAGGCAAGTAAAGGACTTTCGTACCCGTGCTTTTGATATGCTCGAATGTTGTCCCCCTCCCCTCCCCTCTTTTTTTCCCTCTACAGGCCACACCGGAATCGCGACCAAAGTATGGTGAAGATCTGAAGCCTCGCCCTGTCTGATATACGAAGCGGACTAACACTGCCTGGTGGCACCTAAACACACCCACAAACTGCTCTTTTTACCAAAAGAGCCAATAGAGTTTATGACATGATAAAAGCGATCACCCTTGATCCATGTTGCGTGAATGGACACCTGTCACGTATGTCTGAAACTATGAGATGATGTTTGTGTATGACTGACGCGTTGACTTAACTGATTAACGGACCGAGAATGCAAGAAATGCGACACACTGGTGCCCTTTTTTCCTCGATGCATGTCCCCTGTACCCGGCCTAATGCTCGTCCATCCCAAACTGCGTGCTTTCAAAATTCTAACACAGACCCGTAATGCCTTATGTTGCGTAATGCGCTGAATAGCCTGTCTTAATGCACGGCCACTCCCCATGTCGCACGTGTACTATTTAGCCTGTTGTTGCACATCTCTCTCTCTCTCTCTCTCTCTCTCTCTCTCTCTCTCTCTCTCTCTCTCTCTCTCTCTCTCTCGCTCTTCCGAACGACTAGGGCACCTAAATTGGCAAACCGCCACCCCTAGTGCCCCACCAATTGGCCCCAAATACCACGAGTATTTGCTAAAAATTTGCCCTAAGTAAAAAAAAAAAATATATAAATCACCCTGACGCCGTGTCACTACCTCTCCTTTCTGCTAAATTGATGAAACCGAGATTTGGCCAAGAGGGAAAGGACAGGGAAGACGACTGAGGTTCCCTAATCTGACCCGAAATAAGGGAACTACATGTCAGCGGCTCCTGTGTTATAAAAAGATGCCTCAGATAACGCGACCTTCCCCGTCCCGAATTGTCGCAATACCCAAACAGTAAAGGTGATCGAAACATCCCCATCTTCCCAGAACACCCCCAGTTTCGTATCAACTGCCCCCGACGGGAGATTTAAACTGCCCCTCACCCCCGGTTGTAAGAGATGGGTCGATTTACGCCCTTACCACAGTTTTTCTATGTCTCTAGTTGTTTTCCACAAGACCCCGGTTTTTTAATTAAGTAGTCAGGTTGTAGGAGGCTATGTAGGAACTAGAACGATGTTTGCAAAATTAAGATTAGACCAAAGTGAAGAAATCGTTGCAATGAACCCTGTTGAAAGTAAAATGTTTAGCTGAAAGGCAGGATGCATTGATAGAATGAAAAATGTTTAGCCTATGTTCATCTCTCAGAAAGATACCTATCAGACCATGGTGATAGCACATTGCGTTTTTTGATATATAGCCCAGGAGAACGGTATAGCTTTGTAAGGCTCGTACTAGGAAGGTGGGTCTCCGTCAGAAGAGCTGACGTAACTGTAATGCAATAAAAGGCACCAGATCACGTACCATGACCAGGCAGAAAACACCATTGCGTTCTCATTTACCTGGAGCTGGGAGAGAAATAGACTTATGTGATTACCTTCCTCTGCCAATTCTCTAAAGACTGTCTTTTCAAACTCATTTAAGGGTACGACTGTCGGAGGAAAGAAGGACCGGATGTGGGAGCACGTGGCCTGACTACAGACTATGGAACATCTGCAACATTGGCCAGGGCGAGACCGCGACAGTAAGGAGCTGCAGGACGAGGCACTGTTTTCGACAAAATAAGAGGAAAGGGCTGACCTGATGCCCCTGCTCGATGTCTAATGTATGCCGAAAAGTCCCCGCTCTCAAAACTCGGTCATGAGCCCGCCTACCTGAAGTTTTTCCGTCCCCCTAGTCTGTTCCCGATCTGGCCCTGCTCCATCCCCCTTTTTCTCCGACCTACCCTAAAGGACTGCTCACACGCACATTTCTTCCATCTGAACCTTTTTGACAATCAACTCAAAGGACACAGGGCGAAAAGGACCTTTTTGACCAGAAACGCGAGGAAAAGGTCGTGCCCTGCAACGCGGGACCTCGAATAGAGCTGGACCCTTAGCTCCACCGCCGGTGCTCCACAGCGCCAACAAAAGACGACAAAGAATGCTGAGAACTCATTAACTTCGAACATTGACTCCCTCAATCATCGTTTCTGCTACGTCTCATTTCTCTCCCAGCCACCATTGTATTAATTATGCTCCACCATTGTAACATGAACAGAACTCACATATTTAATGACCTATCAATTCACATTCCAAACGACTATAAGCAACTATGAAATGTACTCAATGCTCTCACTACAGAATCATTTTTGTCTATTATCACATTACTACGACTCTCCTGCAAACGAGTTTTTATCGATAGACCCGCCTCCTAAGATGAAAGATTTCAAAATGTAATGTATATAACTCCTTCACCTGGGTACCTACTTCTTTTCCGAGGATCACCACAGTCGACATGAATTGGAAATAGGCCAGCAAGATGTCTTGGATATGTTAAAGGGAGGACTGTGGAAAATTAGTACGGTTTGGTAAACATTATCTGCGCCATCTTGCCTCTTCCCCTGATGCCACACTTTTTGTCGTGTGCACCCGCCATTTTAGGTGCCTCGATCAGAACAACCCTTTTTTCATGCCACTGACACCCGGCATAGCCCTCCTCCCTCACAGAGCCAGCACTCTGACCAACCCCCGCTCACACATGCCTTGGGTCATAAACCCCTCTTCAGCGCAGCGTTGCCTCAGAACCCCATCCTGTTCCCAGCACGACACCTCCCTTCATTCCTTTCATGGTCCCAGGCCCTTTTGATGCAAACCCCCTTTTCCTGTGTGCCCGTTTGTCCTCCCCGTTCCCAGGCCGACACCTAGCCCTGCCGATACTGTTTATTGCCCCTCCCCGTACAGTAGAAAGCTTCCCTCCTCAAAGGACCCCCGAATCGATCAAAGCCCCCACCCTATGAGATCAGATCAAACCCCCACGTTCCATGAATCGGCGGAATGTCCAGCTGCGCGATAATCATCACCTGTTGTGACCGGGGTGGGACTTCTGCTGTATATGTGTGTGGGAACGGGCTTGGAGCGGGGGTTCCGAGAATGTCTTTCCGTACATCAAAGCATTGCCATGAATATGTAATATGTAATAAAGTAATAAACCTGTGTATAAGAGGCCAGGCCTCAGAGATGCGGGGAGAGCACCTCATGACGATACCTGCTGTCTGAATTGTTGTGTTCTCCTCCGGAGAGAATAAATCTTGTTTCCTGCCTTCCCGTATCCAGCGCCTGCCTCTTCATTGATTAATAATTTGTGGGTTAAAGAGGCGATACCGCCGGGCAAATATCGATTGCCCCTTGACCTTAGATTCAACAAGCTGCAATCAGCAACTGAAGTAGGAGCAGAAGAGGAGTTTGAGCTTCCTTCTGAGCAATATGTTGATCTTCAAACATTGGCTTCACAATCTCCAGCAAGATTAAGAAAGGGCATTCCATCACCTTCTCTGAGCGCTCCTTCGGATGATCTGGATATGCACTGGACCCCGGCCGATTCTGAGACCCACCCCAAGAGACAAGGGAAATGGAAATTTCCTGAAAGCCTAAGAATTGTGGAAAATGACAGCGATGATGATGAGCCAGTGATTGTCAGTATCAAAGGCCGCTCAGAAGACACAGAGATGACCCCTCCTATTCAACCTGCTCAGACGGCAGTCGTTGCACCACCACCACTGGTGGTTTCCATATTTGTAAGACCCCTGCAGAGAACTGTATCCTCCACTACCACAGTCGAAGTACATCCTCAGAGAGGCAAACGACACAGCCACATACCTCCAGTTCTTCAGGCAATGGCAGTAGCACACTAAAAACGTTCTCCTCTCCAGTTTGGTACTTCTTTATGATTATCAAACATGTTTAGGTAGGAGGGGCCCTATGAACGCAACCACCCAACAGCACATTTGTACTACGGGAAGCTGGATAATTTGTTAGCGCTGGACCTTCTCCCTTTTTTACTTTTTTGGAAGGAGTGGGATTTTATGAATTTGTAGTGGCCACAAGCCTAAAGAGTGCTGTTCATACTATCTTCCTGATGACAGACATATAGACCAGTTGTTGAGCAACTGATTATATGATCAGAGTGATGTGTATCACTTCACTCTGGCTCTATTTGGTGTGGTTGAAGTTAAAGCTATCTGCAGGTTTCAGTGCTGAAGAATGTTTTAAGGGCGTTCGGTGGCATGCAACTGTAGCGATATTCAATATGAAGATATCTCATCCAAATATAAGCCTCTTGGAAGAGTTGATAGTAAGGTATTTGAATGGCTTTCACCCAGACAGCTCAAAATCGAATTTGTTGCAAAGGACGATGGAAGCAATGTATTCAAGTCCATAGCAGATGGTGGATAGTTCAGGATCCTATGCTTAGTGCATATCATCAACCTGATTAAGAAGGACTGTCTCAAAAAAGAAGACACTCAACAACATACTGGCCACCTTTCGAAGAATCTGCACTCATTTCAGTCATTCTTTTAATCCCCAAAGCAGATTGGGGATCATTCAGCGTGCTAACAGAGTAGCGGTTAAAGCCCTCATACAGGACCACTGTTCAAAGAACATTACCCATTCACTTAAAGGACATGACGACGATGCCTCCCTCCCCTATCCTTCATTTTAATTCCCTAGCTTGGCTGCCAGTAAAGGTCATTAATTATACAAGACTTCCATTGTTTGTTACTTCCAAAGGAACGAGAAGATTCAGTAGACAAACCTTGAAACATGTAACTATAGGCCCACTCAGTGATATATTGAGGGAGTGATGATGATTCGTGTGGTAGCAGGGAGGGTGTTAGTCAACTAATTTGTAAACTTGATTTGTAATGTTTAGGACCCGGTGGCTAACTCTCCACTATGCATGCCAAAGTTTGTGTGTGGTGCGGGGTTGGCAGCCTGCTGTGGGTTTGGCCGCAGGGCCTTGTGGCAGGCTAAGCCCTGTGACCAACACCCTGATGCACATGACCAGCGGCTCTACATGCATAGCTTGGGGTTGGCTGCCTACAGGGAGTTGGAAGCAGGGCCTGGCTGCAACTAGGCCTTGCAGCTAACCCCACCCATGCATAATTACAGGCAGTGCACAGCATGGACTTAACTGCCTCAGGCTGACTGCCTGTGGGGAGTTGGGTTCAGGGCCTGGCTTTCAACCCCACTCCACATGTGATAAAATGGGGAAACATCCTTTACTTCGCGGATTTTACTTGTTTATGTTCTGGGTTTATATTATACTATAAATTAAAATTATTAGTTTAATAATACTTTTTTAACTAGATATTTGTATTATTAATGTGGTGGTCGGACCCTCACTGAACCTCTACTACCGCCATGGATCAGTGATGTCATTTGAGATGTCATCAGTGATGTCATCAGTGATGTCACTGACCATGTCATGAATGATGTAATATGTGACATCATCAGCAGTGGATTGCGGGCGCGCGAGTTATAGTGAGTCCAACTAACTATAACATGGGAATTTCAATGGTTTTGTATAAGTAAAATGTTCAGCTAACTATAACTGGTGTGAAACCTATGGTTTTTTCAGTGAATTTCAAAGGTTTTTTAAATGCTAATTCCTAACTATAACGATTGTGAAACCTATGTTTTTTTTAGTGAATTTCAAAGTTTTTTTAAAAGCTAATTCCTAACTATAACATTTGTGAAACCTATGGTTTTTTCACTGAATTTCAAAGGTTTTTCAAAAGCTAATTCCTTTCTATATCAAGTTTGTAACCTATGTTTTTTTATTTTTTATTTGCTGTTTTGTATAAGTATTAATTTTTAATAATGAAAAAAAAAGAAAAAAAGATGTTTTTTTTTTAAATAATTTTTTCCTGGGGCGCTCAGGGTGCGCGCACCGGTGAGCTTACCCGTATCATTTTTTCCTGGGGCGCTCAGGGTGCGCGCACCGGTAAGCTCATCCGAGAGCGCAGCAAGAGCGCTAATTCTGCGTTCGTAAAAAAAAATATGTATGAAAACTAAATAATAATGCAAGACATTCAGTACCATACTTAAAAAAGCATTATTTTAGATTTACGAAATAAAAATGATTTTGCATTTCCGTAAAGCTAGCACGTCACTCAGGCGTGCCGCGTAAGCGCCCCCGGAAGCGCTACGTTTGTGCCGCGTAAGCGACCCCGGAAGCGCCTACGTTCGTGCTGCCTAAGCGCCCCCGGAAGCGCTCCGGTGCAGGCAGCGTAAGCGCGTCAAGTCATGTGACCTTAAAATAACTCTTTTCATTGGTTCCTAACAGTTTTTTTTACAAAGAATGAAATCCCCACCCATTTCCTTCACTTCTTCTTTCACTTTTGTGACTCCAAGACCTGCCTTTTTGCTGTCGGATCTTTGTGGGAATAAAATCTTGGATTATCATGGCTGCCAGACCATCCAGCAGTGAAGATGACTCCAATGAATTTCTTGATGAAGAGCCTCCTCAGCCGAAAATAAAAGAACACTTTATTTGGAAAAAGATTTCTATTTCTGATGACCAGAAGAAAGTAAATGCTCCAAAAGTGGAGTGCAGGATTTGTCACACTGTCCTGTCATGGGGTGACCCCACTAAGAAATATTCTTTTGGTAACTCCACAATGATTCGCCATGTGGAGAGAAGGCACCCCCAGAATTTTGCCCGGGAAAGTGTCAGGGCTCTGGCACGAGAAGTTCCCAGTGATGGGGCCTCTACTTCAACCGGAGGACAACTGCATCAGGAAGGGAGCAATCACAAAAGCTGATCCCTAACATTCAGCCTGCTTTTAATAAAGGCGTTATTAAATGCAGATATTGCGATCAGCTACTTTGCTATGGGGAACAAAGTGTTCTGCTCATGGCTCGAGCATTGGAGAACCATCGCTGCCGTTCCCAGCCCTAATTTTGTTTAGTTTTTTTGCTCCTGTTGAACAGTTTCCCATTCCCTGTTTTTGTTTTTTGTTCTAAAAAAAAGAAAAAAGAAGGAAAAAAAAAAGTTATTTTCAGAACTACCTCCAATTCTCATCAAAGAGCTGTGTTCTTAAAAAAATGAAAAAGAGTAAGTGAAGTGGAGTGCATTGATAAACGAGAAGAAAATGAGTGAGAAAGCACAGAAAGGGACGAGAGGAGAAGGGAAGTGAAGTAGGGGGACTGAAAGAAGGTGAGTGTGGGGAAGGAGAGTGAGGAGAAGGAGAGTGAACATGGGGAATGTGGATATGCGAAGAAAATGTAGTAAAAGAACGGGGGTGTGGAAGGGTAAGAAAAGAGCAGTGATGTTTTGGAAAGACTAGAGATACAGACTGGATAAAGACAAGTAAGTGTGAGACCAGGTAATTAGGCAGTGAAGAAACAGAGAAAGTGAAAGAAAAAATAAGAGTAGAAGACTGAAGGCCTCATTTTTGCACCTGCCTCACAGCAGGCGTAACACTGACGCAGGTCCTTTAACATGGGCCTGGCCCCATGTGAAAGGATGCATTGCTGGAGTTGTGTCACTTTTGTAACACACTCCAGCAATGCATCACTTTTGCACTTACAGATACGTCAGAAATACTGACGTATCTGTAACTTCTTTCGACATAATGTGTCATACATTAAAATGACGCATGAGTAGAAGACTGAAGGTCTCATTTATGAGGCCATGCGTCACTTTTACGCCATTGGTGCGTCACTTTTTGTGACGCACCAGTGCTGTAAAAAAATGCACTTTGTTGAGTCATATTTACGAAGTGACGCATCTAGGTAGATGTGTCACTTTGTAAACCCCTACGCCACATTATACCTACATCAGGTGTAATGTACGCAAAAGGGGCTTATTGACGCAAGAAAGGGTCGTAGAGGTGACGCAGTGAAATCTAAAAGATTTCACTACATCACTTTTAGGACGCCGTTGTGTCAAAATCTTGCACCTGTCTCACAGCAGGCGCAAGACTGATACAGACCCTTTCACATGGGACTTGCCCCATGTGAAAAGATGCATTGCTGGAGTTGTGTCACTTTTGTGACACACTCCAGCAATGCATCACTTTTGCGCTTACAGATACGTCAGAAATACTGATGTATCTGTAAGTACTTCTGACATAATGCGTCATAAATTAAATATGACACATGAGTAGAAGACTGAAGGCCTCATTTATGAGGCCATGCGTCACTTTTATGCCATCGGTGCGTCACTTTTTGTGACGCACCAGTGCTGTAAAAAGTGCACCTTGTTGAGTCATATTTACAAAATGATGCATCTAGGTAGATGTGTCACTTTGTAAACCCCTGCGCCACATTATACCTACATCAGGTGTAATGTATGTAAAAGGGGCATATTGACGCAAGAAAGGGTCGTAGAGGTGATGCAGTGAAATCTATGACATTTCACTGCGTCACTTTATGGACGCCATTGTGTCAAAATCTTGCGCCTGCCTCACAGCAGGTATAAGACTGATGCAAGCCCTTCCACATGGGGCTGGCACCATGTGAAAGGATACATTGCTGGAGTTGTGTCACTTTTCTGATACACTCCAGCAATGCATCACTTTTGCGTTTACAGATATGTCAGAAATACTGACGTATCTGTAACTACTTGCGACATAACACGTCATAAATTCAATATCACGCATGAGTAGAAGACTGAAGGCCTCATTTATGAAGCTATGCGTCACTTTTACGCCACCAATGCGTCACTTTTTGTGACGCACCAGTAGTGTAAAAAATACACCTTGTTGAGTCATATTTACAAAGTGGCGCATCTAGGTAGATGCGTCACTTTGTAAACCCCTACGTCACATTATACCTGCGCCAGCTGTAATGTATGCAAAGGGTGTGTATTGACATAAGGAAGGGTCGTAGAAGTGACACAGTGACATCTAAGAGATATCACTGCATCACTTTTGTGACCCTCTTGTGTCCAAATCTTGCACCTACTTAACAGCAGCCGTAAGACTGATGCAGGCCCTTTCACATAACACTGGCCCTATGCGAAAGAATGCATTGCTGGAGTTGCATCATTTTTGTGACACATTCCAGCAATGCATCACTTTCCTCTAAACACTCTACATTATTTTATTTACTCTATTTTTTACACTGTATTTCCCTGTGGTGCGCTCAGGGTGCGCGTACCGGAGAGCGCACCTGGGAACGCACCAAGCGCTCAACCCGCGAAATAAAAAAAAAAAAAAAAGTTTTTTTGCCTGTCAGGGTCCTTCTAGGCCCACCTCAGAAAACCTAGGGGTAAGAGGGTGTCTATTCTGCCCCTTTGTAATTATTTCCCCATTTATTTTTCACCTCTTGTGTCTCTGTTCTTCAGAGTCACAAGATGGCGGACTATGCAGAGCATTTAGAATGTTTACAGACACCCAAGAGCCAATTAGCTTTTGAAATTTACAACCAATTAAAATGTTTCTTTGGTTTTGAATTTGTGTGTGATGAAGTTTCATTGGTTTTCTACTAATGAAATGGTTCTCTAATGAGCGGTAAACACAGCCATTTTGTGATAGTACTCTTTGAGGTACATTTCTGAGGAATATTTGGTGTTCTATTTCTGGTGTGAAATTTATACAATATTATCTCTTCTACTCCTTTCTAAAAGGTGAGTTATTAATTTGTAAGGTGAATTTAATACTTGATAAAGCTAGTTTAATATTATCTATTACTTAAAACGATAAATTAAAGTGATTTTGTTTCTGCTATTTACAGCAAGAAATTTGAAAAGAATATGAATATCTATGAGGAGACCGTTGATATTAATTTTGAAATTTCTGCAACCTTTGTTGAGGAGAGTTTGATTGAGGTCTCAAATGATCCTATTCATAACACTATCCATGTAGAAGACCTTCTTTTCAGAGAAGATGGAATGGAGGATTCTAATGATAAAACATTGGATACTCAATTATTGGAATGTTTGGACGATGTTGAGTTCCAGGAGTCATTTATGAAGAGTTGTGATGAGGAGATTCCTGATCAAATAATGCTAGAAGTACTTCTAAATTATGAAAATTCTGAAGAATAAATTTATATTTATAAATTATAAATTGTTTGTGACATTTTTCTGTTATTGTACTTGAAATAATTGTGGTATAAAGTGAGATTATAGTATAGAGTGCAATATTTCTGTATTAGATAGTAAGTTTACTCACAGTTACTTTCCTTCTCCCAATATATTTTCTCCAATGTGCATTTCACATCTCTTTTTCATCTCATGCCTTCTTTCTCTCACTATTTCTCTCTAGTGTACACTATAGCCGCCATTTTTTGTATTTTCAGAATACAGAGAATTGTAATACTCCAAACGTGGAATTCAATATGTGCCATACTATATTTTGGAGAAAAGACCCCAGAATGAAGTACAATTTTGGTAATCAAACTATGATTCAGCATCAGCAGAGGAGGCATGCCCAGAACTATGCCCGAAAGAGTGTCAGGGCTCTGGCACAAGAGGCTCCAAGAAATAGTGCCTCTACTTCAACTAGAGGAATAACTGCATTGTTCAGGGGGCGACCAGAGCAGCTGATCCCAAATAATCAACCTGTTTTTAATGAGGCCTCCATCAAATGCAAAAATTGTGATGCCGTACTTTGTTATGGGGAACAAAGTATTATGATCATTGTTTGAGCATTAGAGAACCACCGCTGCCATCCCCAGTCCTAATTTTAGTGAGAGAGGAAAAGAAAATGAGTGAGAGAGGAAAAAAAGGGACGAGAGGGGAAGGAAAGTGAAGTAGGGGGATTGAAAGAAGGTGAGTGTGTAAGTATAACTGAGTGAGCTTGACAGAAGAGGAGCGAGAGACTAAAGAGACGGACAGAATGAGACTAACAGAGAGAGAATGAGGTAAGGGGGAGTGTAGAGAGAGGAAGGAAAGTAAAAGAGAAGGTCTGAAAGAAGATGAGTGTGAGAGTATGGCTCACTAATAGGGAGTGAGCATGATAGAAGAGGAGTGAGAGACTAAGAGGACGGAGAGAATGGCGGTAACACAGAGAGAGTGAGAAAAGGGGAGTGAGTAAGTTAGAGGACAGAGGTATTGACAGAAGCAGTTACTGAACTGCAGAAAAGGAGTAAGGAAAGTGAAAAGAGTGAAGGAGTGAAGGATGGGAAACGAGAGGTTAGAAAGTAAAGTATAAGGTCTGAAAGAATGTGAGTGTATGAGTATGGACGAGTTATAGGCAGTGAGTGTGACAGAAGAAAAGTGAGAGACTAAAAGGATGGAGAGAATTAGGCTAACAGAAAGACATTAAAGGAAGGGAAGCGTATAACTAAGAAGACAGACAAAGAAAAAGAAGTAGTAATTGAAGTGGAGTTAGGAGAATAAAATAAGGGAAATATATAAAACAATGAATTAAAACAAAAGAAAGGAAATAAAATAAAAGAGAAGACCTGTTTTTCCCTATGGTGCACTTCAGTACCTCATTTATGAGGACATGTATCACTTTTACGGCGCCAGTGCGTCACTTTTTGTGACGCACCAGTGGTGTAAAAATAGCACCTAGTTGAGTTATATTTACAAAGTGACGCATCTAGGTAGATATGTCACTTTGTAAACCCCTGCGCCACATTATACCTGCGTGAGATGTAATGTATGCAAAGGGGGTGTATTGACACAAAGATAGGTCGTACAAGTGACGCAGTAACATCTAAGAGATTTCACTGCGTCACTTTGAGGATGCTGTTGTGTTAAAATCTTGCACCTACCTCACAGCAGGCCTAAGACTGACGCAAGCCCTTTCACATCGGGCTGGCCCCAATGTGAAAGGATGCATTTCTTCAAATAATTTTTTTTCTACAATTTTTTACACTGTTTTTCCCTGTGGTGCGCTTGAGGGCCTCATTTATGAGGCCATATGTCACTTTTACACTGCCGGTGCGTCACTTTTTGTGACGCACCAGTGGTGTAAAAATTACACCTAGTTGATTTATATTTACAAAGTGACGCATCTAGGTAGATATGTCACTTTGTAAACCCCTGCGCCACATTATACCTGCGTGAGATGTAATGTATGCAAAGGGGGCGTATTGACGCAAGTAAAATTCATAGAAGTAACACAGTGAAATCTATAGGATTTAACTGCGTCACTTTTAGGACACTGTTGTGTCAAAATCTTGCATCTGCCTCACAGCAGCCGTAAGACTGATGCAGGTACTTTTACATAAGAATTGCCCCAATGTGAAATGATGCATTGCTAGAAATTATTTGAGGGTAATAGAAAAAGACTGAGAAAAGTGGAGTGAATAAATTAGAAGACAGAGGATTTGAGAAAAGGAGTTGTTGAAGTGGAGTAAGAAGAGTAAGAGAAAGGAAAAGAATGAAAAAGCAAATGATGGGAAAAGAGAGGAAGGTAAGTAAAAGAGAAGGTATCAAAAAAGAAGAATGTGTGACTATAACTAAGTTATGGGGAGTGATCTCGACAGAAGACGAGTGAGAGACTAAAGAGACGGAGAAAATAAGGTAAGGGGAGTGTAGAAGTAAGAGGACAGAGGGAGTAAGAGAAGGAGTTAGTGAAGTGGAGTAAGGAGAGTAAGGGAAGGGAAAAGAGTAAAAGAATGAAGGGAAGGAAGAGAGAGAAAGGAAAGTAAAGGAAAAGGTCTGAAAGAAGGTGAGTGTGAGAGAGGAGTGAGGCAAGCGCAATAAGGGAACAGAGGTGTGGGAGCATCAGTGAAGAGTAGTGAGGTTAAGGAAAATAGTATAGAGAAAATAAAAATTCTACATCAAACTTACCTTATAAGTAATATCAATTTAGTTTGAAATTTTCATTTTAATTTATATCTGTGAAAGACAAAACAAAATAAGTTACAATATTTATAATATATATTTTACAATACAAGAGACAAAGTAGGAGAATAACAAGGGTATGTGAGGGTGAGTGAAATGCAGGAAGGTTGATGAAAAAGGAAAAATAAAGAGAGAATAAAAACAAGTGAGCTTGAGACAAACGAAGTAAAGGAGTGAGAATATACAACTAGTAAAGGAAAGAGTGACACAAAGGAACAGAGTAAGAGAATAAAGCAAGGTAAGGAAGGGAGTGTAGGTCATTTTTAGGGAGTAAGCATTAAGGAAGAGGAGTGATAGATTGAGAGGATCCAGAGACTGAAGCTAAGAGACAGGCTGTGATGGAAAGGGAGTGAGGATGTGAGAGGATATAGGAAGTGAGAAAAGAAGTGAGTGAAGTGTAATAAGGTTAATGAGAAAAGGAGCATTATTGAGGGAATGAAGAAAAGAAACAAAGGGAAGGGGAGTGAAGTAGAGTGACTGACAGCTAGAAATTGATGGATGGGAGAGAGGTAATGAGCCGTGAAGGAGTGGTTAATGAGAATAAGTGTGGAAAATGGAATAAAGGAAGTGAGGTGAGGGAGAGTCAAAAAATGCAAGCGAGGGTAAGTTAAGAAAAGTGATAGAGGGTGGAAATAGGTAAGTGAGTATAAGAGAACGGGATAATATTATATATTTAATAATACAAAATACAAAATAATTTCAACAACATGTTAAATAGTTTATTTTTGCTGTTCTCAGAATATATTGAATTTCACTTAAAACAGTGACTTCAAAAGTACACATCATATAACAGCGGGCAAAAAAAAACACAATCAAAATGATTGTGTTTAAAAAACCCATAAAATAATTACTTAAATAATGTAATTTTTTAAAAACCATATCTAAACTCACTTTTGATCCATCCACTTTTCCACGAGGCCAAATAGTATATGGAAAGTCCTTTTTTATGGAAATTAGTCCACTGTTTTCGTAATGTCTCATTTACCCGATTTTCTGAAAGAAAAGCTCCAACATCTTTCACGTTATGAAACAAGAGTTTTACTTCCATCTCTAGTTTACATTTAATAAATAATTCCTCTAATACTCACAGCACACTTTATATAATAAACATATACTATCTCTATGAGAACTACATGTTTTTTATTACCTTCATCACTCTTATTCAGAAAGTAATTTTGAAGAGTAAACTAAGTTATATTAGCTGCTGCAATCTTCATAGGTCAATTACCTTCCCTAAAATTTCGGTTGTAAGAACACCAGGTAAGAATTTAATAAGTCAGAAGGCAAACGTTGTTTGAAAGTCAATTGAGTATCATTACAGAGCTGCTAACCTTTTTAACATTTTAAATAAACTGTGTAATGTCCTGATGTTGTTAAGGACCATCATGGTAAATAATTGCTGCAGTTGTAAAGGTTCTTCTTGAAATTGATAATTGAGAAGCCACAAACATTTTTATTAATGTAGTCAATTTAGTCCCATCAGGTCTACATCGTTGGAACATTAAAATAACATACTGTCCATATCTTATTAAAAATAAAGTTGATAACATTTCAGATTTACATTGACTACACACCATGTTTTGATTTGCTGCTCTAACTAGATTATTAAAATACACTGATTTGCAGTCTGGTACAGTCAAATATATCAATCTTTCAGTGTCTACTGTAGTACTACTTGAAAAGGAGCAATTGTCACAATCACGTTGCCATTTATAAGAAAGGCCAAAAAGATTTTCCACATCTACTCCTTCATCTTGTAAAACAACAAGCATACACATTAGAAATTCCTGACAATCTTGCTGAATATTCTTTGAAAATTGATTTAGACCAGAACATATGTCTAAAACCTTTCGAATTTCAGAAACACTTTGTATTTTTGTTCTATCACTGCTACATTTCCCAAACACAGAATTTAATAAACAACAAAGTGTTTGATCACTATTTTTAGCAATCTGTTCTTTTACAGTTTGGAGAAAGAAAACAACATTAACCACTACATTAGCATAGCAGTTGACACCAGAACTATTTTCAAACTGAAATCCAACAACATCTTTAACTGAATCCATTTCCTTTCTGCTTACAATTACTGGTTCATCTACTTTTTTCTTTTTGCTACAACTTCACTACAATTTTTCTCATTTCTTCTTTTTCGGCCAACCACGCGCTTTTCAAACAGAGGATAATAAGGTAAATTTGGAGCATACTCTCTTCTTAACCTATTATATTCTTTTAAACAATTTAGATATGCATTAATCTTTGTCTCATCAAAATCAATCAAGTACAATCCAGATAAAGTTCTCACTCGAGATAAAGCAACATATGCCATGCCCTCCTTGAACACAGAATTTCCAATATTCACCAAAGCAGTATCAACACGTAAACCTTGAGATTTATGAATAGTTACTGCATATGCTAAAGAAACAGGAAACTGTTTTCTGCGGACATATAAATCTTTCACTAGCAAAAAGCGAGCAGAACAACGAGTGATTTGTTGTACTTCTCCAATACTATCAAATTTATTTTTTATAATTTCAATTCCATCTCTATTTCGGTAATTCACAAAATCTACAACATGACCCATTGCTCCATTTACTAAACCTCTTTCCACATGTAAATTACGTCGTAAAATTATACGACAATTTAAAGATGCATACAGTCTTTTCCATACCAGCAGTTTTGGATATTGTCTTCTCTAAAGAATCCAATTTTGTTTTCAATTTTTCTGACAAAATAATAGTGGCTCCTTCATGTTCTATTTTATCAATAGCTTCCAGTTTCACAATCTCTTGATTTTCCAACTTTAACATTTTGCTGTTGAAGATTGAACATTCCTGCAGAGTTGGCATCAAGCATATGACAGACTTGTTTTCAGGAATTTTCTTAAAAATATTCTCTGGAAGAATATTTTCCTTTGGAAACAAATTTGAAATTAATCGTGCATGTAACGCTTCTTTGCCATGCTCAGTTAGTTTTCCAATTCTTACATCTTGTAGAATATTTTTATAATCTTCATCCTTTGCCTGTCTCATATTTTGAAGCAGTTCTGCATATTTGAAATTTAGCCATATGTTAACATTTCCAATGCTTCCTAAACACTTCCTGGTATCTTCATGCGTAAGCATTTTAAACACTGGCTGTCCTTTCACTGGAGTTAGTTGCAGTAAATCTCCAAAAACAATGATATGTTTTCCTCCAAATAACACATCATAGTCTGTTTTAAGAGTTTCTTGCATTCTTAAATGCACAAAAGCAAGCATTACATTTGATACCATGTTTACTTCATCAATGATAAGAAGTTTCATTTTCTTTAGTACTCTTGAAACTTCACAACAAGCTTCTCCAGATAGCTTGTGGTATTGTAATTTGTTATCATGCTCCACTGGCAGCATCAATAAGCGGTGTAAAGTAATTCCTTTAATGTTGTGTGCAGCCAACCCAGTTGGAGCAGTAACAACACAAGAGAGCGATGATTCCGTTGTTTTCTGCAAATATGTTGCAATCACTTTAATCAGGAAACTTTTCCCAGTTCCTGCTTCTCCACTGACATATAGTCGGATAGGCACAAATGATGTACATGAGCATTCTTTTTTCTCATGTGATAAACCATGCTCAATTTGTTGTGTGACTTTGTCATATATTTGTCTCTGCTCAATGTTTAGTTCTTTTTCCAAATCTTCTAAGTCAACTCCATCCTCCTGAGCTTGTTCCATGGCTCTTTCAACTTCATCCATGGCAGTAGCAGGTTCATTTTGTATAATTGATCCTCCTAGTGGATCCTGACTCAATGAAGCAGAACTCTGACTGTCTTGAGAACTGTCTCTAGCAATCTCTGCTGCAATTGTAGCTTCTTGCTGTATTTCCTCGTTTAACATTTGCAGATAACTTGAAAAAACAAGACATTCTATGGTATCTTTGGTTGCATTGAACGAATCTTCATAAGTAAGAAAATCTCCAAGTAGTTCCTCTTCTCTACGCCAAGGTTTAAAGAGTTGTAAAAGTGCTAAGTAATACAATTCTCTTTTGTCTGGAGAATCACAACTCAATTTTCGATGATTAATCAAATGGCCTTTTCTTTGTTTTATTAAACAGCCTTCACATCCAATTACAGCATATACACCTTTATTGATGCCTTCTGTGACGTTCCTTTTAAAAGTGTAGGTTTGCAGAACTTCATAGAGACAAGCGTTCTCAAGGTGAGTACTTCTATTTGGATAGTATGTATCCAACATGTTTGTCTTCAAAATATCTGTACTGTCTGGTTCTTTCTCCGCCAAATACTCAATTTCTTGTACAGATTTTAAAACTCGGTTTCGTGTTGCAGCAAGACCTAGACTCACCCAAATGATGGTTTTAGATTTGGCATATAGACTTGCTGATGACAACCGATCAGAACATTCATACGCTCCAATTTCTCGATGCGACAACATCTTTAGACTGTAACTGTATAATTTCTTGCTTAGACTCTTTTCATGTGAAATTTCATCCCACATTTCCTTCAGTTCCGTCTTTTCTGATTTTGTGATGTAAGACGTCACATATCGAGCCACAGCAATAGAGTTGTCAGCCACATATTGAATATCCATGTTAGCATTTCACATGGATAAAATGACTGGGTTGTAGTCATTTATGAATTTGGATTCCTCATTTCTTCTTAGGTTGTATGTATTTTTGGGTGATTTTCTTGTCACAGTATGTCGGAGAGAAGACTTAAAATTGTTGACTCTTCCTTTCGATGTTACTGGACGTGGAAATGCAAAACGACATTTCGTGTAGAACTTGTCCTTGGATTTGTATTTTCGACGACAGTATTTCCCACAACGATGGGTTTGAAAGCGTAAAACTTGATGTCTTAAATTGTTTTCTTCTGTACTTTTCGGAACAGCACATGTAGAATACTGCTCAATGAAACTCATCACTTTGTCATTTGAATCTGTTCCAAATTTTGGTGCATCTTTAATCCATAGCAGCATATGTATATGAGGAGCACCTCTTGCTTGATACTCCTTTCTCCAAAAGAAATCCAACACTTCTCAAAGCGGAGGATTTTTTTTGTTTGTAATAAAAGACATCATAGCTTCAAACCTATGATTGAAATACCTGCATACATTAACTGGATCCAAAGAGCACAGTTCTCCAGGTGTCTTGTATTCAATATTTTCAATGTTTTTATTTGCCCCTCGTAGAAATTCAAGTAAGTCTTCCCAAGCATACTCAGCACAGCTAAGAGTGAGGAACCATGTAGGAGTTCCTAGGTTTCTTAGCATACATTTCAATTCCCCATGACGACGGTACCAATACTCGTTAGTACCACGCTGACATGCCATGAGATTAATTAGCTGAGATTCCTAAACACTGTCTTGCAGTTTCACTTTATCCATAAAGTCCCTTGCCGAAACATTTTGCAGATGTGCTCCACTTTTCAATATATGGTTTACTGCATAGGAAAGTTCAGACAAGTCACTCTCAAACAGTAGATGGAACAAATATGGAATGCATTGACGAAACCTTGGATCTTCTGCATATAATCTTGAAGTCCGGTATTCAGATGCAGGAATTTGAACAGGTCGGTCGTCATATCGTCCACCTTCACCTGTTGGAAATAACTGTGGAAAGCAAAGAGCTTCTAAACTTTCTTCCCATACACTAATGGGACTTCCTTCGGCTTTTTTCATCTGAAACAAGTCAATAGCATTCCCCATTACTTCTTTGGAATGCAATGGATGAACACTATAATGTTCGTAAATTTCTTCACTTCTAGAGACATCAACTTTTTCTATTTGTCCAGCAGAGACATCAGTGTCGTCTTGTACAGTTGTTTCCTCATCTCCCACATACACATTTTTATAGTACTGATTATTTTTTACCAGATACAACGTTGCCTTCTTAACTTTCCTAACATCCACTAATTCTTGCCAGATTTTCTTACTTTTTGTCGGAACACCATTAACTAGAATAACGAGAGGTTCCTCTTCTACTTTTTTAACACCAATGGTATCAATATTTTTCTTAAAATCTAGAGGCATATAAACAACTCTTCCCTTTAATCCTCTCTGTAAATCTGAAGGAGGCAATTTCCCTGTCTTAGGCTCCAAGAGAACAATAGCCTGAAAAGGATGTACACATTGAATCAGAATAGACTCATAGGTATTTAAATCCATCAATTCAGAAGGAATGTCTACCAACTCCAGATTATTATGAACAGCTCTAGCAGGCATTTTATTTTCATTTAATTTATTATAGTGATAGAGATCGCAGGTCACCCGGCCAATAATTTTCACCATACACATACCAGGCCCATATTTTTCCAATTTATCATATACATTAATCGGGTGACCTAACAACTCTTCTACCAGTAACCCTGGTTCCTTCCTATTTATTTCTATTGTACCCGTTACGGTACCTATGATCCACAATGGATCAGGGAGCTAGCAGTAAAAGAAAAGCAGGCAAAATGCAAATACCGACTTTATTTCTCTTACTTCATCAAATAACCACAGACTACTGGGAAGTTTTAAAACTTTATCTTAGAAATCAGTTTCTGAGTGCATACATTTTACAACGAGAAGGCAATCTATAATCAGAATAATGAAGAGCACGTAACCATATGAAAGAAAAACTAAAGCAACCATTTATGAGTCTATAAGAAAGTTATAACAATGCGATCTACTAAAAAGATTTTTAGAAAATGGATCACGAACTAGACATTTACTGTTTTAGAAAAATACTGCAAGGTAAAGATTAGAAATCCTATACATCTATAGGGGGGGGAAATTTGGAACACGCTACAGTTCTAGCATCATTACGTCAAATTTAGATTGCAGGGGAAAATTGTATACCACAGTTAGGATTCATAAACAGTATGGAGAGAATGTGTTCTAAAAGGTAGGGAAACACAGGAACATGCTAAGGAAAAATATACTGTGTGGTTTTTATAGCAGGTTTCGGAAAGCATGGAAAATTAACGTATGCAAAGAAATGTCTTTATTAAAGCAAAGACAGGAAAATAGAAGGTGCAGTATAGAGTTTTCGCACTATATATACCTAGAAAGGTGTGCAGACCAACCCTGGCCACGGATCAGTCAAGGACAGGAAATACCCCAAGGAAGGACAGTCATCTATGGGACAGCAGGTGCAGATTGGACACCCCAGGACAGGACAGGAAAACCAGATTAGGATCAGGACAGGACCACCAAGGCACGACCAGCACCCGCAGTTCGGGATTAACGCCTGCGCTCCACCCTCTCTGCAGCTATCAGTCAGAACCCCGATTGGGTTAGCGAACTCCCCAGGAAAGTGCTCCGCCAGCACTTAAGGCTTAGTAAAACCTTAGAGTCTATGGTCAAATTCGGACAGAGTGCTCCGCAGCGCTCTGTATTCAGTCACCTATTGAGTGCGTTGGGTCAGTGACAGGTCAGCTATTCAGACAAGTCGGACAATTTCTTTAGCTAAACCTAGGCTAGTTATAATGTTTTCGGGTCAGTGTACCACCCCCCAAATGTTGCAAGTGTCAGAATCCCCAATTTCGATTGGTTCCCAAGTAGGATAGGTCAACACACCAATCAGAACAAACTTCTACAAGCCTAAATTACCATTTTCTGAGACCGCCTAGCAGGTTTGGGGTTCTCACGATAGAAATAACAGAATACAATAAGGAATTACAATTGTATCGAGTGAGGAACGATTCAGCTCCATCTTGCTGGGTCAGAGGTTGTATTCACAGGAGCCTCTTGACTAGGCTGCCAGCTGGCTGAGTTCCACTGCTCAAGGTTGACTTCTCCCTGGCTGCGCGACATGCGCAGTAGGGACCTTCAAGATGGTTCACGTCTCACTCAAAACACCCAATATCGCGGTACATGAAAAGTAAGCGAAAACAAATTAAAACATAGAAATAAATGAATTCACCATATACCATGAAGAGCTACTTTATATTTCTCAAATCAGAAAAATATACTATTACATTATAGTATAGTTAGTGCAACAGACTATAACACAAGAGCATCTGCACGCGCTTCACCTCATTAGAACACCGACAGCCATTTAGATTGCAAGCACGCATGCGCACATTTCCCCACCAGAACTGCAACTACGTCACGTCACGTGAGCGTGACCAACGCATGCGCAGCAGCAAACCCTCAAGCGGCGGCCATTTTAAGGACATGAGTTATTCGTATTAGTAAACACATAGGCAAGCATCACTAAGATACATGCATATCCAAAATAAAGGACATTTTGTAAAACATACGGGTTGTATTACAGGATTACAAGTTATTCGAGGTTCATGATTTAAGCAAGTCGCGTAATATGCGAAAACTTGCTTCATCAATCCCCTCTTTGATGATATTTACTATCATCACAAACTAATGGAACCAGATGCCAACTTCTCTCACACTTTGTGCATTTCGATTTCTTCCATCAGACGATTCAATTTCTCTTTCACATCTTTGTTAGGGTGAGAATTTTTCACCCTTTTGTAAATCTGATTATTCAAGTCTTCCAATTCAAGTTCATCCACACTCCGTTTCACACCTCTTTTATTCACAGCGTATTTCTTTGTGTGTTTGCGGCATTTGCAACAGACAAATATGAGAAATATGATGAAACCTATCACTCCAATTGGCATCAGTACCTTAAACAATAAACCTTTACCTAAATTAGCAAAC
Source organism: Lissotriton helveticus (assembly GCF_964261635.1). Lineage (NCBI taxonomy): Eukaryota > Metazoa > Chordata > Amphibia > Caudata > Salamandridae > Lissotriton > Lissotriton helveticus. The sequence goes on along the minus strand of NC_136063.1, from coordinate 332,897,273 downwards.
CAATGACCTACAGCGGAGAGACCATCAGTAAGTCTCTTCCAGGCACTATCAACCTCCAGTGGTTTGAGTTCCTTTTCCAAATTAGTAATGTTCTTTACGTACTTTTTGATTTGTACACTTTTGTCCGGTATGTAAGTGCAACAATGTTGCGCTTTCAACATCCGGCAGACTCCGCCCTCTTTTGCTAATAAGGTGTCAAGCGCAAGTCTGTTCTGCAAAACCATTGATCTGATCGCAACGATTTCGGTATTGACCAGCAGGAATCCATGAGCTGTGTCAGTAGACAACACATCCACTATTGTGGATAATTTACAAATTCTGTGTGTGTTCAGAACCACTCCAACTCCAGGTATCTGTGCACTAAAAATACTACCCATTATTTCACCTACACTTTCTCTTTTACTACGCACTAAGCCATTAGTGTTTTCATTGCTTCCAGCAATTTCTTTCACATGGTATATTTTCGGGAAGACAATGCCAAAGTAGCAGCTTCCATACCAGTGATCCGGCAATTTGAAATAAGCCTTGTTTCCACATATATAATAAATTCCGGGAAACACAGGTTCTGACCCATTTTTGAAACCCCAACCTCCAATTACCTTGTAATTATGCTCACATTGACTGGAACCAATGAAAATGTTATTATAATAACTAGTTTTCTCGCGGTGAAGACAGAGTTTCACTTTTCTTTCGAAATCCAGCAACAAAGCAGGACCACTCCCACCATTTGAGGTGCTTTCCATGTTTTCAGCCCATTTAGGAGTTCTTTGTCTTTTATCATTTGCCTTTCTTTGGAAACTCTCCCTTCTTTTCTCTGCCATGTTTAAAAACATTTTTTCTTGTTCATGTAATGAACAGGTCAAGTTATCTCTGTGTGCTTCATTCAAGTCAATGGTACCTATAGTCAGAAAATATTCTCCCATATAACGTGTAACGTCACTTTTAGTATGTACAGGATTCAGATTTCCATGTATAGGAAGTTCAGAAAATATCACGTCTGAGTTAGAATAGTAGTACTGTAATGGTTCTCTTTTGTAAAATAAACTAGCTAAAATACTACAGGAAATTCCATAGGTCAAAGGTAGGTGATGATAAGTCACGCCTTCAGCTACAGAAGTAGGTAGCTTCATGCAGACATAGCAGTCTTCTATTTCCATAGTTTCTACATAGTGCACTAAAAGATTAGCGAATACATTTAACTGTATCTGGTTTTTAACTCCATGATAGTGTAGTCCTTCCTCATCTGATGCTTCTAAGTCTCGTTTTGTTTGTCTGAGTGCTTTTTCACGTCTTTCTACACTTCATGTTGTCAGTTCTTCAGTGTCAGGGGTCACAGTCTGTGTAGGATCAACATTAGTATTTTTGCTCACCATATAGGGAATGAAAACTGTTAGTCCTATCCAAATTATTAACACTATAGCTACGCTACATATACATATTCTGCAGCATGTTTTGCAACAACTGCGTCTAGGCCTTCCATTCACATTTGAATCAGACATTTTCGTTCAGAAGAAGATTTCTCAATCCCTCTTTGTAACTTTGCACAGGTAGCTTACCCTGCACAACTTCAGGTTGGTTCGTCTTCCTCGGCAGAATAATCAGCTGTCTGTTCTTCGTCACTTTCGTCAGTTATATCAAGATCTTCAAATTCCTCCAACACTCAATATGTCCATTCAGGATCTTGGTATTTTTCGTTCAGTCTTTTTATTCGGTCACTCCTCCTTTGTGAACTTTCTCCAACTTGCTCTGCAATACGAGGACTTTTCCTTCTTTCTGCAAGTTTCTCCTCTACTGTTTTTATTCTCAGTCTCAGTCTCTTAATATATCTTGGTTCGATATGTTTCTTCTTCTTGAGTCTTTTAGTTGGCACTGTGATTTGGCTGTCTTCTAATGCTCTTTTATTCTCGTTTGTTTGTGGCACTTCTGCTTTGGTCTCTTCCCTTCCTGTCTGACTAGTTCCAGGTCTTATTTCTATTTCTTCTGCCTGGGTACTAAGCTGGCCTTGTTCAGGTGTATTCTGATTTTGACTTTCGAGCTTCTCTGTTTCTGTGTCCTGAACACGTTCTTCTAGTTCTATCTGATCCTGTTCAAGCACTTTGATCCCTTGATTTTCTTCTACTTGAACCTTTTCACTATTTCTTGTCTGTCCCTTTTCAATTTCAGGGGTTTGTGGAGGTGTGTCAATCACTTGCTCTGTCCCTGTCTGACCTTCTTCTTCCTCAGACTTGACGTGAATCTCAATAATCTGAGGATCTTCGCCTGTGCCTATCTCTTCCTCTCTATCCCACTCTCTATCTGCATAGGTTTGACTTCTTGTTCGGATTGGGTCATTAGTCAGGTCGATTATGGGTATCCAATCATCTTGACTGGTGCTCGGTTGTTCGTCATCAGCTACTTCAGGACCAACTTCTGCAGACCCCTCAGCTGGAAAACCTTCAGCGTCAGTTTTCTCGTCTGGAATCACCTTCTGTGTATGGCTGGCATGGATCCACTTTGGAACGCCGGCACACTTCACCGCTGTCGTGGTCACCAGTATCACCTGGCGTTGTCTTCCCCACCTCGGTGCAAGGCAACTCGAACGAGTATGTTTCTTGAGTACAACCCAGTCGCCAGGAACCAATTTGTGGACTGGAGTTGTTGGATTGGTGACGGTGTCTTCCCCAATCTGGCGAGAGATAGAACGCACTTGGTCACCCAGTTGCTTGCAGTACTCAAGTACCAAATCATCAGAAATGTTTATCAGTTTATGTCCTGGTACCCATGCTTGTCTCATCACTCTTCCCATCAGGATTTCATGAGGGCTCAGGCCTGTTTTTCGGTCTGGAATACTTCTGAGTCCCATCAGAACAAGAGGTAAAGCATTTATCCAGTTCATGCCCGTAGAGTCACACATTTTTCCTAACCTTGATTTTATAGTGCCATTTATTTGTTCTACCACTCCAGTAGCCTCTGGACGATATGCACAGTGCAGTTTTTGTGTGATCTTAAATGCTTTACAGAGCTGATCGATTACCTCATTCTGAAAATGTTTTCCTCTATCTGATTCAATTGTGACTGGAACCCCGAACCTAGGTATTAATTCTCGCAGTAGAAATTTGGCTACGGTTAGGGCGTCATTCTTTTTGGCAGGGTAGGCTTCCACCCATTTTGAAAACAGGCAGACAATGACAAGGACATATCTCTTTCCCTCACAGCGAGGCATGGTGATGAAATCAACCTGTATTCTTATAAAAGGACCCCCTGATTTCCCAATTTTTCCAAATTCAACTACAGTCCTTTTCCCAGCATTGAATTGCTGACATGTTAAGCACCTCTGGCAGAGTGACTCTGCTACTTTCCTGAACTTCGGATTGTACCATGTTTGTTGGAAAACCAGAACCATGGCATCCCTACCAGTGTGTGAATCTCCATGTATCAGTCTGGCCATAGAAGCAAGCAGATGTCTAGGCAGCGCAGGCATACCATTTGGGCCCACAATGACACCATCCTCACTTCTCAGTCGACAACCAAGTTTCTTCCATTTTTCTTTCTCTTTTTCTGGCACCGCATGCTGCCAATCTCTCAACTCTTCCCAGGTAGGCACCTCTTCAAACACCATAAGTTGGCAGCTGTTTCCAGGTCCCCCCAGTTTAATATTTACAGACATGTGATTTCTGGCACAATGTTGAGCCACTTCATCAGCAAATCGGTTTCCCAAAGTTATAGGGTCAATGCCAGATTTATGAGCAGCACATTTGACCACTGCCAATTCTTTTGGTAATTGGATTGCTTCCAGTAAATCTTGTACAACTTTTCCATTTCTGATGGGAGTACCTGAAGAAGTCAGAAACTCCCTCTGTAGCCACAATTGGCCGAAGTCATGCACAACCCCATAACAGTACTGACTGTCAGTATATACTGTTATTCTTTTGTTTTTCCCAATTTTACAGGCTCTTATCAAGGCAATCAATTTGGCTACTTGTGCATACTTTACTCCATATAAACAGGAAGCTTCTTTAATTTCGTTTATAGAGACTACAGCATAAGCAGCACTTAGGCCTACAAGTTCGTGTCTCATACATGAGCCATCCACGAACAGCTCCTCATCTTCTACAGGCAAAGGCATTTCTTTAATGTCTGGGCGGGGTTTAGTACTGAATTCTGTCAGATCTATGCAGTCATGTTCGTCCTCTCCCTCGGCTTCCATAATCATTGAGTCAGGGAGCAGGGTAGCTGGGTTCAGGATATTACACCGAGTAATGACCACATTCGCAGCACCCACGAGAATCCTCTCGTATTTAGTCAGCCGACTAGGGGTGAGATACTGGGTCTTAGTTCTGGTCAATAAAATCACAACTGCATGGGGAACATACACAGTTACAGGATGTCCCATTACAATAGATTCACTCTGTTCTAGACTCGTGCAAGTTGCAGCTACTGCTTTCAGACATCCGGGTAATCCAGCAGCCACTGGATCCAAAGTGGCAGAAAAATATGCCACTGGACGTCTAGTTAACCCATGCTCCTGAGTTAGGACTGACAGTGCACAATTATCTCGTGTGTCACAAAATAGTGCAAATTCTTTAGAATAGTCAGGCATCCCTAAAGCAGGTGCTGTACACAGACATTCTCGTAATTTAGTGAATGCTGTCATGCCCTCATCATCCCATTCCACTGGGTCTTTTGCTCCTTTCTTTGTCATTTTTATCAAAGGTTTTGCCAGGACTGCAAATCCCACAATCCATTGCCTGCAGTAACCTACCACTCCAAGGAACATTCTGATTTCTTTCTGAGTACGGGGTAACTGCATGTTCCGAATTATTCTGACTCTCTCAGAAGTGACTTTTCTGATGCCTTTTTCTATCTGGTGCCCCAGATATTTCACTGATTTTGTACAGAACTGCAATTTGTCAGGGGACACTTTATGTCCTTTTTCACCTAGGTGATTCAGTAAAGCAATGGTGTCAACAACACAATCTCTATGACTTTTAGACGCCACCAAAAGGTCATCTATATATTGCACCAAAACAGATTTTCCTGGTAACACTAAAGATTCAAGGCACTTTTTTAGAATCTGATTAAAGATAGAGGGACTTTCGGTGTACCCTTGAGGGACCCTATTCCAAACGTACACGTGACTGTCGAAAGCGAATGAGAAAAGAAATTTGCTATCTGGATGCAATGGGATCGAAAAGAACGCATGACATAGGTCTATCACGGTAAACCACTCAGCATCCCAGGGAATCTGATATAGGATCACTGCTGGGTTTGGAACAATAGGACAACAAGGAACCACTATTTTGTTTACCTTCCTCAGGTCCTGCACTACCCTGTACTTGCCACTAGGTTTCTTGATTCCAATTATGGGTGAGTTACACGGACTACTCATCACTTCTTGTATGATGTTTGCTTCTAGCAGTCTTTTTATTTCAATGGCAACTCCTGCTCTCACTTCTGCACTCATTTTGTATGGCTTGGCATTAGGATAAACTGCATTTTCTTTCATGGCTATTTGTATTGGGTCTACATTTGCCATTAATCCTACATCCTTTCCTGTAAAGTCCCATACTTCTGGTTTCACTGTCTTTTGGAGTTCTTCAGGTAAGTCCTGTATAGTCATTTGATTAATTTCTGAGTCTGGTCTAATTAACATTAATTTGTATATGCCATTCTCGTCTGGGGTTTGAATTTCGACGCCTTTTGGTGTGCAAAAGATGGTGCAGTTCATTTTGCACAACAAATCACTTCCCAGTAAGTTTACTGGACTGGTATCACAAACTACAAATCTATGCATTTCTTTGAAATTCCCTATTGTGATCTCCATTGGCTCAGTAACTGGGGTACTAATCAATTGATTAGACACACCCACTACTTGGATTGCTTCTCCCGAGAGGGATAGGTTCGGAACGTCCGCTGTTCTCACAGTAGAACGGGTAGCACCAGTGTCCAATAGAAAGGTGACATCATTTCCATCAACCTTTCCTTCAATGTATGGCCCTGACTGGTCTACCGGCAAGGAGGCGCCAAGAACACACTCCTCGTCCTCCCCTCTCAGGCCCCGTCAGTATTGGTCGTCACAGAAAAAGGTATCATTTAACAAAAACTGCGAAGTTGCTGCATTTCTATTCTCATTGCCTCCCCAGATCTCTATGTCATCACCCTGGGGTGATTTTCCTTTATAATTTGGTTTTGGCGCTCGGGGCAATTGACTTGCCTTTACCTGATGCTGAGTCTTTCTTGGTTTTTCATTCTGCGTCTGTGGAGTTAAATCAGGGGTTTGGGTATTATCATGCTGTAAATATGGACACTCGTCTCTCCAGTGCCCGATTTCTCCGCACTGGTGGCAGGGAAATTTCTTTTTAGCTTCTTCTCTGCTCATCTTTACCTTTGGCTTCCCACCACCCCTAGAGCCTTGATTTTGGGTATTCTTATTCATCTTATTCAATTGCTTTTCCTGTTGTTCTGCTAGCTTCACTTGTGCCCACATAACCTTCTCCTTTAGGGCCTTTCGCTTATCTGCCATCTCGTCCTCACAGTACTTTGCGTACCGTAAGACCTCATCCATTTTCTTAGACTTCCAACAAATCTTATTGTCTTTGATCCACTGGCAAATTTCGGGTCTTAAACCGTTTACAAACCTGTAATTGAAGTGGGTCATATCCTTCATCTCGATGTTATCTATACCACTGTAAGTTTTGAACACTTGTAATAGTCTTTCATAAAAGGAGTGCACAGTCTCATCCCTTTCCTGCGTGGTTCTATCTATTTTGGTCCAAGCTGTTTCTTTGGCAGGCACCTTCTTTTTCAGATGTAACATGACCTGGTCATATTTTCTCATTACCTCATCAGAGGGAGTACCTGTTACAGGGTCCCTATCATACTCTTTGTTGGGCCAATCAATGGCAACCTTGCATTCGGTCCATAAATCCACAGGAACCACAATGTCGAAAAACCCATCCAGGTCTTTCCACAAGCACTTTTGCACCTTTACAAACCTTTCCACCTGCCTGTACCAGTCCACAGGCTTTTCTCGTAATTTTGGAAAGTCACTGGTAAAGACACAATATCCTGTCTGGACCATGGAACGTGCACGTATTTTCCACCTGGCACTTCACGCATAGGGTATAACTGCTCAGGTTTGTCAGCTTCCTTTAGAACGAACTCAGAAGGCGTCTGTTTAGATCTGGCCTCATCTTTCTTCTTTGCCCATCTGGCTTTCCACTTTTCTACGTCTCCCCATTTTTGCAACACTGTCAATAATTCTTTAACCTGCGCCTTTTTCCCTGACACATTCATATTTTCCAGATCTTTGTCTGAAAAATCAGCTCTATAGGGTTTCTGCAGTGGTTTTGATTTTGAAATATCGATTCCCATACTAGCTGCAGTGTCTGTTAATTTTTCATGGAGCACTCTGGTGTTTCGGGTAAAACTCTTGCCGATAAACAGCAACTCTTCTTCAGAATAGGTATTTAATCTGTCTAAACCTACATTTCCTGCCATTAGCACTTCCATTTCTATTCTCAGTTTGAAGATATCTAAAGGTTTCGACTGAGGAGTTTGTTTTTCTAACTCTCGACTCCTTCTTTCAATTTCTTCAGGAGTCACCAATGTGACACTCTTGGTACCCGAAGTCGATTCCATTTGAATCTCCCTTGTGTAGAAAGGATTATGTCTTTTCTGTAACCTTTTTCCTGCACCCCTAATGGGCAGATCCATTAGTGAGACCTCGGACTCACATTCACTGGTCTGGTCATCCACAATTAAGGGATCCGGTCTTGGCTGTGCTACAACTGGAGTAATAACTGGAGTCTTTGGACTTCCCTGTCTATCCCCATACAGCGGGACCACTGGTCCAATAGTTACCGGGATTGTCAAGGCTTCAGGACTTGTATTTAACTGGGAGATCTTCTGAATTATCTCGGCTCTCTTCTTAGCTAGAGCCTCTCGTTCCCTGTCCTCCAGTATCCTGTCTAAAGAATTGTCATGTAATGCCTGCGGGGTCAAAGTTGGGGCATAACTCGGGGCAGTGGGATGTGTCTCACTTGGTCCTTCCCTGTAATTAGGTTTTGGGAACAGACTTCCTGTGCCTAGGCATCTTGGTTCCTCCTCTGCCGGGAGTTTTGAGAACGGAATTCCTGACGTTGAGGGCCTTGCCTCACCCTCGTAGGGAGGTCTAGAGCAGAAGTCTCTTTCTCTCAAATATCTTGACTCCCCACCAAATGGTGCTCTTTGACAGATATCTCTAGCACCTAGAGATCCTAACCCCTCATTATACAGAGGTATTTGACAACCCTCTCCTACACTTACTGATCTGGCCTCTTCCCGGGGAGGAGGTCTCCGTGAATTATCCCCTTCACTAGAGGGTCGGTGTCCTTCATTATAAGGAGGCGGACTTCTCATAAACATATCATCTAATAATTCATCATCCGACTCCCCAATGGGCACCCAATGTTTGCACTTTTCTGTTCTCTTCTCTCCTGCAGGAGGACCACCCATTGACATAATTGGAAACAGCCCTTCTACGATCATATTCTGTCTCCACTGTTTTATCTTTTTGTCTCTGGTCTCTTGTTACAGTTTTGGATAAAATTTTGTTAACCCTTTATCCATTCGGGGCTTGTCTCTCTCAAAAGCTTCGATCTCTCATTCCTCTAAAGCTTCGTACTGCGTTAATCTAGGTCTGGGATGTAAGTCATTCATTGGGGTTCTCAAATTAAATAGAATTCTGCCATTGAATGTACCCTCTAACGGAAAAGCCAAAATTCCGTCATCCTTGGTGTATTCCGCCCAGTTTTCCAACCATACACACGAGTGGTACCCTTTATCAAACATCATGAAAGATGCGGGAGTATTAGGTGGCGGAATGACAACACCTTCTCTGGTTTTAATCGGCTTGTCCTTTTTAAAATAATTCTTTACTTTGTTTACAAGGGATAGTTTTCTCTTATTTCCGTACATAATGTCGGTTTTATGTCCTTTCCACTGATCGTTCTCAAACCCTAAATGTCGTGGATCAGGTCTAGTATGCGGTCTATACAAGTGCCACATACGATTTCTGCTAGTGACTCTGTTTACAAATTACTTCCAATCCAAGTGCGTTTTTTTATTTTCGTGCAACCAATGAAGTGCACGGTTTCAAATAATCTCGACCAATGGGTGCGCGGCCTTTCGCGAGACAGGTTCTCACGCTTCGGCACTCACCCTCCTTTACAATTCCAGCTCCGCTACACACCCGCTGCGTCTACCAATCCCAGCGCGGCACAGAGTGACGTCAGAGCAGCTCCGCAACTGACTCCCTCCCTCACAAGGTAACGGAAACTTAATTTCTCTCTAAAAGTGCAAGTGCTTTGTTATTTTACAACCAAATACACATTCGCCACTGTACCCAAGTGTCTAGACAGCAAAGATTTGTTTCACTGCAAGTAAACTACTTCCATTTACTTTTCACACACTACGGATAGATCTCTTCCGCCTACCCTTCGCGCAAGCATTAGGGAACCTGCTACTTCTTTTGACTTATCCACTTCTTTCCGGGATATATACTAAGTCTAAAGTTTTACCAGCGAACCCCTCTGCTATCACCCAAGCTCTGATGAACCTGCTACTCCTTCCGGTGTGACCCTTATTAGGTTTTTTCTCACAATAGAAGTTTTGCCAGTGATCTCGTCGCTATCATTTATTCAAACATACATTCAGAAAAACCCTAGTTAGTGCTTCCAGTTCTGCCTAACCTGCACTAACTTTCCTTAGGCCAGTGACCTCAACGCGAAGTGGATTGTCTTCACCATTCGCTATTCAATTCTCCGGGGATTCCCAACAAACATATAAACACTTTACTAACGAGTGGGTTAATACATATATCAGTACAATAATAAGAAAAACAATTTAAAACATTTCATAATTTTTCAAAGCAAACATTTCACGTGATTGATCAGGCCACAGAAATTGTTTACCCTTGTAGCAGCAAAATATTAGCAGCATCCAACCTATCTGGCTTAACTAGTCCTACCTAACTTTAACTAGTCCCTAACCATAACTCTGCTACCAGAAAATTACCGATAGAGATCGCAGGTCACCCGGCCAATAATTTTCACCATACACATGCCAGGCCCATATTTTTCCAATTTATCATATACATTAATCGGGTGACCTAACAACTCTTCTACCAGTAACCCTGGTTCCTTCCTATTTATTTCTATTGTACCCGACTTACCAATCCACCGTTACGGGTACCTATGATCCACAATGGATCAGGGAGCTAGCTGTAAAAGAAAAGCAGGCAAAATACAAATACCGACTTTATTTCTCTTACTTCATCAAATAACCACAGACTACTGGGAAGTTTTAAAAGTTTATCTTAGAAATCAGTTTCTGAGTGTATACATTTTACAACGAGAAGGCAATCTATAATCAGAATAATGAAGAGCACGTAACCATATGAAAGAAAAACTAAAGCAACCATTTATGAGTCTATAAGAAAGTTATAACAATGCGATCTACTAAAAAGATTTTTAGAAAATGGATCACAAACTAGACATTTACTGTTTTAGAAAAATACTGCAAGGTAAAGATTAGAAATCCTATACATCTATAGGGGGGGGAATTTGGAACACGCTACAGTCCTAGCATCATTACGTCAAATTTAGATTGCAGGGGAAAATTGTATACCACAGTTAGGATTCATAAACAGTATGGAGAGAATGTGTTCTAAAAGGCAGGGAAGCACAGGAGCATGCTAAGGAAAAATATACTGTGTGATTTTTATAGCAGGTTGCGGAAAGCATGGAAAATTAACGTATGCAAAGAAATGTCTTTATTAAAGCAAAGACAGGAAAATAGAAGGTGCAGTATAGAGTTTTCACACTATATTTACCTAGAAAGGTGTGCAGACCAACCCTGGCCACAGATCAGTCAAGGACAGGAAATACCCCAAAGAAGGACAGTCATCTATGGGACAGCAGGTGCAGATTGGACACCCCAGGACAGGACAGGAAAACCAGATTAGGATCAGGACAGGACCACCAAGGCACGACCAGCACCCGCAGTTCGGAAGCAACGCCTGCGCTCCACCCTCTCTGCAGCTATCAGTCAGAACCCCGATTGGGTTAGCGAACTCCCCAGGAAAGTGCTCCGCCAGCACTTAAGGCTTAGTAAAACCTTAGAGTCTATGGTCAAATTCGGACAGAGTGCTCCGCAGCGCTCTGTATTCAGTCACCTATTGAGTGCGTTGGGTCAGTGACAGGTCAGCTATTCAGACAAGTCTGACAATTTCTCTAGCTAAACCTAGGCTAGTTATACTGTTTTCGGGTCAGTGTACCACCCCCCAAATGTTGCAAGTGTCAGAATCCCCAATTTCGATTGGTTCCCAAGTAGGATAGGTCAACACACCAATCAGAACAAACTACTACAAGCCTAAATTACCATTTTCTGAGACCGCCTAGCAGGTTTGGGGTTCACACGATAGAAATAACAGAATACAATAAGGAATTACAATTGTATCGAGTGAGGAACGATTCAGCTCCATCTTGCTGGGTCAGAGGTTGTATTCACAGGAGCCTCTTGACTAGGCTGCCAGCTGGCTGAGTTCCACTGCTCAAGGTTGACTTCTCCCTGGCTGCGCGACATGCGCAGTAGGGACCTTCAAGATGGTTCACGTCTCACTCAAAACCCCCAATATCGCGGTACATGAAAAGTAAGCGAAAACAAATTAAAACATAGAAATAAATGAATTCACCATATACCATGAAGAGCTACTTTATATTTCTCATATCAGAAAAATATACTATTGCATTATAGTTAGTGCAACAGACTATAACACAAGAGCATCTGCACGCGCTTCACCTCATTAGAACACCGACAGCCATTTAGGATGCAAGCACGCATGCGCACATTTTCCCACCAGAACTGCAACTACGTCACGTCACGTGAGTGTGACCAACGCATGCGCAGCATCAAACCCTCAAGCGGCGGCCATTTAAAGGACACGAGTTATTCGTATTAGTAACCACATAGGCAAGCATCACTAAGATACATGCATATCCAAAATAAAGGAAATTTAGTAAAACATACGGGTTGTATTACAGGATTATAAGTTATTCGAGGTTCATGATTTAAGCAAGTCGCGTAATATGCGAAAACTTGCTTCATCAATAGCAATATGTACAAATACGTTGATCAGAGCCCAAATCAAAACAATTTTCAACCAAGAAATAAGTTGCAAAATCCTTCCACTCATTGTTATTTATCTTTTCGCTTTTTACATATAAATCAACTAACCGAGTCTGATGCTTACAATGAGTCCGTCGACAACAAACACAAGAAAAATTAGGCCTTTCACTTGAATTGACCTTAAACTTTATAATTTCATTTTCAAATTTTTCTGTACTTAAAATCTCTACATTCTCTTCTACATTACCTTCCATTACTGTATCAATTTCTGCACTAACCTCTTTTTCACCAAAATAACAAAACTCAATTTAATCACAAATGTTTTTGACATCTAATTCAGTTCCATGCAAAAGAGCACTGTTTAACTGTTTTAGTTTAAGTGCTGGACTTTTTGCATAGTACAACCTTCTCACTAATTTCCTCACTTTATTATGATGCACTGCTAACATCCTAAAATGGTGAAAAACACTCTGACATACTTTTCTTGAAAGACAAGCCAGTGAATACCCTTGCAAACCTGTTTTTTTCTCACTCTACAAGGATCTAACTCTTGTAAAATGTTCATATTTTGTTTCACAGTTTTCTTAGTATATGTCCGTAAGAAAGTGCGAAACAAATCAATTGATTCCTGTCAGACACTACAAATACTACTACAATTCCATGTATACACTGGAGCCTTAGGACATCTCCCTAAAAATTCATCAGCTAACACCTCTTCTGTATTTCTAGGCACAATCTCTTCTTCTTCAACCTGACAACCGTCCTTCACCTCATATGCTCGACCACTGGTGTCAACTGCATGCACCAAATCATTATCCTGAAAGTAACTTTCTTCATTAAAAAATGGCTCAGAACTTGAACTATGCTTCCATTCTCCAGAAAAAACATCACAAAAATTAGTTCGATTAATTACTCTCCTCCACTTACATTTTGATTTAAACACATTAATTATCGTATCAAGTGTACGAATTCTAATCATTACTAAACGAAACAATTTATTTTTCACTTTAAATGCTTCATCCACGATCTTAACTATGGTTTTTTTCTTGTAAAAAGCTGTCTTTTGTTTATAGCTTTATATATTTTTTAATAAATTCGATACAAACTATTGTAAAACATTCGTCTACGAATGTCAGAAAATTGTTTGTTTCTTCTATTGATTTTCAAAATATTGTCTCCTTGTACACGTCTAACAATTGTAGAAGGACATCCTGTCTCTTTTGAAATTACACGTGTTTCAATCTTTTTATTTAAAAAACGTTTTTTTGCTTCAAATTTAAATATTTCCTAAGAAAATTTGTACTTTGCTTACCAGGAGCATTTTTCTTTTTCTCTGAAGATTTTATTTTGGTTGGTTCTTGATTTTCTTTTTCCTTAGACCTTAATCTTCTCTTATAATTTTTGTCTCTCCTTCTTTTAGAAGGCATCTTTCTCTTTGTTTGTATAGATGATTGTAATCTGTGGAAAACAAAAAATAACATATTATAGACCATTACAAACATATTACATAGCAATTACAATAAGTAAACAATATAAACACTAGTATATAACAAAACGCTAATTAAATTACATGTGCTTTGCTTTCTGTCAAAAACGATGAACTAATTAATTTTTATGTCCTGTTTATATATAGGTGGTCTGTTTTTGGCCTGTAGATACAGAGAAATAATTAGTGCAGAGACACACATAGTGCTTGCACAGACATAGATGATAGATTACATGTAATATTGTGCACATGAGCCTCAGATCACACCAAATCTATTGCATTTTCAATCCTTGTTTACCTTGCTTCCATCAAGAAAGCAGTCAGATGCGTCACACATTTGCCATAAATTTAGAATGTTAGCACTCTAGTTGCTCATTATTTCAAGCTTCACTCACAGTGTAATCTTAGACAGATTAATTGTTTTTTAGATATAATGTACCATGTCTGTCACTGCCAACAGTATGTGTGACACCGAGGGCGAGATCTATTGCATTTTCAATGCTTGTTTAGTTTGATTCCATCAAGAAAGCATGCAGATGTGTCACACATTTGCCATAAATTCTGAATGTTTGACATTAATACTGGTCCAGAGATAGTGTAAAGGTTTCATTGGGATATTTACAAACCGCTTGCACAATGTTAGATATAATTTACTAATTTATGTTATGTCTTCTTAATTTATAGGTGGCCTGTTTTTGACCTGTAGATACAGAGAAATAATTTGTGCAGAGACACACATACTGCTTCCACAGACAGAGATGGTACATTACATGTAATATCATGGACATGTGCCTAAAATCACACCAAATCTATTGCATTTTCAATGCTTGTTTACTTAGGTTCCATCAACAAGACATTCAGATGTGTCACACATTTGCCATACATTTTCAATGTTTGATATTAATGCCTGTCCAGAAATAGTGTAAGGGTTTCATTGGCATACCTACAAACCGCTTCCACAATGTTAAATATTATTTATTATTTAATGTTATGTCTTGTTTATAGATAGGTTGTCTGTTTTTCGCCTGAAAATAATTTGAAATAATATCAGCAGAAACATATATACTGCTTGCAGACAAAGAGATGGTAGATTACATGTAATATGGTGCACATGTGCCTAATTTCACACCAAATCTATTGTATTTTCAATGCTTGTTTACTTTAGTTCCATCAAGAAGGCATTCAGATGTGTCACATTTGCCATATATTCTAAATGTTAGCACTCTAATTGTTCATTATAGCAAGCTTCACTCACAGTGTGATTTCAGACAGATTAATACAATTTTAGTAATAATGTACCATGTCTATCCCTGCCAACAGTATATGTGACTCTGCCTAACATCAAAATATTAGGTGAATCAAGCTTCAGTCACAGAGTGATCTTAGGCATATAATCAGAATGTTAGATATAATGTACCATGTCTGTCTCTGCCAACAGTATGTGTGACTCTGCTTAAGATCACAGTGATGGGTGAATGAAGCTTCACTCACAGTGTGATCTTAGGTACATGATCAGAATGTTAGATATAATGTACCATGTCTGCCTCTGCAAGCAGTATGTGTGTCTCTGCTCATATTATTTCACTTTCTCTACAGACGGAAAACAGGCCACCTATATATAAGCAACACATAACATTAATTTCTCATTACATGTAACATCCTGCTAATCTGCCTAAGATCACACTGTTAGTGAAGCTTAATTCACCCATCAGTGTGATCTTACGCACATGTCCACAATATTAATATATATAAGGTAGACTCTCACAATTTTAACATCTCTCACAGCATTGGTGGGAAAATGCATAAACACACAACTATGTCAAAGATTGCGCACGCATATTGTAAATATGTTTCTCTTTTTTTGTATATTCCATCTCAATTTATACCATTTAAAAAAATTATTTCCAGCAATGCATCCTTTCACATGGGACAATCCCATGACCTTACCTTATGTAATGTGAGAGATGTTAACATTGTGAGAGTCTACCTTATAAACACACAGCTATGTCAAAGATTGTGCACACAGCTTGTAAATATACACCCAGACAAGAATATGAAATGCCGTGAGCGATCTTATAACTGTGAGACTCTACCTTATAAACACACAGCTATGTCAAAGATTGCTTTGTCTGCCTGCATATTTACAAGCTGCGTGCACAATCTTTAACATAGCTGTGTGCTTATGCATCTCCCCACCATTTCATATGGTTTTCTATCTGCTATTCCTATCCCTCTCCAGACATTCACTCCTTCCACCCATGCTACAGGTTGCACAAAGTGCTTAAAAAAATTACCATATTTACAACTCCAATGAAACCATCATACAATTTCTTAACCAGCATTGAATACAAGCATAAAAAACAATTTATAAAAAAGACTACCTTATTAACACACAGCTAACATTATAGAAAAAGGTAAGAATATCATTCCTTAAATCACAGAAACACACACTATGATACTTGTAAAAAATCTTTAAAATCTCTATCTTCTTTAAAAGATTCATTACTCACCTTTAAAAATGGTTTGGAAGATGTCAAACAGTGTCAGTCACAGTCAACAGATATTCTTAATCAGAATCTCTGAACAATGCTTCCTTCACTGAGAGCCTTTCAATAATGGCACAGATTCTTTCTGATTTCAGAGCCATATTCTGGCACATAGCCAATTAAAATTATTCCCCCCCAAATTCAAAACCAAACTACACATTTTAATTGGTTGAAGATTTCAAGACTTTAAAACTCACATAACATTCACCCATCCCCCAGTGCTCATTCACCAAGTAACATTGGTAACTCCCTCTAAAACCAACACAGAGTTCACAAGTTCATTTTACTATGTTGCAAAAAATCCATCAAGCCTGCTTGACCTCTCAATCTACTAGCTTATAAAATGCAATGTTTCTTTAAATGACTTTCTCAACCATTGAAATGACTTCTTACAAAAAAAAAACATGCAGCCTAATTTTCAGTGGAGATTTTTAAGAAAGCTCCAATCATATCTACTTATTCATCTGCACTGATTCTCAAACACTTTTTTTCATAATCAAACTGCCATTTCATTTCCACAACTCATCTGACTAGAAGCACACCTACCTTCACACACCTATCTTCAAAATGACAAAAGTCTGGTTTGTGGGGCATAGCTATGTCCACTGGGCTCAAAAATATGCAACTAACAGAGGTATTTACAACCTTGATTTACCAAATGTAGACATTGTAAGGATTGGACAAAGAGGATTAAGAAGTCACCAATTGATACCATTGGTAAAATCCTTTATGCATTTACCACACCCTGACCTAATAATTGTGCACTGTGGTGGAAATGATTTAGGCACATTGAGTGGGGTAGGTCTGGAAATGCTTTTAAAGGACATCTTTGGGCAATTGATGTCACTTTTTCCAAATACTGCCTTGGTATTCTCTAATATATGCCAAAGGCAAAAATAGAACTGGTCCAAGCAATTTTATCCACAGATTGAGAAAGCAAGGAAACATGTAAATAAATCTGTTTCTGCTTACATGAGAGACTATGGTATGGGTTCCATTTACCACAACAACTTGCGTTACAACATGCAAGATATCTATAGGAGAGATGGTGTTCATTTTACAGATGAGGGGAATAGAGTTTTCCTCTTGAATATAAGACTCTGCATTGGTACCTACTTGTAGGTACAAAAAACACCCACTTAACACAACAGCTCTTTTCAGAGCTCACTTCCCACTAAACACGCTACATTATTTTTTTACTCTATTTTTTTACAATGTTTTTCCCCGTGGTGCGCTCCCGTGTGCGCGTACCGGAGAGCGCACCGATGAGCGCAGCCAGCGCTTACCCCGCAATTTTTTTTTTTTTAAAACAAAACGTTTTTTTGCCCTTCAGGGTCCTTCTAGGCCCGCCTCAGAAAAACTACGGAGTCAGGGGGTGTCTACTCTGCCCCCTTTTAATTATATCACCCTTTCTTTTTTCACCTCTTGTGTCTCGATTCTACCGAAACACAAGATGGCGGACTCTCCAGACTGTTTAGAATGTTGACAGACACCCGACAGCCAATCAGCTTTCCGCTCGCGCACTCCCATAGCGCGCCGGGTGCGCTCCCTGGTACGCGCACCCGGGAGCGCTCGGAGCACGCCTATAGATATATATGTGTTTTGCAGTTAATTTTCGAAAAAACCACTGGAGCAATTTTCAGAAAACATAGCAAAGGCACATCTGCGTACCAGTCCCTACAATTTTGCCAAGTTTGGCGTAATTCCGTTCAGCGGTTCGGGCTGTAGACTTGTCAGACCTTCCTATGGAAATTAACATGGGGAAAACATGTTTTGGGACCCCCCTTTTTTCTCAGCCCCCACTTCACGAATCCCCCCAAAACTTTCATGGAAGGAGCGCAGCGGAGCTGGCCAAAATTTTGGAAAATTTCACACAAATTCCTTAACCGGTGCCAGAGTTATTCCCAATAGAATGTTACGGATTTCCTATGGAAAACAATCCTAACTATAACTTCCTACTGGCGACCGCCAGTAGGTAATATATATATATATATATATATATATATATATATATATATATATATATATATATATATATACACACACACAGGCTTAGACTGCTGCAGTAAATGCTGTCCATGTTCTGTGAATGCAAAGGAATCCTGTATTGTTTCTTATCGCATCGGTATGTGTTCTATGAATGTGTGAGAAATGCATACTCAGGCCTGGCACTGACCCTGTTTTTGTGTGTGGAAAACTTGCTATGCATGTAGGTCAGGCTTACACTCATACACCCCAGTGATGTTCCTTACATTTGTACCAAATCTGAATTGCTGCTTGTTCATTTGTATTTAACCACTTTGGTATGCTTGATGGCCACCAGCCGTCATGCGTCACAATGGGCATGTGCGGAGGACGGCCGGGGGCGTTCGAATCCCACCCACTATTTAAATCGCTCGCACGGGGCAAAGATGTGCGCAGCACCAAAGGGGTTAAGAGAGGTGTTAAATCGTGCTGCCAAGCTCAACAGTTGTTTGAGGTCTTTGAAGGAAGATTGCAAAGGCCCTGCAATACTACATTTGTTCCATGTCTTTAATGGGAGCTTGCACTGGCCCTGAGTACAAATTTGTTCCATGTCTTTGAAGGAAGCATACTCTGGTCCCAGGGAAGGCTTTCACACTGGTAGTGCCCAGTGCTTCTCCAGGAAATCCCTTACTACTATGTCCAAAAGTGCCCCTTATCTCTCCTTAGCCTTTCACATGCATTTCATTTGCTTTATAGCACTACTCATACCAGTGTAGGGTATCTGAGCACTTTACATCACACAATCATTATACAGGGATGAAGAATCATGCATGTGTAAATCAATCTATAGAAAACATTACATAAGACAAAGAAGGTTACATACGCTGTTTAGGAATCACATCATTCATACAGGTAGGCATATATTTTGAGTGTTTGGGGGAGAGAAGCTCAATTTTAGGATTTAAAATTTATCACACTTGTTGGGATTGCCATTACTGACAATAATGTATTTTCACACAAAACCTTTTTAAGCAATATTAGGATAATAAAAGCCAGTGGAAAAATTGATAATGTTCTAACATATACCAAGCAGTTTGCAAACAGATATTTGATGAGAGTTCAAAGGTCACCGTGCTATATTAGGATTGTAACTTATGAACTGCAAGTAAGTAAAGGACACATGTGACAAAAGCAGTAAGTCACTGTGCTATCTGCATAAGATATAGTTCTGTGATCTGCATGTTGCACATACTTTGCAGCAGGTATAATAACCCTCTGTGCTACCTTATGATGAGTCAAAACTGCCACTACACAAAACTCCAGTCTCTCTCCAGCAGAAACATTAATCACCAGAGTTATCTTGACATTTTTACTGTTGCCTGAAAACTGACGGGCACAGAAGCAGCATGTGTTTTTAAATACATACATTATTTCTACACGCTGTGCCCTCGGAGGTCAGCACCGGTCGCCCCTCCGTAAAGCCGGCCTTGACTGACCATGAAACGCCACAATGTTCTATATCTTTGAGTAAAGCTTGCATTGACTGACTCTTCAGTTCCTCACTTGTTACATGTCTTTTAAGAAAGTTTGCACTGTCTGGCAATGTAGTACTACAATTGTTCCAAGTCCAAGTCTTAAAATGGACTTGTACTGGTGCTCCAGCATTACACTTGTTCTTTGTCTTTCAGGGAAAACTGTGAATAGTGCTGTATGTCTTATGCATGCACTTCCTTTTTCTCTGCTCTATCTATTTCTGTGTGTTTTAGATCTGACCAAAAGACTGATTTAGCTGTCTCAACAGGCTCATGTTTTCTAAAAAATAATATGTCATCTTGCATAGAGAAACTCAGCTTTAGGTATGACCACTTCACTTATTCATCAGACATAGTACCATTCACATATTAGGTCAGCCCTTCAGAATATCATCCATACAATTGGGAAGTGGTTCTGCCCTCTTCAGGCATTGGCTTTCTTTCTAATGTTTGGTTTTGCCTAGTAGATAACCACTGGCCTTAGAGATGTCTGGTAGTCTAAGTAACAGTATTTTGCCAGCATACTCTGAGTTACTCTGCATCCAGAGACGTGTGACAAACATGACATTTTTCCTTTCGTTCATCCCCCAGCAGCTTGCCTAGCAAATGAAGACTAGAGCTAATTGAGTAATAAGAGTACCTGCAGCTCTACTGTCATTGCTACTGAACTACACCCTCTGTATGCAGAGCTCCAGGCATCACTTCTTACAAGCTTCAAAACTTTACCACCATCATGGAACAGTATTCTGCATACTCTGTCAATGTTTACTCTTCCAAGATGGCAGACCAATGCAAAGCTTTACTTTAAAAACTTTCCATTGTGGCAACATGCCCTTCACATTTAGTTGCCATATTTGCTTTTGGTTTTTCTTTATTCCTTTATTTATCTCAGCACACGCTTGCATTACAAAGAAAACTACCAACTTGTTTTTTGAAGGCAAGTGAAACTATTTTTATGCCAAGGCTCTTCCCTGCAAAAGTCCAGACATAGTCTGCAATGCTGGTCCAAGTGTGACTAATACAAGATTAGCCTTAGCAGACCTTGCGATTTAAGTGTATCTTATTTCAAGAGCTTTGACTTACACTATTGGACCAATGCACCAGATAGTAAGCACATATCTTTCATGCCACCATGTCCATACTCTGCTCCTTTCCAATGAATGGTGTATCTGTGTGTAAGAAGTGTACCCACCATGCTTTGTGAGTACATTGTGAGGGATGTGCCTGTGTGAACATTGGATTCTCATCAGCATAACTGGTTGTAAATTGTGCCTGTGGGAGTGTAGGGTGAGTCATATGCCTATGGGAGGGCAGCAGTATGAGTGTTGGGTCCCTGCATGTTATGTCTTAGTGTTATGTCTAAGTAAAATGACTAAAGAAAAAGAGAAAGACTTGGTGCATTGCATTTATAGAAAAACTAGATAAGTTACCTTAACTTAATTTTTAGTTTTCAAATATAAAATACAATGAAGATGTAAATAAAATATATTTATAAACTTGTGAAAATTTATATTAGTAAATTGAACTTAAGGGCCAAAGGTTACAGGGATGTCATAGTTAGGTAATAACATTAAAAAGACATTGATTTTCACTGAAAAAAACAATGGAAACAAGGAAGTTATAGTTGGGAAATAGAATTTACAAAACCTTAGCAATTTACTGAATAATGCAAATGTTACAGGGTTGTTTTCTTTAGTTTCAGATTTTGCACACACAGAACCATTGAATTTCAGCAGTTATAGTTACTTTATTTAACTATAAACTACCTCTGTGCAATGCACTGCTTATGACCTCACATATTATATCACTCATGACATGGCCAGTGACATCACTGATGATATCACTTCAATACACTTAAAAAATAGCATTTATATTTCTTAAAAATAAGAAAAGGAAACAGGCGAAAGACATTCAGCTTAGAGCTCGCTGTAACCTAATCACCTACCACAATCAATTATGACACAGGAGAGAGTTCTCAGCGGATAGTCCTGTTTCTTGTAAACCACTACTCTAAAAACTAACAACCAAAGTAAAACATCTAACCATACAGGCTAGTCTATCGCAAACCATAAACACCTCCATTCATCATCCTGGAAAGAGGTTTCAGTGCAGACATCAGTTTTACACAAACCCGGTAGAGAAGTATTAGTGGACAGGCCACTGTGTCACAAACCAATAGTAAAATTATTCTTCAACCTGGAGAAAAGTGTCAGCAAAGAAGTAATTCTGTTACTAACCACTACTACACTACACGATTGCCATCACCCTAGAGAGAGGTCTTAGTGAACAGATGAATTTATTGCAGACTGCTACTATGCTCATTCATCACTAAAGAGAGAGGTCTAAGCAAAGTGGTCAGTATCTATCTATCTATCCATATATATATATATATATCTATATATATATATATATATATAGATATATTACCTACTGGCGGTCGCCAGTAGGTATATATAGTTAGGATTTTTTCTCTATGGGTTTTTTGAAAATTCTATGTCTAATAACTTTGGCGTTTGTGGACGGAATTGGCTGAAATTTTCAGGAAAATGGCACATTTTGTTTCTGAGCAGCCCTTGAAAATTTGGGGGGGGTTCGTCCAGTGGGGGCCGAGAAAAAAGGGGGGTCCCAAAACGTGTTTTTAACATTGAGTTTTCCATAGGGCGGTTGGCCTCACTTTTAGCCCGAACGGCTGAATGGATTTGCACGAAACTTGGCAAAATTGTAGGGACTGGTAGCCCGATGTGCCTTTTGTAGGTCTCAATATATGTGCTCCAGTGGATTTTGAGAAATTAACGTTTAAAAAAAGATATATATCTGTAACAGCGGACCGGTTAGCGCTCTGGTTCGCGGACTTTTCGCGCAACGGAGCTTTGTGAAGCGAAGCTGATTGGTTCTCCGGCGTCTGTCAACATTCCAAACAGTCCGTAGCGGCCGCCATCTTGTCTCTCGGTAGGATCGAGAGACAAGAGGAGGTCAAAACAAAGGGGGAAATAACTATAAGGGGGCATAGTAGATCCTCGCTGACCCCCTAGGTTTGATGTGGAGGTTTTAAAAGGGCCCCGCGGGGCAAAAAAAAATAATAAAAATAATAATTGAACGGCTGAATGGATTTGCACGAAACTTGGCAAAATATTAGGGACTGGTAGCCCGATGTGCCTTTGCTAGGTCTCAATATATGTGCTCCAGTGGATTTTGAGAAATTAACGTTCAAAAAAAGATATATATCTGTAACAGCGCTCCGCTTCGCGTAACGGAGGTTTGCGAAGCTGATTGGTCATTCTGTCACTGGGCTATAGTTGGGCTACATCTGGCTGATATTTGGGCTACATTTGTTTTTTTGTGTGTCTGGCGGCCATCTTTGGGCTACATTGGGCTACATTGGGCTTCATTGGGCTACATTCGGCTAATTAGCAAATAGCTCATCGCAAACTAGGAATGGTAAAGAATCGCTATTTATTCCTTAAAGTTCGCTATTTAGGAAATGCAAATAACTTTGATGATACATATGGCGGTTCATCTCTAACAAGATAAGAAGCATAGGGATAGATTTATGATGACTGGCGCATCACCAGGGATGTGTTAGTCATTCTGTGCCGCTGTTCCGTCACCTATGGTGTGCTGCATTTACAATGCGGCGCATCATGGGGCAAAAACAGCACAGATGCGTGATGTATCTGTGCCGTAAAGGTGGCGCATTGCTGGAGTTGTATCGCAAGTGTGATGAAGCTCCAGCAAGGGTCGGGGGTGCCCCTGTCGCAGGGTTTCTGTTCTCACACAGAACTGTGGACAGAGGATTGGAACCTCGGCGAATTAGGGTGTCCCAAAACTCACGTTAGTAATCAAAAACTATTTAGCAAGCTAGGTACAGTGTCACATTGGATATAACAAACTCTCAATGTTTAGACAATCCAGAATATGAACTTATAGTACCTCAGGATACGTGGAACTCATGAACAGTCGGTCGTTATATATTTCTTAGAAACCAGAACATGGAGTTAAGAAGAACACATGTGTATTTGAAATGTTTATTTACTAATGCCGTCTTCTCAGGCGTAGTACCTTAGATAATAAAAGTACACATATTATCAGTAGCAAAATTACCAGCATAGTTACTAGTACATAAAAAGTGAATAGTGATAGTATGTTAACATGCTGTAAATGAATAAGAGTTAGCAACACTTATAAGCAGCCGCGGGCCGTGGAGGGAGTTACGGTGAGGCAGGGAGGCGGGGAGGGGGAGAAGCAGGGTGGAGAATACAAGTACACATATTATCAGTAGCAAAATTACCAGCATAGTTACTAGTACATAAAAAGCGAATGGTGACAGTATGTTAACATGCTGTAAATGAATAAGAGTTAGCAACACTTATAAGCAGCCGCGGGCCGTGGAGGGAGTTACGGTGGGGCAGGGAGGCGGGGAGGGGGAGGGGCAAGGTAGAGAGGGCTCCACCCTGCTTCTCCCCCTCCCCGCCTCCCTGCCCCATCGTAACTCCCTCCACGGCCCGCGGCTGCTTATATCTCACCCTCCCTAATACACATATTATATTATTTGCTAAGAAGGTCTCTTTGTGTTGGTTTAGGGCGTGTCCATACTTTAGTGTCTTAGATTTGAAGGAATCACATCAGCATACACCAGCTCTCTCCATGTGAACCGCATCAACTGTTGTGTATGTGTGTTCGGCAAAGCAATATAAAACCCGCCTCATGCCCAGAATTGGCAGAAGTTGCACTTATGTTATGAGTATGAAGTCGTGGAGATCAGACCTCATAACAATTCTGTATCGTGTTGTTCTTGAAACTTTAGCACTCGCTGTACAGATATAGTTTAACAAGTAAAGCAGATAGTAGACCAATAACATATTATTCTCATGTAAACCACGATGAACTACTAGGTGGAAAGCTAAAGCAACAACTAAGTGTCGTGTGCAGAAGTTGCAAAAAAGGAAAAATGGCGTTTAAACCGGTAATGAGCCCATGCTAACTTAACACGGTGTAAAGATATCCAGGACCTAGATGACACCTCCTCATGATCCGGAAACGAACTGAATAAGATAATAGAAGTGCCATCTCATGAGAGCAGATTGCAAGTTTATATGTGGACGGTCCGCAAGGTAAAGCATTAAAAACTAGGAAAATTCAATGCTAAAGAAAAATAAAACAGCCAAGTACTTTATCGAGTCTTAAGCCAATAGGCAAGGTAAATAATAAAAACTTGACAAATAAGTCAATGAATTGTCAATGAAATGCTAGTACTCAGCATATCAAACATGAAAAAGGTCTATGACATAACTGTGTATGCAAAATAAGCTGCAACAGCCTCCAATAGGAAGTCACCGTCTTCATCCGAAAACAGTTCAGCCATCCAATTTAAAAGCGGAAAAGAACATACGTGCTCTCCCAGCACCGGATCCTCTATCACCATCAGAGGACAGCTCGGTGGGTTTTCAAGAAAGCTGTGTTCCAAGAAAGACTGTGCTGCCGCCAGTAAATTCCAGGGACCAAGTAGTCCATGCATCAATGCCACAGCCATAATCCTTTCGCCAGGACAAATCAACTCGTGAGTAATGATAGGAGTCATCAGCTGATTAAAGTCGACGTCAGGAGAAACCGGTCCGCAGAGACACAAATCAATGGCCCAATCGAAATCACAGGTCAGGCAGTGAAATACAGGCTGGACACAGGTGAAGTAGGAGAACCGAAAAGATAATCCATATGCCGTGCTTAATATCGCCAACGGCATTGTGCCATAATATTCTAGCATGCGATTGCGGAACAGTGTCAGCAGCTGCAGGGTCAGAGGTTGCATAGGAGGGACATCCATATTTAAAAATGTAAAAAAGCACAAGAGCGTCCGCTGGTAATGCAAGTAAAAATGCCAATCCACGAACCAGAGTGCAGAAAATACAATGAAAGGGAGCAGGGATGACTCCAAAGATTTTCTCAAATAAAGTCACGAGACCACTGGTAACAACTTTAAAAAAGTGTGCCAGGGATTTTGTGGAGGATGCGTTAAAGATAGTCGGAAACATGTTGCTGAAATTGAAAGGCAAACCTGTGTACGGGTGTTCGCTATGTGAAGTACGAAAGTTTCACGGGCCGAACTCAAGGCCACCTCTCTCTGAGACAAAAGAGCTCTTATTCTTGTCATGCCGTTGAAACGTGTCCCAAGGTTGGTATTTGTGGCCAGATTGAAAACTCCCTATGTTCATGTGTGGGAGGAAATAGAACATTTCTGCAGCAAATAACCCGTTCACTTACTGTTACGATAAAAGGAATACTTTTAATTAACTCAGAACAATCTTCATTATTGAGCATCAAATAACTACCATTTTCCAACAACTTGAACGTGGGGATGATAGCAGGAACTGGCATGCCTTGCAACACGCAAGCCATATTTGGTCGGTGTTTGTTGCATGAATCGTGTAACTGTATGTGCCTACACATTAGTGAATGATCTGGTGTCTCAGTGCATTCCTCTCCATTCAGATAAACTTCTTGATCATCTTTGAAACATCTGTATGTGTATGGAAGCGACCAGACCTCATGAACAAAAGCACTACCTAAAGGTTCATAAAGACCTATTGGTATATATTTCATACAATTTGAAAACTTATATAAAGCAAAAGGCAGCGTTATTAAACCGTGGATAAGGCATGTTGCCAAAAAACCCGCAATCCTCTGCTGATGATGTCACTGAGCATGTCATGAATGATGTAATATGTGACATCATCAGTAGTGGATTATGGGTAATAGTATCTCTAGTTTACTCCCCTATAGCTGTCTTTCTTTTAACATAAGTGTGTGTTTCCTTCCCTTATACTTACTGTTTTTGGTTCGCTTCCAGTTCGCGTACCAGCGAGCGAACTAGGAAGCGAACTAAGAGAAATAGAGGTTGGCACAGTTCCAAATATTGTACCAATTTTTTAATAACGGGGAGGTAGTTCTGAAAAGAACTTTTTTTTTTATTTTTCTGAACATTTTTTTACTGTTTTTGAATTTTTCGGAACAGTTTTATATTTTTTTGGGGTTTTCTTGGAGGGGGCAATGAAAACGATTCATTGTAAAGGGCTCAACAGGAGCAACAAAACAAAAAAAAGAAGTATTTATTATTTTGGGCGTTTCGGACAAACTTGCATATGATAGTCAATAGCTCTGTTGATCAGAGTGATGCTTCTTTCTCCGTAGGAAATGAATCCATCGCAAAATACGCAGGTGTGTTTTACTTCACCAAATCTCATTTGTATATTTGGCACCATCTCCCTGCCCTCTGGTCCCGTTACTTCCGGTACAACAGATCTTCTGGCCATAATAGGGAGATTATCTAGGTCGTTCCGAAACTGTGCAGCACTGTAGTTGTTAGGATGCCACCTAGTCATATGGCGATGCATTGTGTAGTTTCCGAAACTGTATTTTTTGTCGGTCCCTCTGGACAGTCTATCTTGACATATAAGGCAAGTTACGTATCTTGCATTTACTTTTTTCTGACCTTTGGGAATTTTAAAAAATTGCCAAATGAAGTTTTCTTTCCGGTGAGACGTCTTGGGCTGCTCAGGCAAAAACTGCCTCTCTTCGTGCTCGTCCTCCTGTTCCTCTTCTTCTTCTTCTTGTTGAATTACAACTTGAGCAGGTGGTCCACTCTTCCTTGGATGTGGTGGAGGTGGTGGGGAAGCACCAGCTGAAGCTACTAAAGAAGCCATTGCTCAGTGATCACAAAGGGTCTTTCTCTCACAATGATGAAAGTCAGAGTGAGGAAAGAAGGAGGGATTTTCATCATTTGGGAAAAACAAGAGTTCTCAACCAATCAAAAGTGTTCATTTTAGATTATATGACCTAGTCTTACATCATTAGGAAACCAAAAGTGAAATGAACCAATGAAAAGTGTTATTACCAAGTCACATGACTTGCTGTGTTTACGTTAAGCGCTTTGCAGGGCCTCCCGGTTTGCTTCCAGAAACCTGCGCTTTGGCACTCGCTTCGCGTACCAGTTCGCTAACGTAGCACGTCATATGACGTATCACGCGACAACGTGGAACGTCATGCGGACGGGAGGCGTCACGATGTTGTTTTCTAACGCGGCACTTGCGGTAAAGAAACGTTTACCGGCTCGCGGTCTATTTCGCGGCATCAAGGTCAGCTAACGGGAAGCTTCCCGATTCGCGAAGCGGGAACGAAGAAAAAAAAATATTTAAAAAAAAAATTATTCATAAACATATAAAATATATTTTTGGATTTAAAGAAGAATACATTTTACAGCTACAGATATTAGCTGTTAAAAAACCAATGAAATTCACAGAAAAAACCATAGGTTATAGACCATATATAGTTAGGAATTAGCATTTACAAAACCTTGAAAATTCACTGAAAAAACCATAGGTTATAGACCATATATAGTTAGGAATTAGCATTTAGAAAACCTTATTTTACTCACACAAAACCATTGAAATTCCATATATAGTTAGTTGCACTAACTATATATCGCGCACCTGCAATCCACTGCTGATGATGTCACATATTACATCATTCATGACATGGTCAGTGACATCACTGATGACATCACTGATGACATCTCAAATGACATCACTGATGACATCACTGATGACAACATCCAGTGACTGTATGCTTCTGTAAAGTTAAAATATGTCTTACATATTGAAGAATGAGTGGATGTATAAGTGTCTGGATGAAGGATTTAGTAGGTGCATGACTGACTGTATAAGTGAGTGATTAAATGTGTCTCACTGAGTGCATGGGTTAGTGACTAAACTGTTTTAAATTGTGCATCATTGTGTCTGTTGTTTTGTAATCTGATGCATGTGTTGATCATTAGCTATATGACTAACTATATGGGTTATTGATTAGTTGCCCAAGTATTTGTATGGGAGACTGAGTGTGTGTGTGGGTGTCTGGGAGGTGTATGACTCTGTGCATAGATGTGTGAGCAGTTGATTCACTAGATGTATGGGTTCAAAAGTGCATGTGGAAACATCTGTATGGGCGGTTGACTGTGTGCATGAGTGTATTGGTGAGTGAATGGATATCTCAGTGCTACATGTCAAAGTAAGTACATATGTAAAACACAGTACATGTGATAGTTGACATATATAAATAACTGTGCATAAGAGCCAGTGAATGTGTGAGTGGCTGTATGGATTATTGTGAACTTGTATCAGGGATTGTATAACAGAGTAAATATGTGTTATTATATGTTCCAATAAGTAAGGTGTGTATAACTATATAGTTGAGGAAATCGAGGTGTGATTGATTCTTTGCAAGACTGACTAGGTGTGTGAGTAACTCCATGGATGAGTGACAGTCTGTGAGTGTCTGTTTACACTGAGTGTATCTAAGGTTATATTAGAGTCTGAAGAGGTTCATTGTATCATCACATGAATGATGTCATCAGTGATGTGATCAGTAATGTCAAATGAGATGTCATCAGTGATGTCATCAGTGATGTCATTTGAGATGTCATCAGTGATGTCACTGACCATGTCATGAATGATGTAATATGTGACATCATCAGCAGTGGATTGCAGGTGCGCGATATATAGTTAGTGCAACTAACTATATATGGAATTTCAATGGTTTTGTGTGAGTAAAATAAGGTTTTCTAAATGCTAATTCCTAACTATATATGGTCTATAACCTATGGTTTTTTCAGTGAATTTTCAAGGTTTTGTAAATGCTAATTCCTAACTATATATGGTCTATACCTATGGTTTTTTCTGTGAATATATATATATATAAATCACGTCTGAGTTATAAGTATGATCACCAGAATCCCAGACGGCTACCTGTGCAGACTCTAGTCACACGTAGAACAATAGGTACTAAACCTTCACTAACGAATGATCCAAGTAGAAACACCGGCACCTGATACTTGTAACATGGCACCTTTTGGGCACTAGACCCGCAAACAACATCAATACAATACACACTATGCATGATTAACTAACCAGTTACATGCAATACCAACCTGGTGAATCTAACATTGACACATACTTACTTATTATACTATATGTCTGAACACTGTCTTTTCCCATCACCCAACATAGACTCCCAAATAGCAGCACATATGTACCAATAAGCACTGTATTGCACAACACTTTTTATTTCTGTTTGTAAAAAAAGTGGAAAAAAAAGTGACGCTTTAAACATAACCCACATTTTTTTTCTTTTATGTCTACCACGATGTGAACACACTGTACCTTTAAAAGATGTTTTCATGGAGGCGTGGGTCATGTGACCAAGACAACGGCTGCAGTCAAAACGCCTCATCCCTAGCTGCTAAAAATATAAACCGTAGCTGTTTAATTCGATCTGTAGGCTCGCCTGATCTCTGTTTCATCGGATTTCCCTTGTTGCAATATATATATATATATATTTTTTTTTATTTTTATTTTTTTTCACTGAAAAAACATAGGTTTTAGGGATGTTATATGATATTTCACTCTTACAAAACCATTGAAACTCCTCCGTTATAGTTAGTTGTACTAACTGTAACTCTCGCACCCGCAATCCACTGGTGATGATGTCGCATATTATGTCATTCATGACATGGTCAGTGACATCACTGATGACATCACAGATGACATCTCAAATGACATCACTGATGACATCATCCAGTGAATGTGGTCTGGTTCCATATGTCAATTTGTATTATATATATAGCAATATGCATTGAAGAATGAGTGGATGTATAAGTGTCTGGATGGAGGATTGAGTGGCAGTGTGATTGACTGTTTACTTGAATAATTTATAGTGTCTCACTAAATATATTGGATAGTGACTAAATTGTGTGAATATCTGTATTACTTTCTAAGTTGTTGTGTAAACTGCTGCACCATTTGTTTACTAGCTACGTGAAAATCTATATTAGTTATTGATTAATTAACTGATTATTTGTATGGGAGAGTGAATGTGTGTGTGGTTTGGTGGGGGCTGTGTGACTGCCCAAAGATTTGTCAATAGTTGATTCAGTAGGTATATGACGTTAAGACTACATGTTATAAAAGTTGTTTGGTTGAATGAATATATATATGGATGTGCTGATGAACAAATATATCTCTCAATGGTACCCGTCCAACAAACTAGAATACTAAAAGGCAGTGCATTTGTTTTATATAAATAAGTATACATAAGACTCAGTGATTGCATGAGTGATTGTATGGATAACTGTATACTTGTAATAGTGATTTTATAACACACTAAGTATGAGTTACTATCTATATGAATACATGAAGTGGTGTTTGTATAAGTGTGTAGCTGAGTAAATATAAGCATGATCCATTATTTGCATAAGTGAGTAGGATGACTGCATAAGTAAATAGGATGTGTGCTGGTGTGTAATGTCAATATAGGTGTATATGTATATTTGATAGTGTTCTATTGATCATTGACAGCATGTATGAGTGAATCTATAGGTAATTGATTACATGTTTGTGTAGATCTAGTAATGACTGAGTGGGTTTTAGATACTTGTATTGGTGTGTCAATGGATTCATATATGGTACTCTGTATTTTACTGTGAGTGATGAAATATTATACTAGTGTATGATGAGGTGTATCTGATTGTCACATGGATGATGTCATCAGTGATGTAATTTGAGATGTCATCAGTGATGTCACTGACCATGTCATGAATGCTGTAATATGTGACATCATCACCAGTTGATTGCGGGTGCGAGAGTTACAGTTAGTACAACTAACACTAACGGAGGAATTTCAATGGTTTTGTATGAGTGAAATATCCAGCTAACTATAACACCCCTAAAACCTATGGTTTTTTCAGTGAATTTCTAAGGTTTTTTTAAATGCTAGTTCCTAACTATAACCTGCCTGAAACCTATGTTTTTTCAGTGAATTTCAAAGTTTTTTAAAATGACAATTCCTACTCATATTTTCAACAAGAAACCAAATCTGCAATGCCACCAAAAAAATCAGGCAATAGTTCCACTTACCACTAACAAATTAATATCAACGTTTAACTACTGTAAGAACGTTGAATATGTACTGCGTAAATTACATCCAACTCACACCCATGTTTAAAGAGCAATATGTGATAGAGGTTCTAATTATACACTTACGACACTCAACAAAATCACAATACCCAGCGCCGCGACCACCACAACCATCCCCACGGACCCCTCCCCCCTACTACCTCAGAGATAGCGCAAAACAGGAAAACGGACCTATCCAAAATAATATATCCCCTCAACAGTACACTAGCTCAACCTACAGAGATGTGGCAAGCAAGTATGTATAAGGGAGAGAACTCGAACATCAACAATAATGTACACAACGCTAAGACTACCGGTAAAATAATATACACAATTCACTATAGAAATCAAACACTTTTCAGTGTGTAGATATACCATTGATACGTGTAGTGTACTGAATAGTGGACGCAACCATATTATCTAAGACACTGGGGAATATTTCGGTCATGTTGCTGTGTTCACCTCCCCCTTTGAAACAGAAGCGGAGTGGGTTATTCAAACGTAAACAACGTCAACGTAATACTATAAATGATTAGTCTAAGCCTTGGGCATGGTTCACTTCTGCAAAGAGAACAGACTGCACCACAGTGAAGGTCTGCACCCTGCCACGTGGCGGCCGCGATGACCGCGTGCCTCTTTGATACAGGCCCATTGCGAACTCAGCACCACACCACCGCAGACTTATGTCTGTATCGACGAGTGCTTTCCATCGACACTGCGGACATCAGGGTTCACAACTTGAATTCAACTTTGGATCTAAATTTGTCGTCAGTATCTGTGTACTGCCTTCAATCTACTCTGCGGTTAGTAGAATTGACAACTTGATACCAGTTGCGCATCAGCACTACAGAAAACATTGAAATCAGTCTTGATTTATTGAAACCAGAGACAATTGTACTATGTCCTCAGATTTTGTTAAAGTTTGAACAGTAGGAAATTCAGCATTCATTTATTTAATACAGAGACAATTACGGACAGCATTCAAGTTAACCTTGATTAATGTAAGGCAGAGTCAATTTTGTTAATGGATGCCACAAAAAACGTTCATCTATGTCTGTACTAAGTACTACCTTCAAGTGTACACTGTGTTCAACAGAGTTTACCAGTTCAGTTCAGTTCAAAAACATTTATTTCGGTCACTAGGACCATAAAAGAATACAAATATAAAAGAACAGACATTGTAATATAAAACATGCCAAACAGTACAAAGGGATCCATTTTCAAGGGAGGTGAGTTGCCGGGAGGTAAAAACATAGCAATTCCATCAAGACAGTACAATGATGTGATAACAAAAGGAGGGACATATACACAGTGCGTGAGCAAATATACCAGATAGAAAAACAGTTCATATGGTATGAATGAACTCATGCACACGAGATAGCAGCAATACTTCAATAAATAATCAAAACTACAAAATTCTATCTACATTCAATATAAAAACATTA
The DNA here is from genome assembly GCF_964261635.1 of Lissotriton helveticus. Classification (NCBI taxonomy): domain Eukaryota; kingdom Metazoa; phylum Chordata; class Amphibia; order Caudata; family Salamandridae; genus Lissotriton; species Lissotriton helveticus. The sequence continues at coordinate 332,864,153 of NC_136063.1, read as the reverse complement.
AAAAGAGCTGTATCCCGTTAGCAGGCAGTAAAAGAATCATACACTGGGAACTTATGTTAATATTGCAAAAATAAGAACGGGGGCGGTGGTCCCGCCATGCCAATTATGATGCGCCCGCCACACTGGTGGGCGCATCAGGCATTTTTAACATTGCGGTGGACGGTGCTGAAAGCACCGCCCGCTGCAATGTCAAAAATGCAGGCATGCATTTGCATACACAAAGCGGCAGGCACCGCGCGGTGCCTGCCGCTTTGTTTATGCAAATGCAGGGGGGTACCACAGGTACCCCCCATGCCCAGCCCCCTCTCGCCTTCTCCATGGGGGCCCAAAGTAAATAAGCGTGGGCGAAAAATCCGTTTTGCGGGCGAATGTGTGGATTTTTAACGATTTCGCGATCCACGAATCGTGCGAATTTACCCAATAATCCGCGAATTCTCAAGCTACGAATTATTTTGCTTGGTCGTACTTGAAAAATACAATATCGCGCGCGCGGCGTTGACTCTGAGCCTGCCGAGTTGTTTTTCTCCCGATTTTGCGTGTGCTGCGCCATTTTTGATCTTGCTGCGTGATCGCGCGAGAGTTTTTCTAACGCAATTACGTCATCGCAGCTTGCCATCTTGCACGGCGAGTGTTTGACAACGCGAATACGTCATAAATGCCCGCGATGGCGTGCAGCTGTCTTCCGGCGGGAGGTTTGATCAGCTCGAGTTCCCGAAATTGCAAAAATTGCAATTCTGCACAAGAAATCCACTGCAGGAAGCATAAACCTTGTGAAAATGATGATTTTGATCAGAATAACTCCTCAGATTGACATTTGGCTGCACTTTTTGGTGCAGGAGTCAATTTTTTGGGGTGGGGTGGGAGGAAGGAAGTGCCTCAGAGTCTCCAACTTCCTGTTCCTGTCCAGCAGGCTCCTCCCAGTGCTTTGTCCATGTACTGGCCACTTTTCATTTGGCTGTTGAGCTGGAAGGATTACTTTTTCTTCCTGCTGGTGGATATTTGTATTTGAGGACTTTTTGGACTTTGGAGTTTGGATCACTTTTGGACCTGAGATTTTACAAGTAAGTTGGTGTTGTTTGTTTGGGGCATTGCAGTTGAGGCAACTCCAGTTCTAAAACTTTTTTCACAACTTTAACAAAATATATATTGTGGTGGGTAGCTAGCCACAGTATCCAGTAGGCCCAGGGTTAGTCATGGCTGCATGATACAACTGTTTCTCTGATTTGTTTTTAACTTAATTCTCATTTATGTCATGGAATTTTAGCTCACTGTTATATGTTTTTATTTTTTTATTTTGGGGTGCCTGTAAATCCTCACTAGCCAGTAGGCCCAGGGGTAGTGAGTGGTGCATGGACCAAGTCTTTCTGTGGGGTGTCTTGAATTTAAACATCATTGAGGGCATGGATGGCATGGGATTGTGGTGATTGTTATGTGTTTTTCGATTTTTGGGGGTGTTGTTGGGGACTGGCCATGTGGGTGGGGGCCATTTTGAGTGCTGGTACAGGCAGGGCCTGGCCATGTGCTGGGGGGCATGGGGCCATTCTGAAGGCAGGCAGTGTTCTCAGGCCTACACCCATTTTGCCTAGCTTTCATCCATTATGCCCAGGGGTACTCAGTGGTGCATGGGCCTAGTCTTTCTGTGGGGTGTCTTGAATTTAAACATCATTGACGGCATGGATGGCATGGGATTGTGGTTATTTGTATGTGTTTTTCGATTTTTGGGGGTGTTGTTGGGGACTGGCCATGTGGGTGGGGGCCATTTTGAGTGCTGGTACAGGCAGGGCCTGGCCATGTGCTGGGGGGCAAGGGGCCATTTTGAAGGCAGGCAGTGTTCTCAGGCCTGCACCCATTTTGCCTAGCTTTCATCCATTATGCCCAGGGGTACTCAGTGGTGCATGGGCCTAGTCTTTCTGTGGGGTGTCTTGAATTTAAACATCATTGAGGGCATGGATGGCATGGGATTGTGGTGATTTTTATGTGTTTTTCGATTTTTGGTGGTGTTGTTGGGGACTGGCCATGTGGGTGGGGACCATTTTGAGTGCTGGTACAGGCAGGGCCTGGCCATGTGCTGGGGGGCAAGGGGCCATTCTGAAGGCAGGCAGTGTTCTCAGGCCTACACCCATTTTGCCTAGCTTTCATCCATTATGCCCAGGGGTACTCAGTGGTGCATGGGCCTAGTCTTTCTGTGGGGTGTCTTGAATTTAAACATCATTGAGGGCATGGATGGCATGGGATTGTGGTGATTTTTATGTGTTTTTCGATTTTTGGGGGTGTTGTTGGGGACTGGCCATGTGGGTGGGGACCATTTTGAGTGCTGGTACAGGCAGGGCCTGGCCATGTGCTGGGGGGCAAGGGGCCATTCTGAAGGCAGGCAGTGTTCTCAGGCCTACACCCATTTTGCCTAGCTTTCATCCATTATGCTCAGGGATACTCAGTGGTGCATGGGCCTAGTCTTTCTGTGGGGTGTCTTGAATTTAAACATCATTGAGGGCATGGATGGCATGGGATTGTGGTGATTTTTATGTGTTTTTCGATTTTTGGGGGTGTTTTTGGGGACTGGCCATGTGGGTGAGGACCATTTTGAGTGCTGGTACAGGCAGGGCCTGGCCATGTGCTGGGGGCAAGGGGCCATTTTGAAGGCAGGCAGTGATCTCAGGCCTGCACCCATTTTGCCTAGCTTTCATCCATTATGCTCAGGGATACTCAGTGGTGCATGGGCCTAGTCTTTCTGTGGGGTGTCTTGAATTTAAACATCATTGAGGGCATGGATGGCATGGGATTGTGGTGATTTGTATGTGTTTTCGATTTTTGGGGGTGTTGTTGGGGACTGGCCATGTGAGTGGGGGCCATTTTGAGTGCTGGTACAGGCAGGGCCTGGCCATGTGCTGGGGGGTAAGGGGCCATTTTGAAGGCAGGCAGTGTTCTCAGGCCTGCACCATTTTGCCTAGCCTTCATCCATTATGCCCAGGGTTACTCAGTGGTGCATGGGCCTAGTCTTTCTGTGGGGTGTCTTGAATTTAAACATCATTGAGGGCATGGATGGCATGGGATTGTGGTGATTTTTATGTGTTTTTCGATTTTTGGGGGTGTTGTTGGGGACTGGCCATGTGGATGGGGGCCCTTTTGAGGGATGGTACAGGCAGGGCCTGGCCATGTGCTGGGGGGCAAGGGGCCATTTTGAAGGCAGCCAGTGTTCTCAGGCCTGCACCCATTTTGCCTAGCTTTCATCCATTATGCCCGGGTGTACTCAGTGGTGCATGGGCCTAGTCTTTCTGTGGGGTGTCTTGAATTTAAACATCATTGAGGGCATGGATGGCATGGGATTGTGGTGATTTTTATGTGTTTTTCGATTTTTGGGGGTGTTGTTGGGGACTGGCCATGTGAGTGGGGGCCATTTTGAGTGCTGGTACAGGCAGGGCCTGGCCATGTGCTGGGGGGTAAGGGGCCATTTTGAAGGCAGGCAGTGTTCTCAGGCCTGCACCCATTTTGCCTAGCCTTCATCCATTATGCCCAGCGTTACTCAGTGGTGCATGGGCCTAGTCTTTCTGTGGGGTGTCTTGAATTTAAACATCATTGAGGGCATGGATGGCATGGGATTGTGGTGATTTTTATGTGTTTTTCGATTTTTGGGGGTGTTGTTGGGGACTGGCCATGTGGATGGGGGCCATTTTGAGGGCTGGTACAGGCAGGGCCTGGCCATGTGCTGGGGGCCAAGGGGCCATTTTGAAGGCAGCCAGTGTTCTCAGGCCTGCACCCATTTTGCCTAGCTTTCATCCATTATGCCCAGGGGTACTCAGTGGTGCATGAGCCTAGTCTTTCTGCGGGGTGTCTTGAATTTAAACATCATTGAGGGCATGGATGGCATGGGATTGTGGTGATTTATATGTGTTTTTTGACTTTTTGGGGTGTATAACTGATGTTCCTCTGTCTTCCATTGCTTTTAGGTGCACAAGAGAACCACCAGTGCCAGGAAGAAGTCCTGCAGCGGTGTGTGCAGCATAACGTCACGCGACGTCACGTGTGACCACAGACAAGACAACTCTGCAACTCGTGCAACTGCGGCCTGCTGTTCTGACATCTGAAGAAGATGGGCCCAAAGAAAGGTGGCCATAGCGCCTCAGCGAAGATAGTTACCAGTGCCACTGGCAGTAAGAAAGAGCAGAAGAAGCAAGTGGCACCACCTACCAAGGAGATGGGTGTGTCCACCGACACCTTTTTTGGGAAATAAAACCACGCCTGCAGCAGCAGCGGTGTCCGCCGAGGACCAAGCTGGAAGCAGCACCTCCACCTCATTGGGGTCAGTGCCACCACGCCAAGTTAGGCCCAAGCCCATGAGTGCCACAAAGGCAGCCACTTTGGTTGTTCAATCACCATCGACCAGTAATGTTGGCTCATCACAAGAAAGTACCATCCAATTAACGCCGGGTGTAACTCAGCTGGCGAGTGTTCAACAATCACAGTCGCAACGACAACAACAAGTGCAACTAGTACAAGCGCTAGTACATGGGCAAGGAGAGGCGCAAGTACATGGGCAAGGAGAGGCGCAAGTACATGGGCAAGGAGAGGCGCAAGTACATGGGCAAGGAGAGGCAGAAGTACATGGGCAAGGAGAGGCACAAATACATGGGCAAGGAGAGGCACAAATACATGGGCAAGGAGAGGCACAAATACATGGGCAAGGAGAGGCGCAAGTACATGCACAAGGAGAGGCGCAAGTAGAGGTGCATGGAGAGGTGCCACTGGAGGTTCATGGAGCGGCACAACTGTCTACACCGCTTGTTCCTCCATCAGGAAATTGATATTCAAGTGGAAGAATCATCCCAGGAATCCACTCCTCTTGAGGATGATCCATTGCTTTCCAGATCCCCAGCAAGAAAAAGGTTAAGGAGGGCTGCTACTACTACAAGTTCTTCTTCAAGCCCCCTTCATTCTGATGACCTTGATCTTGATTGGAACCCACCAATGCAGTCTGACAGTGAGGCACGCCATGAGCCGACAAAGGTAGCTAAGCCTAAAAGGAAGGTTCCCGCAAGGCTTCGACTAATGGTTCCTGACGATGAACAAGAAGTGGTGCCTTCTGCTGCTGATGAAGAGTCTGACGATGACCCAGTCATCACAGACGTCACTCCAGCCACAGCGGGCATGCAGCAGACAAACATTTTAACCCTAGCCCGAATGGCTGCTGAGCAGGATGTGGGCGGCGCGGCACTGGTGGTACCACCACAATCGTAGTTAACTACAACACCAACACGACCTACAGCTTCCATATTTTCTCGTCAGAAGGGCCGGCAGGGACCTCCATCCAGCTCGACCCCATTACCTCAAGTAGTGATGCTGTAAGTCAACTACAAAAACAAATTCAGCCACACCCATCCTACACTTCATCTGGCATTGAAAGTCACTGTAGCTCCTGCACCACCAGCAGACATCTCTAGTCCCCAGTTTGGGACTTCGTTACTGTTATCAAAAAGGCAGAAAACATGGTTGTTTGTTCGATTTGTAAAGTATCAGTTAGTCGGGGTAAGCTTGGTACCACCTATGGTACCGCAGGCCAGAGAGGTCATCTCAAGAAACACCACCCTATCCAGTGGTATAAGCACCTAAGTGACATCGATGAAGCCAAAACAAATCCAAATGTATCCCTTGATATTGCATCTGATGATGATGAGAGGCTGATCATGCAGGGGGGAACTGAAGAAGCAACAGACATTTTTTCTGGTACACCCAGTACCCCTGGCAGCAGCACTGCAGTGGTAGTGCCCACACCCTCTACCCCTGCAACATGCATGAGGCACACTAAGAGTCTGGGAGAGACACCAATGCAAAAAAGTAAATCAATGAGCCTAACAGGTTTGAAGTCTGCATCATCATCATCATCATCACGTAAAATGGTCCAGCGCACCATTAGGAACATGTTTTGGTCGGATCCGCCATTTGAACGCAACCACCCAACGGTGTGTCTCTATAACGCAAAGCTGGCTAAAATGCTAGCGCTGGACCTTCTCCCTTTCTCTTTCGTGGAAGGTGTGGGTTTTCGTGAATTGGTGGCAACAGTCAGCCCTAAATGGAAGGTTCCTAGCCGGTACTATTTTGCAAGGGTTGCTGTTCCAGTACTACATCAAGATGTGCTGGAGGTGATTGGCGCAGCTATTCTGAAGAGTGCTGTTCACACTATCCACATGACAACAGACATGTGGACCAGTTGCCAAGCCCTTGATTACATGTGCATCACTGCACACTGGGTCTCTTTTGCAGGGGTCGAAAAACAGTTAAAACACAAAGATGTTGACACGGAGGAAGTTTTTCAAGCTACTCGCAAACATGCAACAGTAGGCATGTTTGCCATGGAGAAATCTCACACTGCACCTAACCTTTTGGATGAGTTTAACAGGAAGGTCAAAGAATGGCTGCATCCAAGAAACCGCACAGTTGGTTATGTTTCCACGGATAATGGCAGTAATATAGTTAAGGCCATGGACAACGGTGGCTATTTCAGAGTGCCGTGTTTGGCGCACAGTATTAACATTGTGGTGCAAGCCTTCTTGAAAGCAGAAGAGCCAGTCGTCAAAGTACTGACCACGTGCCGAAAAATCTGCACCCATTTCAACCATTCTTTTAAGGCCCGGACGCAGCTGAGGGGCCTTCAATATGAACGTAAACTGCCAGTCAAATGACTAATCCAGGAGGTGGCAACACGTTGGAACTCAACCTTTTACATGCTTGAGCGTCTGTCTGAGCAGTGGGAGGTAATACATGAGTTTGTCTTTAAACTCGGTGCTGCTCACAAAGATTTGATGCTAGAGTTGGAGGAATGAAAGCTAATTGCAAGCCTGACAGACATGCTTCGTCCTTTTGAGCTCTTCACTCGTGAAGTCAGCAGGGAGGACAGTTCTTTGACCAAAGCTATCCCATTGTTGCGCATGCTAGAGCACCAACTGAATGAGGTGTCTTCAACGTTCCGAGATGATGGTGAAAAGCGAGAAGCATATGGTTTGGCGCAGAAGTTATTATGGCGCCTCCTTGACAATGAAAGGCTTAAAAAGATACATACAGAACAACATTACATTTGTGCCACTATTCTTGATCCACGGTACAGAAGCAGAAGTTTCAAAGTACAAACATTGGCTAGCTGTGTCAGCCACTCGGTTCGAAAAAGACCGGCAGAACCTTCAAGGAGGCAGCACAAATACAACTGAATCAGCAGGCCATCCGGCGTCAAGTTCCACTTCTCAATCTGTGGCCGAAGGGAGTCACTTTCCCTCACAGCCGTTAACTACACCAGCAACCATATCATCATCCTCACCTGCACTAGGCCACAAACCAATATTGTTGGAAGGGGATTGGCTAACTCAGCAAGGGTTAGCTCGGTCCACTGATGAAAAGGTCGCAGATGGTACGCAAAGTGGATCAACCCTGGAGAACCTTGAGTCGGTGGTGCAGGCCTATCTGGATGACCCAACAGAGGTCTGTCATAATGAGAACCCATTGGGATATTATTATACGAAAAACTCAAAATGGCGACTGATCAATAACCTGGCTCTAAAATATTTGTCTTGCTCACTCGCAAGTGTGTCTTCTGAACGTGTTTTCAGTGCTGCTGGTGCCATTGTTACTTCAAAAAGGACCCGCCTTTTGCCCAAAAATGTGGAGAGGTTAACAATAATCAAGATGAATCAGCACTTCATACCACCCGATTACAAAATACGTGAATGCACGCAGGAAGAAGAGGACACCGACTTTTTTCCGTACTTATTCACTTTTATTCCTGTGTGTCTTTCTTTGTTTTGCTACTTTTACCACAACAAAACTCTAATCAACTAATCACATAAGTCCATCATCAGCACTGTCTTCATCTTATTTTCGTATTGATTTGAAGGTGCTGCAGTCTGCATTCAGATGTTCACAAGTTCACAACTCAATCATGCTTCTCTATCCTCCTCCTCCAGACTCCCCCTATCCATTTCCCTCAAGGCAGATGGATGGATTATGGAGTAAAAACAAACTTTGTCTTCGTAGACGAGTCCCCTCAAGTGGGACTGAAATAACTGACTGACTACATGCTTGCTGATTGTTGACAAACCTACTCCTGAAATTTACAGGAGAGGCTGCCCTGTGGGCCCTCACTTTCCGAAGAAGATGCGGACATAAAGTAGAACAGGTAATGAATAATGAGAAGATGGCATGCAGTGGACAGCAATGGCTGTCTGTCTCTGTTGAAACCAATTGCTGTTTGTTTTTTGTGAAACAGCGCAATTTGCCATGTTTTCAATATACCAGTATTGCAGGTTTTTGGGGGTTTATTTGGGGGTGTTCTAGATTTGCGGTGCTGGGTCGGGGGGTCTGGGAGCACTGCTGGCACAGTCTAATTTTGATTGCATTTGTTTTTCAGGAAATCCATGGTGGAAAACGGGAGTTATGGCCTAGCTGCACAGCGTGCTTGGAGTGATTTTGGAATGAGGCCTAAATATTTCTAAGTGTGAGCTTTTCCAGATTTGCTTTTTGCCTGTTTGGGGGTCTTCTACTTGTTTCCGCCTGGGTTGACGGGTCTGGGGCCATTGCTGGGAAGGTCTAATACCGGATAAAAGTGTTTTGGAGAAAATCGGAGTTGAAATTGTTTTTGCGTTTTTGCTCACTTGCTTGACTTTGGGGTGCTGTTTGGGGGGTTCCTGGTGTTTGGGGTGGGTTTTGGGGTCTGGGAGCACTGCTGGCACAGTCTAATTTTGATTGCATTTGTTTTTCAGGAAATCCATGGTGGAAAACGGGAGTTATGGCCTAGCTGCACAGCGCGCTTGGAGTGATTTTGGAATGAGGCCTAAATATTTCTAAGTGTGAGCTTTTCCAGATTTGCTTTTTGCCTGTTTGGGGGTCTTCTACTTGTTTCCGCCTGGGTTGACGGGTCTGGGGCCATTGCTGGGAAGGTCTAATACCGGATAAAAGTGTTTTGGAGAAAATCGGAGTTGAAATTGTTTTTGCGTTTTTGCTCACTTGCTTGACTTTGGGGTGCTGTTTGGGGGAGTTCCTGGTGTTTGGGGGTGGGTTTTGGGGTCTGGGAGCACTGCTGGCACAGTCTAATTTTGATTGCATTTGTTTTTCAGGAAATCCATGGTGGAAAACGGGAGTTATGGCCTAGCTGCAGAGTGCGTTAGGACAGAATTTAAAGAAGGCCGAAAATATTCTAAGTATGAGATTTTCCATTTTTGCTTTTTGCCTGTTTGGGGGGTTCTGCTTTTTTGCGGGTGGGTTGGTGGGTCTTGGGGCATTCCTGGAAAGGTCTAATATCGGAATCAAGTGGTTTGGACAAAATTCATGGTGAAAAAGGGGGGGTTAGGGCCTAGGGTTAGAGTTAGGGTTAGGGTTCTGAAATCGCTGTTTCCACTTTACACATAGCTTGAGGGGAAAGATCTGCAAATTTCGCCCACACTTATTTATCCTTGAAAAGGAGACTCTGAGTATGCACTTTCGAAATGATGCTTGTATGTTTTGTAATACTGTCGACTCTGAAACTGAAAGTGTTATTTTTGCACTACACAGCGTACCTTATATTTTTTTCTCCGCGGTGTTTACATTTCACTTCCTGTTTTCCCATCAACAATTACAGGCCGGCTTTTACCCTGTGCAATGACAAAAAGGATGACCTCAGGCTTAGCGACCCGCAATTCAGCATCCGCCAGGCAGTCATCGGACAAGGTGTCTTCTGGTCCCCAACATTGATCGGCGGAGCGTCAGATGAAATGGAGGAGTACCGCAAAAGAGGAATGGCTGGATGCATGCAACTTCCCAAATTCAACAGGACAACTACAACAACATACAGTTACACTGTCCATCTTCATTTCAACTTATCTTTTAAGTAATGTTATTGCTGTGAACTACTGTGAGTGTGACACTGTGCATTTGTTTGCTCTCTGCTTCAATTCATCCCTCCAGCCATTGTATACTTTTTTCTTTGCTATTTTTTAAATTAATTTAATGTACGAAGTGGTTCTTCTCTCTGAGGGCAGATAGGCAAGTGAAATTATGTAATTACTGCAGCCCTGTACTGTCACGTTGTTGTTTCTTCATAGTACATTGTAGAAAGTACTACTTACTTTACAAAAACCTATCCATTTAGAAAATAACTTCATGCATGCAGTGGTGCATGCACTTCCTTTATGTCCCTTAAAAGATTTATGAATAGCTTCGTATCCAAAGATTTGTTTATCTTCATTTGTTGTTTGTCCATGCTGTGTTTTTTTTTCCTCTCTCCACAAAACTTTACCCGCAAACCCCATTCCCATCCAAGTTTCAAACCCTAACCCTCTTCCCCCGGGCTGTGTGGTTTTCATTGAGGTGTGAGCAAATTACAACAATAATTCCACACACTTGCTGGGGAGGATAAGGTGCAAGCAACCTCCTCAACTCAATTTTAAGGCAGCTTGATGAATCCTAGGATATTGTAATTCTGGGTAAAAAAACGAGTATTTTAAAATAAATTCTAAATTTCATGCCCACCATCGATTGGATCCATCGCCAACATCATCCTCCTACATGTCAAGAAGACTTATTGTGTTACGCTGCTGTGTCACTGTTCTTGTCGTAGCCATAATCATCCATGCAATTCTTTCTTCCCCATACTTATCTTCAGCATTGCTTAGGCTTCTGTTCCTTCTAATACTCCTCTCATGCCACTCAATGTCAAATTTTTTTACTTTATTTTTCATATGCTGCTACTGCTAGTGTGGTACTACTCCTAATGCTAACACCACAACAACGGAATTTCGGTCCGGGATGGTGGAATCGCCATTTGCCATGCAGCCAGCCCTGTGCCTAGCTCTGTTCTCAAACACGAATCACAGGTAAGATAAGCATTTTGGGGAGGTAGAAAGATGGGCTAGGATGCGGAGGAGAGACTGATAGTAGTACAAGTAAAGTACTAGTAGGCCAATTGAATTCACTAACTCTATTAGTGGCATTTTTGGAAGTTTTAGATAATTCATGCAGGTAATTTTGAGGAAAACCAAACGTGCCGTAACTCCCGCCCACCACCCCACAAAAGAAGATCAAAGCGTACACTGTGTTGAAGTATGTAAAATGAATAATGTATTTCCTCTAACAAAAATAAACTAGTCCCACCCCTCCCTAACACAAACAATTGTCCATTTGAAGTAGTCCAAAAAAAGATAATTCTCGCCTCGGTGCCTAGTCTAATCATGGGTCCCACTCTGTGACTCTGGGCAATAGCTTGCTTAATCTCCACAACGGCCTCAGCAGCGCTTGGATGCCTGGCTTCACCTTGGGGGTGCCCAGGAGTGGACATTTCACAGGAAAGCCAGGAAGGGTTCCACAGCGGTATGAATACAGCGCTACGAGACCTCAGGGTAGAAGGCTCTATATAAATACAAACACATTTACATTTACATTTACTTGTACGTGAACTTGTGGTAGCCGGCATAATGCCAGCTCAGTCAGCTTGCACCCAAGAAAAAGAGACACAAGCCATGATGACGCAGACTTGCATGCATTACTTTAAGCAGTATATGCAGGTGGGGATGGGAAGCTCTTACTTTTGCATAGGGGTGGCACTGGCCATACTCGGTTACATCAAGGGCTACTGCTCAATGTATTTTATATTTTGCACTGCCCCCCCGGGCCTTCAGTACTACGAAAAATGAAGATTATTAATTTCTGATCATGTCCCCAGCCAATCACATGATCTCTTTGCTTATGTGATGCATGACTTTAGGTGCTTTATTCTGATAGATTGAGTGAACAACAGCGATAGTCCACCCATGATTAACGCAGCGGAAAGAAAATGATGAACATAGGGAGTGAGTGTGGTAACCATAATTGCCGGAGGAAGGGACTTGATATAATTGTCAACTATACAATACATACACAATATATGCTGTGCTTGCAAAGTAAACTACTGTACTGTTACTTTAGGCAAGGGAGAGTTTCAGAGCAATCACAACTTGTAGTATTTGGATTTCCTCTGCTTTCGTACTCTGGCACGGCCATGCTGTTCGAACAAAGTAACACTCATCATGCACTGAGCATCTGCTCTACATACACCTCTGCTATGTAGGAGGAAGAAGATTCCATCCAGGCTTCCAAAGTAAACATCTATCATTTTTCTTAATGTCTCAACTGTAACAACTTTACTTTTCTCAACAACCAAATAACACCCTTTTCATTTCATTTGGTAAACCACCGTCTTCTTGACTTGCATTTGAGTTTCACCCAAATGATATATTGCAATGCACACCACACATGAATTTTCTGATTGACCCACACAGGCAGTCATTTTTCCTTTCTCCTCCAACCAACCTTGCTTCAAGCAGCCATGTATCTGATTCCTTCCTATCAGCCACCTCTGCCTGCATTCAAAAACATGTATCATTCTTTAGTCATAAATGTTACGACTCGCTAGTCCTTCCATTGACCCTAAGTTCTTTCCCTTTTCGTTCATCACATCCCTCAAATTCATCTGATATGACTTGGCTTCACGATAAAAGTTTCACAGCTGATTTGAAGTCAAATAGAGAGGCCGTTGCTTACTCGAGAACTACCACCGCTAATGCTATTGCTAAGTCAAGGGTGACTGTCTTCTCAGTGATTGGCAAAATTTTTTTTTAATTATAAATCAGTAACTGTTCTTAACAGTACAGTGTGCTTGTAGTAGTGTACTTTCTACTGTACAGTACATCATACACTCCTTTGCGAGCCTACTCTAAAATGTTAATAAGAAAGGATGATAATAATAACTTACCACCGTCCGCCGCTGCTGAGCCATCACCCTCAGCTCCTCTTGGTGGCGCCGCCGCTTGAGTGGACCCCTCCGCGCTACTAGCCCCGGCACAGGTGTTGGCAAGTGCTGCATCTGATGTTGTGACGCCTAGAAAAAACATGTCATATTTTTAGATGCCATACACCACCCCCTACTTCGTCTCGTAATGGAAGAGAAAATGTTAAACAATTTTTAATTATTAGGAGTGAAAAGAAGTCACGGTTTTGGGGAGGGTGTTAACTTATATGCATAGCCATAACATGCAACTCTTTTTGGCACAACTGATGAATGCTTGCTCTTTAACGTGCAACATTTTTATAATTACAGACAGAACCAACTACTCCTCATCACCACCAGGAGGACTTGAAGTTCAAACAAGGTGAGGGCTCCCGAGTCCCCCACAGTTACTTCTGACGGAGGTATGTGGAAAGTCGAACTGCACCTATCATCAACAATGTCCTATTTCTCTTGTCCATACTTCTGTATGTGCAGAATAGTCCCTGAAACACTAGCGGTATGGCATGTGCTACTATCAAATCAAAAAGACAACTACTAGCTTATTCTTGGTGGACATTGACATTTTGTTGTTGGAAATTGTCAGAGCACTAACATTAAGAAGACTGGAATAGTCAGCAAGGGCAGCTCAGGGGACTGCACTGAGTGCCCCTAGAGCTATTGCTGGATCAGAGTTTTGTTTAACACCGTTTGCCGACTAGGCAAGCTTAGCTACCTACACAGACCGACTCAGAAATATAATAGTAAATAGTAGTAGCACAGAGAGTGATGGTAGAGAGGCAGCATATGAATGTAGAAACAGTGTACAAGGAGATCAAAGACTATTTTGTAAAAAAATAGAGTTAGGGAAGTATAATTATATTAACAAGAGAACTTCTTACTGGAGCCAGCAGAAGAGCCTGCAGTGGACCGTTCCTCCTGCCCACTCTGTTCCGCCGGAGTCTGGGGGTGGTGCTGTCCTCTTGCCCCTTGGAGGTGCTGATGATCATGAAATAAACACAAACATGAATGATTGTTTTTTGGAAATATTTGATTTCTTTGACCACAATCCTAAATTATCTCAGGGAAACAAATTAGCAAGAATTGCACTACATGTATTGACCTATCTGATCTGGTCAACTAGGAGGATACTAGTACAGTATTGCTGGATTCGCAGACCGTCTACTTGGAAAGTTATGTAAATCACTAACTAAACCAACAACAAAAAGGTTCTACTACGACTGCCAGCACTCAGCAGCACGGGACGTGACAGACACAGTCCGTCATCATGATTGCAGACCAAATAACAAGTCATAATATACTCAACCTGAACCTATCAATCCATCACTATTTCTTCTTCTTAGTGGCAGCAGGAGTACAAAGGAAGGACTAGACTTGAGACTCTAGTCTCTCTAGCATTACGCAGTTCTGTAAAGTACTACACTCATACATATTCAGGCCAAATGAGCACAAAGTTGCAAACAAGTAAGCATAGTAGCAACGCCACTGAGCCGACGAGCACCTGCAATCACAGAAGCTATTTAAACGTTAATTTACCTGAAATGTAATCGAATTGGCAGTATTATTGCTCTTCGGGAAAAACATATATTAGCAATATAATACAGAGCAGAAGAAAACAAAGTAGTTATTAAATAGCTACTCACCAAGGCCAGGGATCTCCACACCAAGCAGGTGGTGCAGGTCCTGCTCGCAGTCGAGGAGGCCCGACCACCGGTGTGTCGCTTGCTGGTAGGTGCGCTGGACCCCTGACTCCCTCCGCATTGCCCGGCACACCTTTTCCCACAGCTGACGACGCTCCCGGAGGCCATACCCTGCCGCGATCCTGCCCCCTGCTGCCACGGTCTTGGGGAGGTGGCGCTGAACATAAAAGATCACTGCGGCCACCTCCACCGCGCTGAATGTCTCCCTGGCCACCACTTCCTCCCCTCGCAACCGCCCACAAGGGAGCCGGGTACGGGGTGCGGGACCCTGCCCCTTCTCCTTCTCCTTCCCGGCTCCCTTTGCCATGGTCCTGTACAGCAGAAAGAAAAAAAAAGGAAAGAATAGGGAAAAAGTAAAGAAAAAAAAAGTTTTAAAAAGTAGCTTTAAAAGTAACGAAAAGTTGGAAAAACACAAAATATAGATCTAGAAAAAAAGAGGGATAGATATAGAGTAGAAAAGATTAAAAAAAAGTCCAAAGAAACAAACGATTGCACAGATGAAAGGAGGATTAGAAAGCATGCACAGAACCATAGCAATGAATGAAAAACAAGATGGCCGCGCCCATTGAGGACCGCATGGGTAAGTGTGCGCGATATTTCCTTTGCGAGCACGCTAAAACGCTTGCGAACACGTAATCGCGCACCGCATAGGACGCGAGCATGCAACTAGCAGCCGGAAACAGAAACACGTCACGCAAACAAGATGACCGCGCCCATACACGACCTCATGGGCAACCTCGGGGTCGGTGCGCTGCAAGCGGTCCGCGAATAAGCAAAAAACCGCGCGAACACGCAAAAAAAAGAAATCTGCAAATTCGCATGAATTTGCGGATTGCAAGTTCGATTTCGCACGAAGTCACGCCCCGCGAATCTCGCAAAATGGAAGAAAAACGAATTTTGGAAAACTGAAAGCACTTAGCAGGTGCAAAAGTTCAAGCTAATTTGTAACCATTCCCTGTAGTGCTTCCTGAGGGGGCCCTCCAGAGTTCAGTTGCCTACTTAACTATTCTCTGACCCTGCTCTGACCCTCAAAGCAGGGTCAGAGAATAGTTACAAGTATGGCGCAATGCTCCTGTAAAAAAAATAACTGCAACAACTTAATTTGTAAAATATGAAGTGCAGGTGCTCAAAAGTGTGTCAGAGACCACACCCACTTTTTCTGGCTCCACCCACTTACTATATTAGCTCCACCCACCTCTTCAACGGGTCCGAGCCAGGGCGGTGATAATAATAACCCTTTTACATATCCCGGCTGCACCCTTCCATGTGAACATACTGTGAACTGTGGTGCACAGCCCATCATAGTAGGCTTCCAGGCCTCCCACATCATACCAGGTGAGGCAACAGAGTGTTTGTTGAGGGTCAAATAATCCTGGAATCCCTGAGCCAGACGCTGTGTGAAACACCGGTCTGTGAGGTGCCACACGTTGAGCCTCCACACTGGGCTAGGTCCCACACTCTGAGAGCCAAAGTGTAGCATTACTGGGGAGTGGTCAGAGATACACCTGGGCACAATGAGGGAACCAGACAATTGAGTCAGATCAGTAGCAGGGAGTAACGGTAGGCTATTTTGGGATAGTATCTTGTGTGTTGCCAACAGGTGAGTGTAAAACCGGTCATGGGGGTTCCATGTCCTCGACGCGTCACAAAGCACCAGGCCTACGACCCATTCTATCAGACCTGTCAATGTCCCCCTCCTGACCCACTGGGCCCCGTAGAGCCCACCGCTGGATTCAGCACATCATTAAAGTCACACCTTTTGAGGGTGATTCTCTAGGGTAATTTTAGTATCACATCTCACACTTCGTTCTAGCTGGAGGGGGGCGAATATATGTTCTGAGGGGATGGATTGGGCAACCTTCAAAAGGGTACCTCTACCACCACATATCTACCCAGAGAATCGCTCGTCACTTCGGATAACACCAGGGGGTAGGTTATGTACGCATCCTGTGGAGTTGCATTACAGTGGGCTGAAACATGCCCACCTGACCAAAGGGTTGAATCATTCCTCTGCACTTTTAATTAAGCCCATCAGGGGACAGGAGTAGAGTTTATTAGGGCACCAGAGAGGTCTTTTTAGTCGTTCTGCGTCTCTGTACATAGCACTGCAAGGTTATTTTATTCACTTTTTCCAAATATTTCCCCCACGCCACAAGGCCTTGTTTGATATAGGACTCCACCACACCACACCACACATGGACATTTCTGGAGCCCACATGCCTAGCAGGGCTGTAGCCCACCCCCAAGAGGTGGGAGGAGGATCCTATGATGAAGCCTGCCACCAGGCCGGTGGGGGGGGGGCTACCATCTTTAAAGGAAGACCATTTTTAGCTCACAAAGCCCACTTATTTATTCAGTAATTTACAACCCACCTTGTGCAGAGGGTACCCACTGTCCCCCTCGGCCCTGGGAGAGTAACCCTGAGTGTACCCCAATAAACCCCTTGCAGTAGTTCAGTAATGTGAGACCACAACTGATGGACAGGCCTTTAGGTAGATAACAGGTCTCACTCACTTCTTTCGGTAACACACCATCACTTAGACATGACGTCATTGACATTCGATGTCACACCTGTCTTGTCTTCAGTTAACATACATCAATGTGTCATGCTATGAAAACCTGCACATAGACAGAGGCTTCCAAAGCTCCCCTAAAACAATCTAGAAGCTTCCTTCTTTAGCATCAATAAATGGACATTTTACAATCTGCTGATGACGCCAGCTGCACGAAAGCCTGCATTAAAGGGTGTTCATGAGCAGAGGGCTATGATGGTGTGAGGGCTTAGGGTGCGTGAGGGTCAGGGAAAGAAGGGGGCTTGTGAGAGTAGCGTGTTTGTTTCCAGCTGGGAGATGTTCGCCTCGCAGTAGAAATGTTCTGAGTTGTATGCACAAGAGCGTCCAGAGCTGAACGAGCGTGTAGGCTGAACCCTTCTTTAGAAGTGCCCTAGCCCGGGAGGCCATTGATTGGATGGGCAAAGAGAATGTTACTTGCTTGTCTACTGCCATACGCCTCATAGAGAGATCCCTAGTTGGCATCCCTCTCACCCCTTGGAGGTGAATTCTCGGCATGACAGCCAATAGTGGAATGGGCAGTAGGTCTTTAGTGCCCAGTGCCTCAAGAGAGCAGTGGCTCCCTGGTTGCGTGTGCATCTACTGTCAGGCCCCGTTGATACGCAATATAATCACTGCACCTCTGGAGCCTTTGGTGTGTCCTGCTGCTCCTGCATGCTTCATCTGCGCAGCTATATATTTTAAATCATGATTTGGCCGCCGACCTACGCCGCCTACCCCAGGCCATCATGACCAGACCAATCAACATAATGATAAAAAAAACAGTAATCACCGTCACTGTTCCTGCAGCCTGCCAGGACCTGCCTCACCTGCGCAGCTTTATTTATAGGCCTCGCACACCACTCTTTACCTGTTGATTTTCGTGTTGGAGATTCTCCGGCTGCAATAAAATGCTGCGTTTAAGGCACTCTGTTGTTTTGTGGTCCCAAGTCTGCGCTATATGAAATACTTCAACTAAACGAATGTATGGAAGATCTAAAATAAATAAATGAAAGACTTGCGTCATGCGTACGTTAGTTCAGCGGTTAATGTACTCGCTGCGTTGATCTGGGCTCTACATGTTCCTTGCCAGCACCCTGTTTGACTCAGCGTTTTGTCCCTATGAGTTCATTGTGTGGTGGGATATATTACTTTTTAATTGTATACAGTTCTGCAAAAGTGCAAATTGCCACAGCAAGCACCACTCAAGAAAACAAGCTATTATTACTATTTCAGGACAGATCCTTGCCTGACCTGCCCGACTCAGAATGCCCACTTCTGGCTAAGCGAAGCAGTTTCTGTGCTTTTTCCCCACAGATTGGTAAACTCCTATTTCACCTAACGGGTTGAGAGGCAAGGTGGGTGATAACAATTTTCACATTCAGACCCTGGTGACACATCCAATATCAGGGTCTCAAAGGAAAGACTTTGAATATCATGCTGCCTTAATACACAATACAGCTCAGTCGGTTGAGAGCCCACCCAGTGTGCCGACGGTCACACGTCTGAATACAAATAGGGCAAACTCAGTGTAACAAAGCAGCGTTGGGTGAAGGGAGCTGATTGAATCAGATCACAGTTTTAATGTCTCCAGGCTCACGGTGATGCAACCGGCTTCAAGAAGTATGAATTGTAAAACATGAAGAAGAGCTAGGTTTGCTTTACCTGCAGTCGGGGTGAAACCGGCAGGAAATCTAGTGGAATTATTTCTCAATGTAAAAAAAAGTAACATACCAGGTCCCGACTTCCGCTACTTTGAAGGGCAGCATTGAAGTAGTTCATCAACCACCAGTGGATAGTATACCCGGTGGTCGGTGAGGTGAGGGCGTACGGGTATGCTGGGGCGGGCATGCCATGGCAAAATGAAAGCAGCGAATGCGCGCGCATTCAAATCTGCGCATGCGTTGCTGCCTCTGCCGCGCACAGCCCCAACCCCCGCAGAAGAAGACTCGCAAAGGCACCCTGCCCAACTCAGTGTCCCGCCCACTGAGCCGAGTGGGCCAGCAACACTGATCCGCGGCCGGAGAAGTGAAAGTGAGGAGATGAGAGAATCTGAGTCAATCACGTGACATCACGTCGTCACCATTTAAGCCGCAAGTAAGTGTTTTACCAGTACAACAGAACTTAAACTAAGCAAGTTACAGCAGAAGCACTAATGGTACTACAGCAGGCGCAGCACAGCACAGCACACGCTCTCTGTGCCAGTGCCATGACTCATTATCAATTACTGATGGTGCACTTAATGAGCGGGACTGTAGACCCGGCCCTGATAATTAGGTGCCGGTGCTAAGCACCGGCAAGCTCCGGCTCAAATTAAGCCCTGCTTACAGCTAAGGAAGCAGGTGCCAGACTTGAAGCTCAAATTCAGTGACACATTAACCAGCCCCAAATTAGTTCATCTCAGTTGGGCAGGTGTGCTTTCCCCCCATAATCCACAGTGGTGAACCAGAGGGTGCTGTGATAAACCAGAGGGTGGCAGTGCTGAACCAGAGGGTGGCAGTGCTGAACCAGAGGGTGGCAGGGATGAACCAGAGGGTGGCAGGGATGAACCAGAGGGTGACAGTGCTGTACCAGAGGGTGGCAGGGGTGAACCAGAGGTGCTGTGATGAACCAGAGGGTGCTGTGATGAACCAGAGGGTGGCAGTGCTGAACCAGAGGGTGGCAGTGCTGAACCAGAGGGTGGCAGGGATGAACCATAGGGTGGCAGGGATAATCCAGAGGGTGGCACTGGTGAACCAGAGGGTGCTGTGATGAACCAGAGGGTGGCAGTGAAGAACCAGAGGGTGGCACTGGTGAACCAGAGGGTGGCAGGGGTGAACCAGAGGGTGCTGTGATGAACCAGAGGGTGCTGTAATGAACCAGAGGGTGGCAGTGCTGAACCAGAGGGTGGCAGTGATGAACCAGAGGGTGGCAGGGATGAACCAGAGGGTGGCACTGGTGAACCAGAGGGTGCTGTGATGAACCAGAGGGTGGCAGTGAAGACCCAGAGGGTGGCGCTGGTGAACCAGAGGGTGGCAGGGGTGAACCAGAGGTGCTGTGATGAACCAGAGGGTGCTGTGATGAACCAGAGGGTGCTGTGATGAACCAGAGGGTGGCGGTGCTGAACCAGAGGGTGGCAGTGATGAACCAGAGGGTGGCAGGGATGAACCAGAGGGTGGCAGGGATGAACCAGAGGGTGGTACTGGTGAACCAGAGGGTGCTGTGATGAACCAGAGGGTGGCAGGGGTGATCCAGAGGGTGTCAGTGGTGAATCAGAGGGTGCTGTGATGAACCAGAGGGTGGCAGAGGTGAACCAGAGGGTGGCAGTGGTGAACTAGAGGGTGGCAGTCGTGAACAAGAGGTGCTGTGATGAACCAGAGGGTGGCAGTCGTGAACCAGAGGGTGGCAGTGGTGAACCAGAGGGTGGCAGTGGTGAACCAGAGGGTGACAGTGCTGTACCAGAGGGTGACAGTGCTGTACCAGAGGGTGGCAGGGGTGAACCAGAGGTGCTGTGATGAACCAGAGGGTGGCAGTCGTAAACCAGAGGGTGGCAGTGGTGAACCAGCAGGTGACAGTGCTATACCAGAGGGTGGCAAGGTGAACCAGGGGGGTGCTGTGATGAACCAGAGGGTGACAGTGGTGAGTGCTGAACCAGAGGGTGGCAGGGGTGAACCAGAGGGTGGCAGTAATGAACCAGATTGTGGCAGTGGTGAACCAGAGGGTGTCAGTGGTGAACCAGAGGGGGGCAGTGGTGAACAAGAGGGTGCTGTGATGAACCAGAGGGTGGCAGTGATGAACCAGAGGGTGCTGTGCCCATATACACAACCGCATGGGTAACTTCGCCATGCAAGCGGCCCGCGAACCCGCAAAAAGTCCCGCGAACACGCAAAAACCCTGCGAACAAGCAAAAAAATCAAAAATTCACAATTTCGCACGAATTCGCGAATTATGCGGATCGCGAATTCGCTTTCGCATGATTTCGCGAACCGCGATTTCGCTGATTTCACCCATGCTTAAAAGTAAAGACCGCATGCCTTTCCAAAGGCATCTGCATGAGGCCATCCTAATATGGCTGGCGGTGTCTGGAAGACACCGCCAGCCATATGAACCCTTTTCAGCCCCGGCCACAAGGCGACCGTGGCGGAAAAGCGGCGGAGGGTGTTTCCATCCGCCGCGGTCCCCCCGCCATTGTAATATGGCGGGGGGGAAATAGGTGGCGGACGGGCACGGATGGCGGACGGATCGCTACCGCCTGCATGGCGGTGGCAATCCGTCCGTCATCCTAATCGGCCCCATAGTTTGGTTTTTCACCACAAACTACCTTAAACTGTGCCATTTCTTCTGCAAACTTCTCAGTACTGCTATCCTGCACCTCTTCTCTAACACCTACACTTATGAGACTCTCACTTTCTCCACATTCCTCTTGAGGACCAAAGAAACTTTTTTTACATTCAGTTATGAACCATGCAAAAGATCAGTGTTTATTTCACTTAAACATAATGCAGGACTCTTTACATAGTACAACCTTCTTACGAACTTTCGCATTGCAGAGCGATGTACTCAAATGATGAAAAATGCTTTGACACACTTTTCTAGAAAGGCAAGTCAGAGAATGAACCTGGAATCCACTTTTTTTTCTCACCTTACAAGGATCTAGTCCTTGCAACATCTTAATCTTCTGCTTAACATTTTTTTTTACTTTACTCTCGTAAAAAATGTCATCAAATATCAATAGATTCCAGCCGTATACTACAAATACTACTGCAATCCCATCCAAACACTGGAGCTTGTGGATGTCTCCCTTGCATTTCCTAAGCTTCACTTCTTCCACATTTCTAGCAACCATCTTTTCTTTTTCAATTGGACAACCATTTCTAACTTCATAAGAACGTCCACCGGTATCAACTGTGTGAACTAATGTATTTTGTTGAAAATAGCTTTCTTCATTAAAAAAAAGGTTCTGAACTAGAAGTATGTTTCCATTGACGTGATTTTTGTGCAAAAGTTAGTTCTATTCCCATTTTTTGTCCTTTACTATTCTTCTTCAAAAAATCCATTATTTTATTTAAAGTCTTCATTCTCTTTAATACTAATATAAACAATATCCTTTGCAATTCCAAAGCCTTTTCAACTACGCTTTCAATCTGTTTTTTTCTTGTAGAACACAGATCTTCTTTTTTTGCGGTTTCACAAAATGTTGCAGTAATCTACTTTCAAACATTTCCTTTTTTCTTTTCCTTCTGAATGGTTGTACCGCTTTTACTTTTCTTTTGTCCATTTTCTGAATTCGTAATCTTTAGAACTCTTTTAACAAAAGCTTTAGTTCTCTAACCAGACACCTTTTTCTTCAATATCACATGTTGAACTATATCTGATTTCTCCTTTTTTTTCTTTTAAATAGGTATCTTTTCTTTGTTTTCTTTTCTTTTCACCATTTCTGGTCATGATCAATCTTCAGTAATAAGAATGGTCAATATCTGAAAAGGAAGAAAAGTTTAAATATAGTTTTTTAATTCATTTAATATTAATCAAATCTTTATAGACAAATTATATCAAATATAAGTTAAAACATATTTTTATTTGCTTTCTAAAGGAATTAACTGGGTAGTTTTATAAGTGCATGGGTACTTTTTGGATGATTGCAGAACTACTGAGATAGTACCTGAGTGAATAAAGGAATGCAAATATACCACCTAGGGAAATTGTAATCAACACAGGTATATAAGAATATGATTGCAGATGGATAGTGTTTACTTAATTGCATGACTGCAGATAAAAATGCATTGACTGCATGGATAAATGTATAAATAGCACCTGAAACCAGACATAACTGATTGAGTAGAACCTAGGTGAATACGTGAATGCAACAGTAGGGTCTGGCTGATTCTATGGCTGCAAGAATAGTTTGTGCGTTATTACATGAGTTCATAGGTAGAGCCTGCATGATTGCATGACTGTAGGGATAGTACACAAGTACTGACTGATGATTGCATGATTACAGGGCTAATATCTGGTGGATTACTGGAGTAGATAGCAAGTGAGTAGGTGATTTTATAAGTTCATGAGTGCCGCCTGGGTAATTACTGAACTACTTAGATACTGCCTGACTAATTTCAGGAGTACAAACGTAGTGACTGGGCGATTTTAAAAGGACATGAGTACTGCCTGAATGATTACATAAGTACAGGAAAAGTGCATATGTGATTCAAAGAGTAGAAGGAGATTAAAGGACTACATGGGTAACACCTCGGCGAATGTATGACTGTACGAATAATGTTGGGAGATTTCCATGACTACATAGCAAGTGACTTGGTGATTTTATAAGTGCATTGGTACTTCTTGGGTAACTGCAGGACTACTGAGGTAGAGCCTGAGTATATAAAACATTGTAAAACGAGTGTCTGGGTGATTTCATAACAACATGACTACTGGCTGAGTGATTACATGAGTAGAAAGGTAGTGCCTCTGTGATTCAAGGAGTGCAACAGTAGTGCCTGGGTGATTATATAACTACATGAGTTATACCTTAGTGATTGCATAACTGCATTGATAGTGCCTAAATGAGTGCATCAGTTTAGCAGCAATGCCTGAGTGATTACAGCACTACATATGTAGTGCCTATATCATTCTAAGAGCGCATGATGAGTTCTTGGGTGTTTTTCTAACTGCATAAGAGTTGGGCCTAGCCAAATATAAAGCACCAGACTGTTACATCACTCATCTATAAGACTATCCAAATTCTTAAAAGCACGCATAGATATGTCTCAATATTTTCAAATGATCATGATATCTGAAAGAAAAAGGTATACAATATTTCTGAAATATAGTAAAACCTAGAAACTAAGACATGTACTTCATCTGCCCGAGTGATTCCAAAACTCCTTGGGTAGTGCTTGGGTGATTGTATGAGTGCAAGATTAGTCACTGGATAATTGATGGAGAAGATGTATAGTGACTAGCTATTTGAATGTGTGCAAACATATACATTGACTGCATGGATAAGTGTATAAATAGCACCTGAAGGGATCGATGAGTCATTGACTACTGCATAGGTGAATAGATGAATGCAACAGAACGGCATGGGTGATTCTACGACTGCAAGGGTAATGTGTAGGTTATTACATGACTGCATAGGTCCAGCCTGCATGATTGCATGACTGTAGGAAAAATACTAAGTATGAGCTGAAAATCCGTTACGCTTGCGTAATTTGCGAATTTTTGACAATTTCACAGTCCGCGAATCGCGTGAAATTGTAAAATAATTAGCAATTTGCGAGTTGGTGGATTTTTTGTGCTTGGTCGCACTTCACAAATACAATCTCTCGCGCGCGGCATTGACTTACTATTATTCTGAGTTCGCCGAGTTGTTTTCCTCCCGGTTTGCGTGAGCTGCGCCATTTTCAGTGTGATTGCGCAAGACAATTGGACCGCGAGTACGTCACTGCGTGATCGCGCAAGAATTTTCGACTGCGAGTACGTCATAGCGTCCCTCCAACTTGCACTGCGAGACGCTCAGAACGCTAATACGTCATAAGGGCCCGCGATCACGCATCGCAAGAGTAAATAATTGCGAACACGTAGATGCGCCGCACAGCTGACTTCCGGCAGGAGATTTGAACTTCTCGCTTTCCCGAAATAGCAAAACTTGCATTTCTGCACAAGAAATCTATCGCTGGCAGCATAAACCTTCTGAAATTGATGATTTGGATCAGAATAACTCCTCAGATTGACATTTGGCTGCACTTTTTTTGTGCAAGGAGTGCATTTTTGGCGGTTTGGGAGGAATGAAGTGCCCCAGAGTGTCCAACTTCCTGTTCCTGTCCAGCAGGCTCCTCCCAGTGCTTTGTCCATGTCCTGGTCACTTTTCATTTGAATCTGGAGCAGGAAGGATTACTCTTTGTGGCTGCTGCTGGATATTTTTATTTGAGGACTTTTTGTTTGGATCACTTTCGGAGTTGAGATTTTACAAGTAAGTTGGTGTTGTTTGTTTGGGGCATTGCAGTTGCTGCAACTACAATTTATAACGTTTTTCACAACTTTAAAAAAAAAATATATATATTTTATGGGTAGCCACAGTATCTAGTAGGCCCAGAGTTAGTCATGGGTGCATGACACAACTGTTTCTGTGAGTTTTGTTGAACTTAAATATCATTGACGGCATGGATGGCATGGAACTGAATAGCTGACTGTTATTATATCTATGTGGATGTTTTTGGGATTTTTGGCGTGCGTGTTAAAGCCACACTAGCCAGTAGGCCCAGCGGCAGTCAGTGGTGCATGGGCCATGTTTTTCTGTGGGGTCTCTTGAATTGTAAACATCATTTAGGGCATGGATGCCATTGGATTGGGGTGATTTTTTTGTGTGAATTTCTATTTTTTGGGTGTTGTTGGGGCCTGGTCCATGACCTGGCCATGTGGGTGGGGGTCTAGGGGCCATTTTGAAGCCAGGCAGTGTGCTTTGTGCCATAGGCCTGCAATCAGTCTGCCTTGCTTTCATCCATTATGCCAGGGGTAGTCAGTGGTGCATGGGCCATGTCTTTCTGTGGGGTCTCTTGAATTTAAACATCATTTAGGGCATGGATGCAATTGGATTGGGGTGATGTTTTGTGTGTATTTCGATTTTTGGGTGTTGTTGGGGCCTGGCCATGTGGGTGGGAGCCATTTTGAGGCCTGTTCCAGGGCCTGGACATGTGGGTGGGGGTCTAGGGGCCATTTTGAAGCCAGGCAGTGTGCTTTGTGCCATAGGCCTGCGACAAGTCTGCCTTGCTTTCATCCATTATGCCCAGGGGTAGTCAGTGGTGCATGGGCCATGTATTTCTGTGGGGTCTCTTGAATTTAAAAATCATTTAGGGCATGGATGCCATTGGATTGGGGTGATTTTTTGTTTGTATTTTGATTTTTTGGGTGTTGTTGGGGCCTGGTCCAGGGCTTGGCCATGAAGGTGGGGGCCATTTTGAGGCCTGGTCCAGGGCCTGGCCATGTGGGTGGGGGTCTAGGGGCCATTCTGAAGCCAGGCAGTGTGCTTTGTGCCATAGGCCTGCAACCAGTCTGCCTTGCTTTTATCCATTATGTCCAGGGGTAGTCAGTGGTGCATGGGCCAAGTCTTTCTGAGTGTTCTCTTGATTTTAAACATCATTTAGGGCATGGATGCCATTGGATTGGGGTGATTTTATGTGTGTATTTCGATTTTGTGGGTGTAGTTGAGGCCTGGTCCAGGGCCTGGCCATGTGGTTGGGGCCATTTTGAGGCCTGGTCCAGGGCCTGGCCTTGTGGGTGGGGGTCTAAGGGCCATTGTGAAGCCAGGCAGTGTGATTTGTGCCATAGGCCTGCAACCAGTCTGCCTTGCTTTCATCCATTATGCCCAGGGGTAGTCAGTGGTGCATGGGCCAAGTCTTTCTGTGTGTTCTCTTGCTTTTAAACATCATTTAGGGCATGGATGCCATTGGATTGTGGTGAATTTTTGTGTGTATTTCAATTTTTGGAGTGTTGTTGGGGCCTGGTCCAGGGCCTGGCCATGTGGGTGGGGGACATTTTGAGGCCTGGTCCAGGGCCTGGCCATGTGGGTGGGGGTCTAGGGGCCATTTTGAAGCCAGGCAGTGTGATTTGTGCCATAGGCCTGCAACCAGTCTGCCTTGCCTTCATCCATTATGCCCAGGGGTACTCTGCGGTGCATGAAACAACTCTCTCTGTGTGGTCTCTCTCTCTTCTATTAATAATTTAAACATCCATTTTGGATTAGAATTGCAATTTTTATTTTGGGTCTTTCCGTTTTTGGGTGTGTTGTGTTAATAATAATAAATGCCTAGTTGCAAATATGAATTGAAGCATGACATATGCAACATTTATTTAACTGATGTTCCTCTGGCTTCCTTTGCTTTAGGTGCAAAAAGACTGACAAAATCATCCTCATCATCATCACTTGCTGTAGTGCCAGGAAGAGGTCCTGGTGCGGTGTGTGCACAACGTCACGTGACATCACGTGTGTTGGCCGCAGACAACTCTGCAACATGTGCAACAGCGTCCTGCTGTTCTGACATCTGAAGAAGATGGGCCCAAAGAAAGGTGGCCGTAGCTCCTCTACCAAGAAAGTTGCAACTGCCACTGCCAGTAAGAAGGAGCAGAAGAAGCAAGTGGCGCTACTTATCAAGGAAACTGGTGTGCCGACAGACACTTTTTTGGGAGAAAAAAAAACTACGCCTGCAGCAGCGGTGTCCGCCGGGGACCAAGTGGGGAGCAGCATCTCAGCTTCATTGGTCTCAGTGCCACCACGCTAAGGTAGGCCCAAGTCCATGAGTGCCGCAGAGCCAGCCTCTTTAATTGCTCTTTCACCATCGACCAGTGATGTTGGCGTTGACTCACGCAAAGTAGCAGCCAATCATCGCAGGGTGTAACTCATCTGACGAGTGTTCAACCACAGCTGCAACGACAACCACAGGTGCAACAAGGAGAGGCGCAAGGAGTGGCGCAAGGAGTGGCGCAAGTAAAGGCGCATGGAGAGGCGCATGGAGAGGCACAACTGCCCACAATGCTTGTTCCTCCAGAAGTAGGGGCACATCAGGAAATCGAGATTCAAGCGGAGGTATCATCCAAGCAAGCCACTCCTCCTGATGATCCATTGTCTTCCAGATCCCCAGCAAGAAAAAGGTCAAAGAGGACTAGTACAAGTTCTTCTTCAAGCCCCCTTCCTTCTGATGATCTAGATCTTGATTGGAACCCACCAATTACATTTTTAATGGTGCTTGGAAGCATACTACAGTAGCCATGTTCGCCATGGAGAATATCAATACTGCTGCAAACATTTTAGAAGACTTTAATACTAATGTCTTTATATGGCTGCGACTAAGAAGGCTTAACATTGGTTTTGTATCCACGGACAATGGCAGTAATAAAGTTATGGCCATGGCCAATGGTGGCTACTTCAGGGGCCTGTGTACTGCATTAACATCATTTTTCAGGACTTTCTGGAATAAAAGACTGAGTCAGCAACTTACCAACTGCAGAAGAATCTACACACATTTCAGGCATTATTTTAAAGCCCGGTAGCAGCTGAGGATCATTTAACTTGATAATAGAATGCCAGTTAAAGCACTCATCCAGGAGGTGCCAACACTTTGTAACTCAACTTATTACATGCTTGAACTTCTGTTTGAGCAGTGCAAACCTATAAATCGGTATGTCATGCATAGAGGGGATGCTACTGTGAAAGGCATGATCCTAGCATTTAACTAGGCCAATGGGGCCTAGTTAAATGCTTGACAGAGATGCTGCTTCCTTTCGAGGTCTTCACACGAGAAGGCAGCAAGGAGGACTTTACCATGGGCCAAGTTATCAACCCATTGCTGCACATACTACAGGAACAGCTAAAGGAGGTGATTGCAAAGTACACAGGTGTAGAAGAAAAAAAATAAGCATATGAGTTGGTGGAGAGCTTAACCCTTTGCTTATCCACAAAGACAAGGGTGCAAAGACGCATTGTGTCATCCAACCATTACATTTGTGCCACAATTCTTGATCCATGGTACAAACCATTACTGAACACTTTCATTCCTTTTTCAGACAGGGTTGTTGCCAGCCACACAACTTGGATAGCTATACAAGCCAGTCAGCTAGAAAAAAAAAGGCCGGGAATTAGAAGCCTGCTCCTCCATGGCACAACAAGTACCGCCTTCAAGTTTAACTTCAGAGCCTTAGGGTAGTGCGGTTAGCTCACAGCAGCCAAAACCAACAACACCAAGAACAACATCATCAACAACAAGAACAAGGGCATCAGCCCAAAATGGGCACAGGAATGGTGTCTACAGGCAGGGCTTAAATCCAGGGCCTTTCTGGATGACCCAACAGAGGTTTACTTTGATCAAAACCCATTGGTGCATTGGTATGGGAAAAGGCGCCATTGGCCAGTGCTCAGCAGGCTGGCGATAAACTATCTGGCTTGCCCCATAGATAGTGTCTCTGCTGAACGTGTTTTCAGTGCTGCTGGTGCTGTTCCGACAGTGGGAAGGACCAGTCTCTTGCCCCAAAACATGGAGAGATTACCCATGATCAAAATAAATCAGCACTTTATACCACCGGATTATACCATAACTGAAGTACCACAGCAGTAAAATGATAACAGCGACTCAGGTCATGGAAGTAGTGTGCAAGGTGACCTACTTCTGGGTGAACCACCAGAGTTTGAGAACAAGCTCTACTTCTCTGACAACTAGGCTTTCGCTGTTAATTTCTTTTTTCTTTTGACACCCCCCAAAAAAACAAAAAAAGATATAGCTAAGGAAAACTATTTATTTTATTATTTGTGTGAGCACTGTCTTTCTGGTTCACAAATCCATCCCCACAATCTTACTCTTTTATTGCCAGATTGGAGTTGCAACTGTGTGTAGTCAGTGAAGAAATCAGTCCACTCCTCCTGACCGTCCTGACTTCTCAGAAGGCGGTCGCTCCTCACGCTGCTCCCTGCACTGGTATCGTAGCGCTTATTGCCAGACTGTACCTTACATTTGAGTCCAAGTGCGATCTGCTTGCTGAAATTAATTTAATTGTGCCTGATTGTAACGTAGCGCTTAACTGCTGGACTGCTGCCTGATTGTAACGTACCACTTAACTGCTGGACTGCTGCTCATTTATCAATCATCTGTGCGCTGCTCGATTTGCTTATTATAATTTTGTATGCCAGATTGTGGCGGTGCGACTGCCCAGTTAATTCGCGATTTCCAGGCTGTGCCCCAATCTCGTCCAGTTTCACTTGTGGCTTGCTGCCATTTTGTTGTTTGTTTGTGGTGCCTCCCAGCCCGGCTCTCCACCCCGCTCCCGCCTCCCAGCTGCTCCTCCCTCCCACTGTATCGTAAGGCTGTACCCGATCCCCGTACCGCTGTGACCGTCCTGACTTCTGAGAAGGCGGTCGCTCCTCACGCTGCTCCCTGCCCTGGTATCGTAGCGCTTATTGCCAGACTGTACTTTACATTTGAGTCCAAGTGCGATCTGCTTGCTGAAATTAATTTAATTGTGCCTGATTGTAACGTAGCGCTTAACTGCTGGACTGCTGCCTGATTGTAACGTAGCACTTAACTGCTGGACTGCTGCTCATTTATCAATCATCTGTGCGCTGCTCGATTTGCTTATTATAATTTTGTATGCCAGATTGTGCCGGTGCGACTGCCCAGTTAATTCGCGATTTCCAGGCTGTGCCCCAATCTCGTCCAGTTTCACTTGTGGCTTGCTGCCATTTTGTTGTTTGTTTGTGGTGCCTCCCAGCCCGGCTCTCCACCCAGCTCCCGCCTCACATCTGCTCCTCCCTCGCCCCCGCCCCCTCCACTATCCACATATGACAGATGCTTTTGCGCGCAGCGTTCACGCGCAGCGGTCGCGCCCAATGCGCGCCGAAGGTGCGCCAAAGGTAAGCCCGTCTACGCCCGTCCGCGCCTGGACCGCGCCCAGCGCCAGACCCCCTAGCCCCCGCAAACTCCCCTCCACCCGCATTACGTACGACTCCGCTACCCTCTCAGCACTCAACTCCGGCCGTCTCCCAAACTGCTACCAAGCCGCCCCAAGACACACCCATGGACCCTTCACCTTCCACTCCTGCAAGTTCGACAGCATCAGGACCCACACCAAATCCACAAACTCCAAACAGAGCTCCGATATTAACCACCTGAAGTGCATCCTGCTTAACACCCGCTCGGTCCACAGACACGCCATTGACCTATGGAACCTACTCGACACTACATCGCCGGACGTCGCCTTCCTCACAGAAACCTGGATGAACGCCTCATCAGCTCCCGACATCGCCATAGCCATCCCGGACGGCTACAAGATCATCCGTAAGGACCGCACCAACCAAATAGGAGGGGGCATCGCCATCGTCCATAAGAATTCCATCCGCATCACGACCAGTTCAGACGATAACCTCGCTACCGCCGAACACCTTCACTTCCAGATCCACACCGACCCCAAGAGCACACTCAATCAATCAATCATAGCATTTATATAGCGCACTACTCACCCAGAGGGTCTCAAGGCGCTGGGGGGAGGGGGTCCGCTACTGCTCGAACAGCCAGGTCTTGAGCTGCTTCCTGAAGGCGAGGTGGTCTTGGGTCAGGCGGAGGTGGGTCGGAAGGGAGTTCCAAGTCTTGGCGGCCAGGTAGGAGAAGGACCTTCCTCCTGTGGTGGCTCTTCGGATGCGGGGGACGGCGGTGAGGGCGTGGCTGGTCGATCGGAGCTGGCGTGTGGGAGCGTAGAAGTTGAGGCGGCTGTTGATGTATCCTGGGCCTTGGTTGTGTAGGGCTTTGTGTGCGTGGGTGAGGAGACGGAAGGTGATTCTCTTGTTGACCGGGAGCCAGTGCAGGTCTCACAGGTGTCCGGAGATGTGGCTGCGGCGGGGGATGTCCAGGATGAGTTGTGCTGAGGTGTTCTGGATCCGCTGGAGTCTCTTCTGGAGTTTGGCGGTGGTTCCGGCGTAGAGGGAGTTGCCGTAGTCCAGACGGCTGGTGACGAGGGCCTGGGTGACCGTCTTTCTGGTCTCGGTGGGGATCCATCGGAAGATCTTACGTAGCATGCGCAGGATGTTGAAGCACGACGAGGAGACGGCGTTGACTTGTCTGGTCATGGAGAGGGATGAGTCCAGGATGAAGCCCAGGTTGCGTGCGTGGTCTGTGGGTTTGGGTGCGCTGCCCGGGGCGGGGGGCCACCAGGAGTCTTCCCAGGCGGAGGGTGCAGATCCCAGGATGAGGACTTCCGTCTTGTCCGAGTTCAGTTTCAGGCGACTGTTCATCATCCACTTGGCAACGTCTGTCATCCCTTCGTGTAGGTTGGCTCTGGCGGTGGCGGGGTCTTTGGTGAGGGAGAGGATCAGCTGGGTGTCGTCGGCGTAGGAGATGATGCTGAGGTTGTGCTGGCGTGCGATGGCAGCGAGGGGGCTCATGTAGACGTTGAACACTCAGAGGAACACTCATCTACAGGCCACCAGGACCCCACACACATTTCAGTGAAGATATCACTGACTTCATCAGCCCACACACCCTCCCCTCCAAGGACTACATGCTACTGGGAGACCTCAACTTCCACCTGGAAAAGACAAACAACAGCAACACCACCACCATTCTGGACAACCTGGCCAACCTCGGACTCAAACAACTCGTTGACACCCCCACCCACTATGCCGGACACACGCTCGACCCAATCTTCACCTCCAGCAAGCACATCTCCTTCAACCACACCACAGCTCTCCATTGGACGGACCACAGCTGCGTTCACTTCAACTACAAAAAGACCTCGACCCACATCCTCCCTCAACCAATTCCCCGCAGAAACTGGAACAAAATTACCACTGACCAGCTCCTCACATCGCTTCACCAAAACCCTCCTGCCAATTCATCGGACCCAAACCAAGCAGCCACCAACCTCACACAATGGATCACCAGCAGCACCAATGAACTAGCACCCTTTAAAAACCATCTAATCAAGCAAGGCAGCAAAAAAGCCCCCTAGTTCAACGATGACCTTAAGAAATCCAAGAAGCTCTGTCGCACCCTCGAGAAAGCCTGGAGAAAAAACCCAACCACTGTCAACCTGGCCACCTTCAAGAACGCCACCCACAAACACCACCAACTGATCCGATCCACCAAGAAATCAGCATTCAAGGACCGTCTTGACAACAGCGCACACAACAGCAAGGAACTTTTCAACATCGTCAAAGAATTTACCAACCCCACCGCTGGCACCAACGACATCACTCCTTCCCAAGACCTCTGCGACTCCCTCGCCTCATTCTTCCACAACAAAATCGCAGACATACATAACAGCTTTGAAAACCATTCCGGAGACCAGTCCACTCCACCCACCTCCGAACCTAAACCCCCCTCCAACAACCTTTGCGCCTGGAACCCAATCACCACCGAAGACACCATCCGCCTAATGAACTCCATCCACTCAGGATTGCCAACCGACCCATGTCCCCATCACATCTTCAACAAAGCAAACTCCATTATCGCACCCCATCTCCGAGATGTCATCAACTGCTCCCTCAACTCCGCTACCTTCCCGGAAAGCTGGAAACATGCCGAACTCAGCGCCCTTCTGAAGAAGCCCACAGTAGACCCCACTGAACTTAAGAACTACCGTCCCATCTCGCTCCTCCCTTTCCCTGCCAAAGTCATTGAGAAAGCCGTCAACAGTCAGCTCGCCGCCTTCCTCGAATTCAACAAATCCCTCGGCCCCTCACAGTCCGGCTTTCGAGCCAAACACAGCACTGAAACCGCCCTCATCGCAGCAACTGACGACATTCGAACACTACTGGACAACGGAGAAACAGTCGCCCTCATCCTACTTGACCTCTCCGCAGCCTTCGACACAGTCTGTCATAACACCCTCATACAACGCCTCAGCAACGTCGGAATACAAGGAAAAGCATTGGATTGGATCATCTCGTTCCTCGCCGGAAGAACCCAGAGAGTCCGCCTCCCCCCTTTTAGATCAGAGGCCACCGAAGTCATCTGCGGCGTACCACAAGGATCATCACTCAGTCCCACCCTTTTCAACGTATACATGAGTCCCCTCGCATCCATCGCGCGCCAACACAACCTCAACATCATTTCCTACGCAGACGACACCCAGCTGATCCTCTCCCTCACCAAAGACCCAAACGCCGCCAAGACCAACTTACACGAAGGAATGAAAGAAGTAGCAGAGTGGATGAAAAACAGCCGTTTAAAACTGAACTCGGACAAAACTGAAGTCCTCATCTTAGGGTCATCCCCCTCTGCTTGGGACGATTCATGGTGGCCACCGGCACTAGGATCAGCACCCATACCTACCGACCACGCACGTAACCTGGGCTTCATCCTAGACTCCTCCCTCTCGATGGCCAGACAAGTCAACGCCGTCTCATCATCATGCTTCAACATCCTACGCATGCTCAGAAAAATCTTCCGTTGGATCCCCACCGAAACAAGAAAAACGGTCACCCACGCACTGGTCACTAGCCGACTAGATTACGGAAACACCCTTTACGCCGGAACCACTGCCAAACTACAGAAAAAACTCCAACGCATCCAAAACGCCTCGGCCAGACTCGTTCTGGACATCCCCCGCCAAGCTCACATTTCCGGTCACCTGAAGGACCTCCACTGGCTCCCCGTCAACAAGAGAATAACATTCCGTCTCCTCACCCACGCACACAAAGCCCTCTATGACCTAGGACCCGAATGCCTCAACTCGCGCCTGTCCTTTTACACCCCCACCGGCCAACTACGATCGTCCAATCAAGCCCTCGCCGTAATTCCGCGCATCCATAGATCCACCATGGGGGGAAGATCCTTCTCTTACCTAGCGGCCAAGACCTGGAACTCTCTCCCCACCCACCTCCGCCTTACTCAGAACCACCTCTGCTTCAGAAAGCAACTAAAAACTTGGATATTCGATAAGTAAAATACCCCCCCTCCCTCAAGCGCCTTGAGACCCTTTGGGTGAGTAGTGCGCTATACAAATTTTTAACTTGAACTTGAACTTTTCCCTCAAGCCCAACATTGGATGGAGAATACAACAAATGTGAAATGTGTGCCTGCCCCTACCCTTGGGCCCTGCCTATATATCTATCCTTTCCTAGCCTAGAGGAACTGCCCTGGAAGAGCAGGTAAATAATGGCATTGCACACGGAGTGATTGTTGTTTTTTGTGAATGCTGTCTACTGTTCTACACACAAAAAGTGCCTCAAGTGAAGCTTTCCCTTCTTGTCATTCAATAACAAAGATTTCTACTACTGTAGGCTGATCCATTGCATTTTTGAGTCGGGACAAGTCTGGACTCACTCAGGACACTGTTGGTATGGAGTTGAACACAATACCATACTCACAGTCAGAGTCAGAAGGATCAGAGATGATTGAGGGAATAACTCAGGGTGTAAAGTAGCCTAAAGGTAAACAACAACACCAGACCTACATGTATGAGTAGTGGTGTTGGTGAGTGTGGTGTGACTGACAGCGGTGCATTGATATTTTACTTAATTTGGAAAATGCTATGTTGCTGTGTATGTGTGTGTGTGCTCACTGTGCTGTCTGGATCAAATTCAAAGCTAAGTGGAGGTTGTGTGGGGCACTTGTTCCTGTT
Organism: Lissotriton helveticus; assembly: GCF_964261635.1. NCBI lineage: Eukaryota > Metazoa > Chordata > Amphibia > Caudata > Salamandridae > Lissotriton > Lissotriton helveticus. The sequence goes on along the minus strand of NC_136063.1, from coordinate 332,829,048 downwards.
GTTGGAGGTAACTGCCGATTCAGACATGATTTCTCCGTGCCACCTCTGAATGTCTTCTTGTTGCACTCCTCCTTAATTATGCAGATTAACTTTTATCCTTGATTATTCAATATTGTTGGACTTGGTCCTTTTTGCAGGGTCCTTTGTTGCCTTCCTCCTTTATTTTTTCTGACCTGTTGGCTGTTTTATGACTCTGGGCACTTTACCACTGCTGATCAGTGCTAAAGTGCATATGCTCTCCCTATTGTAAATTGATATATGGATTAGTGACTCCATGATTGGCTGGTTTGGTTTACTTGTCAGACCCTAGTACAATGCACAGAGTGTGCCCAGGCTTGTAAACCAACTGCTGCTGGTGGGCTTGAAGCACTAGTTGTGCCACCCACAGAAGCAGCCTATATATGTGTGTCTCAGGTCTGCCATCGCAGAACCTGTGTGCAGTCTGGTACTGCCATGTTGACTGGGCAATTGCACCCACTTGCCAGTCCCTAAACCTTCCTTTTTCTGCATATTAGTCACCCCTGTGGTAGGCCCAAGCGCAGGGTGTATTGTAGATAAAAGGTAAGACATGCCTTGGTGTGTGTGGCATTTCCTAATAGTGAATTACAGCCATTTTCGTTTTTCACTATTGTAAGGCTACCTGTTCCCCATAGGCCAGAATGGGCAGTTTTATTATAACACCTTATAATCCTAACTGACTCAGGGAACCAGGTAGAAATGTGAGTTTAGTATGCCTGAACTCGAAATGATAACATTCATCTTTTAGTGAAGGTGGTTTTAACATTCTGTGTTTGAAAATACAACTTTTAAAAGGTATTTTCTTGCCTAAATGTCCAAGCCTGCCTCTGCTAGGTTGTGTATTCCTTGTCTGGAGTTTGAGCGACAGGGACTGGGGGATTCAAGGAGACAGGTTGAGTCAGCACAGGGCTGAATAGAGCTATCTGCATGTAGATGGGTGGGAGGAGTTGCACATGTGCCTTCCACAATGCAGGCTCCACCTCCTGTGGTGTGTCTGATGTCCCTGGCCCACACTGTCAAAGGAAAGAAGGGGTCTTGTCAACAAAGTTTTTCAGGACACCACAGAACTGGTTTGGACTAGGCACAACCACTCTCTGCCTCCAGAGCCAAAGGATTTGCTAGTATAAATGTGGAGACCCGGACCCCAGAACTTTAGATCACTTTTAGGAAACAAGAAGAACCTTTGCTGAGGAGAGGAACCAGGGAAACTGAGGAGGAGACTATCCCTAAGCTGAGTCCTGTTTGAGGTTTGGCCTGCAGTGGTTGCCTGACTGCCAAAAAAAGGAGAAAGGACTGTGTGCTACTTTCAAATCAACTTGTAAAGGATCTGGGCTTGAGATAGAACTTGCCTCCTACTGAAGTCTCAGGGACAACAGACTTCACCAACCAGCTCCCCTGCCTACCCTTGCTGGGAATTGAAGTGCTTGCTGTTGAGCTGGGCCTTCTGCGAGACTGCTTGTCGCTGGAGCTGGAAGCGGGACTCAAGACGAAGAAGCGTGTCGCCACCGCAGCCGTTGTCGTTGCATTTCTGGTGAAGAGTGTCACTGTCGCAGCAGACGCCTTCGCACCACCGGGGAAGCGTACCGCCGTTGCCACTGTCGCCATCGCATCACCCGAAGCGCCTCGCATCACCGGAGAAGAGTGTCACTGTTGCAGCAGATGCCGTTGCATCATCGGAGAAGCGTGTCGCAGGGCCTGTTGCGAAAATGTGTTGAGCCCCATGAGACCTCACGGTGATATGTGTGCTATATAAGAATGTTTGACATTTGACATTTGACATTTGAGTCACAACACGGCCATCGGGCATGCACGCATCGTTGTTGCATCAAGAAGAAGATGCCATTTTGGTTCATTGCACCGGATCTTCATCGCATTATGGCGGTGCTGGTCGCATCGCCACAGTAGTGCAGTAAGAAACCAATGCATCACCTCCCCACGCCGAGAAGAACTGACGCATCCTCGTCCCCTACACAGCAGTAGGGAACCGACGCATCACCATCTTGCGTGTAAGAACCGATGCATCACCTTCCCTTCAGCACTTTTGTTGTATAGTGTTACGCATCCAAAGGTACATTGAACTCAAATTGTTGCATTTTACATCTAAAGAGATCTAAGTTATTTCTACCATTTTTAAAGTACAGAATTGTGTATTTTTGTCATTTGTGGTCTTGTGTTAAGTCTATATAAAAATACTTATTTTTATACTACAACTTGTGTGGTGTCCATCTGTAGTGTTGTCACTGGGTTACAGTATGTGTTCACAAATGCGTTACACACTGCCTCTGAGATAAGCCTGTCTGCTCATGCCAAGCTACCATGAGAGTGAGCAGGGGTTATTTTAGAAGTGTACACCCTTACCCTGACTAGACGCTAGGGTCCCTATTTGGTCAAAGGTACCTACCTCTGCCAACTAGAGACCTCCAAATCTAACAAATATCCTTTTTTATCTACAGGCTCTTTACCTGAACCTTATTGGAAAAACAACTCACACTTATCTTTCCAAACAGCATCTGCCAGGCACCCAAGATTGATGAACGGACAGTTCAAGGAAGGACCAAGATAAATGTTGTGCAGCTCCCAATTTGGCAATAATACAGTATAATTGATTTTTTTTCTCTTTAATCATTACAACTGTGTGTATTGTTTATGTTTGCTTATATTCGACTCCCACAGATATTTTAATTTTATTTGCTATTTTTCAGAGGAAGCCCAGTACAATAGAACATAATATATGTAATTTAGGTCTCTCTGGGGACAGACAGACAATTGCATAGTTAATATACTGTACCTGTACTAGTCTGGTACTATTCATTGTCATGCATGCATTTCCTTTTTCTCCCTTAACAGATTTATGATGGTCGGCTGCCAATATGAATGTGTTGTCTATGTGTAGTGCTTGTCTTTGTCAAACCTTTCCCTCAAATCCCTCTTCCCAATCATTCACCCTAACCCTCTTCCCCCAGGCTGTGTAATTTATTAAGGTGTGACTAAATTAAATTTACACCAATAATTGATCACACACTTGCTGGAGCGGATGTGGTGAAAGCAACCCTAACTCAAGTCACGGCGAGGATCTTCTTCTGCTCTAAGTCTGTATATAGCCCACATTGGAAATATATAGATTAGATTGCCCACCCATGCAGAGTATTCGATATTCAATTTTTTTTCAGAGGAACATAATCCATCATAATTAATTGCCAGCATCATCATCCTTCCAGCACTAAAGGTTACACTTGTCCACTTCTTAGCTTGATTTGACTTCAGTTTGTAATAACTTGTACTAGGCTAGCCCACTATTCTGTTTTATTTTACTTTAGCATTGCTTATCATCATGGTTTCTTGTTTGGCCGTCTTCTTCTTGTGTACTGTACTACTAATCATTCCCTAGTCTCCCTCAGGTGACTGTCTCATTTTCTTTTTTTACAAATTCTACTGTCAACTACTACTACCACCACGGTCGCACCTTGGGAACCCAAACCATCCCTATGCATCCATCGCTTCGCCTAATCATCAATCACAGGTAAGAGAAGAAGTGTGGCGGATGCAATATTGTATATACTATGGAAATTAATTAATTCACACAGCTACACTCTTCTGAGTCCATAGGTGTTTTAGTTGCAGACTGCATAGACTAGGAGGAGCGATTGACAGTAGTAGGACAGGTGAGGGTACGACATATATCTCATGGTGTGTAACACTATCGGCAGATTTAAAAACTGGCATTAGCCCTTTAGCAAAGGAAACAATGCAAAGCAAAAGAGTAACCCCGAAAAAAAGATTTACATCATATATAAAACTATAAATAATATATTCCCCTAACAAATATAAACTAGAATAAAAAAAAACACAATACCTGACCCACCCCTCTTCCTAACGCCAACCAATGTCCAGTAAAGCAAGCACAACAAAATTGTCCATAAAAGCAAATGTCTATAAAAAAACGAGTTTTCCCCAATTCTCACATTCCCACCCTCTCCCCAACAAGTCCCACCCTCCAAAAAAAGTTTTAAAAAGGGGCAAGAGTCAAGAGACTGAGGTCTAGTGGTGGCCTAGCCAGAACTTGTGCTCAAGAAGGTCGAAACGCTACTCTATCCTGCCCTCTAGGTGTGCCATCTGGAGGCACTTGTGGCGCAGAACGTTCTTACAGGTACATTTAAAGGAACAACAGGGGTGGGCAGCAGTGGTTGACTTGTGGTGGGTGGCTGCCAGACCAGTGTGCCGCACTACTGGAGGCACTGGGGTGGCATGGCTGGGGCCGGGGCATTGGAGACTGAAGCTGCTGCCTCCTCCTCCTCTGCCAGAGACACCAGCCGCCAATATTCGTCCAAAAGGGCCTCCAGCTTCCGTTGCCGGGAGTTGGTTGCTAACGCCTACCTGTTGGGTTGGGAAGGAGTAGCTATATCAAGAAAGACAAAATACAATTGTAGCCAATAGTCTAGCAAAACAGTAACACAAAATTATACACATAAAATTATAGTGGCCTAGTAGCACTAGCATTAGATAACATTTGTGGTATCCTCACTTCCTCAGCCCCTAAGATTTTGATGTGATTAGAGTTCCAGTCATTAGGCACTATGGAGTAGACAAGTATTGTTCTGCCCTCTCTTGTTTAGCTAAAATAATCTTGTAGGCATGCCAGCTGTCAGCTTGCGTCCTAGACAGACATACTTGTGTTGCAGACTCGCGTTACTTTACTTCTGTCTGCAGGTGGGACAGCTTTACTACACAATTATCCATTTTTCTATTATGGCCATACTCTGTTAAATCAATGATAAATGCTCAATTTCACTTTCACTCTGACTACTACAACAAGACAGATGATATGATTACTAATATGAATAATGATACACATCAAAAAGTCAAGTGAGGTGAGGTACTACTATTGTTTGCTTGTAACCTTGCAGCCGATAGGCAACCCATGGCTGACACAGTCAAAATGACATGGGTAGGGACCGGAAGTGGGCCTCGGAGTCAGAGGGAGGCAATTGATGATGGATTGGTATTTATACAATATATATGTTGTGCTTGCAGAGTACTGTGAGTCAAGCAAGTATTCTGAAATACAACCCCAAACCTTAGAATCATAAACCTTGAAAAAAATCAGTCCTTGTTTATTCGTCTTCCCTGGGATTTTTCCATTTATCATTGCATTGCTCTTCTAGCATTATTTTTATTCTACTTCGCTACTCTGGCACAGTTTAATTTTCTTTTACATTTTCTTCATTCAACCTTCACCTATGATACTATACAGGCATCCATGCATCCAAACATGTCTAACATTCTCAACAAAGCTTTCACCATCAACATACATTTGTCATTTAAACTCCCATGCGCCCTTGCTTGCCTTTGAGTTTGACCCATGAAACCTACCGGAGGATTTCTTTTACCCATACAGTTTCACCTACCCAGGCAGGCATCCTTTCTTTCACCTTTCACCCATCCTATAACCACCCATGCATCCTATCAGCTACCTATATGCATCCCAGGCCCCCTTCCTTTACCCATGCATCCTTCTCTACCAGTCAATATTACATGTCACCCGCCCTTCCTCCTTCCATCCTTCTTTCCCTTTTCCATCAACCCATCAAGGTCCTCTGACTCTTTGTCTTATTCATTAAACTTTCTCTGCTGAGTTAAAAATAGAAGAGGCCATTAGTTACTCAACTACCGCTAATGCTAATGCTAAGTAAAAGGTTCTTCTCCAACTGTTCCCAACAATTTAGTCTCAACAGTAAAGTGTACACACTTGCAGCGAGTGTATTATCAATAAGTAAGGAATATGACTTACCACTGCACTCCACTGCTTCTTGCTCACCCCATGCAGCTGCCGCAACAGCTCCCTCCAGACTGCTGTTGCCTTCGCCACTGGCCCCGGCACTGGTGGTTGGTACATCTAGAAAAAACATTTCATATTTTTTAGATGCCATATATGCCTCCCCCAATTTATTTTTTTCACTAGCAAGATTGAAAATACAATACATACACCACAGACATCAGGACAATTCGGGTACTAGAGTAGAGTAGACAGTATGTCCTATCAAAAATTATAAAATCTCTGGTTGGGCATTTTGTTGGGGGCAAGTTTTGAAAAGCCTCTCAAGAAGAGGACAATGCAAAGGACTGGACTTATTGGCTATTGGTGAATCTGAGTTTTTGAAAAGAAAAAGAGTGGCCTACTGGGAGGACAATCAGACACGAGGTCTCTTGTTTGGAAAATATAATGGTGCCTTCCTCCTCCTCATACTTCCTCCCAGCCATGGTGCATGGTAATCAGTTGTTCACCATCAACTGCTCCTAATAAAAATAGTCCTAGGCCTAGATGAGAAAAAGTAAAATACATAACTTTGGGGTGTACAACATGACCATCATTTACTGAGTGAGCATGCAAAAGTAAAAGAAAAGAAAGCCTACTCATCTCAACAAACATGCGTTGAATACCTTACTTGGGCATGCAATCTGCACAGCAGGGTAGTAGTACTAACACTAGTAGTAGTAAGGACCAATGGGTTCCCTGAGTCTTACAGTACCACCACTAGGCAGTCCGCAAAATATATAAGGAGCGAGGGTAAGCTGACTGAAAAACCAGAAGAAAGCAAGCTACAGACGGACTAATACAGGGTCGGAGGCAGTTTGATTTGATGTAACCTTGTTAAATCTGAGCCTGCACGAGAGGACGCGCTGAGAATCACCTCTTCCTGGATTAAGACTCACCGCTCGCCGGACCCGCTGCGCGGGTCCCGCTTCGTCTTTTGGGACTTTGGAGCTCACAAACTTGCTTCTGTCTTTGGGGTTTGCTGGGGTGTGTGTGGGCTCAAGGCAGGGCTGCGAGTGGCGCTACAGGGACTCCAATTCCCAGGAGTCCCTGCTCAGCGGTTCGATACCACCTGGTGCTCTCTCCCTGCTTGCCCCGCCCCCCAGCACACTTGACTCCTTTAAAACTATCCCGCCCTCTGAACTCAGTGGGAACCTTGTTAAATCTGAGCCTGCAAAAGAGGACGCGCTGAGAATCACCTCTTCCTGGATTAAGACTCACGGCTCGCCGGACCCGCTGCGCGGGTCCCGCTTCGTCTTTTGGGACTTTGGAGCTCACAAACTTGCTTCTGTCTTTGGGGTTTGCTTGGGTGTGTGTGGGATCAAGGCAGGGCTGCGAGTGGCGCTACAGGGACTCCTAATCCCAGGAGTCCCTGCTCAGCTGATCGATACCACCTGGTGCGCTCTCCCTGCTTGCCCCGCCCCCAGAGTGTACTTAATTGACACAGGCAACCGCTGCGCGGGAGCGCCCGGGCGAAGCGCGGGACAAGGGCGGGACCGTCTGTGGCCGTCAGGGGCTGCAGGAGGCTGGGCTGGGCCACCTCTCTGACATCTGTATCATAGCATTGGTTTAAAGTCCACGTGCTGGGAATATACGTATGTAAGTCGCGTTATATAAGTACCGCTTCATTTTGTGACACTGACTAGGTTGTCGTTTATTGGTAATTATATGTTATAGGCTTATGTTTGTCCAAAATCATTGTTTGACACTAACTAGTACTATATACCAAAGATGACGACACCGGTCTCGAACTCTCTACCGTCCAGCGTTGGGGTGTCCATACTTGGGCCTTTAGACAAATATTTCGCTAGAGCAACGAAAGAGATTGACAGAGAGATCTTGATAGCAGAGAAACGGGCAGAGCGTCGTCTCTCTATAGAACTCTTTAAAAAACAGGCATTGATTACCCCAAGGAAAACTGCAATGAGTATTTCACCACGCAATACACTGCCTGCTGACATAGATGCCGAGCTGTTTAGTACGGAAAACATCCCACTAATATTCCAGGACATTCCATCAGTGCCAGACGACATGGAAGCCAATATAGACCCTAACATTATTGAGTCAACAGCTCTATCTCCTCTCTTAATAGACCTAAACACACCTGTACCTATTGATGCGGTCCCTTTCTCAAATAGTAATACACTTTCCCCTGTTTTTAAACCTTCAGTTGTGGCAGTTGTGACGTTAGACTCTCAACCGCCCACAGAAGTCAGTGTAGCACATGACAAATTACCCACCAAGGCGAACACGGGAGTACTCCGTTCCCCACCCAAAAAGAGAAGAAGAAAGGGCGGGTCTAGTAAAGGGGATAGTACTTTAAGTAAGGCAACACATGATATGGACCCAATACCTAAGCCATCTAAGGTAATAGGGAAGGAAGTTCAGATGGGGCCACCAACTTTAAGTTCTAAAGTATTAACTAATAAAGGGCTCTTAGAAGCTATTGAATGCCTATTAAGATCTCATATACTTCCTCTCACTGAAAGAGTAAAAAGGCTGGGGGAAAAAAATGGATCTCCTTATGGTAGACCCTAACCCAATTAAAAACCCCAACCGAACTAATCAAAGCGTAGCCTGCACCAAAAATAAACAACACATTGAAAATTCATCAAAGCAACACAAAGACCCCGTGATATCCAAAAACGTGCCTGCAAATAAAAACTCTAACAAATCTCCAGGCCCAAATGTAATAGGCAAAGATAAGACTCAATTAGGCAAAGATAAGATTCAATCAGGTGCCTTGAAAGTTGACCCTACCAGAAACAATCCCCCAACGAAGGCAAGTCATACGTCTAGAGTAAAATCCAACTTTACTAATATAGCAGACTTGCCCCCGGATTCGTCCAATTATGTTATTATTTTAACAGGTGTTCCGGCTGTGACAGCGGGAAATGTAGAAACGAATACCAGTCTCAAAAATAAGGTTATCCATTGGCTGTGTATTAACAGACCGCTCCCCTCACATCTAAACGGGGACATTGTATCAGTGAGACGGTGCAATTGGGTGGGCCTACGCCCTAAAGACATTGAAGGGGATGTAGTAATAGTAAATTTTAGGGACCATAGAGTGGTTACATATATCAGTGACTGGTTCCCAGGGAGAAGTGAGGGGGGAGTATCATCGAGAAATCTGAGCTACTTCTATCCAGAAGCCCTGATGATGCCCCCAAACCACCCTCCAACTCTGTGTAACCACGATGCTCCCCATCGACCAAAACAATTCTCGCACTTTATCGTTCCTAGATACAATAATAAAAATGATAGCCCTGTATTCCCACCCAAACGCATAAATAGGCATTTTACTCCATCTGATAACAAATATTATCCTACCAACCCAAACGAGTACTGGAGCATCCCACTGCACAATTTATATTATCCCCTCTCTGGCCTAGATGCAAACAAATGACTTTTAACATCTATACCTTATGAGGGAATTGTTAGTGAGTACACGTCATATAGTAACATCTATGATAAAGTAGTTAGCCCTGTACCAGGGATGTTCAATCAGGTTAACTTGGGTACTGGAAGTATAAGTGAAATGACAAAAGATGTAACCACTACTGATAGCAATGGTACAATAAGCTCTGATTATGGGCAAGTTAAAACTGGTAGGTCACTACCTGAGAAAGGTCTGTTTAAAAAAACCAATGAAATTAATGCCAGTAAGGCAAATGCGGGGGGAGTCCCGCTGATATCTCTGAAGTTAGTGTGGCGCTTCACAACCAAGGTTCTAATAGAAGGACTCGAGGAAAATGGTCCATTATATTTTGGAATATAGCCGGCCTTAAGGCGAAACTAGACAATCCAAACTGGGTAAACATTATCGATAAATGCGATGTTATATGCTTACAAGAAACATGGGCCGAGAAGGAATATCATATGTGTGGTTTTAAAACTGTATCTATCCCTGCCGTAGGCTCTGCACATGGCCGAGCAAAGGGGGGATTATGTATGTTTATTTCCAATTGTCTTACCTATAAAAAAATTGAGTTGTATTTTTATAACTGTTTTTATCATATAGTTGGGCTACATTTTAATAACACTGTCTGTATACTAATTGTAAATCTTTATAATAATATCCCTGTACAAGATATCCCAGTGGTGCTTAAAACCCTGAACACGAAACTTAATAGCATAAACAATAGCTCCCATAAACAGTTTATTGTCATATGGGGTGGTGATTTTAATTGCTCCCTATGTGAAAGATCAGGAACAGGAAACTGTGGGTTAACGATAGATAGGGAAACCACCCTGTCACATTTTGAACACACTTTAACGGGCAATGCTTTCAACGAGATCATGTTTAACAACGATCTAGGGTTCTCAAATGAATTATGCAACTCTATGACCCCTTTTTCCCCAACTTTTAATGGTAGAGGTTTATTGTCTACAATTGATTTTATTCTTATTTCTTCGTGTTATAGGGAATGTATTGACAGCTTCAAAGTCTTAAAATCTCCCCTAAGCGATCATTTCCCTATCAGGATTGAATTAATGGATCCACAATTATTAGTGCACAAAAAAGCTGAGGTTACCACTGAAAACCTAGAAATTATTAGGCAAAATGGATATGCCATAAAATGGACTAGTGTGGTTCCCGAGCAGTTTCTTAGTAACCTAATTAACGCTTGTAGTACAAATATTGATGCCTGCTTGGACCTGGCAACTAATGACCCAGACATTATTAGTAATTTTAAAGAAATAACTGACTGTATAAAGAGAAGTCTATGGGTAAATGCCAAGGAACAGAAGGTCCAAAGGAAAGCTGGAGGCTGGTTTAAATCAGCATGCAGTAAGGCCCATAAACAACTAAAATTGGCCCTGCATAAGCCAATTAGAAACCAGGCCCTGATAAGGGCTCTACGTAAGGAGTATAAAAATGCACTAAAAGTCCAAAGGCAGATGATAAAGAGGGAAGCATGGGTCGCTATTATGGAGGCCTCAGAATCAAAGAATATGATCGCTTTTTGGAAAGCGGTGAATGCCCCTTTTTTCAAAGATAGTACAAAGGCTCGCATGGAGATAGCCATCACCGAGGATGAATGGGTTGAGCATTTTAAAACAGTCTATATCCCAGCAGCAAGCAATACTGATATAGCGAGAGAATCTATGAGCAAGGGTCAAGATATGGAAGGGTTGCAACTTAACTTCTCACTGGAGGAGATAATTAAGGGTATTGCGACCAGTCGTGGGGGAAAGGCACCCGGCCCGAAGGAGTCCCTGTGGACATTTTTAAGAATAATATGCTGCTCTGGGCACCTTTGCTGACTAGAACTGTAAATGATGCTTGCTCAATAGGGCTGATTAGTACTTGGTACAAGTCGATCATAATCCCCATTTTTAAAAAGGGAGACAGAGAAAGCTGTGTGTGCTATCGGCCCATATCTTTGCTTGACTCCACCATCAAAATTATTGGTAGAGTCATCTTAGATAGACTGCACAAATGGGCAGAGGAACACCATATTATCAGCGACCTTCAATATGGGTTCCGTGAAGGAGTGGGTACCACTGAACAAGCACTAAATCTATCTATATTGATTGAGAAATATACTACAGCAAAGGGAGGTAGACTATTTTTAACTTTTTTAGATTTGACATCTGCTTTCGATTTTGTTAATCATGGGAAATTGTGGATAATTTTAACCCGACTAGGAGTAGAAGCAAATATTATTAAATTTTTGAAAGAATTGTATAACAGAGCTAGTGCAATGGTTAGATACGGTAAAAATGGGGATTGCACAAGGGAGTTCAGTGTTGCAAGGGGCGTGAGGCAAGGGTGTGTCCTTGCTCCATTTTTATTTTCTATTTATATAAACAATCTGGAGGACACCTTGTTACAAAACTGCACTGATATGCCAACTGCCTCAGCCCGTCGTATTCCCGTTCTCATCTATGCAGATGATGCCGTCCTTATGGCAAGGACTCCCATAGCCATGCAGGACATGATAACTTCCTTTAACATGTTCATGGCCAAACTAGAACTAAAAGTAAATTGCACGAAGACTTTTGCTATGAATTGTGGCGGTAATGTGAACCGAAGGAAAAACACCATGTTCATAGGATCAACCCCACTACAACATACCCCGACATTCCCTTATTTGGGGATTTTGAATGATCACACGGGCAAATGGGGCTGTGCGATTAAAGCTAGGAATTTACTGTTTTCTAAATCCATAATGGCTCTTAGGTCTTTCAGCAAGAAGATGGGTAGAAAGCCAGTCAAAGAGCTTTTGTATATATATAAAGCAAGCTGTGTCTCGGTGGCATTGTATGGGGCTGGAATTTGGGGCAATTCAAATGTCAGTTGCCTGCAAGTAACCGAAAATGGCTTCCTGCGATATCTCATAGCACTCCCAAATAGTATGTCCAGTTATAATTGCCATACAGAATTTGGCATTTCCTATCTGGAAGATCTAATTAAGGTGCAACCGATTCTGTTATGGTACCGGGTATGGACCACGGAGAAATGCCACTTAAACCGCCTTATTCTGGGAGATGCTCTGAAACTAGATGGGGGAAAAAGAATCAAATGGTTGTGTTATATAAAAGCCTTTTGTGGTAATATTAAGCACCCAGACTTTTTCACTGACCCTATGTCAATGTTTGACATCACCAGGAAAGCTCTGAAACAGTTAAGCCTAAATTTCCTTGAAAAACAAAGAGAACAAACAGAGTTGTTAAAAAAGACAGTAATTGCTCACCAGATGATAATTAAACCAAGGATCATCCAGCCTTATCTAAATCTCCAAATGAAGGAACAAGAAAGGTTCTTGTTGACTAGATTTCGGTTTGGGATTCTGTTTAGACTGTTGAGTTACCCTGTTATAAATGATTGGTCTAAGGAAATCTGCAAATGTCCGTGTGATAATGTTTCTACCCAATCGGATATACACATTTTATTTTTCTGCAGATTTTATGTTATACCTAGGAAGATATGGATTATGCCCATTTTAAAATATATGAAATTGAGACAGTGCCGTCCAGCGTTTTTAGCTATACAACTCCTGGAGGATATTTTCTCTGTTGCATCTGTTGTGGCCTTCCTTAAAAGCACTTTTTATCTACGTAAGACAATGATTATATGAATTCTATTATTTTAACTTTTTGGCCTATGCTTATACTGTGTATACTGTTTTCTAAGTCCAACAACAGGTCATGAAACACTTAATGGTAACTACCATTCTAAATGAGCACATTTATTTGGCGGTCTCCATTTAGAGGAAGATGACCACTGTTTCTGAATATTTTAATAATGCTCCACCAAGTTATATGGGCTAAAGATTCAGGGGAAAAACCTGTGATTGGTTCCTTCTGAAACATACTTTGCAGGATGGGTCAAGGTATTTGCAAGCACAAACGTGAAATTCCACACTGCAGTTTTAACTTAATTTGTGAAACGTGATAGCTGCTTTGTGAGTCCTTCTGAGTCTTGAGGCTGAGGAGCAGTTAAAGGATGTTTCTCCTTCTTCCCTCTGGCTGACGAGGACTTTTATAAATGCTTGGTGATGGAGATGTAATCTCACGAGGCCGGGTCACCCCCCTGCTCCCACGCCTGCCGCTGCTGACACCTGCCTCCTGCCTGCCTCCTGACTGCTGTAGAGCGACCCAGCCGCCGCTGGGCCGCCCGGATCTCCCCCGCCTCCCACGCTTGACCCAGGGACACCTCCTGCCGCCCAGAGGTTCCCGCCACTGCCCCCCTGCGGCCCCGCCCACCACCAGTCCATTGGACGGCCCGCTCCCGCCACGCAGCTGACCCGCCCACCCGGCTCCTTACTTAAGGGGTCCGCGGGGACAGCCAGGGAGTGACCACTGCGCCTCTCACGAGGCCGGGTCACCCCCCTGCTCCCACGCCTGCCGCTGCTGACACCTGCCTCCTGCCTGCCTCCTGACTGCTGTAGAGCGACCCAGCCGCCGCTGGGCCGCCCGGATCTCCCCCGCCTCCCACGCTTGACCCAGGGACACCGCCTGCCGCCCAGAGGTTCCCGCCGCTGCCCCCCTGCGGCCCGCCCACCACCAGCCCATTGGACGGCCCGCTCCCGCCACCCAGCTGACCCACCCACCCGGCTCCTTACTTATGACGCCCCCAGAGCGACCGCGCGCAGCGGGAGCACCGAATGAGCGCCGAAGGTGCGCCAAAGGTAAGCCCGTCTGCGCCCGTCCGCGCCTGGACCGCGCCCAGTGCCAGGACCCCTGGCCCCCGCAGACCCCAGCCCACCCGCCGGACATACGACGCCGCCACCCTCAACGCACTCAACGCCGGCCGAACCCCTGGATGCTACCGAGCCACCCCGAGACGCACCCACGGACCCTTCATCTGCCAGTCCTGCAAGTTCTCCTGCATCCGGACCTGCACTGCACCAGCATCCACCAAGCAGAACACCAGCAGCAACCACCTGAAGTGCATCCTGCTCAACACCCGCTCGGTCCACAGACACGCCGTCGAGCTCTGGAACCTGCTCGACACCACAGACCCAGACGTCGCCTTCCTCACGGAAACCTGGATGAACGCCTCCTCAGCGCCCGACATCGCCATCGCCATCCCGGACGGCTACAAGATCATCCGGAGACACCGCGTCAACCAGACAGGAGGAGGCATCGCCATCATTCACAGGAACACCATCCGCATCACGACCAACACCGACGATACCATCGCACCCGCCGAACACCTGCACTTCCAGATCCACGTCAACCCCAAGACCACCCTCCGCGGCACCCTCATCTACAGACCCCCGGGACCACGGACACAATTCAGCGAGGACATCGCCGACTTCATCAGCCCGCTCGCCCTCCCCTCAGCCGACTACATCCTCCTCGGGGACCTCAACTTCCACCTGGAGAACAACGACGACCGCAACACCACCACCCTGCTGGAAAACCTCGCAAACCTCGGACTCAAGCAACTGGTGACCACCCCCACCCACCTCGCCGGACACACACTCGACGCCGTCTTCTCATCCAGCAAAGACATCGCCTTCAGCCACGCCACAGGACTCCACTGGACGGACCACAGCTGGGTCCACTTCACCTTCAGAAGAACGACGAGCCACCACCACCAGCAACAGGTTGCCCGAAGAAGCTGGAACAAGATCACAGCCGACCAGCTCGCCGCTTCCCTGAGTCAGCACCCTCCCGCCAGCTCAGCGAACCCCAGCCAGGCCGCCGACAACCTCACGAAGTGGATCAGCAACTGCGCGGACGAACTCGCCCCTCTGAGGACCCCGCCCAGCAGACCCGGCAGCAAGAAAGCCCCATGGTTCACCGACGAACTCAAGAGCTCCAAGAAGAACTGCCGAGCCCTCGAGAAAGTCTGGAGAAGGGAACCAACACCGGACAACATGATCACCCTCAAGCTTGCCACCCGGAAGCACCACCAACTGATCCGCGCCACCAAGAAAACTGCATTCAAGGACCGGCTGGACAACAACGCACACAACTGCAAGGAACTCTTCAACATCGTGAAAGAGCTCTCCAACCCCAACGCCGGAAACAACGACATCACCCCATCGCAAGACCTCTGCAACTCCCTCGCCTCCTACTTCCACAACAAGATCGCGGACATACACAACAGCTTCAGCATTCAACCATCGCACACAACGCCCAAAACAACGCCGCCCACCACCACCCTCCGCGCCTGGACTCCGATCAGCACCGATGACACCATCCGCATGATGAACTCCATCCACTCCGGATCTCCGACCGACCCCTGCCCTCACCACGTCTTCAACAAGGCCGACGCTGTCATCGCACCCCACCTGCGGGACATCATCAACACCTCCTTCGACACCGCCACCTTCCCGGAGAGCTGGAAGCACGCCGAACTCAGCGCTCTACTAAAGAAACCAACAGCGGACCCCACCGAACTCAAGAATTACCGCCCCATCTCGCTCCTCCCGTTTCCAGCCAAAGTCATCGAGAAGACCGTCAACAAACAGCTGTCCGCCTTCCTCGAGACGAATGGATCCCTCGACCCCTCACAGTCGGGCTTCCGAGCCAACCACAGCACCGAGACCGCCCTCATCGCTGCCACCGATGACATCCGAGCCCTGATGGACAACGGAGAAACAGCGGCCCTCATCCTCCTAGACCTCTCCGCGGCATTCGACACTGTCTGCCACCGCACCCTAGTGCAGCGCCTCAGCAACGTCGGAATTCAGGAGAAGGCACTGGAATGGATCATCTCCTTCCTCGACGGAAGAACACAGAGAGTCCGTCTACCACCGTACAAGTCAGAGGCCACCGAAGTCATCTGCGGCGTCCCTCAAGGATCCTCGCTGAGCCCCACCCTCTTCAACGTCTACATGAGCCCCCTCGCGCCCATCGCACGCCAACACAACCTGAACATCATCTCCTACGCCGATGACACCCAGCTGATCCTCTCCCTAACCAACGACCCCGCCGCTGCCAGAGCCAACCTTCACGAAGGGATGAAAGATGTAGCCGAGTGGATGACGACCAGCCGCCTGAAACTGAACTCAGACAAGACGGAAGTCCTCATCCTGGGCTCCTCGCCCTCCGCCTGGGACGACTCCTGGTGGCCCCCCGCCCTGGGCACCGCACCCACACCGACAGACCACGCACGCAACCTGGGCTTCATCCTGGACTCCTCCCTCTCCATGACCAGACAAGTCAACGCCGTCTCCTCGTCATGCTTC
The DNA here is from genome assembly GCF_964261635.1 of Lissotriton helveticus. Lineage (NCBI taxonomy): Eukaryota > Metazoa > Chordata > Amphibia > Caudata > Salamandridae > Lissotriton > Lissotriton helveticus. Next base: position 332,812,563 of record NC_136063.1, on the reverse strand, counting down.
AACATCCTGCGCATGCTACGGAAGATCTTCCGGTGGATTCCCACCGAGACCAGGAAGACGGTCACCCAGGCCCTCGTCACCAGCCGACTGGACTACGGCAACGCCCTCTACGCCGGAACCACCGCCAAGCTCCAGAAGAGACTCCAGCGGATCCAGAACGCCTCAGCCAGACTCATCCTCGACATCCCCCGACGCAGCCACATCTCCGGACATCTGAGAGACCTGCACTGGCTCCCCGTCAACAAAAGAATCACCTTCCGTCTCCTCACCCACGCACACAAAGCCCTACACGATCAAGGCCCGAGCTACCTCAACAACCGCATCAACTTCTACGCTCCCAAACGCCACCTCCGTTCAGCCAGTCACGCCCTCGCCGCCGTCCCCCGCATCCGAAGAACGACAACAGGAGGAAGGTCCTTCTCCTACCTGGCCACCAAGACCTGGAACTCCCTCCCGACCGACCTGCACCTGACCCAAGACCACCTCTCCTTCAGGAAGAAGCTGAAGACCTGGCTGTTCAAGCAGTAGCAGCACCCCCCCCCCCCCCAAGCGCCTTGAGACCCTCCGGGTAAGTAGTGCGCTCTATAAATGTCCGTGATTGATTGACTGTGGTCGTAAAGTACTGAAGATTACCAACCGCCAACAGGACATCAGAAGCTATTGGAAACCCGAAGCGGTCCTGAGCATTCTCCCATTGATGACCCTATTACAATGTGCCATATATTTGGGTGCTGTGACCCCCGGCCCCTGTCCAGGGACCGCCATGCTGCCACGTGGCGGAAATGAATACCCACGTGGAGCTCATTTGTTCCTTGTAGGCTCCAGTCCCTGTATTTGCAACCAGTCAGTGTGCTTGCAGCTGCATGCAGACATTTTACTTAGCACTGAGACGAATAGAGCAATGCAAAACCCTGGCCAGCTTTTGAAGATGCTGAACAAACACGCCTTTTCACCGAGACCATTTAGCCTTTATACCTGATCTCATATTTCATAGAAAACTGGCCTTTATGTGCACACCCGACAAAGTATGACTATCTCTTCATTTTTAATTACTTTCTGAAACACAGAGATGGAAAACGTTCCTCTGGGGGAGAAGATAATTATGGGTCTGCTTGCAATGATGTGAAAGAAGACATCAACTCCTCACAGTTCAAAGTGTACAGGTCTTTGTAGGAAAGGGAATTGAAACAAGAAAAATATTTTGCAGCCAAGATAAATAAAGACCCCCTCAAGGCACCCAGGCTTAATTATCAGGCGCATTCTGTGTTTTGGTGAGATGTATTCCACAATGAGGCTGAGACACAGTCAAAATACTGCAGCTCTGAAGGACGGAGAGAAAATAGAGTTTTCACCTTGACAGAGCTGATGGTATAAAAGGATAGCGAACAAAAAATATTGAACAACCTTCATAAAAAACACAATAATATTTGACTGTGGTGCTTTTGAGCCTTACCCATGTGAAAAGTTTCAGCCACATCAGTTCCCCAGTGGGCAAGCTGGCACATATTTAAACTTCTGAATTCAAATTACATGTTTTCACAAAATATCAATTAACTCTTAGTTTTTCAAGTTATGATAAAATAACCAGGGACCAGTTTGATTTCACAATTTTAGCATCTTATTCCATTTCCAACTGGATTTGTCAGTAAAGCAAGGCGGAAAGCTGCAGTTAACCATGGTGAGTGTAGAATCCGAACTTTTCATTTTCTGCTAATGGGCTAATTTGGATAGCTGACAAAGACATTAATATTGAATATTTGAGAGCATCATGGGGGTTATTTACCAAGCTTCTTGTGCCACTTTTGCGTCATTTTTTACATGGGAAAAGTGACGCGAAAGTGGTGCAAGGGGCTTGTAAATAAGCCCCCATGTATTTATATACAAGCGTACTACCAATTAACATGTAATCATAGTAAGCTATTTTTTGGAACCTTTATCGCCGTACTGATTTAATCCAGGTTTGACTGATTGAAGATAAGAATTTGTTAGAAACAAGAGAAACAGAAAATTCTGAAAATAACTCTGCAAGCAATATAAATGACAATTCCAAGGACCGGGTACTTAACCTGTGGTCAGTAAGGAAATGCCATGCAGGCAGTTTACTCTAGTGCTTAATTCATAAAAGATTAGGTCGTGGGGCTCAAAATGTGCTACAAGCCATTAAAAAAAGTCGTGAAGACTCCAAGAGCAACTCAAATGGGGAGTCAAAACATCCCCTTCATGCTGGCAGACTCATGCAGCTCAGCAAATGGGGAACACGTACTTGTAGACATAGTCCTGCACACTGCTAAAAGCAGAAGTACTGGAGAGAGCATAACACAATTGCTTAGTGACTGCCTGGGGTTGTGACAGCAAGGCATATGACGACATCACGGTTGTAATGAACCTTACACATTCATCATGACTAAACAAGGGCGGCCACGCAGTCACCCAGTTAGGATATTTATTTGGAATAGTTATCGGATATCCCTAGGGAGGGAGAAAACATTTATATTCCCGGCGCTGTCAATTGCCGGGGCTGAGCACAGGAAAACACCGGCACAAATTAAGCACTGGCTTACCCTACAGAGGATGTAGATTCATAATACAGAAGGGGCCACGGGGTGATGCCCCTTTAGATGTCAATGTAGACTGAAAATGAGAGTTCTGTTACTTTATTCAGGCCATCCCATAGCAATGCCGAGGGAATGTGCACATACTGAAAGGTGACCTTAAGAAATGATGAAATTATGAATATCTGTCATCCTTGAGTGAGAGTCCTTTTGCTAAATCCACCCAATAGGAACTGGTGTTGAGCATCACAGGGATACGAGTTGTGCTCCAGGTCTTCATAGATAGGGGTGCAATAGTACAGGCCCTATCCTGCAGCTGGAGTCATGCTAATGTGAATGCACAACCAGTATGTTATAATTTGCTGTTGTTGTAATGCATCCTGTGCAGATCTCCCTTGTTTCCTGCTTTGTTCAGCAACATGTGATGTCATGGAATGTTGATGAGTAACTGGGGGTAGGTTAGCAGTTAGATAGAATGGGCAAAGCAGAGAGGATGCCACTCCTGGTGGCGTACTTTATTATATAACCTGTAACCAGTGGTTGCTCCTCCGCAATGGCGGAGCAGCATCGCCCAACTGCCTGGCCCAGAGCCATCAAACAAAAAATAAAAAGATGCTCTAGCATCGTTTTATTTATTTCTTTTTCTGGTTCTGAACCAGCTTGTACATGCATGGGTGGGGCATGGGAGGGGGAGAAAGAGTGCTTGTGCACTCCCTAAGTATGCATATGCTTTGGCCGACCGTCTCAGGCCGACCAAAACACACATGCACACATGCACATGCACACTCCGAGTGGAGCGTCTTTCCTGCCCATTAAGGCCTATCCCTGGGCTCCTCTGCATCACAGGGATTAGATGGGAGTCTGTCCCAGGGGCTGCTGGGACCAGGAAGAAGCCAGCAGGAGCAAAGAGATGCAGAAAGTGGCTGGCGGCATCAGGTACATTTTTTAAATTGTTATTAACATGTCCTTGTCCCCCACCCCACACGCTCCCCCGTGCTCCCGCCACCCACCCACCACATTTTGTTAGTGGTTCCTGCCACTGCCTGTAACCTCTTCAATAAACCTACAACCTGTTATTCTACATGACCTGGCTACCTGATTCCTACTTACAAAGATGAATATTTCATTACAACACTGGTGAAAACCGGAAAACAAACATTTGAGGGAAGGTTGGATGGACCTCCTGTGGTTGGAAGTAATTACTGATTTCAAAATGGTTGTTTTTATTGAGGTCAAACTGCATAAGGGAAGAGTGTAAGGAGCTCTCATTCATTTTAGGAACAACTAGGTGAATAAGCTCATCAAGTTGCTGTTGTGAAGAAGCTTGAAGAGGAATAAATGTTCAATATGGGAGAAGGTGTTGGTTGGTTCTTATTTTTTAAGTATTCCAGAGCTTTTTCTCTCACCAATAATCAGGAGCCTCCTGAATGGCTGCAGAATGTCAGACTGGGCTTCAAGACACTTCTTAGAAGAAGCTTTTTGAGAAAAGAAAAAGTTCACAATGATATGCTGTTCAGGTGAATGTCATTATTTGTAATCCTCGAACCTTAACCTTTCATTCAACTGATCAACACCCTCTTTTACTACAATGTAAAACATCCCAAGGCCCATCGCATGTTAATGAGCCTTCCTGGGCTGCCATATGTACTCTCAGCTACATTTTGCACAGTTATCTTTCTAAAGGTAGGTGATTTCAAAACTTATATTCGTCAAATCATGCAAGTACACAGATACACATATGAAACATAATGAACCCACTCACACCCTAGTTTATACTTTATGAAATAGCGTTATACATGGGTATTATATGAAGGTCCCTTTTAAGGCATAATAAAACAAGGCAATTGTCAAAGGGCCCCCTCTAAGGTGAAGTGAGAAATGTTGGAGGAAAAGATTACCATATGCACAAAAACAGAATCATTTACATTTTAATAAAGTAGCAACAGAGTGCGCCATAATATTATCTTTTAATTTGACATCTGGGCATGCTTCAAAGAAGTTTAGCGCGCATGGCAAGACTTCCCAACCCTTGTACTTCAGGCAGTCAGTGTCAATTAAAGAAATATGCTTCTGTCTCCTTTCTCTCTCTGTCCTTCTCCCAACCTACTTTAACTAACTCCCCTCTCTTAAAGTCCCTCACACTGTTTAGCTATCTCTACATCTTTATGTACAGACCCCCTTTCCTACTATTTCAACTCTACCACACTTCTTTTTAAAATACCTCTCTCTGTACCACCACTTTCTCCCCCCTTGCACTCTCAGGGGATCCCCCCTATCTACCACTTTGTAAGCCCAATTTGCAAAATGCAATTTGGAAGTACATAACGTAGTACTCCAAACGTACTATTTACTAACTACGAAATGCAATTCATAGACCTATGGGTGGGGATCTCCACCTATGCGTTTATCTCTCCTATCTTTTATATACAAAGGTCTCAGCATTAGTGTTGCGAAGTTTATTGCAAACATGAATACCTTTTAGGAGTAACTATGGAAAGTATGGGACAGTGGTTGAAAAACAGGGAATAATTAGTAAAAAAAAATGGATGGGTGGGTTAAGGAAAACTGAGGGAGGTATTTAGATAGGGACACATTATTACAAAACGCACACCCACAACATGGTAAATACATTGTAATTCCCAAAATACATTTTGACATTTTGAAATTGGCTACAACTATTATAGTGTCAGAACAGCCTTAAATGTACTCCAGCCAAAAAGCCTTGGATTAAGTCAAGCAACATGCACGGCCAACAACTAACACTAAAACATAAATGCTAAATTGTGTGTTTGTGTGTGTGTGTGTGTATATATATATATATATATATATATATATATAGGAATCATCAGGAGGAATCTTTGACGTTTTGGTCTCCAGTGGCCAAATGATCCACAAGACCATCACCAGACCCAGTGTTGAAAAGGCCCCAAGTGGACCCAACCTAAAAAGACATGAATAAATATGAAACTAGTACGTCATAAAGAGAATCAATGTGCACCTATTGCCCATAAATTACACAGTGCTGAATATCAAGACCTCCATACCTAGCATGCCAGGGCCCTGGGTGACAATCCCACAACACAACCATGTAATTCTCCAAACTTAAATATAACTATAACTCTCACTGCAACAGGAGATAAATCCTTACCAAAGGGCAAGATCTAACTGCACCAACATCTGAACCATTAAAATAAAACCGAGACACGTGTAGGTGAATATAGCAAGTCAAGTCAAGTCAAGTCAAAGTGCTTTATTCGAGTTGATACTCATAAAAGCATGGTACACACAAAATTTTTAAAAAGGAATTACATTTTTCTGTCAAACACAATGACATAGCACTATAGGTTGTACATTAAAATACATTCAATGAAAAAGATTTTAGAATAACAGCAATTGATGAATGATAAAAAAAGAGAACGCCGGTATCTAAAAACAGTAATACAAATACAAAAAGTCAATTATTTCAGACAGAGAATAGTTAACTAACTAGCAGTCTCTATCTTAATACAAGATCGTTAATAGTTAAAAAAGCAGTAATATCAGAATCTTGGGAAACAATTTTTCAGACAGAGAATAGTTATTTAACTAGCAGTCTCTGTCTGATCGCCCACGCCCAGCCAAGATATTTCGCTGTAGCTATCAAAATCCAGGAAACTGGTCTTGTAAATATGATTCGCATAGCTACAGAACTACATGTTGTCCCAAGGTTCCTGCACATAGGTGCTAACCAGACGCGTCTTGGTGCGGCGTAAAACCTACAGGAAAACAAAAAGTGGCCCAATGACTCTTTCCCTATCCCACAAGCTGGGCAAATGTTACTGCCACCTGAACCCCATTTAGCAGTCAATGATCTTATAGGAAGTGCACCAGCTCTCAGTTGGAATAGGAGCTTCCTGTCACCTGGTTTTGAGATAATATCCCAATATGATTCCAAGGCTGGATACATTTTAGCCTCAAGGAAGTACATAGACATGGACCCAGTGCTGGAAATACTTAAGATTTTGATAGCAACATTTTCCCAAAAGATATTTTTTAAGACAAGCTTAGAGGGAAATTATGCCCCAGCAGGGTCTAGCCATAGAGAACTCAACCCTAGCTCAAACAATGTAGCTTTCAAAGAATTAAGCCAGCTTATTTTGTGAAAGCCATCAGCCTTGATGACATCCACAAAACCCGCGGCATAATGTGAGAGCTCGGAGTAGTCCAGAGTCTACGCCAATACAAAATCGGGCGTAATCTGGCCAAATCCTTGATTTGTTTCCTTCCGAGATCGTATCGGAGAGGTAGCAACGGAGTGCTTTTGGGTGTACCAGTAAGAGTCCGTAGGAATTTGTTTTCTGAGGCTTGCAGAGATGTAAGATTTTCAAAGCCCCACATTTCTGCGCCATAGAGTGCAGACCCAATAGCCTTTGCTTCATAGACCAATAGGGCTGGTTTAACAGGTTTAGTTAAGGACTTCCTGTGTTCAGAGTTAATAGCGCCCGCTAATTGTTTATGCCGCAATATAGCAATATTTAAGTGCTGACTCCACCTGTTGTTATCAGCAATTTGGATACCCAGATATGTAAATGAGTTGACTAACTCTAAAGGCCGGCCGCTCATCATAATTTTGGACTTGAAGCTGCGATTGAAAATCATAAGTTTAGTTTTAGTGGTATTCACCTCAAGTCCATGTTCCCCACAAAAATTCTCGAAGATCAACAGAGCACGCTGTAGGCCACTAGGGGTTTTTGATAAAATTAGCGTGTCATCCGCAAACATTAGTATGGGGATTTTTAGGCCTGAAAGGGAAGGAGCATCAACTGTCGCAGATACCAATCGAGAAACTACACCATTTATAAACAATGTAAACAAGGTAGGAGCCATTGAGCACCCTTGTCTAACTCCTCGTTCAACACGGAAATCCGCTGTGACCATCCCGTGGCCGCCCCACTGAATTTTTGCAAAGTTAGACTCATGGAGGCGCAATATCAAAGTTAATAATTCATCTGGGACCCCCAGACTATGCAAGACTTGCCACAGTTTGGCCCGCGGGACCAGGTCGAATGCAGCCCGCAGATCGACAAATGCAGCATACAGGCTGCACCCCCCCAGAACCACGGTCTTCCACTGTGAATATAGCAAGTTAAGCCTTTTACCAAGCAGTCATGCAAGTCAGTATAAATCAGCCAGGTTAATCTCTGTAACAAGAACCACAATGGATCTATTATGTGTGTACTATGAAATACAGATCTGCTTTGAAGCAGCTGTTCCATATTTCACTTGAAAGCACTGACCCCAGGACAGAATTAGTTCATGGCTGCCCTGGGGGCAGCACATTCTTTTGTAATATGGTGCACTGTCTCTGTTGGCCCTCGGTGTGCCTTTTGAATGGTGTGCAATGCCACAAACAGAAAAAGTGTGCCATACACATAATACAGCCCAAGCTGCCTAACACTGCTGCAGAGCTCTAAGCATAGGCACCCATCTTGGCCCTAGCTTGATTTCTCCTCTTGCACACGTTCTTCACAAACAACGCCCACAGAGCTCCTGTAGGTCAGGAATTGATTATTAAAGACATAGCTTGAAAGGGAACTAAAGGTCTTAACAACAAAGAACAGTTCCCATTAAGTTTTGTTTGAGAAGGTCAGACTGGTGGTAATGAGCATGTCTTTCTCTGCATGGAGGCAAAAATGTGAATATTTAGATTGGAGTTTAAAGAATGTACATCTCAGAATACATGATCCAACTTCCTAATAACTACTATTTTGTTCTATAGTTCAGTGTCGAACAATGCATTACCATATTATTACCATAGAGGAATCTATAGGCTAGCTTGAAGTGGTATGTGGCAGTCAACCATGTCCTCAAGCAGTACTTACAGATGGTGAAGGTGTTCTGTAAAATTTCCCAAGCACCCACTAGAATAAATTGTCTTCTGTAGCTCGGAGGTGTCAGAGTGCACATCCAGCTCCCCCCACACCATAGGTACCTCCCTGGTGACCAAGGTGAACTGTCATTGTTTTGGCCCATACTCCCTCAAGTATGATTATAGGGTGATTAGGCAAGGCAACATGGGGAATACGTGGATAACATGTGGTAGACATAAGAACAATACATGGTCAAGTATGTGTCCCAATATGTGTATGTTTCAGACACTCACCCCCAGTCATAGATCTTGTTTGAATCTATCATCGTCCTTTAGCTCACTTCGCCACCCCAGTTCAAACCCAGCCATATGCAAATCAGTCTTGACCCTGTTCCTTATGAACAGTCCAGCCTGAACTGCCAATCCAGGTCTTCCCTGGACCAGAAACAAGCATTCTGGGACCGGGTTCAGGGTATTACCCCTCATCAGCCAGGCTAGCTTGAACCATGTGGCAAAGTGAGCAAAGGACCCACATCTGGACATACCCTGCCAATTTAGGGTGAAGAAAACAAAAACGAGGAGATGAGCAGAGCACATCTGGGTTGAATCTATCATCATTCTTTAGCTCGTTTTGCCACCCCAGTTCAGACGTACACGTATGCAATTTAGTCTTGACCCTGTCAAACAAGAATCCTGGGGCCGGTTTCAGGGTAACACCCCTCATCAGCCAAGCTAGCTTGAATCAAAGTGAGCAAGGACCCACATCGGGCACACCCTGCCAAAAGTAGTCAAATTCTGCACAAGTCTCTAGTATTTAGTATATAGTTGAGGCCCAAAATGCGGGAAAACTGGATGAGAGCACAGCCACCTCTCCAACTCAGTCCAAAAAGTTTTCCACCGAGGCAAGGCCAACATTGGAGGGCTGTTGAGTCAGAATGATGATCATTGCAGAGATCTGGGAAGTTTGGTATCTGCACACTGGAGCCTCTGAAAGACATTCATGGACATGAGTTATACTATGGACAGGAGGCTATTTCCAGGTCCGAATTAGAGGCCTATCTTTGCCTCGCTCCTGTGACAAAAAATACATCAGCATTACTCTCAGTCTCTTACTCAGAGACGTAAAATTTCCAGCAGTGTTTGTGGTCATATCTTTCAATTATGAGACCAAGTTCAAGGCTCTTGTTGGGGTTGGTATACTAAACGAATTCCTTCGAACATTCTTGCCAAACCAGGAAAAGCTAGAATGATATCCATAAACTACGTACTTTGAAGATCGATGGGTAAAGAAGACCTTACTTAGGACGCAAGGATTCTGACTGGAGACCGTCCCTTGTGAGTTGGGACCAAGCAGTGGGTTGGCACAGACAGATGCTTTTGGCCCTCTTTCATTTTAATGCATCAGCTGATTGCATCTGCAGAGTGGAGCAACAGAAGCTACCTCCGTATTACCATGGCTACCACACACATGCCAGCAAGCTTAGACTCTGACCGTGCACATGAACATTATCCTCCGGAGAGAGTTGCCAAAATGAAAATGGAAGAAGGACTACTCGGGTTGGTTGGAGCAGCAAGGAAACAGCTCGCCCAGGTGTGCGTTGCAAAGAAAATGTGAGCACAATAAAACAGTATCAGAGTGGGAAAGAAATTTGAGTGACCATGAAAATCACGATGAAATCAAATGTAAAGTGACCTATAAATGAGACTGGAATTCACAATACTAGCGTAAGTGATGCAACCTGAAATGTGCCTATCAAAGCCCACAAAGAAAACCAGCAGCAGTAACAGGGGATACCAGTATGAGCCGTGGAGACACGACAGGCTGTTCTGCAGAGGAGGACTTCCAAAGGGACCGGGCATTGAGATTTAATAGAAGCAGCAATTAAGCAATGTATACAATAGCGACAAGTTATAAAATATTCACAGGAACTCTGTACACAACATCCTGGGCTCCATCATTTACAAACATTGGAAGTGGGTCACATCTAACTACTTTATATGGATGATAGCATCAGCACTTCTTAAATTAAATTCCAGGAAGCATCTCCCATCCGCTCCAGAAGCACATAATGCGTTTGCACAGCGGCGGCAGATGCTCTGGGGTCCAGGCTGAGATCAAACAGTGATTTTCATTTGTGGGGCATGGTGTAAACCCAGGCCCCTGGTGGGGAGAGTCTTCTACGGATTATTGGCACATCATAACGCAAGGTCCCTTCAGCTTTGGAGGATCTCTGTATTATATTGCTTCCTCTATATGACTTATCAGTCATTTCTTTTCACAAAGTATGTTTTAATCTATTTAATATTTCATTGTAACTGCAAAATGCACATTGGCGTTTTATCTTCTGCCTCTGATGCACATACAGCATTGCTCATCCATCACAGCTCAAGGGGACTGTGTGCCTGACACGCCCCACCTTACCAGTAACATTTTAATACCATTTAATATACAATTTCCAATATATTTAGCGTAAAGAGGGACAATATACTTTTAGAAACATACGGCTTTGTAAATCAGTTTCCAAGCATTCTTTTGATTTTAACTTCTTGTGTCCCTTGGTAACAACATCAGTAAACAAAAAGTGGAAGCTTGTATCTCGCTGACAACCAAACACATGCAGCAAGAGGCGTTAAAGTGTCTTGTAGTAACCTCAGAGAAAAGCTTCCAGACAAGTAGCACATTTTTGGGTATGGGTTAGAAATGGCTTCATCTGCCTTCCCTGGCATTTTTCAGTTATTAATTACAATAAAATACAATATGACAGCGTACGGAGAGGGGTTTTGGGTCAGCCCTCTTCGGGCATTGAGGCTTCTTGCACAATTTGGATCAGGTCACTGGTAGCATTCGCAGAACAGGGGCATTGGGCAGCCCCATCAGATTCTGCTTTGGTCAAAGTACATTTTGAATCTGCCCCCAGGGAAGACATGCAGCCTTTGAGTGTCATTTAGGTTGGGTGGCAGAACTCTTCCTCTCTGTCAGTCCACAGGGGCTAGTACTGACAAGCAAAGACGTCTTTTCTGCACAGAACCACACAACACAGGACATCACTCAAACGCTTTCGGGCGGGGGCGTTTATTTGCAAGTTGTGAGTTCCTACATATTGTATTACCGTGGAGCGCAGCATCATTAGAGGGATTCAGGGGTCGAGCATCAGTTGTTTATGAGTGTTCTGTTCTCCTTCTGACCCTGGAAGCAATTTACTTCAGCCCATGAAGGAGCAAATCTCAAGGAAATGGAGGGAGGGAAGTATGTGAGCAGCCACAAACTGACGTGGTGTATGCAGGTTCACAAATAGTTCGATTATTATCACACCTTTTGAAGCCAAGCCATCATACTTTACATAGGATTTACTCCATGAAATATAAAACAAATACTTGGGTAATATTTGGCGTGGGTATAAGGATTTACAAATGTACTCCCTACATTTGTGAACCCAGCCATTTGAATAGATTTGAGGGTGTAAATCGCATTATGAACTGGGCCTTAAGCTATCACCCTTTATTATATTGCATTTTCTTGATGCCATCATGAGGTGGTTTTGGCTGCTGTTTAATATAACTATGTAAATATGCACATGATTACTCCCCCAAGCAAAAGTATAACAGGGGACGTTTCTCTTTTGGGGTATAAGGGTATCGCCTCCTCCCCATTTCCCCCTGTATTGTTAAATTAAATGAAAAAAAAATAAATATATATATATATATATAAATATATATACATTTTTTGTGGCTGTGTTGCTCTTTTATTTGATCTATGGCTGGGCCAGGTATCTCTCCATATTACAGTGAGGGCAGGGTGGTGCTTGATTGACAGCTGTAGCCTAGGCAAGTGACATAGAAGTGTGCATGTCGGGTTGGACTGATGTCTTTCCTTGTCCAGCCCAACATGCGCACCTGAGGTCTCTCCTACCAGTGAGCCAGGGGGAATCACAGCCACAGCCCCCCTCGGATTCAAAGGGAGTACTGGTTTTGCATGATTCTGCAAATCTTTGCGCTGCTCTCAAACTGTTTACTAGCTTAAACAATAAGGGAACAGTATCTAGATTGTTGTAGGCCTGTATACATGAAACAGCGTGAGGGTGGGCGGCCCACAGAGCATGGTTCATCACTGTATGACATTATTGTGAAACCGCAAAAGTTGATGCAAGGCTGCTTGAAATAAGTCTAATCACTGGCAGTAGGTCGGGGTACCACTCCAACCCATCATTCTTTTGTTCTCCATGCCACCACAGTTTGGACCCAACCATTTCCAAATCAGTCTTGACCCTGCTCCTCATGCGGACAGTCTAGCCCAAAATACCAAGCCTGGTCCTCCCTGAACCGTACCACAAGCAACCCAGGAACGGTTTTGCCCAAGTTATAGTGAAACCATGCAGTGATTGGCCATTTTCTGTTTCTTTCTCTCTCTTCCCTTCGTGCCCAGAGCCAGTGATGGCACTCTGCACAAGGGAGTAGAAGAGAGAAGTAGTATCTTGTTCTGCTGCTCCTCGGTCCCCATCAGACCACATGAGTGTTCTTGGAGCAGAGGCCCTAACTGTCAGGCAGGCTAGGCACCTTATTAGCAGCCACAAAAGTTCAAAGTACCAGGTTGGGGAGTTGTAAAAAACACACAACTCAGATGGACTAAAACTGCGCACTCCTCAGACAGTTTAAATAAATATGTGACCTGGGCAGTAACGTATATGAGGCCTGAGGCATAGTCACTGGACACAAGAGAAATTCCTACGAAGAGACCCTTCAGATTGTGGCTTTGCTCATATTTATTTTAAAGTATTCTAGTCAATAAATTATAGGTGAAGCATTAATGGGATTTTCGGAGTTGAAGCGGCGAGCAGCAGATGCATTGTTTCTTTTGTCCCCAAAAAGATTCTTGGTTTAATATCAACACATACATTCTCATGCTGGTGTGCGGTATTTAACTCACAACGGGACTGTGCGACAAAGAATGTGCTTGCAGGACTCAGAGTTATGCCATGCTCATCTCAAACTCTGTAGCATGTAGTTGAGCTGCCAACATAACTCACTTTTTTCGGGTTACTGCTTTTTTTTCTTTTCCAATCCTTACCATAAAGCAATTTCCTATGCAAGAGGTTTGTTCACAACCTCTTCAACTCACCCATAGAGAAAATTTATTGGGACAGTAAAAAGCTGGTGAAATTGAAAACAGCTCTGAAGGAAAAAACAAAGTACCATGTATGCTCGGTTCTTCAACTGGGATTAAAGCTGGGTGTTCTCTAAAAAAGAGTAAAGCACTGCAAATTAAATATTACTGAGGTCTTTTTTATGGGGTAGGAGCAATCTCAGTTGTTTTCAGACTTTTTTAGTCACTCCTGTTCTCCCTTTCACACCACTTTCCTTTGCAATTTCTTTCTGTTGGAAATGCGAGCCCGTTGTTAACCCTATATCTTTTCGAATTTTGCATTTGAATATCTCTTATGCGCTCATTTTACTCTTTGACACAGTTTTCACTCCCTCTTTTCTGCGCATACTTTCATCTCTTTCATACCTTCATCTGCTCAACTTCTGTGCCTCCCTTGTGCACACAACACACCGACTCCTGTCACCTGTAAGCATTGCATTTCATTCTCGGTTGTTACTATACATATTTTCACAGCTGTGTGGCCTCCTTTATGCAGTTTCCCATAATTGACATAATTTATTATTATGAAGGTACTCTGCAGAGAGGCAAAGTGGCCAAGGATTAAATGTACATATAGAGTGTGCACCGTTATGGCCTACTGTCATTAACACCCCTAAAGGACATGTTTTTAGATAAAACATTTCTACTGCATGTTAACTACTTTCGGAAAATATTAATCTTGAGCATTGCACTCGCTAGTGCAACAGGTGCAGTGGCACTACAGGCCATGGTTTTTAGGGGGCCCATGCACCTTAAAAAAAACTCACCCCAAACTTTTATGTCCGACCACCTTGAATTGTCACCAGCAACCACTGCTATCTATGCGCCCTCACTATGTATGCAATTTTGTACAAATATGCAACCTTTTCTAAGTATACAACCCTAGTTTGGCGGGTTGTGTTTCAGCGGTCTAAGGCAGAAATCTGTCAGGCTCATTGAAGAGCTTGACATGCAGACCTCTTTTCTCAGAGCACAGACTGCACCTTCATGCACAGTGTGGCACACATGCTACATCGTGCAGGAATTAGGGGTGAAAACCAGGGGGGCACTACATGTGCCCCTCCGCATGCACCGCCAGGAGCTAGCTCACCGCCATGAAAAGGGCAGTGGACAAGCAACTCCTACTATTCTTGGTGGTGCTGCAGCTGCACCACCAGCTGAGCAACCGCAGCTGAATCTTTGATCTTTAGCAGTCGCTGTGATCCTGTGGTGGTCTGACCGCTACACTCATAAATCTGTGAGCGGGCCTGCAGTTTGACAGTGGTTGGACCACCACCAAGGGATCGTCGGGTCATAAGAAGATCCTAAGTCTCTTTACAACCCTTTTCTGTCTCTCTGTTTTTCGAACCCTCACTATCGATTTACAAAAATATTCCCTAAAAATCATTAGCAGAAACAGTTGCCTGACACCCAACCCTGGCAATCAATCAATCAGAACATTTGTAAAGCACACTACTTACCCGTGATGGTCTCAAGGCACTGGGGGGAGGGAGGGGGAATGCTGCTACTACTCGAATAGCCACGTCTTGAGGAGTCTTCTGAAGGTTAGTAGGTCCTGGGTCTGCCGTAGGGGGATGGGGAGGGTGTTCCAGGTCTTGGCGGCGAGTTGGGAGAATGATCTGCCGCCAGAGGTCGCTCTTCGGATGCGAGGGACTGTGGCGAGGGCGAGGTCGGCAGAGCAGAGCTGGCGGTTGGGGGTGTAGAAGCTGAGTCGTCTGTTGAGGTATGCTGGTCTGGTGTTGTGGAGTGCCTTGTGTGCGTGGGTGAGGAGCTTGAAGGTGATCCTCTTGTTGGCGGGGACCCAGTGCAGGTCTCCTAGGTGGTGTGTGATGTGGCTGCGGTGAGGGATGTCGAGGATCAGGCATGCAGAGGCGTTCTGAATGCGTTGAAGGCGTTTCAGGAGTTTGGCAGAGGCTCCTGTGTAGACGGCGTTTCTGTAGTCCAACCTGCTGCTGACCAGGGCCTGGGTGACCGTTCTTCGTGTTTCAATGGGGATCCACCTGTAGATCTTGGGAGCATGCGGTGGGTGTTGAAGCAGGTGGATGAGACAGCGTTTACCTGCTTTGTCATGGAGAGGGTAGAGTCGAGAATGAACTCTACGTTGCGTGTGTGGTCAGTGGGTGTTGGGGCTGTTCCCAGTGTGGTCGGACACCAGGAGTCGTCCCAGGCTAAGGGGTTTGACCCGAGGATGAGGACCTCTATGTTGTCTGAGGTTTAGCTTCAGTCAGCTGGTCTTCATCCACTCGGCGCCGGCTTTTATCCTTCGTGGAGGTGTGGGGGTCCTTGTTGAGGGATAGGATCAGCTGGGTGTCATCGGCGTAGGAGATGATGTTCAGGTCATGTAGTCGGGTGACGTGGGCGAGCGGTGCCATGTAGATGTTGAACAGTGTTGGGCTGAGGGATGAGCCCTGAAGTATGCCGCAGATGATATCGATGGTTTCAGAGCAGAAGGGGAGGAGGCGGACGCTTTGGGTTCTGCTGGAGAGGAAGGAGGTGGTCCAGTCCAAGTCCTTCTCTTGGATCCCAGCGTCGTGGAGGCGTGTGCGTAGGGTGCAGTGGCAGACCGTGTCGAAGGCGGCTGACAGGTCCAGCAGGATGAGGGCCGCAGTTTCTCAGTTGTCTAGCAGGGCCCTGATGTCATCGGTGAAGGCAATGAGGGCAGTTTCGGTGCTGTGGTTGCTGCAGAACCCGGACTGGGACGGGTCCAGGATGCTGTTCTCCTCGAGGTAGCGGGTCAGTTGTCTGTTGATGGTCTTCTCAATAACCTTCGCAGGGAACTAGAGCAGGGAGATGGGCCGGAAGTTCTTGAGGTCCTTGGGGTCAGCCTTGGTTTTTTTGAGTAAGGCGTTGATCTCTGCGTGCTTCCAGCTCTCCTTGAAGGTTGCTGTCTTAAAGGAGATGTTGATGGCTTTCCGGGAATCCTGTGCGATGGTGGTGCTGGCTTTGTTGAAGATGTGGTGTGGGCAGGAGTCCGACGGAGATCCAGAGTGGATGGTATTCATGATTTTGATGGTGTTGTTGTCGTCTATGTTGGTACAGGAGAGCAGGCAGTTGGTGCAGATGGTGGCTGTGGGAGCGGAGGTCTCAGTGGTTGTTGGGGCGGTCGTGGCGTTGAAGCTACCGTGGATGTCTGCGATCTTGCGATGGAACAAGGTGGCAAGGGAGTCGCACAGGTTTTGCGAGGGTGGGATGTCATTGGTGTTGGAGCTGGAGAGTTCCTTCATGATGTTGAAGAGCTCTTTGCTGTTGTGTGCGTTGTTGTCTAGGCAGTCTTTGAAGAATGCCCTTATGGCAGATCTGATCAGGTGGTGGTGTCTGTGGGTGGCGTTCTTGTGGGCTGCGAAGCTGTCCGGACTCCGTTCACAGTGCCATTTCTTTTCTAGCTTTCGGCAGCTTTGCTCGGAGGCCTGGAGGGGTTCAGTGAACCAACTGGCTTTCTTGCTGGTGTGACTGTTGGAGGGTTTCTTGATCGGGGCGAGGGTGTTGGCGCAGTCGTTGATCCACTGTCTTAGGTGTTGCGGGCAGCGGTGTCGGGGTCGGTGGGGTCGGCCGGTGAGTTCCGGACGAGGGAGGTGGTTAGCTGGTCCTAAGTAACTTTGCTCCAGCAGCTGAGGGGGATCGGTTGGGTGTGGTGGTGGGTTTCCGGAAAGGTGAAGTGGATGCAGCGACAGTCGCTCCAGTGGAGTTCGGTGGTGTGGTTGAAGGAGACGTGGGCGCTTGCGGAGAAGATGGGGTTAATCGTGTGGCCGGCAGAGTGGGTGGGTGTTGTGACGAGTTGTTTGAGTCCGAGGTTGGCGCGGTTGTCGATCAGTGTGGTGAAGTTGGTGTTGTTGTTGTTCTTGAGGTGGAAGTTCAGGTCCCCAAGGAGGATGTAGTCTGTGGAGGTGAGGGCGTGTGTACTGATGAAGTTGGCTATGGCGTCCTGAACTGTGGTCAGGGTCCGGGGGGTCTGTAGATGAGGGTTCCTCTGAGGGTGGTGTTGGGATCGGTGTGGATCTGGAAGTGCAGGTGTTCGGTGGTGCTGAGGGTGTCGTCGGTGTTGGTCAAGACTCTGAGAGTGTTCCTGTGGACGATGGCGATACCTCTACCTACTCCGTTGGTGCGGTCCCTGCGGGAGCCTTTGTAGGTGGATCACTGAAAAATTATAGAATACAAAAATATAAAATACTAAAAATATCGAAGTAAAAATATAGAAAGCCAAAATATCAAAGTCCTATCTACAAAAAGGTAAGTGCAAAAATATTGAGTCCAAAATATCGAGAAAAAAATATATAGTCAAAATATCGAATTTTTTTAAATGTCTTAAATGTAATTTAAAATTAATGAAATAATAACTATAAATTACTAAAACATACTTAAAAATACTTAAATAACTTTAAAAGTATTACAAAATTAATTTAAGTTAAAAAAATAAACATACAATATAATGTTTTAATACATATATATATATATATCTATCGATAGATAGATATTACCTACTGGCGGTCGCCAGTAGGTATATATAGTTAGGATTTTTTCTCTATGGGTTTTTTGAAAATTCTATGTCTAATAACTTTGCCGTTTGTGGACGGAATTGGCTGAAATTTTCAGGAAAATGGCACATTTTGTTTCTGAGCAGCCTTTGAAAATTTGGGGGGGGTTCGTCAAGGGGGGGCCGAGAAAAAAGGGGGGTCCCAAAACGCGTTTTTCCCATGTTAATTTCCATAGGGCGGTTGGCCTCACTTTTAGCCCGAACGGCTGAATGGATTTGCACGAAACTTGGCAAAATTGTAGGGACTGGTAGCCCGATGTGCCTTTTGTAGGTCTCAATATATGTGCTCCAGTGGATTTTGAGAAATTAACGTTTAAAAAAAGATATATATCTGTAAGCGCGGACCAGGCAGCGGTCTGGTTCGCGGACTTTTCGCGCAACGGAGCTTTGTGAAGCGAAGCTGATTGGTTCTCCGGCGTCTGTCAACATTCCAAACAGTCCGTAGCGGCCGCCATCTTGTCTCTCGGTAGGATCGAGAGACAAGAGGAGGCGAAAGCGAAGGGGCAAATGACCATAAGGGGGAATAGTAGATCCTCGCTGACCCCCTAGGTTTGATGTGGAGGTTTTAAAAGGGCCCCGCGGGGCAAAAAAAATAATAATAATAATAAAACGGCTGAATGGATTTGCACGAAACTTGGCAAAATTGTAGGGACTGGTAGCCCGATGTGCCTTTGCTAGGTCTCAATATATGTGCTCCAGTGGATTTTGAGAAATTAACGTTCAAAAAAAGATATATATCTGTAACAGCGCTCCGCTTCGCGTACTTTTCGCGTTACGGAGGTTTGCGAAGCTGATTGGTTTTTCGGCGTCTGTAAACATTCCAAACAGTCCGTAGCGGCCGCCATCTTGTCTCTCGGTAGGATCGAGAGACAAGAGGAGGCCAAAGCGAAGGGGCAAATGACCATAAGGGGGCATAGTAGATCGTCCCTGACCCCCTAGGTTTGATGTGGAGGCTTTGAAAGGTTCTCGCAGGGCAAAAAAATATATACCGTTTTTTTAGTTTTTTTGCGTGGAGTGCGCTCGGTTCGCGAACCGGGAAGCGTTCTGGGGAGCGTACTTTCTTGAAAATTAGTGAAAAAAGTTAGAGTACAATAATAATTGTGAGTGATCAGATGTAGGGTAGCTCTGAGAAGAGCTTTTGGGTTTATGGTACATTTAGGTACTTATAAGTAGGTACCAATGCACATTCTTAAATTCAGAGTGAAAACTCTGTTGCCCTCATCTGAGAAGTGAACTCCATCTCCTCTGTAGATATCTTGCATGTAGTAACGCAAGTTATTGTTGTACAGGGAGCCCATTCCATGGTCTCTCATGTAAGCTGAAACAGATTTGTTTACATGCTTCCTCGATTTCTCAATTTGTGGACAAAATTGGTTCGACCACCTCCATTTCTGTCTTTGGCATATATTTGAATATACCAAGGCAGTCTGAGGAAAAAGTGCCATCAATTGCTCAAAGGTGTCCTTTAAAAGCATTTCCAGACCTACCCCAGTCAAAGTGCCCAAATCATTACCTCCACAGTGCACAATTAACAGGTCAGGTTTTGGCAAATGCATAAAGGTTTTCACCAATGGTATCAATTGGTGACATTTTAATCCTCTGTGGCCAAACCACTTAATTTCCACATCTTGTAAATTGAGGTTAGGTAAATTCCTGTTTTCAGCGTACCTTTGAGCCCAATAGATGTAGCTATGTCCAACAATCCAGACAGAAAACATGGCGAGAGAAGGTTCTCCTGCAGTCAGATGAAGTGTGGCAATGAAATGGCAGTTGAAAAAATGAGAGTGTAAAATGAAAAAAACTGAGGAGTTTCTGTGTTAATGAAGCAGTAAGAGTGATTGGTGGATTTTGATTGCTGAAAACAGAAAGTTAGTGTGCATGGATGAGTTCGTTGAAAGATGTATTTTGAGTGGCGAAGAAAAAATCATTAAATGAAAGAATGCTTTGGATATGCAGGTGCACTGAGAGTTCAGAGTTCAATTGCAACATTGTTGTGTGAGAGGTCTTGCAAGAGGTGGTTGCTATGCAGAAAAAGCAGAGAGGGGGCAGAGGGGGGAAGGGTTTTGCTTTGAAAAAAAGTGAGGGAAGAGTTTTGATTGGGTGACATGAGAGATCTGTGTGAGGAATTACAGCATTTCTGTGCTTTTGATAGCTGCAGACTCTGGAGTGCATACCTTTTGCTCTGCTGAAGACAAATTGGTGTGTTTCTGAGACTGTTTTGAAACTCAAAGTACTTGCTAAGGTGAGAAAAAATTTCTTTAATTTAGATAGAAAATAGTGTGCTTTAAGGAGAAAATTATGAAGAAAGTTGTGTTTTTCAAATGTTGCTTTGTCTCAAGTGTTTCACAAATAGATTTTGTTTGTTTGAGAAATTGTAATTGGAGAAAATGTGAAGTATTAGTACTGACAGGGCTTTTATGTGCATAGGAGCTGTGGAGTGTTTTCAAATTATGACTTGTAAATCGTTTTTGAGAAAAAGCAATGGTTTTAATATTGATGAGAAGGACATAATGGTGTCTGCTTCTTTATAAGGTAATTGAGAGTCTTTCCCATTTCAATGTAAGAAGTTTGTCTGTGGAGCAAATTGCTTGTAAATATGCTCCCACCTGTGCATGGCAAATTTAGATTTTGAATGTTTCCGTTACATAGGCATGTTAAAGGTGACTGAAACATGCTGCAAAGGCAATCAAAAAATGCTTTTATGTGTCTTAAGGACATTTTAAGTCATTTCCCCATGTGCAGTGTTTTCAAATTATGAGTTGAAAATCGTTTTTGAGGTAAAGGAATGTTTTCAAAATTTATGTGCGCCATATGACCCCAAATTTTTTTTTCAGGGGTGCAGCAGGGTGTTCTTGAGATACCCCTGCACCGTCGGAAAAATTCGTAATTTGCGATGAGGTAATTGCTAATCGCAAATTGCACCTTCATTCCTATGGGCCTCCTGCTGCATGGAAATGAATGGGTAATCTTGCTGAAATGCAAAGTCGAATCTGTATTTAAAAGGGTCTGCACCTCTGTACGGGTGTTCGCTATGTGAAGCACGAAAGTTTCACGGGCCGAACTCAAGGCCACCTCTCTCTGAGACAAAAGAGCTCTTATTCTTGCCATGCTGTTGAAATGTGCTCCCAAGGTTGGTATTTGTGGCCAGATTGAAAACTCCCTATGTTCATGTGTGGGAGGAAATAGAACATTTCTGCAGCAAATAACCCGTTCATTTACTGTTACGATAAAATGAATACTTTTAATTAACCCAGAACAATCTTCATTATTGAGCATCAAATAACTACCATTTTCCAAGAACTTGAACGTGGGGATGATAGCAGGAACTGGCGTGCCTTGCAACACGCAAGCCATATTTGGTCGGTGTTTGTTGCATGAACCGTGTAACTGTCTGTGCCTACACATTAGTGAATGATCTGGCGTCTCAGTGCATTCCTCTCCATTCAGATAAAGTTCTTGATCATCTTTGAAAATCTGTATGTGTATGGAAGCGACCAGACTTGATGAAGAAAACCACTACCTAAAGGTTAATAACGACCTATTGGTATATATTTCATACAATTTGAAAACTTATATAAAGCAAAAGGCAGCGTTATTAAACCGTGGATAAGGCACGTTGCCAAAGCAGTCAACCTTTTGGATTTATACTGGAAATGTTAAAGGAAGAATTACGGAGTAGGGCCTGTAAATCTTTAATAGACAACGAGTAAAATTACTCCAACCATCGTATTCCTCTAACTTCGGGATAGTAGGGGTGTTTAATTTTTTTAGAAGTAGCCAATCCAAAGCATTTGGTCTGGGAAATTGTTTCATTCACAAACAACATATGTTTTGGGATGAGACATGCACGGTGGAAAGCCTCAGTGCCTTGTACCTGCCAGGTTCGTGAACCCCAAACTGATGTAGATCCTGGATATTTTTACTCTGTATTACGTTAGCATGGTCTCATTACTGGTTTAAACGCCATTTTTCCTTTTTTGTAACTTCTGCACACGACACTTAGTTGTTGCTTTAGCTTTCAGCCTACCTGCGTCAAGATCTATGCCTGCTTCAAGCAGGCGCAGGGTTTTGATGTAGCTTTGTCCTATCTGATTGTAAATGCGGCACACCGTGGGTGGCAGAGCAGCGGTGCACGTTAACTGGTGCATCCCTGGGGATGTGCTAGTTAATATAAATCTGCCCCTTTACATTTAATTATGTGCAGGGGACACAGAGTAGGTGAGGTTTATCCAAGGTTAAGAAGAGATGAGTCCTGTTCAGTGAAAAATTGAAGATAGGCTTCAGTATATTATATACTTAAGTAGTGTGTTAAGTTTTTGATGACTGTTATTAATTTACTGTTGGGTAATAGTGGTTAATAACATTTTTTATTATATTTTACCACAGATTCAACTGCACATTATTTCAAGATTTTAGGATGCCTAGCAAAGAAAGAGTAAGAAAGGCTGGAAAACGTCAAAGACAGCAGGAGCATGGAATATTGCAGCAGTCCTCTAACAAAAAGATTTGTCAAGTCACCAAGAAAGCACCGGGTAAGAGTCGAAAAACAGTCATAAGAAATATGTGTAGTAAAAAAAATATTACTACAGAAAATGTTTCACTCCAGAAAAGGAGACCGAATTCAAATGGTAAGGAAAGGCCAATGAGAAATGTTACTGCTAGAGTAAGAGATAACTCTATGCATGAAAGTAGAAGGAAACAACAGTTTAGGGATATTCGTAAACGAATGTTCCGCAACAGGATAATTGGGAATTTGTTAAAAAATATTAAGAAAGGTCAGCAGAAAGTGGTTTTTTATAAGAGAAAAAAAATAGTTGAGAAAGTTATTGATCAGGCCTTTGAAATTAAACGTAAGTTATTTATTTTGACAATCAATAGAATTAGGAAGCTAAACAAGGTAATTTATGATTTCAAAAGAAATAGTAGATGGAAGAGAATAGTTAATCGTAGTAATTTTTGTGAAGTTTTTTCTGGAGAATGGATGCATAGTTCAAGCTCTGAGGCATTTTTTAATGAGGAGAGTTATTTCCAGGATAATGATTTGGTGCATGCAGTTGACACCAGTGGTCGAGCTTATGAAGTGAAAGATGGTTGTCCAGTTGAAAAAGAAAAACTTGTGAGAACAGAGATAGAAGAGGTGTTAGGTAATGAGGTTTTAGGGAGACGTCCTAAGGGTCCTGTGTACACCTGGAAGTGTAGTAGTATTTGCAGTGTACGACAGGATTCCATCAATTTGCTTTGTGATTTTATACGGTCATTTAGTAAGAAAAGTTTGAAGCAGAAAATGAAGTTGTTGCAAGAATTAGATCCTTGCAGAGTGAGAGAAGTGATAGGTTTGCATGGTCATTCACTGGCTTGTCTTTCCAGGAGAGTATGCCAGAGTGTTTTTCATCATTTCAGGATGCTAGCAGTGCATCATAATAAAGTGAGGAAATTAGTTAGAATGTTGTATTATGCTAAGAGTCCAGCAATTATGCTAAAACAATTATGCGCTGCTCTTTTGCATGGTTCTGAAATAGATGTGAAAAATATATGTGAAGAAATTGAGTTTTGTTACTTTGGAAGTAAAGAGGAGAATGTTGAAATTGACCAAGAAGAAGAGAGTAATGTGGAAGATAGTGTACAGGTTTCCAGTACAGATAATTTCCAGAGGGAAATTGCGACGTTTGAGGTGAAATCAAGTGAGAGGCCAAATTTCACTTGTGTGTGTTGTCGACGCACTTATTATAAGAATCAGACTAAGTTAGTGGATTTATATGGAAAAAGTGAAAGGGAAAATAATAGTGAATGGAAGGATTTTACAACATACTTGATGGTAGAAAATTGTTTTGATTTGGGATTGGATCAACGTGTGTGTA
The DNA here is from genome assembly GCF_964261635.1 of Lissotriton helveticus. Taxonomy (NCBI): domain Eukaryota; kingdom Metazoa; phylum Chordata; class Amphibia; order Caudata; family Salamandridae; genus Lissotriton; species Lissotriton helveticus. The sequence goes on along the minus strand of NC_136063.1, from coordinate 332,788,634 downwards.
CTTATTGTTGTAACAAATTAAATCAAAACCAGATGCCTGCTAGAGCAGTTCATAATAATCTGGAATTGGTTGAAATTCCTTCTGAATTGAAGGATTTAAATACTTATGAATCTATTTTGATTCAAAGTATCCATCCCTTTCAGGCTATTGTAAGAATGGAGCCAAAGACAGGGAAATTGCCTCCATCAGATTTACAGAGAGGATTAAAGGGAAGAGTTGTTTATTTGCCTCTAGATTTGAAGAAAAACATTAACACAATTGGAGTAGAAAAAGTGGAAGAGGAACCTCTGGTTATCTTAGTTAATGGGGTTCCGACAAAGAATAAGAAAATATGGCAAGATTTAGTAGATGTTAGGAAAGTCAAAAGGGCAACATTGTATTTGAAAAAATATAATAAATACTATAAAAATGTATATGTTGCAGAAGAGGAAGTAAGTGAGGAAGAGGATAGCGATTTGTGTGCTGGTCAAATTGAGAAAGTAGAACCCTGTACTAGTGAAGAAATATATGAACATTATAGTGTTCATCCTTTGCATTCCAAGGAAGTCATGGGGAATGCTATTGAGTTGTTTCAAATGAAACAAGCGAAAGGGAGTCCCATTAGTGTTTGGGAGGAAAGTTTGGAAGCTCGGTGTTTCCCACAGCTTTTTCCAACAGGTCAGGGAGGAAGATATGATGAGCGACCTCATCAAATTCCTGCTTCTGAATACCGGACTTTGCGATTGTATGCAGGAGATCCTAGGTTTCGACAATGCATTCCTTATTTGTTTCATCTCCTGTTTGAAAGCGATCTGTCTGGACTGTCATATGCAGTGAACCACATCTTGAAAAGTGGTATACACATGCAAAACATCTCGGCAAGTGACTTTATGGATAAAGTCAATGTCCAAGACAGTATTTTGGATTCTCACCTGATTAATCTCATGGCGTGTCAGCGTGGTACTAATGAGTACTGGTACCGTCGTCATGGTGATTTAAAATGTATGCTGAGGAACTTAGGAACTCCCACATGGTTCCTCACTTTGAGCTGTGCTGAGTATGGCTGGGAAGACTTACTTGAATTTCTACGAGAGGCAAATGCTAACGTAGAAAACATCGAATTCAAGACACCCGGAGAACTGTGCTCTTTGGATCCAGTCAATGTATGTAGGTACTTCAATCATAGATTTGAAGGTATGATGTCTTTCATCATGAATAAGAAGAATCCACCTCTTGGAGAGGTGTTGGATTTCTTCTGGAGGAAGGAGTACCAAGCAAGAGGTGCTCCTCATATACATATGTTGCTGTGGATCAAGGATGCACCTAAATTTGGAACGGATGCAGACGACTCAGTGATGAGTTTCATAGAACAGTATTCTACGTGTGCTGTTCCAAACGCAAAGGAGAAAAAAAGCCTAAGAGAAAAAGTTCTACGTTTCCAAAGCCATCGATGTGGAAAGTACTGTCGTCGTAAATTCCGGAACAAAGACAAGTTCTACACCAAATGTCGTTTCGGCTTTCCACGATCGGTGATTTCTAAAGGAAGAGTGAACAGTTTGATGTCTTCGCTGCGACATAATGTGATGAAGAAATCACCTAAAAACACATACAGTTTGAAGAGGAACGAAGAGTCTAAGTACATCAACGACTACAACCCGGTGATTTTGTCCATGTGGAATGCTAACATGGATATACAGTTTGTGGCTGATAACTGTATGGCTGTGGCTAGGTATGTGACATCTTACATCACCAAAAAAGAGAAGACAGAATTGAAGGATATGTGGGAGGACATTTCCCATGAAAAGAGCCTCAGCAAGAAGTTGTACAGTTTCAGTCTGAAGATGTTGTCGCATCGAGAAATCGGAGCTTACGAATGTTCTGACCGGTTGTCTTCAGCAAGTCTCTATGCCAAGTCCAGGAGTATCGTTTGGGCGAGTGTTGGTCTTGCTGCAACGCGTAATCGAGTTCTGAAACCTGTGCGGGAAATTGAGTATTTGGCGGAAAAGGAGCCAAACAGTACCGACATTTTGAAGAGCAACATGTTGGATACATATTATCCAAATCGAAGCAGTCACCTCGAGAATGTTTGTCTGTATGAGGTTCTGCAAAATTACATATTCAAGAGGAACATCAAAGAAGATACTGAGAAAGGAGTGTATGCTGTAATAGGAAGTGAGGGATGTCTGGTCAAGCAAAGAAAATGCCACTTGATAAACCATCGAAAATTGAGTGGCGAATCTCCTGAAAAAAAGGAGTTTTTCTATTTAGCACTTTTGCAACTTTTTAAGCCTTGGCGTGCAGAAGAGGAACTGCTTGGAGATTTCCTCTGTTACGAAGACTCTTTCAATGCTGCCAAGGAGACCATAGAATGTCCTGCTTTTCCCAAATATGTAGAAATGTTGAATGTGGAAATTGAGCAGGAAGCAACGATTGCAGCCGAGATTGCCAGAGACAGTTCTCAGGACAGTCAGAGTTCTGCTTCATTGAGTCAGGATCCACTAGGAGGACCTCTTATCGAAAATGAAGCTGCCACTGCTATGAATGAAGTGGAAAGAGCCATGGCACATGCTCAGGAGGATGCGGTTAACTTAGAAGAGTTGGAAAGACAACTCAACGTTGAGCAGAGGAAAATATATGACGAACTTACCATGCAAATTGATCATGGATTAAGTCATGATAAGAAAGAGTGCTCATGTACGTCGTTGAAGCCTGTCCGACTGTACGTGAGTGGAGAAGCGGGAACTGGAAAAAGTTTCCTTATTAAAGCAATTTCATGTTATTTGCAGGAAAGGACAGAGTCATCGCTGTCTTGTGTTGTCACCGCTCCAACTGGACTGGCAGCACATAACATTAAAGGGATTACTTTACATCGTTTACTGATGCTGCCAGTGGAGCATGACAACAAATTAGAATATCACAAGCTATCTGGAGATGCTTGTTTTGAAGTTTCAAGAGTCTTGAGGAAAATGAAACTTCTTATCATTGACGAAGTAAGCATGGTTTCCAATGTTATGCTTGCCTTTGTGCATTTGAGAATGCAAGAAGTTCTCAAAACAGAGTATGATGTGTTATTTGGTGGCAAACACATCATTGTTTTTGGAGATCTTCTGCAGCTGACACCAGTGAAAGGGCAACCTGTGTTCAAAATGCTCACGCATGAAGATACCAGGAAGTGCTTAGGGAGTATTGGCAACGTCAATATATGGTTAAACTTCAATTATGCTGAACTGCATGAAAATATGCGTCAGGCAAAGGATGAAGTTTACAAGACTATTCTACAAGATGTTAGAATTGGAAAAGTGACCGAGCATGGGAAAGAAGCTTTACATGCACGATTACTGACAAATTTATATCCAGACGAAGATGTTGTGCCTGAGAATATTTTTCAGAAAGTTACTGAGAAAAAATCTGGAATATGTTTGATGCCAACTCTTGCAGAATGTGCCAAATTCAACAACAAAATGTTGCATTTAGAAAAGCAAGAGATTGTGAAATTGGAAGCTATTGACAGAGTAGAGCATATGGGATCAACAATTATTTTGTCTGAGAATCTGAAAACAAAATTGGATTCATTAGAGAAGAGTATATCTAAAACTGCGGGTTTTGAAAAGACTCTGAATGTGTGCTTGAACTGCCGTATAATTTTAAGAAGGAATTTACATGTTGAAAGAGGTCTGGTAAATGGATCAATGGGTAATGTTGTTGATTTTGTGAAATACAGAAATAGAGATGGAATTGAATTTTTAAAAATTAAATTTGATGGCATTGAGGAAGTACAGCTAATTGCTCGTTGTTCTGCTAGATTTTTGCTTGTAAAAGACTTATATGTTCGTCGTAAGCAGTTTCCTGTTTGCTTGGCATATGCGGTGACAATCCATAAATCGCAAGGTTTAAGTGTAGACTGTGCATTGGTGAATATTGGCAGTTCTGTGTTCAAGGAGGGTATGGCATATGTGGCATTGTCACGAGTTAGGACTTTATCGGGATTGTACTTGATTGAGTGTGATGTCACAAACATTTGTGCGGATCTAGATTGTGTTAAGGAATACAATAGGTTGAGAAGAGAGTATGCGCCACATTTGCCTCAGTATCCTTTGTTTGAGAAACGTGTGGTAGGCCGGAAACGAAGAAATGTGACCAATACTGGGGAGGTTGTAGCAAAAAGACGAAAAGTTGATGAACCTGAAATTATAAGCAGAAACAAAAAGGATTCTGTTGAAGATGTTGTTGGTTTTCAATTTGAAAACAGTTCTGGTGTCAACTGCTATGCTAATGTAGTGGTTAATGTTGTCTTTTCTCTAGAAACTTTAAAAGAACAGATTGTGGTCAATTCGGATCAAAGATTTTGCAGTTTGTTAAATTCTGTGTTAGAGAAATGTAGCACTGATAGAACAAACATAGAAAGTGTGTCTGAAATTCGAAATCTGTTAGACAGATGTTCAGGCCAAACACAATTCTCTCAAAATAGTCAGCAAGATTGTCAGGAGTTTTTAATGTATATGCTTGATGTATTGCATGATGAAGGTGTAGATGTAGATCACCTGTTTGGGCTTTCTTATCAATGGCAGCATGACTGCGAGAACTGTAGGGTATCAGCTACTACTAGTGTAGACTCAGAAAGATTTATATATTTAACTTTGCCAGACAGTAAATCAGTCTCTTTTAATAAGCTAGTAAAAGCAGCTGATCACAACATGGAGTGTAGCCAATGTAAATCTGAAATGATGTCCACTTTATTTATACGAACATATGGCCAGTATGTCATTTTAATGTTCCAACGATGTAGGCCTGATGGAACAAAATTGACAACTTTAATTAAAAATTTTGTGGCTTCACAGTTGTCAATATCAGGAAGGACTTTTGTAACTGTAGCAATTATATATCATGATGGTCCTTCAATAACATCAGGACATTATACAGCTTATTTAAAGTGTAGAAATGGCTGGTCATTCTGCAATGATTCTGTTTTAATTTTCAAAAAAAAATTGCCATATGACCTTAAAAACTCTTACCTGGTGTTTTTAAAACCAAAATTTTAGGGAAAGAATCTCGGGATGTGCTCTGAGGAATTTCAAGAAGTTCTTATGGCTCCTACACTATTTGGCCTTGAGGATAAGTGTAGTACAGAGACATAACTTTTTACCATAACACTGGACGTTATTGAGAAATACGTGCACTTTGAATGAGTTCAGAAAAACTATTTCTTTTTATAAGCTAATTGAAGCAGCGAATCAAAACATGGAGTAGAGGGAATGTAAGTCTGCAATGCTGTCTACTGTTTTACATTGCTTTGTGATTAAAAGTGATGTAGAGAATTAAATAATTGTACTAGTCATAAAGGTAGTGTAAGTCTGCTTCATAGTAAGCAGTATCAGTGTGATAGGAAATGTAGAACATGATTGAGCAAGAAGGGGAAGATATTACTAGTCCAGGATTGTGTAAATGATCTTCAACATTTTAATTCTGAAAGTTGCGGAAATGCGAAAAGACGGGATTGGCTTACAAGAAATCCAAGAGTTATACATGGCTCTGACACGATTTGGCCTTGTGGAATCGTGTGGTAGAGAGCGAGAAGTCATTTATTGTATGTAACATGTTTTTGAAAACGATGGAGGTTTTCTTTCAGAAAGTGGCGGGTTGAAAGTAATAACAGCACAACAGAGTGTAAGCTGTTCATAGGACATCCTTGGCCGTCATGGAAAGTAAGTTAACTTTAAGGAGTTCTGAATTCTGATTTGTAATGTATGGGTTTTTTAAACACAATCATTTTGATTGTGTTTTTTTTTCCCCGCTGTTATATGATGAATACCTTCAAGTCACTGTTTTAGTGAAATTTGATACATTCTGAGAACAGCAAAAATAAACCATTTAACATGTATAATTAATTCTGTTCTGTTTGCATTTATGATGTACATGTAGAACTGTGTAGGAGGCATGGAGAAGGTGAGGCTCAGTGTCAAAGTTGTTGCATACAGTGCTCATATTCTACGTAGTCTTTTATATTTCATTACTTTCACTGTTTCTGACAGATCTAAAAAAATTTTTTTTAAAAGAACAGTAAGTATAAGGGAAGGAAACAGACAGTTATGTTAAAAGAAACACAGCTATAGGGAATAAACTAGGGATACTGTTACCCGCAATCCTCTGCTGATGATGTCACTGAGCATGTCATGAATGATGTAATATGTGACATCATCAGCAGTGGATTACGGGTAATAGTATCTCTAGTTTACTCCCCTATAGCTGTCTTTCTTTTAACATAACTGTCTGTTTCCTTCCCTTATACTTACTGTTCTTTTTTATAAAAACATTTTTTTGGTTCGCTTCCGGTTCGCGTACCGGGGAGCGAACTGGGAAGCGAACTAAGAGAAATAGAGGTTGGCACAGTTGCAAATATTGTACCAATTTTTTTATAACGGGGAGGTAGTTCTGAAAAGAACTTTTTTTTAAATTGTTTTTGTTGTTTTATATTTTTTTATTATTTTTCTGAACATTTTTTTTACTTTTTTTGAATTTTTCTGAACAGTTTTATATTTTTTTTGTTTTTTTTCGGAGGGGGCAACGAAAACGATTCATTGTAAAGGGCTCAACAGGAGGAAGAAAACAAAAAAAAGAATTTATTGTTTGGGGAGTTTCAGACAAACATGAGCATGATTGTTAATAGCTCTGTTGATCAGAGTGATGCTACTTTCTGCGTAGCAAATGATTCCACTGCAATGTACGCAGACTTGTTTTACTTCACGAAATCTCGTTTGTATATTTGGCACCATCTCCCTGCCCTCTGGTCCCGTTACTTCCGGTACAACAGATCTTCTGGCCATAATAGGGAGATTATCTAGGTCGTCCTGTTCCTCTTCTTCCTCTTCTTGCTGAATTATAACTTTAGCAGGTGGTCCACTCTTCCTTGGATGTGGTGGAGGTGGTGGGGAAGCACCAGCTGAAGCTAGTAAAGAAGCCATTGCTCACTGGTAACAAAGGGTCTTTCTCTCACAATGATGAAAGTCAGAGTGAGGAAAGAAGGAGGGATTTTCACCATTTGGGAAAAAAAATAGTTCTCAACCAATGAAAAGTGTTCATTTTAGATCATATGACCTAGTCTTACATCATTAGGAAACCGAAAGTGAAATAAACCAATGAAAAGTGTTATTACCAAGTCACATGACCTGCTGTGTTTACGTTACGCGCTTTGCAGGGCCTCCCGGTTTGCTTCCAGAAACCTGTGCTTTGCGACTCGGTAAGCGTACGAGTTCGCTAACGTAGCACGTCATATGACGTATCACGCGACAACGCGAAACGTCATGCGGACGGGAGGCGTCACGATGTTGTTTTCTAACGCGGCAGTTGCGGTAAAGAAACGTTTACCGGCTCGCGGTCTATTTCGCGGCATCAAGGTCAGCTAACGGGAAGCTTCCCGATTCGCGAAGCGGGAACGAAGAAAAAAAAATATTAAAAAAAAAAAATTATTCATAAACATATAAAATATATTTTTGGATTTAAAGAAGAATACATTTTACAGCTACAGATATTAGCTGTTAAAAAACCAATGAAATTCACAGAAAAAACCATAGGTTATAGACCATATATAGTTAGGAATTAGCATTTACAAAACCTTGAAAATTCACTGAAAAAACCATAGGTTATAGACCATATATAGTTAGGAATTAGCATTTAAAAAACCTTATTTTACTCACACAAAACCATTGAAATTCCATATATAGTTAGTTGCACTAACTATATATCGCGCACCCGTAATCCACTGCTGATGATGTCACATATTACATCATTCATGACATGGTCAGTGACATCACTGATGACATCACTGATGACATCTCAAATGACATCACTGATGATATCTCATTTGACATCAATGGTCACATCAATGATGATATCATTAATGTGACAATACAATGCATCTCCTCACACTTTAATATAACCTCTGTTACACCCAGTGTTAAATACAGAGTATAATTTTTGAAACCATTGACACACCAATACTAGTTACTACATACCCACTCACTGATTCCTACGTCTACACACACATTCACTCATTCACCCATACAATCATTCATACATACAATCACTCATCTTTACAACACTATCATATGCACTCATACACCTATACAGACACTCACACTCTGCCACTCATCCATGGAGTTACTCACACACCTAGTCAGTCCTGTAAAGAATCAATCACAGTTCCATTTTCTAATCTACACAGTTAAACATAGAGTACCTTACATTTTAAAACATATACTAACACATACTTACTCTCTTATAGAATCACTGATACAAGTACACATTGATCTGCACAGAGTCACACACCTCCCAGCCAGTCATACACACACTCAGTCTCCCATACAAATACTTGTGCAACCAATCAATAACCCATATAGCTACTTATATAGCTACTGATCAACACATGCAGCAGCTTGCACAACAACAGACATGCTGATGCACACTTTCAGACAGTTTAGTCACTAACCCGTGCATTTAGTAAGACGCATTTAATCACTCACTCATACAGTCAATCACGCACCTACTAAAACCTTCATTGAGACACTTATACATCCACTCATTCTTCAATATGTAAAACATATTTAAACTTTACAGAAACACATAATCACTGGATGTTGTCATCAGTGATGTCATTTGAGATGTCATCAGTGATGTCATCAGTGATGTCACTGACCATGTCATGAATGATGTAATATGTGACATCATCAGCAGTGGATTACGGGTGCGCGATATATAGTTAGTGCAACTAACTATATATGGAATTTCAATGGTTTTGTGTGAGTAAAATAAGGTTTTTTAAATGCTAATTCCTAACTATATATGGTCTATAACCTATGGTTTTTTCAGTGAATTTTCAAGGTTTTGTAAATGCTAATTCCTAACTATATATGGTCTATAACCTATGTTTTTTTCTGTGAATATATATATATATATATAGATAGATATATAGATATATATTAACATAATATTAATTAATAATATACAATATTTTTACTGTAGGATAGTGGGAGGGTAAAATGTACTATTACCACTCCAGCAACCGCAACAGTAGGGTAAACATTGGATAGCGTAGGGGTAAAAATTACTATTCCCACTCCAGTGAGTGCAACAGTAGGGAAAGCATTGGATAGCTTAGGGGTAAAAGTTACTATTCCCACTCCAGATAGTGCAACAGTAGGGAAAGCGTTTGAGAACGTAGGGGTAAAAATTACTATTCCCACTCCAGAGAGTGCAACAGTAGGGAAAGCGTTGGATAGCGTAGGGGTAAAGATTACTATTCCCACTCCAGAGGGGCAACAGTAGGGAAAGCGTTGGATAGCGTAGGGGTAAACATTACTATTCCCACTCCAGAGAGCGCAACAGTAGGGAAAGTGTTGTATAGCGTAGGGGTAGAAATTACTATTCCCACTCCAGAGAGTGCAACAGTAGCGAAAGTTAATACTTCATATATTAATAAAAATACATTAAATATTAATGCCAATAAAAAAGTAATTAAAAAGTAATTACCAATTTAATATAATATAATAATTAATCAATTAAAAATACAAATACAAATTGATTATTAAAATTCATTACCTATTAGTACAAATTAATTACCAATTAACAATTAATTAATTAGCAATTAAAAATTAATCAACAATTAATTCAAAATAAATACCAATAAAAAAATTAAAATATTTAATTAATTACAATTAAATTACTTCCCACCCTATTCCCCTATAAACCCACAACTCGCTACGGGAAATACATTTATAAAATTAACATATTTATCAATTAACCAATTAATAAAAGTTAATTACCAATTAAAAATTATTTAACAAATAATTCAAGATATATACCAATAAATACATTAAAATATTTAATTAATTATAATTAAATTTCTTCCCACCCTATTCCCCTATAAACCCACAACCCGCTACAGAAAATAAATTAATAAAATTAACATAATTATCAATTAATCCATTAAGTAAAATATTTGCCATTTTAAATGTAATTATTTACTAATTAAAAATTAATTAACAATTAATTCAAACTAAATACCAATAAATACATTTAAATATGTAATTAATTATAATTAAATTACCTACCACCCCATTCCCCTAAAAACCCACAACCCGCTACAGAATTAAATTATGTAAAAATTAAATAACATAAAATTCATTACTTAAAATAAATTATAAAATAATTTTACACTTTTCACACATATACTAACATACAAAACACTTAAAAAAATTCGATATTATTAAAAATTCGATATATTTAATACCTATATTATACACTTCGATATTTTTACTTTCTATATTTATGAAAATCAATAATAAATTACTTACCTTAAATTCGATATTTTTGTTGCCTATAATCTGTCCATTCGATATTTTGTCCATTCTATATTTTCTCTTCGATATTACTGCAATTCTATATTTTGGAATTGATATTTTGACTGGCTACCCTTGTAACCATCCGGGATGGCTATGGCAAGGACGGGTACCGAGGAGGGGTTCAGCCAGGTTCAAGTCAGGAAGGCAACGTATGGGGAGGTTGAGTCGAGAAGGTCCCAGAGTTCAACAGCGTGTTTGCTGGCAGAGCGGGTGTTGAGAAGAATGCATCTGAGGTAGTTGGGTTCTTTCCTGGTGGGTGAGTTGGCGTGTCGGGTGCTGGTTAAGCTGGAGTTCCAGCAGGAGAAAGGTCCTTGGGTGCACTTCGGGCAGCCAGGAAGCAGGTGTGTGGGCGTCCTGTATTGAGTGCATGGAGGGTGCTGGCATCGTAGCCATCAGGCTTTTCAAAGTCTGGCTTTAGCCAACACCTTTTGATTTTACTTAAATTATGCTCATAGCATACTACTTATAAAAGGTTCTCAGCCGGACTTCATTCATCAGTCTGTTTATGTGTCATTCACATTTTTCTTCCACCCACTCCAGCATGCATCATGGCACAATGGATCAGCCTTCTTAAGTCATTGTCTGACTTCTCTGTCCTCTGCCCTTTTACAAGGAGCACATCCAGACACAAAGTAATTTCCCTTCAGTGCCAGATACTACCATAGTGATGTGTGCTTTTTTAAGACAAAAAAATGTTTCAGCTTTTTGTTATTTTTTTTTTTGAGGAGGGCCTGGCAGCTTCACCAACAATAACATTTTATAAAAACCACGACAGAACAAAACAAGAATTTCCAAAACTAAACGACTGGCTGCCAAAGCTGGACCCATTGGCCTTGCCAATGCTTGTGTATGTACTATAAGTATAATTTCAAGAACTATTTGTATCATGGCTGCATAGCTTTATTTCCCTATGCTCTATAAAGCCGGTTAAGATTATTTCGTAGGTGACCATTCACCAAGTGGACTAAGCCCACGCCTAGTCTATGCACAAACAGAATAGTATAGTAAGACGTCCTATGGGCTCGATTAGAAATGCCGGCATCAGTCCTCAGATAATGAACAGGTGCCACTGAAGCCTCTGAACAATTGCCCAAGAAGGAGCTGCCAACAATTCAAACCAATTAGGCGGGGACTGACCTTTTCACAACAGAACACCTGTTCGGTTTTTCACAAGGCCTATGCAAAAGCCATTAAGCATGCAGTTTAATATTCCAGATGTAGTGTGTGCTAATTAGATTATTTTGAAATTGTTCGTTTCTTAAGACACCTAAATATGTGCCGTATTAATTTGCTAATTACTAGAAAGATGGAAAAAAGACCATCTCGTTTTCCCTTCAATGAAAAGCAATGAACTTCAATTAATAAATAACTATTGGCGCAATCAACCCAAAAGTGAGAGCCATTCAACAGGCTGGAAAGTGTTTTTTCAGTCTGTAAAAGTGCCTATGGAAATGTCACAACATTGGATTTGGAAAGGCAGACGCATTGGTTTGAAGTTAAATGAGAAAAGCAAACTCTGAGCTCTGCAAACTATATTTTTGTCTCAGGGCCTTTGATAAATTTCTCAATGTACATATTAACTATAATACCAGCAGTGTATCGCTTGGTGCAAATGCAGCTAGTCAGTGCTCAAACTAGCAGCAGATTTAGCGATAAAGACACTGTAGAAAGAGTCATGTTTTACATTTTTTTGTACCCTCCCCCTTGGCATTTCAACCGTGTCATCAAAACGCCCATTGACAAAATGCATTATATGGTTTTCAGCATCTATTATAATTTGTAATTCGTTTTGTAAGTACTAATTTGCTAAGGTATCACCAATCATGAGGGGTTTGCTATCAAACGTAGTTGGAATCAGCACATTTTGAAACCTAGTAATTGGCGTCACAGTGATGTCCGCCAGTCTATAGAACTTTTAAACATGTTCAGTGGGTGCTCCATATAAGCTGCCCTTATCGCATATAATGCAATGCTGTTTAATTGATGAAATCCGTCAATTTAGGTTTTTGGTAATTTTGTTAACACGAAAGTGAACGACTGCTTAATAGACGGTGTACTGCCTAACATACTTCACAACAGATTTAGAAAAGTACTTTATATGGACTTCGTTGATGCAATTTCCACAGTACCAAAATGGTTACTTATTTTCAGATCTGGCGTTTGCCAAGACCTTTTGACTTTTGCTAAAATTATATGTCCAAATTATACTGCCTATAGGGGCTTTCCACCAGCCCTCATTCTCGACTGGTCTTTTGTTATGTCTTACACATTTTTCTTTCACACACAACTTCATACAGCATGGGATAATGGTCAGCCCACTTTAGCCATTGGCTCACTTCACTGTCATTGATGACATTCTGACCTTTCAAAAGAGTCACATCCACAATATTGTGAATGTTCAAACTTTTCCTGTAGGAAAAAACACAACTTTTATGTCAAAGATATACATGTGCTGAGTGAACTCAACATCCACAGTGAATTTGGTGGTTTTCATTTTTTCTTTTAGTGATCACGCAAAGTCACATGATTTCTTTTATTGTAGCACACCTATTAAGGAAACCTTCTTCAAGTTTGTGTTTAGCCTTGAATAGGTGTTAAAGAAGTGGTAAATGCCTCCCAAAAGAAAACAATAGGCAGACCCGAATGGGCAGAGAGGACTTTGCCGAACCAGACTGAATATGCAGGTTTGATGGGTGAGGTCTTCCTGTGACAACACAGAGCCAACTCCTGCATGACAGGTCTGTTGCGCAACATGTCACACTTAGGTGCACTTAAATGGAAGAGAACAGGATGCCAAGACAAATCTGGCTACTAAAGGACTCTCTTTTTGTCCAGCTAGACTTCTGTCTCTGGGTTTTTGTGTTTGCAGTAAGGTAAAAGGAACTACTGAAAAAGAAAAGTGGGTAGCGTTGCCCCCAGGAACCTTTACCCCATTCGTTATGAGGTGCCCAGGAGTACATTTTGGCATCCCATTGCACCTTCATGAGAATACTGCTGAACTTGTGAAAGGATACTTGGTGAACGGACATAGTGCACTTGGCATATGTGACCTGTGAGAAGGACCTGAGGGGCTGCAGGAACATAAAAAAACGAAAGAAGACATCTAATCTCAACCGGATTCTGCAGACACCCTGAAAGAATCTAAGTGCTCTTCCTGAGGTCCTGGAGGGAGCATAGAAGCTTACTCTTGTGGTTGTTTGGCACCAAAAGAAGTTTTGGAAACATTTTAAAACATTTTTCTCCACAGCTCATAGGGGACTGACCATGAAAGGTATCCAAAAGCAGTTCCATGGCATCAGACTGAATTTCAGGTTGGTTTCATGAGAAGAATTCTTCTTCAGAAAAACACTAAGGGGCCCATTACAATGTCGGGCGGATTGCCTCCGCCAGGCTGGCGATAGCCACCGCCGGCCTGGCGGAGGCAATCCGCCCGACATCGTTTCCCGAATTCCCCCCCCCCCCGCGATATTAGTATGGCGGGGGGGACCGCGGCGAACGGAAAGACCGTCCGCCGCTTTTCCGCCCTGGTTGCCTTGCGGCCGGGGCTGAAAAGGAATAATATGGTGGTGGTGTCTATCAGACACCGACAGCCATATTAGGATGGGGTGAAACAGATGCCTTTCCGTGGCGAAAGGCATGTGATCTTCACTTTGGGGGCCCCCTGTGGGCCCCCAAAGTGAAGGAGGGGTGGGGGTGCACACGGGGGTACCTGTGGTACCCCACTGCATTTGCATGTACAATGCGGTAGGCACCGCGTGGTGCCTGCCCCATTGTGCATGCAAATGCATACAAACATTCATAGCATTGTGGCGGGCGGTGCAGAGAGCACCGCCCGCCACAATGTTATGAATGCAGGATGCAGCCACCACTGTGGCGGCCGCATCCTAATGCCACCCACGGGACCACCGCCCTTATGGCCCCCTAAGTTCCTTTTCTGTTTCGGACATAATTTTTTTTTGAATTTCCCTATTCCAGGCCATATTGAGGCCAATTTACGTGTTATATCCTTTGGTCCTCATCTACGGTGGCAAATAGGTACTTTGTACTTGTTGGTGCTTTTTTCACTTAAATCTGTAAAAAAGCATATCTCCTGTTCCCCTTATTGAATGCTAGTTGTTTTAGTGTCATTTTGTTCATTACATTATACTGTTTTTATAAATTGTAGTAGGATTTTTATTGTGTTTTGACTTTTAAACAGTTTTGGTTCTTCTAAATGATATACTCTTTTTCTCCAAGTTAAGCATGTCTGCTCAGTGCCAAAGGTCAAGGTATTTAATTTAAATTGCATGCTAGAGCAGCTAGGCAGTAAGTAATTCAGACTTGCTACTCATCCAGATTGCTTTCATTAATTACAATATCAGTCTACACAAATAGTTGAAAAATAGCATAGGGAAGAGCAGTTTTAAGTTTGGACCAAAAAATTGGAAAGAAGACATGCACTTTGCCGGAAACATCTTTAAAATCTAACATTTAGGTTGTTTCTTTCCATTGCATCCTGTAAGTAATGGGGTTATCAATTTTGAAGGGTGTGATTCCTGGGCAAGTAAGAAGTCCACAATAGTGGACTTCCTGGGAACTGGGCAGTACTTAATTAGTTAAAAAAATAAGTGACTGGGCCCTTGTCAGAAGGCCACTGCAGCTTGCACCACCCATTTCTCACACTAGCGCTGCTAGTGACAGTACCATCACAGCTAGCCATCACATACAAGAATAACAAAGCAGACTTTAAATATATATTAAAAATGGCTAATACATGCTGCCTGAACTATTCTTATAGCTTTGGGTGGCGGGGATTATTAACTTTAATATATATTCAATTATTAAACAACTGTTCTTGTGCTCCTCACAAAATTAGATAAACATCTCCACCATATACCAGACTGTTATAAGAGACAGTGTTGACAATAAAGTGCCGGTGCCGAGCACCAGAAACCACTGTTTTAAACTAAGCACTGGAACCGAGTACCCTATTGGAACACTTGACTCTCTCAGGGTAGGAAGTGGAATGAGCTGGAACAGGAAGAAGACTGTAAGTTGGGCTGCCATTTCCAGTGCTGTTATTCTTCTGAACCAGGGAAGGCGATAATGTGCGCTGACCTAACAGAGAAGTTAGTTAATGCAAAGGAGGCTTGGGTTCTTGCCCAAACTAGATTGGGCCACTTCTATTGTGTAAACTAACAATGTATCTAGTTGCCATATTTAATGATTTATTCAAAAATACCAATATTCTGATTTCATTAGCCCTTGTGGTTAAATTCACTTTTCTTTTTCCCATTTTTTTTTTTATTAAGGCATGTCTCAAGGGCAACACTTAATTTTGAAAACACAAAATATAAACAAATATTACACAATTGATATACATGAGTTACCAAACAACACATAATGACCTACTGACATATTCATATACATAAACAACATCAAATATTTCTTTGACCTGTCCCTCATTAACACATTAACACTAGGCAGATTCTTCACTTTATGTTATATAAAGTGTGCCCTGCCAATGTTGTATTGCCCTGGGGGGCTACTCTTTAATATTGTCAAGGAGAAAGTTTCTATAATTCTATATCCCTCTCAGACACTGATGATGCGACTGTTCTTTCCCAAGGGCATGGTTCAAAGAGTTTCAAGCCCCTAATTATTCCAGGGGTTCATCTCAGGACCTGGACTCGGATATATCTCTAGTCATGTCAGAATGGAATCCTCCATTGTCGAATATCACCACAGAGGATAATTTTGGGAAAGCAAGTTCCTTTAGATTAAACAGCACTGTTTGTCTGCCTTTGCCTTTAGCCTTCCTGCTTTCAATGTGTGCCTTCAATAGTCCTTGAAGTTCCTTTAATTCCATCTGCATGCTGGATTCAATCTCATGACTTAACAGAGTAGGGCAGTTGAATGTTGCTGTGTCTTGGGCTGTAGGGACGATCTGTACTCCAAGGAACCGATATCAGGGAACGAGCCCATGCTAGAGGGTAAGTAAAGGCCAGATGCGCCTGCAGAGGGGGTCAAAACCAATGGTTAAGGGCATGCGACTTCTGAAGGCTTATGCTAAAGCCTAACGCTCTCATGAACAACTCAAACTCTTCGAAGCAGACAGATAGAGAGTGTAGAAGGTTGTCCAGCGCCATCAGGACATTGTCCATGTAAAGGCTATTGATGTGCTTGTTACTCCGGAATCTCACTCTGGTAATCCGTGGCTCATCAATGACTCTTTGTGCCATGTTCCCCTTATGCAGGGCAAACAGAAGGTGGGACAGAGGACAGCCCTGGCACATCCTTCTGCCTATAGAGAGAGAAGCTGATAGACGTCCATTAATGCAAACCACAGCCCGGCAATCGCAATAGCTGCTGAATATCCACTTGCAGTCCAGAGTGGCCTCCAGGTAAGGCCAATGAACACTATCAAATGCCTTTTTCAGCACCTATAGCTAAAAGCATCACCTCCTGTTGTGAACATGTGGCTTTGTCTACAAGGTGTAAAATTCTATTAGTGTCCCTGCATCATTGATGGGGAATAAACTCCGAGTGGTCCAGGTCCACCAGTCCCTGCGGCCAGGATGCTAGTAAAGAGTTTGACATCTATATGCATGAGTGAAACCGGGCAGTAGGACACACAACAGCAACACACAACAGCATTTGTCCTTCCCAGTTTTAGGGATTATGAAAATAAAGTCCTCTAGTATGGAGGAGGGACAGTTCTGGTGTCTGCGAAAGAATTAAAAGTCTAGTGAGGATTGGCATGAGTGCTTCAGAAAAGGTTTTGTCAAAGAGGGCGGAAAAACCTGGTCAGGCCAAAACAATTAGGCATTTTCAAGCATGAGATAGCGGAAATCATCTCTTCGATTCATATTGGTTCATCTATAGATTTTGCCTGCTATGGAGTCCGTCGTGGACTACAGGATCCCTGAAGGTACTTGTACAAGTCCAGTAGCTGTAGGTCTTGTGCACTGTACTGGGACGTGTAGATGTCCATGAAGGTTGATGTTATTTTGGCGAAATCAATGATTTCTGCAAGGTCTGAAGTGTGGATGACATCAGATTCTATCTGACTGGTATTTTGTTCGGAGAGTTATGGGTGAGTAGTCTGCTGCTTCTGTCCCTTCATATGTAGAAGGTGTGGTGGATCCAGAGCAGCACGTTTTCCGCTCTATCCTTATCTAGGCTGTGCAGCTGGGACCCTGTGGTCTCTACCTTCTGCTAGAAGTGTGGGCCCACCGTCTGTTTGTGCATGGCCTACAGTTCTTTTATCTGCGCCTCCAGTTCCTCCCTCTTGTCCTTGTGATATTTGGTTTCTGCTGCAGAGGTGGCAATAAACTCCGCCTCACCACAGCCTTCACAGTCTCCCAGAAGGTGGTTATAAAGGTGTTTGTGCTATTGTTGGTTGCTAAGAAGTCAGTGATGATGTGCGTGAGGTATAGAACATATCTGGCCTGTGCCTCCATGGGCCCGACCATTGTTTTAGGGCATCTACCCGCAGAAGGCAAAGGAAATGTGGTGGAATAGTGCCTTCAGTACGATTTCAATATCCCTGACCTTAGTTTATATAGTTGGTGTACCCAGGAAATAATCAATGTGGGCATAACTTTTATGGGCAGGGGAATGATCTTCTCTTGGTGTCCTCTGGTGTGCAGGGTAAGGCCTGTAAACTAGCTGGCAGATGTCAGCACCGCCACTGTGTTCACATGTGGTGTGCCCTCTATGGCTTTGGTAGTAGAGGGTCAGGGCCTCTTCACTGCCTTGCTATGGGGAGTATTACAGTCACTTGTTCTCACCTCTGGCAGACTGATTCTCACCGAGGGAGAGGGTCTAGAGCTGCTGTGTTCCTATTGTAGGGCACCCTCACTCCAGGGCCGAGCTGACAAGGAGGGACTCCCCTGCTGTGAAGCTGCTCCGTGATTCAGTGGTGTGTGGATGCTCTCCCTTGATTTGGATGAATCGACCCAGTCCCGGCGCCTGGCTCAGGACATTGCTATTGGGAGGTGCTGTGTTGGTCTCACAGCTGCCACCGGACCTGTAATGTGCTGCCATGGTTACATTTCGGGAGGCTGCTTCTCAACTGCCTTGGGTAGGGCAAGGTACTTCAGTCTGCTGCCGCCATTTTAGCCTGCACGATTCGAGGCTGCAGTAGGCACGACACTTGTAGGAAGGCAAGGAGGCTGGTTAGCAGGTCCCCATATCGCTGTTCCCCTGCAGCAGTGTCTTTGTGGCTTGGGACTAGCCATGGATGCTGATGTTTGCGGCAGTGGCAGGCAGGCAGCGCAGCAGGGTAAAGCATCCTACATGGCCACAATCTTGGCCATTCCCAACATAAAATGCACTCATATTGCTGCCCCTTAATTTATTTTCTTTACCCCCTTATATGATGACGATTTACCCCCCAGTGCTGAACATTTTGTTTTATATATCTACAGAAATGAATGCATCAATCTTCTTTTTTTCCACAAAATATATCTAGGCCAAATCGGTAGCCTTTGCACCTCATACTGCGGATTCTGAAGTTATTCAGAAGAATTTGATGACCAATCCTCCACCAGAGTGAAACGAAACCAAATGTTTGTTTTTTGAAAAATGCGAATAACTTGCTGTGCAATAAAGGTTTTTTGTTTCTAAAACAGTTGCAATAACATTGTTGCTACCTTCTTCCAAGCTTACGAACATAAAGATGTGAAGAAATAGCTCTCTAAATTGTAGTCTCTCTTTCCTATTTTACGGGTTTCTACCTATATTAAGCTATACATTTCTAAATAGTAGACAAAAATCTGAATTCAGCAAGGGGACATTTTTTGGAGATATATTATTGTTTTTGCAATTAAACTAATTGTTGAAAGCAAATAATATTGAAAGTAATGCAGAACAAATTGAAATAGGTGACAATGGTTTCACCTGTAAGTTGTTGCAATACAGGCCAATCTACAGAAAGAATATTCTGGTATGTCTGTCAGTCTCTTTTGGTCACAGCGATATATAGTGTTTATTGGTTGTCTAAAAACGTGATACCTAGAGCCATCAATCGAGCTGCAGCTTTTCATAATTTTTCATTGTGCTTTAACCATGTAGTGATTCCTAAAGTAAAGTAAAATCTAATCGATAAAAAGTGCATACTAGGTAAAGCTATGTACTTTTTAAATAAGCAGAGTATTTTAATTTAGAAATTGGGGTTATTCGTACGCTCTGAATTTTTGACTACCCATAAAAGAATGTTATTTTGAGGAAGTTTATTAAAATGTTTTTTTGTTTAAACTGACTTACATTTGGATGCCAAAAAAGGAGATACTTTCAATAGTTAATGACAAAAGTTCTAGTATTCTGTATTATCACCCTTCTATTTATAAAAAATAAAACCCTATGGGGCACATGCATCAAGCCTGCATTTTGCAATTTCTAAATAGCAAATTTTACTGATTCGCTATTTAGAAATCGCAAAATGCAATGCATGAAGGATTCGCAAAAATAATTGTGATTCCTTAAAATTCCTTAATTGCGATTGGCAAATTGCTAAAGTATCCAGAATCTAAAACTTTTGAAAAAGAAACGTGTTGGATAAAAAGAGAACTGAGAGAATAACCCGACTAATCTGCTCATTTATCAGTCCAATGTGTATGGCCGGTCAGCCTGGCTTCGAAGCAGCTCCCACTATGTTCTTCATTACAACACCAAATCCTTGTTTAGCTATCCTTCACCTAAGGGGTATCCGGCCTCATGCAACCCTCATCCACTACGGCCCCCTACCTCATCCCACTCAAGATTTTCGACTTCCAAAAAGGAGACTAAGCTCAAAGATAGAAATCTTTACCACAAATTCATCCAGTGGCTCTCCACTTAAAAGCCTCCTCCCTGAGCTCCCCCTTTACCTGTGTCACACTGAAATGTACCTTCTCAGAACACATTTCTAAGAAATTTCTTCTAAATCCGAAGGTAGGCGCCAACTGGTCCAAATCTATTTTTTGTATCCGACACACTCCATCAAAGCCAGGCATATTTTTTAACTTTCACCCGGTCTTGAGCGGCTAAATGTCTGTTGTTGGCGTTTTGATCTTTTTATGTACTATTTTTTACCTCACATTTAAAAAATTCATAACTCTGGTTCTACTTCTGGATTTTTTACATTTTGTGGTTGAATAATATATATATAAAAATGTCTAAATTGTTGTGGGGTTCTTCTTCTGTTATGTTTTCTACTGTTTGTGTGCAGCATAAATACTTTACACATTGTCTCTAATTTAAGTCTGACTGCTTTTGTGCCCAGCTACCTAAGGGTTAAGCACATGAGTATTTTGTGGTTCACCCTGACAAGCATTGTGGCTGTTGCTTGAACAGGGGTCGCCTCCCATTAAACCAACAACACAATTAAGAAAGAATAACCAGAAACAATAGTGACCCACAATGGAGTTCAATTTGTGTCCCACGGTATGAAGGATTTTTTTTTTAAGTGAATGGATTTGAGCAAATAAAATTCTCTGTTTATTATCCCTGGAGTAATGGCCTTATCGAGAGGTGGACTAGAACTCTCAAGGAGGAATTACAATTGTGTTATGTCACCCAATAGTGCATCAGGTAAAATACCTTTTCATGTTATGAAAGTAAGGCAAGTTAGAGTGTTAATGTCAGAATGTGTGAAAAGGAAAAGGATGAATCTAGGTGGTCACAAGTAGATGTCATGAAGAAATGTGCAGCTGGGCAATTGGGTGTGTGAAAAAAGGGATAGTGAGAAAGTAACAGTTTATTCAAGTATTCTAAGACTTTACAAGTGAGAACGGGGAATCCTTACATGGTATTGTTTAGAGGCCAGGAATTTGGTGGAAGTTGATTGGTGGCTGTGAGCTCCCTCTTTGTTCTCTGCCACTTAAAGCTTTTCTTCACACTTACCTTTGCAAGAGGGCCTGTTTCACTTCCATTGTAGTCTGAATGGTGCGGTTGTAAAATTCAACTTGTCAAAATAACCCCTCTTGGCAGGTCTATCCCTTTTACATTTTAATAAGTAACCCCTTGATTGGTAGCCCATAAGGCAAGAGGCATGGCATTTAATAGTATGACATGTAGAACGGAAATTTTAATGTAGGCAAGTTTTTACAAATTCGAAAATAATAAAATAATGCCTATTTTAAATAGGGCTAAGTTTGTATGACTAGACCTTAACCAGCTTGAATTGACAGCTATTCATGTTTGCAGAATAATATTGCTTCTTTAGTTTACGTGATCAGGCCTATTTCTTTCTCTGTGTTTGTGTGTTTATCCAATTCAGGAAAATCATTGAAACAAAATCCCATTCTGTAGTGTCTGTAATGTAATATTTGTGCTCTGTCGGGGTAACAAGGCGCAGGGTGTTTCTTAATTTTGAACTTTCCATGGCTTACTGTCCATGTTCTCTATATTTTATTCAAGAAAGTTGGACAAGGCTGTTCCTCGGGTGGAAAGGAGGGAGGGGAGTGGGGTGCACTGGTCAAGGGAGAAAGTGGTGGTTAAAGGGTGTTAACCTCCCACTGGGTATCCATTGTGTTGGATATGTTTGCCTCACACACCCTTGCAGGTGTCATGCTTCATCATAGGCGTTGCTCCTCGTCGGGTAGGCGGTGCAATTCCCAACGGGCTCACCTCAAAGAGGGGCTCTTTGGCGGAGATCTTTTGAATCCAACTGCCTATTGGTGAAGTGTGGGTATGGGGCCAGAGCGATTGTAGACTTGATTGTGAGTTAAAATGCAGCGTAGGGTACCTGAGACTACTTTATTCCGGTGGTCCCTCGTTACAATTAAAAGGTGCAACTAGACTAGACTATCTGGAAAATAATGTTTCCTTGTTCTAGACTAGACTAGGATATAAAAAGAGACGGTCGACATGTTTCTCGCTATGTGCATTGACTTGCGATTCGTCAGGACCTATGTGGTGTTGTCTACAAAAAGAATATTATTTAAGTCAACTAAGAAGGCTCATACATTAAATTATGGGAAGAGCTTTTACCTCAATTGTGTTGTTCCTTGCCTAAAGTGGGGAACAAAAAAGAGGCAGATTTATGAGCAGTAGTGACATGATAACAGTGACCAGGTGCATATATGGTGACATGCTCAGTGGTGTAATAGCGCGCTAGGCATGTAACCGTTGAAAAGCTGACCACATTTCATGCGTTGGTGTGGAGCAGCGTGGTTTGTAAGGGTGCAGCATATAAGTGTGTGGCTGCATGCTGGTGGATCAAGTGATTAAAACCGTGTAGCAGCATTCAGGTTGTTGTAATGAGAGAGGATGCCCTCAACTTACCTAAAAGTCAAGAGTTATCCGCCCCATCAATACTCGGCGGGTTGTACAGCATGAAAGGTGCCCCTAGATTTGAGGCTAGGTAATATGGAGTTAAAAGGGAGTTAAAAACAAGGTTTGCACGTGTTTTATCTAGTAATCAGCAAACTGCAAGCAAAGCTCCCTAGTGTAACACTTGGACATGGGCGCTGACTAGCAGGACTGGACACAACCCGTTCTGTGTATGCTGTAAAGTGTGGATTGTTTATTGTCTGACTGTTCAGTAAGCTAAGGGTAAAACTCCCTAGTTGTCACGTGGAAGTGGGCGCTGACCAAAAGGAGTGGCCACAATCAGTTCAGTATGTACTGGTGGTCAGGGACTCTTGATTCAAAAGAAAGGAAAGAAATGAAAAGAAACCCGGCACTTGCTTATTGTGGTGTTCCAACACCTAAGAGGGCTCAAGTTTGACATGTTACTAGAAGGGTGAGCACTCTCCCCGTGTTGGCCATGAGTTATAGCGGTACAAGTGATTCTAAGGCAAAAAATCCCTGTGCTGTCCTGAAAATTACTCCTGTGGCATGAAGCCACGTCTGTGCAAGCGAAGTGTAGAATTGCTAACTATTAAATGGCCCAAGTTTTATCTTTCCTACCGGTGCCTCTGTTTGCTAGCATCACTCACCTTGGGCTCTCCGCGTAGCAGGCTTTTGTCCTACCCTTCGTCCGCCGAGATCGGGCTGGTGTCTCCTGCCCCGTGTCTCCCGGATAAGAACTGTTTGTTTGGGGCGTGGCTGCATCCCTGGACTGGGTCTGGGAAGTGCGCGTCATGTGACTTGGTCGGTTGACAAGGCGGCCATTTTGTAGTGGTAAAATATCATTGGGATCGAGTTGGTTTGGCTCATTCTGTTCGTTTTATTCAGCCAGGGTAGGCTAGTGCAGCCTGCCACTTCTCTCCCTAATCAGAATCATCTATTTTCGGGCGTAGTCATGCCACTAGCGGGAGTTCCGACGTTTGGTGAGTGATGTGCAAGTCACATGACTAGGTTGGAAAAACCGGGCGGCCATTTTGTAGTGGTTTGTGATCGTGAGACACTTAAATCATGTTCTCTATATGACATTAATTAGCAGAACACACCATTCTATTGTTGTGTTACATAAAATGTCAATTTGTTTCCTTAATTAGTATGCATAGGTTAACAAATAGACTGCATTTGAAAGTAGGTGTCTCTAGAAGTGTCTTATTCACACAATATTGATAAGGTTATATGTTTGCATAATTGCTAGTACGCCATGTCATGCTACGACAAATTCTGTGGCTTTTGTACCCTAAACCCTTATAAGATGTGTTGGTTTGGAGATGAGACAGTCTTTGGCTTAGTATTTGAGGACAGGCTTTGTAGTAATCGGTTTATTGATTTAATACTTAGTCAAAGTCAAAATTATGATGAAACGTCTAATTTAGCCATAAAAGATGCATATACAAAAATACATACATTTCATGAATTTCATATTTCAATTAATAATGAGGACACTTAAAAAGAGTTAAAATGTTACCAATATGTAAACCCATATGTATTTATAGACACACCAGTTACTTCCTTATTCTAAGTGAATGAAGTATACATTTCACAATGGTAAGGCAAATCAATTATGTGGTGAGTTGTATTGAAAAAAAGGATACAGGCATATGACATTTGAAAATAAAAGAACAAAATAGTGGTAACAAGAATTTGCTCCTTGGCACTGTATAAAATGTACAAAACAGAATACAATGTATTGTGTATTGCTCTGAAATACTGCCACATAAACAGCGGAGCGAATTGTTCCAAAGGCCCTCCTGAAAAAAAGTGACCAGTGCTTGAACTAAATGTAACCTAAAATAGGTTAAACTAAATCTATGGTTGTTATCAGCTATAAAAACACAATATGGTTTGATAGAATTACTTATCGAAATATAGGTGTAAGAAATCACAGTTGATTTTGAAAGCACAGCCAGAAGCCTAACATCACATTTAGCATAAACAAGACTTTCAAATTCGTTTTTGTGCATAAATTAGCAGTCTATATATCAAAAATGTCAGGTTTGCCTAGACATTGAAACCCCTCCCTAACATATTTTTGCCAACGACCATTGACCATTGGCAATTGGGATTCAATTACCATTGCCCAAAGACAAATAATCAGGGACGATCATGAGTGTGAATGAAGTCTCTTGTTTGGACCAAATTAAAAGTCATAACAACAATGATCAGAGCTAAATTTGTCACACCAAAGTGCTGATTCTGAGTTCCTCATGGTAAATAAAAGATTACATAATTTCCAGAACTGCGAGCAACGTGTGCATAAATGCACTCTCAACCACTTGTATTCCCTTAAGCGATGTTTAGGCCCATAATTGTGTCCTACAGGTTACAATTGATTGACATTCAATTTTAGACATTTAGCCAACAAATCTCTGACTTGTTTTGACCCGAATTTGGCAGAAGTATAAAAACTGCTTCTTGGGATCTTTCAAGTTGTTGAATTTAAATTCGCCTGTGGTGGACCCATTTAAAAGACGAATCAAAAGGCTTTCACAAGTACTGTAAAGTGTTGACATTCATAAAGGTGTGATGTCAATATAATGGGGCTAATGTTTAGAGAACCTAATTCTACATAACACACAGTATGACTAGGCAAAAATTGGTTTTCAAGGACAAGTCCTTTATAAAGGTAGCGAATAGGTCAAACAAATATTTGCAGCCCATTAGATGTGCAGGCTAAAAGGCGCAGTAGCAGCATATAAGAGAACTGCGACTGGACAAGTGCCCAAGTGTGCAATCTCCTTCCCCCTCAGCCTAAGATGACCTCCCAGCTCATTGATTTAAAGTTCAAAATGAAGGGGGCCAGGAGATAACCCTTAATGGACCCGCTCCCAATCCCGAAAGAGTTTAAACATTCTCCTAATGCATCATATTGCATACAGGCTGAAGTGCCAAAGTGGAGTTGGATCTTTTTACCAAATCAAAAGCAGATGTTAAAGGTCAGGTGCATGATATTTGCCTTGGCTTAGGTATATTTAGATGTCAATACATAAATGGATTAGGCACTGCTCTATAGCTTCTATGCCTTGCTAGAGGCCATATTGGACCTCAGAGTATATAATTTGCTTGCTCCCAGGTTTCCAGTTTAGCTAACAGGACCCTCTATAACACATTTATGATTGAATCAAAGGGGATATCAGCCTGTAAAAGTCAGGATCCTCTTTCTTCCCCTTTTTAAAGATTAGAACAATAATAGAACATGATCAATACCTTGGTTGTTTGGACTCCGCAGTAGCCTTGAGAACATTTGTAAATAATGGAGACCAAAGATGAAGTTATCTTTAGACAAATCAATTGGGACCCCATCAGGCCCTGTTGCTTTCCTATTAGTATTTTTAATTATAGTGGTTCCCACTTGTTGCCAATTCAAAAATGGGTGATATTGTCAATAGTTTTAGATTAATAGATATTACTAAGATAGCCTATCCATTTTGCATGCTAGAATGCCGGTCGATATCAAAGGTGCCGGGGATATTCCTAAAATAAGGATCATTAATCACTTGTCTAGCTTATTTTTTTTTAAAGGCAGACTGGCAAACTGGGCTAGTCTGGTTATTGATTTATTACTTGGAACATAATTATTAGTTTGGCGGTCCATAGAACCGCCAAACTCATGGTGGAGATATAGTCGTGAACAGGGACCACCACACCAGTGGTTGGACCACCGTATTAAGAGTACGGTGGTCGGACCTCCATTGTACCATTGCAACCATCAGGGATCTGCAATCCTTGGCTTAGGCATGGCGGTCTTGAGGCCGTAATATGCTTGGTTGTGTCGCTGCAGCACATTATGAGTTTCCTCACTGCCGGTGGTCTCATGGCAGTTCTCACACCATGAAACTGTTAACAGTGAGGACACATGGCTCCCTTTTGCCCCTATGCACAGAGGTGCATGTGCGGGGCACATGTTGTGCCCCCCTGTGTGCATGCACCCCTGTTTCTGCAGGGCATGGGCTGCACAGGCCATGCTGCGTAGGCCATTGGCTGATCTGTGGCGGTGCAATTCTAAGGCTCACATATAAGGTTTTGTACTGCACCACTGCAAGCCTGCCATGCGGCCCACCAGGTCACGAAATGTCTTGTAATCTGGCGGGCTGGTGGCAGTGATTTTTGGTGGTGTAGGAGTGGGGTGGGTGTGTGGCAGCCCACACTCACACTGATAAACTCATAACTTGGCCCTAAGGGCTGCTTAGGATGGTGGGGACACTGCCACCAACAGGCTGTCTATGGCAGTCTCCCCACCATCCTAAGTGGCTTTCCTCCCGCCAGATCATGATGGCAGGCGGTGTTCAGGCGGGCAGAAAGCCCAACAGTCACGCATCCGAAGGGCTCCTTGAGCCCAGCGGTGCTACGGACGACCTCCCAATGCCTACAATGGTGGTGGTGCCTACCAGGCAATCCGTAGAGATTAGGATGGTCCCTCCCTGCCAGCCGTTCCATGGTGGTTCACCTGCCATGGAAAGGCTGGCGGTGATGGACATTGGGGCCCATAGCGGTCCCCCTTCACCCGGGACCTTTTCTTTGGGTGTGGGTGGACACCTATGGTGCCCCCCAACAGATCCGTGTACCAAGTGAAAGGAACCGCATGGTGCCTGTCACATAGCACAGGGATGTGTTACACATCCCTTTTTAGGTCTCGTGCCTAGCGTTGCAGTGCGGAGCACTGCCCGCGCAGCATGAGACATTTAGTAGGTGAAAAATGGGGTTTCATAGACTGACCTAGGAATCGCACATGCTTTTACGAGTGCTTTTCCTTTTGCGCTTCGCGGTTGCGCTTTGCGTGTGTTTTACACTAACACAGCACTCAATAGGCCAAAGTCGGTCGCGTTGCTCCGCCCATAACCTATTGGTGTCTATTACATGCACCAGGACGTCATGTGGTTTCAAACCATTTGCGCCGGGAGCTCCCGTGATCCTTTGCGGACCCGGAAGGACTCTGGCACTGATCGAACGCCGTGCCCCGAGAAACGAGAGTGATTCTTTCTCTATCAGCGCTGACAAGCAAAATAGGCAGGAGTCACCGCGAACAACATTGACACAGCAGCCTGTGCAAACATACCAAGCCAGGCAGTCCATATAAATATTGATGGATGCTTAATTCGAAATACAAATGGTTGAGTGCCGGGGATGACTGAAAGCCATCATATATGCTCAGAATAACAGAGCTCTTGTCCTGATGAGTACTCCATAAACACCGCGAGTTCAAAACGCGTAGACTATCAGAGCCATAAGATAAAAACAAATAATTCATAATTGTTCAAAAAAAAGTATTTAAAAGGAGTAATCTATGAAAAAGCGTAAAATGGATAACAAAAATGAGAAAGAAGAGTAAATGTGAAATTTAAGTGATTCTGAGGAAGAGGATACATTTGTAGATGATTACAATTCTAAAAAATGAATAAAGAGTAATTTGAGTTGTAAATTTGGAAGCAGTGAAGCGTGCTGCTAGTGCAGCTGAGGAACAGGATGTAAATTTGCAGAAAAAATAATCAGTGAAACATACACAGTGAAATTGACAACATGTGAATTTCCAAAAAAAGAAGCTGTGTATCATATCATGGAGAACAAATTAAAGAGAAGTATTTGATTTTATCAGAGACTGGAAGCATGTGAAAAATTCAGAGATGATTGGGCTCAGACTTCTGAAAAGCCACAAAAGACTAAGTCAAGTCAAGTAGGCTTTATTTCGATAAAATGCATATCTTTAAAAGCAATACATACATCAAGGTAAAAATGAATAAAAAGCCAACCTTTTACAAACAGATAGAAAGGATATAAAAATGGCACAATAAATTACCTAAGACAGTCAAATATAATGACCACAATTAAACAATTTCACTAAGCCTTTTTGACCTAATCACCCATGCCCAATTTAAAAACTTTGCCATACCACAAGCATACAAAGGGCGGGTGTCGGACTTCAAAATCCGTAAAGCCTCAGTATAATTTCTAGTTCCCAACTCCTTACACAGGGGTTTCGGCCACCTAGATCGGGGGACTTTATAGGCAGGGCATTCAAATAACAAGTGTGCCACTGACTCAGTTCTGAGTATGCGTGGAGAAGTGTGGCTCACTGGTTAGAGGAGGCAGACCTGGAAGCAGAGGTCAGCCCGGGACCAGAGTTCAATTCCCGGCTCGGCGGGGTCTTGAGTCCTAAAAATGTCCATGTAATTGACAATTCTCGCTCCGGTGCCTACTCGATTCATGGGTTCACACTCTGCGACTCTGGGCAATAGCTTGCTTAATCTCCACAACGGCCCTTCGCGGCGGGATGCCTGGCTTTCACCTTGCGGATACCCTGCCGGGGTTATCTCACAGGGGAATACCAGGACGGGTGCCCTAAGCAAGCGCTTAGAAACCGCTCGGTGATTTGCGCTATATAAATTCCTGTACATTTACATTTACATTTACATATGCAAAATGGGAGTGGTTTGAGCCGGGATTGACCACCGCGCGGTGAATTCCCCCACTGGAAGGACTCCTGTCCTAAATTTGAAATACAGCGCCCTATCTCTTGGTTTCAAAATTAGATCAAGATAGGGTTCTCGGAGGGGGGCTTCCTTTACCAGAATTAACTCGCTGGAGGATCTACATAAGTTAGAATCAGAAAGTCTCTTTCCCGCTACCCAATTCCAGTAAGCTCTCTTCAGGACGGATTTAGGGGGGGCAGTTCTAGACTGCCAGGACTCCCCGAGGCCCAGCTCCCCAAGTAAGGATTTGACATCCCTCAGCCATTTAATTCTTGACCAGCCGGGCATCAGTAAGACCTCTTTCAGTCCCTCCGCATAACTATGAAGCTCAGGAACTTTCCATAGACGAGACCAGAGTAAAAGGGGACGCAACTTGGCCTGATCTTTAATTGAGCGGCAGCCCATATCCAAAAGCAAGGGTAGTGAGGGAGTGCTCCTAGGAAGGGCCATCAAGTCTTTCAAAAATTTGCTCTCGGAGGAGGATAACAGGTCAGCGTTCGAGGAACCCCATAACTCCGCCCCATAAAGAGCCGCACTAACGGCTCTAGCCGTGTATATATCTAACACCGGGGCAATAGGCCTAAAAGACGAACACCTCTGTTCTTTAAGAAGAGCCCCCACCACCCTTTTGTGACTCAGTAACATCTTTTGGATATGGGCATCCCACCGCATGGTGTCACTAAGACGAATGCCTAAGTAATCAAACTCCTCAACCCTTTCCAGGGGCACCAAGTTTAGTACAGGGGCCCAGCCGAGCTTTTTTGGAGGGTTCAGGACCAAATATTAGGAATGGAAGTTATTCAGGAGCTTCTGTAGACCCATGTGCGATTTTGAAATCAGTAGGGTGTCATCGGCAAATAATAAAGTGGGTATTCTCCTGCCCGCCAGGGATGATGCATCAGCAGGATGTTTCAGAAGATGCTCCACCACTCCGTTCACATATAATGAGAACGGAGTGGGGGCAAGGACACATCCCTGGTGGACACCCTTGTTCACTGTGATTTTATCGGTCTTTCCCCACCTCACTTGCGCAAAATTCTTTGAGTGAAGTTTCGTCAGGAGGGAAAGAAGGTAAGCGGGCATGCCCAGGTCGAACAATACTTTCCACAAACAACCCCAGGGCACCAAATCGAAAGCAGTTTGTAAATCAATAAAGGCAGGTACAGACTACCCTTGCCTATTACGACCACTTTCCAATAAAGGAGCAGAAGTCAGAAGTCTAAAGGTCTGCTCAATGGTCCCAGTTCCTGTCCTAAAACCAGCCTGGAGGTCAGAGAGTATTTTATTGTCCTCTATCCACTGGAGCACTCTCCCAAGAACCACCTTGCCAGCCACCTTCTGTGATGAGTCGATTAAACTTATAAGACGGTAGTTTGCTGGGTCGTCCCTAGCCCCCTTTTTAAAAATCGGGACGACCTCAGCTCCCATCCAGGACTCAGGGAGGGTGGCACCAAGAAAGGAAGCCTTAAGGAGAGAAGAAATAAGTTTGCCCCATTCAGTTAAGTTGAGGCGTAACAGGTCACAAAAGACTAAGTCAAAAAGAGTGATAATTGCATGTGATTCTGAATGCAAAATGGTAATAAAAGAGAGCTCCCTTTGCGGAAAGAGCCGGCATGACTTCTGGGGATTTTTGATGAATTTTCCAAAGCTTAGAGAGGAACCAGAAAAATTTGATCACTTGAGGTAGGGGTAGGGGTTTTAACAACATTGTTAATAATTCTAATAATATTCAAATTAAATCAGAAGTAGGTCACCTTTGTGGCATAAGTGGACACTGTAAAAGAGGTTGTACATTTATTTGAACAGATTTCAAATTAATAAAAAATAAACGTTAGGAGAGAGGAAGCAGCAGAATTCCTGCTCCAGATGGCTCAAATAGAGGCTTAAACACTCTTTGTTTTCCCATGTCCTGTGGTGTACTGTGAACCTCACTATAAAGTTATGGGCCAAAGTCTATGCTATAGCATCAGTCAGTCATGAGCAGGTGAGGAAGAGGGGTAAGAGAGTAATCTCACCCGCATTGTGTGTGGAGTGCTTAAACATCTTTGGTCCTCACTTTCTCGGTCCTGGTGATGGCTATAAGATCCATAGTGGCGATTCACAGCTGAAACATGTCGACCCGACCAGTAGGTGTTGTTTACCATTACTGTACCCACTGAAAATCGCCTCTTTCTTTTAACCATATTCCTTTCATTATTATCTTTGTTCAATAAACTTTCCCATGTAAGATAGGAGATAATGTTAACTCCTTACCATTGTCAATATCCAGACAGACTGTCTCCCTCCTGGTGGAGAACGGTAGATCTAGAACAAAACACTCAAGTGATAGACCCAATGATGACACTATCACCAAACCACACAAGCAACAATAATATAAACCACAAACTGTGAAAGTGTGATTGACGGTCTCTGAGAATATCTCCCCGAGGCTCTGGAACAGCAACATTAGTGATTCATTCTGCCTCTCTTGATCAATAGATTTCAAACTAAGATACAAGGTCCATCAAATGAATCCTATGCAGTGGAATAGGAATTGGAACCATATTCCAATCGTACAGAATGGTGACAGACAGTGGTTCCAGCCCTGCCAGCATCTAGGTAGAACATGCAAAATACAAGTCAGTTCACCTTACCGATCTGTTGGCCCTTTCGCACCCTAACTTTATGGTTGAAAATTGAAGATCTGGTTGAATAAAGGATCTTCCTTAAGTAAAGGAGTGCATGGCTCTTGACTATGCTCATCACATTCCGTGGCTCAACCATACAAAGAGTTATCTTGGAAGACTGGGAAGAGCTGATTAATTCACCAACCCAGATTTAGTGATTAAGAAAGACCTAGGTTGGGTGCAGGAGACTTTTTATAATCAGAGGATACCAGATAGGGAAGAGTGTGAACTGAGGAAACCTAGTGTCCCTAAAATAATTATTTCGAAAACTATGCAATCGACTGAGACATATCTCCAAGGGCCTCTTAATACCTATGACTGCGTCTTATTGTCGAGGTTTGTTTAGATCTTTTCCATCTTCTGTTGGCGCAGCCACGTGAGTGTAATAGAGGTTAGATCTTAGAGTCCTGAGGCTTCGACGGTAAGTCTCCACAAGACGTGCCTCATTTTGTAATGTTTTGTAAGTATTATGTGATTCCTCAGAAAACTTTTATCATCCCCATTTTAAAAAGTCTGAAGTTTAAGCAAGTGCGACAGTTGTCATCTGGTGATCCTGTCTTTTTTGTTCTTAATTTTTTTTAATCTGCGGTGAGGCTTAGAGCCTGCAGCTATTATTTTAAAAGTGGCCTTTCAATTATGGAATTGTATTCTATTAGGCATGCCGATGACACATACAGCTCAGTTAGAGATCTTGTGCTTATTCCCCTCTTTGCTTTTTCTTTTTAAAGATCTATTGTAAATACACTTTATAATATACCTTTAGGTACTGAATGAGATTTTTTAGCTAGATTTGTTATTTATGTTTTTTCATACAAATATAATGTATCAGATTATATTTTGTACTAAGTATGCTTTTAGATTACTTTCATGATTTTATGAAAAAAACAAATAAAGTGCATCTGATTGATAAGTCAGTTCACTGGGAAAATGTTCTAATTTTTTAAAATAGCATTAAGTAGAGGATGGCCTGGGTGGTCTATATGTCGAAGGAGAGATTAATGGCTGTATTGTGTCATTTTTGATTGATACAGGTGCTACCTGATCCATGATTAACCAAGTGGAAGTTCCAGAACTACCTCTCTCAGGCAACAAGTCCAAGACGTAGGCTTTTGTTGAAAGAGAGATTAATGGCTGTATTGTGACATTTTTTATTGGTACAGGTGCTACCTGATCCATGGTTAGCCAAGTGCAAGTTCCAGACCTATCTCTCTCAGGTAACAAGCCCAAGAGGTAGGCTTTTGAGCAATTGGTTAAAACCACACAAGAACAAGACAAGCAGAAGTTGATAAATCCAAGTTTAATCGAGGAGAAACTCAAACTCCATCCACTCCTGTCTCCAACCTGCTTAAAAAGGTCAGCAATGTTCTGAAGAATAACATTTTGCATTCCAACACGCAAGCGGACAGGGAGAACGATTCAAATGTCAACAGCATACAAATAGAATGGCAGTAGAAGATTAAACATATATCACACCATCTTTCCCCCAAATGACAAACAACACAAAACAACAAATAAATCCAAAGCAATACTCTGCCGATGGCCAACATATGCTTTAGCCATTCACATATAACCTGCTAAAGTTCCATAGTCAATGACAAATAGGAGAGTGAGTACTGGCATTATTGATATGTGTGTTAAGGTTGGCATGATGCCTGAGGTATTAACATAATCACTGTATTACAGATTTTGTACAGTCTATTTGAAGTACTCGATTGGTGTACAGGCTGGCAGCCACAGATACCAGGTACATTTATGTTATAATGGTTTATCGTTTTTTCAACGGTTTGATTTTGGAATTAGAGGTATTTGGTTTGCATTAATAATGTGATGATTTTTGGCTTCATAGTTTAAAAGATTTTTGGATCCATTAATACATGTTGAACAACATTTAGGGTCAGACCTCTGGTGAGGTCAACACATTTTGATACCCATGGGATCATAAATGAATCAGGTGTGATAAATAACAGTATTCCAAGATGGGAGCACATTCCGGAACTCTCCGCCAGATCGCCCCTTTGCATTCTGGTACATGCAGTTCGTATGACTTGAAGAGTTAGGAAAACGTTTGTAAGTGTTTCACCAAGGTTGGTGCAAGTACTTGGTTATAAATAACAGTCATTTACAATTATTGCACTACACAAATAACATAAGGTGGTCTTTGGTGGTTTCGGTACCAAAATCCACATCAACTATTATTTGCCAAGCTCATTCCTCTAGTAAATGTCAGTTCATGTAATCTGCAGAAAATTGCTTGGAAAGGAATGCTTATTGCACAATTCATTACTGTGATATGTACATCAACAGAAGTTGCCACACATACTGCAAGTAGTGAAACCTCCATTAGACGACGATGAAGGCTATTTGTAGCCTTCATACTAAAATGTAGTTAGAGTGAAATAATAACTCACTATTATATGTCGTGGTTGGTTGATGCTGCATGGATACCCACTGGTCAAATAGACAAGCAGATATTCTTGCCTTCGGTGTACCTTCGGAAGTTTCTCTGTTCAGCCATGCAGTGTCCATTTTCAAATGGGCATTTCAGTCTGTTCATTGCCCTGTGAATGCCAAGCCAAGCCCCAAAAGTGAGGTAAAATTCACCAAAATATTTCCTCTGCTGCACTGATTCTGAAAAAGTGAGCCCAAATGAAGTTTCCACCCCAAGTTTTGTTTGTCCTACATAAAAGTGTCCAGATCACAAGTTAGGGTAGCCAGATGGCCCCACGTCATAAATGAAACCATTTGTCAGTCCTTCTATGTTTTTTAGACAATCTATTGCATTCTGAGAGTTGTATTCCTTCACTTGATTTGATCAAATTGTACCCTACACCTGAAAATAATTATCTGAGAAATGAAACGACAGGACTGGAACATGGTGGCTCTGATGGCATGAAGTCATCTGCTAACCTTATTATCAGTAGGAATGAAACACCAAAACTATTTGAAAGGTTCAATCTGAACAAATGTTTCTCCTCCCCAGTGCATTGTTTAGCACGGATGTATGTCGTTACAACGCATGCTTTTTCCACGCATGCCTTTACAACGCAGGTTTTACAACGCAAGTCGTTACAACGACTTGCGTTGGGGGGCGCTGGATAGTGAATAGTTTAATTTACTATTCCAACTCCAGTCCCCGTGGATAGTAGGGAAGGTTTTGGATAGTAAATTAAACTATTCCCTATCCTACAGCGCCCTCCAGCGCAAGTCATTGTAACGACTTGCGTTGTAATTCATGCGTTGTAAAGGTACTGCGTGGAAAAAATTTCGTTGTAAAGGATGTTTCCCGTTTAGCACTGATGCATTAAAAACTACTCCTCCATTCCACAATGCAGTCTCAAGGCCGATGTGGCTGCTAAACTGGTAAACAAATGCATTGCTGCAGTAAACAGCTGTTGGGGTTGTGGTCGGAACGGTCTTTTTATGTTATGTTATGTTATGTTATGTTAATAGCCTTTTATATAGCGCACGTACACCTAGAGGTTTCAAGGCGCTGACTAGCAGGGACCCAGGTGTAAAGGGGGGTTGTGCCGAGGCCGGAGGAAACAGCCAGGTCTTGAGCTGTTTTCTAAACATTAAGAGGTCGGTACAGGAGCGAATCCCAAAAGGAAGGGAATTCCAGAGTCTGGAGGCAAGGATCGCAAACCTGCGTCCTTCCTGACGTTGCAGTTTAAAAGTGGGAGTAACCAAAAGATGAAGATTTGCAGATCGGAGATTACGGGAAGGGATGTACCTGGGCAGGAGAGTGTTAATAAATTGGGGACTACGAGCATGGAGAGATTTGAAAACGATACATGCTGTTTTGAATTCTACTCGTTGAGAGATAGAGAGCCAATGAAGTTGTTTTAGCAGCGGCAGCCAACGGGGTTGACGATGAATCAATCTGGCTGCCTGATTCTGCACCAGTTGAAGGCGTTTACTGAGGAAAAGAGGGAGGCCCAGATAGATGGAATTGGCATAATCGAGGTGTGACAGTACTAACGCTATCACCACCTGGATCAAAGCCGACTGGGTCAGTATCTGACTAATTTTCTTAATTCTGCAAAGCTGGTAAAAGCAGGAGGATACCACCGTGTCTACTTGGGTTTTCAGTGACAGATCCCAATCAATGACTACTCCTAGGCTCTTTACTGAGATAGAAGGGGTGGGCGGGGGACCGAATTCGGGGGCCAATAGTGTGGGCCCCAAAATATTTGGCTTTTGCCATTAAGAATTAATTTGGTCTTGCCGGGATTCAATTTTAAATGATTAGAGTCCATCCAATGGCGAATATGCAGCATGCTGTCCTGGAACTCCCTGATAGAATTGGGAGAATTGTCTATTGTAAAAATAAGTTGAAGGTCGTCTGCATAGTTAAATGTGATGGCCTTGAACCTTTTCAGTGACTGGATCTGTGGGTACAGGTTAAACAAAAGGGGGGACAACGAAGGACCCTGAAGAACTCCGCAGGGGGTCCGGAGTTTGGGGGCAGTGAAGGGGGCAAGGCGGACCAGATGCGTGCGGTCGCTAAGGAAGGACCTAATCCAACTGTAGGCTGGGTTGTGGATGCCGGCCTGTTCGACACGGTCCAGTAAGATGGCATGGTCGACCGTGTGCAATAGAACCAAAGCCTGAGGTATTCCCTTATCTGCATTGTCTCGGAGAGAGTCCTCGACAGCGGTGATAACAGTCTCGGTAGAATGAGCGGGCGAAACACCGCTTGATGAGAATCCAAGTGGTTAGAATAATCGATAAAATTGGAGAGATGGGTGGTTACATGGGCTTCAGGGACTTTAGGCAGGTAAGGGAGAAGAGAAATTGCCCTGTAATTGGAGAGGATTGAGGGATCCGCACCCGCTTTTTTTAAGAGGGGTACGACTACTGCCTCTTTAAAGGCTTTAGGAACCATGCCCTGTGACGAAGAGGCATTAAGAAAGGTCAGAATGGGGGCTGAGAGGGCAGAAAAGATTTCCTTTAGGATATAAGGGGGGCAGCAGTCCCTGGGGGAACCAGATTTTACCGTTATTAAAAGGGCCTGTAGGAAATCTGCATTGAGAGGTGGAAACTGATCGAAAGAGTGGTCGCTGGAGATCTGTGGGGAGGGGGTCGGTTTAGGGGCAGTACCTGAAATACTGGCTTTGATAGTAATAATTTTATCAAGAAAATATTGGTTAAGGGAATCGCACAGATTTTGGGTCACAGTCGGTTTTAGAAGAACTCTCTTTATGTTTGACAATTTATTGACGATTACAAAAATGTCTTTGGATTTATTTTTGAAATGATTAATAATGTTTGAGAAATACGAGGCCTTAGCTTGGATAATAGCTTGCTCATAGGCTGTATGGGCAGCCAAATAGAGGTATTTTACGTGTGGATCATAGTTTCTCCTCCATTTTCGTTCCTTTTGACGGATATCTAGTTTTTGGGCCCTTAAGTCATGAGAGAACCACTTCTGGGCTTCCGGATAGCGGGCGGTTTTAAATTTTTTCAAAGGGGCATGTATATTGCTCGCTGCTAGCAGCCTATGAGAGATATTCGTTTCAGCCTGCTCAAGGTCCACATTGTCAGCTGGAATGGAGCTAGCTAAGCTGTCAAAAAAGGCTTGTTTGTCAAGAGTGCTCCATTTTCCGATAAGGCCTCCTTCCATTGTCGGGGACTTACTATCGATCGAAATAGAGATAGTAAATTTGATCAGAGAATGATCAGACCATATGCAAGGGCATATGGTGGGAGTGGAGATAGTAAGATTATTACTCCACACCTGATCGAGAATATGTCCCTTAACCCCTTCCAGGCTCATGACGAGCTCAGCTCGTCATGAGGCACACTGGTCCTGTGCTTATGACGAGCTGACCTTGTCATGAACAATGGGATCATGCAAAGGTCAGCACAGGAGGGGAAAAGGCCTAGCAGCCAAGGTGTTAATGTGCGTGGTGGAAGTGATATGGTGGCAAAAATTGAGACCAGAGAGAAGTTCCATGAATTCACTGGTCTGGGGGCCGCCTAACTCATCATTACACCAGTAATTGAAATCTCCGAGTAAGAGAATTTTTGCATAATCTGTAACCACAGCAGCAGGTTGTTCGCACAAAGAGAGAGGGAATAAGGGCATGTGTTGGGGTGGTCTATAGATTAAGACGCAAATTAGTGGGCCAACATTGGATTCTAGTTTGATGATCAGGTTGTCTGCTGCAGGGAGATTCAAAGCGGACAAAGAGGTAAAAACATGGTCTTTCTTAATAATGGCTGCTACTCCACCCCCCATCTTTCCTGGAGCCTGATCGGCATGTAGGATATAATATAAATCCGGAAGGGCTGCCAGGATGTCGGGGGAGGAGTCAGTGTTAAGCCATGTTTCGGTAATAAAAAAGACATCCGGTTTGTCGGAAAGGAGAAACAAAAAAATATCCAATTGGTGCTTGACCAAGGAACGGGTATTAGGATAGGAAATGTTTAGTTTTACATTAGTAACTGGGGCTGAAATGAGCATCCGGCTCTGGCAGGGAATAGTGGGCAGGAATTCAGATGTATTTGTGTTTGGGGGAGTCCCGGAAGATATCGATATGTTTCAAATAATCAATAGTGGTGGGACAGGGCAAAAAGTGTGCCTGATATAGTTTTTTAAATCTTCCGAGGCGTATGTGGTCATTTGGACAGAAGGACTGGCCCCTAGACCCGTCCTGGCGCGGTATGTTAGATATCACCTGCATAGGGAGTGGTTCCATGTTTTTTTTATGTTAAATGACTAGAAATCAAGGGCCTCCGTACTTTCTGTAAATAGAGATAATTATGTTGAATGAAACCCATTGAGAGCCATTAATATTATTAGTGTTGTAATGGTGACCACATCAGACAAGTTTACATTAGTGGCCACCATAAGCAAGAATACTACCAGCTATCTCCTCAGTGCTTCTGGCATAGTTGCCAACAGTAAAAAATGCTTTGCTGATATGAAATGCCTCTACATGGGTAATACGTAACAGCCGTAACTGCAATGCCTCTGGTACCATGGTACTGTAAAAGTCTCATCAGTCCCACATATCAATCAAACATTAGATTAAATTGCTTTGGGAATGCAGCCATTTTTCTCCAAACATCAGCTAATGAGTTCTAAAAATAAACATATTTTTGTCTAAAAAAACAACAACTCTCTAATGCCATATGAAAATGCTGCATTCACTTTATTTTTGGGAGGGATGGTTTGTGGGGAGATTACTTTATTTGCCCAGCATCACATGACGTTAGGTCCACGCTGGGACTTGATTGAACCAGTTCCAAAATCAGTAGCTCTGGGCGTAACACCACATACTCTCCCCATTATTAACTGATGACTGGAAATGTCAGAATGAGAAAGCAAACCCTGCTCTGGACCAGCACCAGTGGGGGCTGTTGTCAGGGAAGGGT
Organism: Lissotriton helveticus; assembly: GCF_964261635.1. Taxonomy (NCBI): domain Eukaryota; kingdom Metazoa; phylum Chordata; class Amphibia; order Caudata; family Salamandridae; genus Lissotriton; species Lissotriton helveticus. Next base: position 332,749,439 of record NC_136063.1, on the reverse strand, counting down.
GGCAGGTGGTTAACCAGGACAAAAAAAAAGTAGAAAAAAATTAAGAACTTGCCTTCAGCCGCATTGTGCTCTCCTGCTCCTCTGCGGACAGGCTCCGAGAATCCCCTGCAGCCAATCCAGACGCTGCTTTGACAGCATGAGAGCAGTGTCCTGATTGGCCTGAGCACCCCCGATTTGCACTCCAAGGTCGATTAGGAGCTTGTGCCTGCTGTCTCCAACCCAGCTAAGAAGCTCGGGTTGGAGACAGCATCAGTGTGCATGTGGGTTTGGCTGGTCGTCTCAGGACCTACCACTCCACCTCAGTGCCTGTCATCCTCTGGCCCCGCCCCCGAAGACTTGCACACTTAAAATAAAAATAAAACGAGTTTAAGACCTGTTGTATTATCATTTTATTTTTCACGTTTTGAGGGTGCTAATGGGGGTTGACGAAGCTCCTTCCCCAAAGCGGAGGAGTCACTGCTGATCAGCACACATGGGCCTGGTAGCTTGAGTTGTATTGCGTCCGAAATTAATTTAGACAGCAGAGTGACTGGAAACCCCTGAGAGTGAGCATTGTGAATCAACAAAAAGCCGTTTGAGCAGGCCCTCCCCCATACCTTCGCCCGCCCCCCGCCTTGACCTTTCAGCACAAACATGGCGGGCAGGTGAGTTCACTCGCGGGTAGCTGCGTCTACAGATTCCTGCCCACAGATGTATCCGAGATATTTGCATACACAAGTCCACCAATATTGTTGCGAGCCCAGCCAAAGAGAGTGTCATATTCACATTTGTGTACTGCATTGCCCAGTTTAGCTTCACGTCTTTACGTGTAGGGGGTGAAAAATGCTGCCAGATAAGTATTTCAACACGTTAACGAAATAAAGGGCCCGAGGCCATGTATCCTGGTGTTTATTGATTACAAAAGATATATCCCACCTACGAACAACACAGAAATAAATAAATTAAGCATTTCCCAGGGGAAGTATCCTAAAAAACGAGGAAAGGGCACTGTAACAATTAGGGCATTGGTAAAGTGCTGAACATTTTTCTTTATAGTTAAAAGTGAGAGCAATGCAGTAATGGCATTACACTGAAGGCACAGCAAAAGGAAAATTGGATTTCTGTCAGACAGAAAGGTAATAGGGCTAATCATTTACATAGCCATTTTTCTTTCTTTTCACAATTGAAATAACCTGTTTTTACATTATGGCCACGCGAACCAATGAATCAGCCATGACAGGGAACCACGAAAGAAAGGTCCCATCTAAATTAGGCCCTGGGGCCCATAGAATGCATGGGCTTTCATTTGTGCTGTTTCAATAAGTAACTCGCGCCCTACGTTTTTCGCGGAAATGATTTTCAGTGGCCAGCGAGCAGCCCAGTGTGTTTTCTTTTTTCTAAATAAGCTGCATTCCCAGGGGCGTAGCCTGAAACTTCACCCTGTCAACGTGTTGGTGCTGGCGGAATCCCCTTATTGGTAGCGTGGTCTGCAGAGGGGCAAAGGGCGGCTTCCTTTGCTGGAGGCATAATTGGAGTTGATTTTAATTACCGTATTTCTAGCAGTTGTGCTATGATAAATGAGAAAAGCCATGATTAATTAAAATGTTTTTTGTTACTAATACAGATTATTGATAATTATTCTTTCAAAGACAGGGTCAATGCTCTTGTGGGACCGGCACTCAGTGACAGTGGATATCACTTTAAATGTGTCCATTAAATAATAAGTGTAATAATCAGAGGGCAAAGGTCAATCCTGAACTTGAGAAGCAAACCTTAAACCTCTTGGTGGAAAGAAACATTGTGCCTCTCCCCCTAGATTTGGAAGCTCTATAATTAAATGTAGGCAGGGACATATATGGCCAGTTTATTACCATACATGTGTTCGGCTCCTAAATAAACAAGGGTCGTATTTATGAACGATTGCCTGTGTTTTGTTCATTTGTCGGCTCTAAATTCGTTTATTTTGGCTGTTAAAAAGGACAATACACAATCTAAAAATGCAATTTATATCTTCGATTAAACACAGTGTCCCTCATCGTTGCCTAACAAAAACACATCAATTATTAAAATGCAGCTATAAGCAGTTCTTTACTCAGTAACAGTACAATTTGTGATATAAATATTTGAAGTAACAACGACTATAATAATAAAGTGCAGCACGTTCTATAATGCATTTTAACACCATACGCATAGGGCAACTTTTATTGATTGTTTTAATGTTCCGTAGGGCATTATATTTACGTTTCTACCAAAATAACCCATAGTCAAATAGTATGTCAAATGAGTCATAGCTAGTGGGTAATTACCCAAAAAAGAGCTATTTTAAGGAATATGGAATTCGTTGCTTTTAAGGGTGGATCAAGAGCACTGCAGAGTCTGGGTCAATGAGTGCTGAAGGAGAGATCCCTCAAGCTTCTCAGGCCCATGTATGTGCATGAGGAGTGGCTGACTTCTAGCTCTTACCCTTGCATTCTGGGACTTGTAGTCCTATTAGTCTAGGAGGATACATATTCCAGACTTCAAAGAATGGATTGGATGAACTACTCATCTATAGACAGGGACACTTGAAATCTCTGAGTTCAGTTAACAGTATTGTGTTTGTTGAATAATGGTGGGCTGCTCCTTGAGGGTTCAGTACTTAGCCTCTTCACAGGGAAGGGCCAACTTTAGCAAGTATCCTTAACAATTTCCAAAAGAACAGCTTTAGAATGAATTGGGAGACAGCCATTTAATTTAATTCTGCCTAACAGCTGCTGACAGTGCAAAACTTTCAGAATGCTTTTAATGTGATCTGAATTATTGATGGTTAAATAAAACCTGAATAAACCCTTAGTTAAACAATGAATGTGCACAATAGGGTGAGACCTACTAGTCTAACAAAAACGCTACAAGCATTTAAGAAAGTGCATTACTTCGAGGGGGTGTGATTTACTCTTCTCCATTCAGTCCAAATAATGTTGATGAAAATGCTTAAACGAAAGAGGTGAGATTTACTACTATCACTACGATCTAACAGATTTTGAGGAAAGTGCATAAATTGGAGGTGGGGAGGAGTGAGATTTACTATTGTCACTCTTTTCTCAAAAACATTCAGAAATGTGCATGACTTTGGGAGTGGGGGATTTACTATTCTTCTTACAGTCTAATCAACTGTCGTGTGCAGGGTTACATTTTCTTGCTAAAAAAACATTTGTTTTAAACACATTTTGTGCACTGGATATAACACATGTTGCATTTAGAACAAAAACCCAGAGGGGTATGTGTACAAGGAGTTAACGCTGCCATAGTGTCCGTTTTCTGACGCTACGGCAGCTTTCTTTTATTCCCATATGTACAAGTTGCTTCTAACCTCTGTTAGCGACAGCATTCTGGCAATATCGTCCGTTTTCCGTTCGCCACTTCTGTTAACGATAGCTAACGAAAATGATATGCAAGGTAGGCATTCCCGTGTAAAAACTGCCACTAACCCCACTTTGCAATACGTACAATGATCGCCGGGCCAGCGAAACGTTAAAAAAACAGCCGCTAAGGTCCCTTAGGGGCTGGTTTCCAAGACCTGAAAAAAGGTGGTCTTAAAAATGGAGATAATAAATCATGATATAAGGGGGAGTAGCCCAGAACCACATTTGACAACCCACTGATGTCATGGAGGTACTGCTCATGCAGCTTGGAGCACCAAGAAGACCACAACAACCACTGCCACCGCCGCGCCCCCAGGACCACCACGGAGGCAGTGCAAAGAAGACAGTGGGTCTATCGTCAGCGCATCACCTTGATAGACCTAACACCAGAGGATGTGATAGCCCACTACAGACTGAAAAGGTCCCCATCCTCTGCATATTGACCCAGAAAGCCCCCAGGCTGTAGGCACCAACACAGCATTGCAACAACATCTCTCCGCAGACTAAACTTCTAGCAGTGCTGCACATGTTGGCCTCAGGGAGCTTCCAACCAACCACTGACAAAGTTGGGTGAGTCTCACAGTCATCCTTTTCAAGGTTCCTCCTAAATCTCTTAGATGCCATCATCAGCCTGACACCACAGCACCTATGTTTCCCCAACACTGCTCAAGACAAGCTTGACACCAAACAAGGCTACTAAGCCATTGCTGGCTTTCCCCATGTGTTTGGGGCAATTGACGGCACCCATGTCCTACTTGTGCCTCCTGCAGACACTGCATACATTTACCCGAACAGGAAGCACACACACACTCCATGAACGTGCAGGCAATTGTGAACCACCGGGGCTTGTTCACCAATGTCAAAGACAAGTTTCCGGGGAGTGTGCATGACTCCTACATCTTCCAGCAGTCCATCATTAACCAGTGCTTTGAGAATGGCACGTATGGAAATGGGCTGCTTGTTGGAAAGTACCAATGAATACACCGCACACACCAAGTCCACAACCATGTAGCACACAAATGTGAGAATGCAAATGTCAAGCAATATGCCTTGAAATATGTCCACCCACCATACCCAAGGGACTGCGGGCCTTGGTGGTAGCCTTGTGGACAAACTTCCATCCAAAGTCCTGCCCCTTTGTCACACAGCTGCAAATGCTGGGAGAGGTTGGAAGCAAGTAGGTGTGATGGTGGGTCAGGACCCATGAGGAAAGTGTGAACACAAGCCCAAGTATGGTGACAGTGTCCTGCATAGCCACAAGCTTGTGGAGCACAGACTGTCCCATGCTGGTGCAGAGGGCGTGTCTGTATACCAGTCTGATGTAAATTCGTGTGTTGGAGACTGTATTCTTGGATTTGGGGGGATACATTTGAAGCTCTTACAGATGATGCGGAGGGTGTTGAAGTAGCTGTTGTTTCATGGAGATGGAGGATTTGAGTACGATGCTCAGGGCTCTGTAGTGGCCCGTGTGTGTTGTGGAACTTGCGATGGTGGTGTACCACCAGGCACTATTACATGCCGCTGGGGTGTATCCAAGGATGACAGCTCATGTTCCCTCTGCATTGAGTCTCATGCAGATGTTGAAGAGTGTTGGGCTGAGCAATGGTCCCTAGGGCACTCCGCATGTGAATATTTGTGGGTTCAGAGAGGAAGGGTGACAGTCTGGTCCCTTGGCTTCTGCCGGTGATGAATGATCATATACAGTCACGGGTGGTTCCTTGTATGCCGGCATCATGTAGTCTGCCTGCTAGTGTGCGGTGGGAGACGGTGTGGAATGCTGCTGACAGGTCAAGTAGAATCAGGGCTGTGGTGAGGCCTTGGCCGAGCAGGGCTTGGAGGTTGTCTGTGGCAGCGAGTAGGGCGTTCTCGGTGCTGTAGTTGCTTTGAAATCCAGACATAGACGGGTCTAGGATGGCATTGTCCTTGGCTTATCTGGTGTTCTTGGTGAATTCATGGATGACATTGAAGAGGTCTTTGGAGTTGGTGGAGTATGCAACTATTATGTCATTGATGAAGCTACTATCAGTGCTGCCCTTGTGTTGGTGGTATTTGGACATGGTGTTCTTGTATGCCTAGAAGTTATCGTGTGTCTTGTAGTTTCTCCTGTTTTACTTCATGGGTCTGCAGGTGTGTCTGGAATATTAGATTTTGGTGGTTAATTTGCAGATTTGCAGCTGCGCTGTCTGTTGGATTTGTGTGGCGGGTGAGTTTGTCTGCGCATTAGGAGATCCATGTGTGGAATTCCCTGGCAGCGCTTTTGGCGTATAATGCAGTGTTGGGGAAGTTTCAGTTGAGGACTGAGTATAACTGCTTATCGGTGACTCGGCTCCAGTTCCTTTGCGTGCTGGTGTGTCCGGCTTGATTTTGTTTCCAAGGAAGTGTATGCAGTGATGGTCTGTCCATGGGTGCTGTGTGGTGTGGCTGAAGTGCACGCTGTTTCCTCCTGAATAGAAGAGGTTGAGGGTGTGTCCTGCCTTGTGGGTCGGTGTGGGTAAGAGATGTGTCATTCACATGTTGGTGGGCTCTTCATCCAGAGGGTAGTGAAGTTGGTGTCTTTGGTGTTGTTGAGGTGGAAGTCCAGGTCTACGATGAGTAGGTAGTCTATGGAGGTCATGGTGTGGGGTGCAAAGAGGTTGTTGGTGTTGGCAAAGCAGTCCATGTGTCACGGGGTCTGTAGGCAAGTGTGCCACAGAGTGTGGAGTTGGGGCTGGGCTGGGCCTGGAAGTGCATGTCTTCCGTGGCAGCAAATGTGTTGCTGGAGGTGGAGAGGCAGAGGGACTTTTTCATGCACAATGGTGATGACTCCTGACAAGTTTTGGAGGCAGTCCTCCCTCCGAATCTTGTATCCGTCTGGGATTGTGAGGGCTATGTCAGGGGCAGAGGAGATGGTGGTCCAGCTGTCCAAAAAGAAGGCGATTTTGAGTAATAGTGTTTCCCAGAGGTACCAGATGTCCATGGTGTGTCTGTGCAGGGGGTGCATGGTGATGAGGATGCATCTTAGTGCGTTGGCGCTATTGAGCGTCATTGCGGTGGTGAAGGTCATGCGGCAGTGGAGGCAGGATAACTGGCCATGGCTGGTGTTCATTGTGGCCTGTTGTCAGTTGTACTTCCTTTTGGGGTTTAGTGCGATGATGGCGGATGAGTAGTAGAGGTAGCCGTAATGAGAGTCAGGGTCCCTGGCGCCGGTTGTGTTTGGGTCACGGACGGACGCAGATGTGCTTGCTTTTTGTGTGCCTTTATTGCACTAGCAGTGCTAATGTGCAGCCGCCACCATCACATAGGGTATGGGCGATGAACGAAAAGCTGGGAGGCAATGTAATTTGCATTGATGCTGGACAATTGTCTGAAGCTACACATAGCAAATCAAATTTAACTAAGTTGTGCAAATCACACACACAAAATTAGGAACACTGCAAACACAGCATGCACATATACTAATAGACACATCTCTGGATTTCATGTTACAGGTGATCAAGGATATGCACTATCTCCATGGCTGTAGACACCCCTCAGAGACAAAAACATCCAGGCACAGAGACATTACAATGTAGCACTTGGATGCACCAGGTTCATTGTGTAGAGAAAATTTGGTGTACTCAAGTCACGGTCAGGTGCCTCAACAGCTCAGGCGGCAGACTGCTGTACAGCCCTGAAATAGCCTGTAATATCACCATGGCATGTTGTGTGCTGCACAACATATGTGTCCGCATCGATGCACCATGGATATAAATTCCAGATCAAACAGACAATCCTGAGGATGACGAAGATGAATAGGCTGATGCTGCACACCTCCCAGCCATGGCTGCAGGAACAGCACAAAGGGACAGAATCATCCCCAATTTGTTCACTTGACCACGTAAAAATATGACAGCCCTTTCTTTTTTTTTAGACTGTGCAAAATGCACACGAACATAATTCTTGCAATTAAACATCACCGTACAAGAACCTTGTGAGCATATTCATATTCTGCATGAGTACACACATCTGACAAGTGAAAGTTTAGCAATGTGTGGTTATTTTTGTTGAATTGTTTGTTTGTGGGTGTATATGTGTTTTGGGGTCAGAGAAGAAATTAAGGGTATATTTTGGGGTCAGAGATGACATTTAGGGTGTGTTTTGGGGTCAGAGATGGAATTACAGTATATACAGTTCATCTGAGTTAAAACTTGCAGTTAGCGTCCAGATTTTTGCTGCATTAACGCTAAAGCAATAATTTTTTCATAACCGCAATAGGAAAATATAGCTAAATACATGTGAAAACATGAAATATGACTGCAAAATACAATTTGCGTGAAGAAAATGATTGCAAACTCAAAAACGGGCCGCAAACACACAGGAAGTGATGTCAGCATGCATCCTGTTGTCTAGAGGAGTACTGTGCACTTTCACTTTTGAGCTCACTTTTTTTGATAGTGGAGAGTGTTGGAGGTTTTTGGTGTTGTGTGCTGCTGAATTTGGTTTGGAGAGTGGGGTTGTGCCCTGTGAACTGTCCCAAGTGTCCCTGTGAAGTCTTGTTTTTTGAGTCTAGTACTATATTTTGTTGGGTGTTTGTACAAGGGGTATTTGTAAATTATTAATCGTTGTTGGGGTACATATTGGGGTTTTAATTTTTTAGGAGTGTGTTTAGGTGTGTGCTGGGAGATGGTGGGTAGGGAGGGAGGGCAGATGTCAGAGGGGGCATTGGGGGTTTCCTGTGGCTGATCAAGCACTACATACCATTGATGATCAAAAGGGTCGGATCCTGCAGGGCTATGTGTTACATGTGAGGAAGGTGAGGTAGGAGAATGTGAGGAGCCAGATGCTGCTGGTCTTCACTGTGGACAGGACTGTCCAACAGTTGAAACATCAATGGCAGGATTGCGTTGGCTGTGAGGTGTTGGACCAGCTTGGAGTCCTCATTGGCCAGCAAGGTGGTAAGTACAACCTCAAAATAGTTGAATTAACGCTTTTGTTACTAATAAAAAAGTCTGTCTGTAATAGAATGGGTAATATGTACAAGTATTTTGTGGAGTGAGGCGTTCTATATCATGCCTTTAGGCCTAACTTTCCCACTGTAGAGACACAACTCAGCACCACGTTTGCAAGCATATGGTGCAGGCTTGCATTTCCACCAGCGCTGGTGCAAAAAGTTGCAGTGTAGTGCCAACCCAGGCACCCCTGCACCATAGCGCAAGTGTGTCTGCATGCCAGGAAAAGATTGTTCATATACATGAAGTGTGACCTTACATGACATAAACAATCCAATGCATTATGTTCCTTCTATGTGTGCTGCACAAGGCATGGGTCCCAACATGGCCAGGGATCTGCACATCCCCCTGGAAGTATTCCGAGACAAGCTGCAACCTCAGTATTCAGAACACATTCTGGACAAGCTACATTTGCAGCAGCAGTATCTGATCATTTGGTCCCGTTTACCATGCAGGACCGCCATGCTATAATGGACATGAATTGGCACATTTAGAATGTGAGATGTCTGAGCAGACCACCCACATGCAGGACATAAAGGCTGCCCTGGGTCTCCCATTTTGAACTGGCCAATGGAGACCCATCCTCCTTTTCTACTTTCCTCAAAAGTAATTTATACTTAGTAGTTAGTGATATATTAGTATTTCACTTGTTTGGTAGTGTAGTTGTAGTGCAGAGATAGGTAGTGTTTGACTTTAGCATAGTTTTATATTTATTATCTTCTAGTATTTGTGGATAAGTTATCTTTTCCTCTGGGTGGGGGGTTGATGTCTTCGTTCTTCAAAAACATATAAAAAAAGCAAAAAAAAATATATTAGTGTATGAAATCTGTATAGTTAGTTTATGTTTAGCTAAGATGTATTTGTCCTGTCTTCTGATGTGCTTTAAGGGTGGGAGAGGGTTGATGTCTCGGATATACTGTTGCATGTTTAGAATTAGTAGCGTTAGATGGTTAAGGTTATTATTCACTTTATCATGGTTAGTTAAGATTAGTTTAGTTATAGTAGTGCTTAGTGTCAGTTTAGGGTAGTTTATTTGGTTAAATGTTAATAAATTCATACTGTTTTGGAATTTAGTTAGCACTTATGTCTGAACTGGTTTGGAGTGTTGCCTTTTACCTTGTTTCCAACTTCTTCAATCGCAGGGCAATCATTGAATGTGTATATGTGGTCATGACATGTTTCTTAGCTGGACGGATAGTGTCGGAATCCTTTTGAATGATTTGAGCACAGTGAACTTGCATGCATTACAGTGTGGCAAGTTGGAGTCATGGCCTAGGCTGGGGACACTCTTTTGTAAAGTTGAAGTTCTCATGTATGACTCACAGAGTTGGAATGCACATTGATGCACATTTGCAACACAATGTTGGAACATGGCCTTGAACATACATTGACATTGCAACTCTTGTTGATCATGATGATGGATGTCTGCACTGTGTTCCACAGCTTACGTCCACACCCTGCATGTCACAATAGCCTGGTGCTAAGTCCATCTAACATGCACAGACATAGGCACACTTGCTACGTAGTGCAAGTGTGACATCACTATGGACAGTGGTTGTTCGTGTGGCTGGTGGCTCACCCTCCTGCCCATGCACAATGTTGTAAATTAGCTGATCAAATGTGCATGGCACAAGGCAGAACACAGCTCTGCAGCAAACAGGGGAGGAAATGTAGCATTGCTCCCTGTGGTGCCAGTGTCATACCCACTTTTCCAAGCTGTTACTTTTGTCATTGCCTCATAGTGATGCCACACTTGAAATGGTGATACAGCATCTGACCATGTGCTAAGGGCAGTGCACTACACATCCCTGTACACATTGCCCTTTCCTTTCACAGTGAGCACAGCATGAGAGGGTTCCTTGTTCCCAAGGCATTGTTAAGCCACGGGAAGTGTCTGACAGTGGACTGAAACAGACATTATGATTCCAATAGCAAGTGGGTGAAATGTGCCATAACTAATCGTCATCTATGTGCATGTGGTGTGCTCTATCTTGGAATGTGACATGCAATGACCCCATCACAACAAGCTTTGTCCACCCCATAGTGTGTGAGAAGATCTCCCAAGTGAGACCTGTTATCAATGCTAAATGGAGACACTACCTGTGTCATGCAAAAGACTTGGACCTATTTCGACACATGCCTATTGCCATCATGTACGGCAGGCAATGTTGAGATATTGCTAGTAGGTCATAGTTGATCAATGAGGACAGGGCTAGATCTCACATGCCCAGTAATCTCACTACCTATCAGTGACACAATGACCATTTATCATGTTTCACTCGGTGTACATTTGAATGGATTCACTGCTCAAACATTATTGGAGACTTCCATATCTGAATGGTCATGATAAACACACATCTATGTAAATTGTAGGTTTTAATTTGCATGTGCATTGGCTTTGGTGAAGACTACCACAGTACTTGGTCAAACATCTCCCACATTTCATAGATGCCCAGGGGAGGGTCTGCTGGAGTCCTTTGTGTGGAACATGCCCAGAGGAAGAGGCAGAATTCAGTCAGCAGGCTGATTGCAGTGTCTTTGGGCACAACAAAAATCATGGCAGTCCATATTGAGGTCCAAGGTGAGTTTCACAGTGTGTAGCAGAGTACATTGGTAGATGATGTTCGGTAGCATGATGCTAAGCACAGATCCAGGGCAAAACCAAACATTTGTCATTGATGAATTCTACCGCTTTCTTCTTAGCAATATTGCAGAATCATCAACATCTTCATCCTTTGATATGTCATGTGCCTCCTATGTGCATGGTGGTAGATTGTCAGCGGCACTGTGAAGCACTGACATATCAGGGGTGGAGAGGTGGATGTTGAAGCAGCAGCAGCATTCATCTGTGCCAAACCTATTTCTATTTCTATTTCTATTTGCATTTCTAGAGCACATTATCACCGTCAGGTCTCTAAGCGCTGTTAGAGAGATGCAGGTCATAGCACAGAGGGGGGAGCTTATTAATTAGGGTGTGCCCCAAGCTTCAGTGAAAAGGATAGTTTTTAACTACTTCCTAAAAGGGAGAAGGGTGCATTCCTTGCGGAGGTTCTCTAGCAGTTTATTCCAGAGTGAAGGAATGGAGGCTGAGAAAGCTCTATCTCCATTGGAGGTGAGGCTGAAGGAAGCGGGGGCAGGCCAACAGGCTGGCCTCAGAGGATTGTAGCACCCTGTTAGGAGTGTAGAGGGTTAAGCGATCTTTGATGTAAGTTGGGGCTTGGCCATAGATGGCTTTAAGCACAATGCAAAGGCCCTTGAACCATCGCACACAACGACCGCAGCAACGCCACCCACCACCACCCTCCGCGCCTGGACTCCGATCAGCACCGATGACACCGTCCGCATGATGAACTCCATCCACTCCGGATCTCCGACCGACCCCTGCCCTCACCACGTCTTCAACAAGGCAGAAGCTGTCATCGCACCCCACCTGCGGGACATCATTAACACCTCCTTCGACACCGCCACCTTCCCGGAGAGCTGGAAGCACGCCGAACTCAGCGCTCTACTAAAGAAACCAACAGCGGACCCCACCGAACTCAAGAACTACCCCCCATCTCGCTCCTCCCGTTTCCAGCCAAAGTCATCGAGAAGATCGTCAACAAACAGCTGGCCGCCTTCCTCGAGACGAATGGATCCCTCGACCCCTCACAGTCTGGCTTCCGAGCCAACCACAGCACCGAGACCGCCCTCATCGCTGCCACCGATGACATCCGAGCCCTGATGGTCAACGGAGAAACAGCGGCCCTCATCCTCCTAGACCTCTCCGCGGCATTCGACACTGTCTGCCACCGCACCCTAGTGCAGCGCCTCAGCAACGTCGGAATTCAAGAGAAGGCACTGGAATGGATCATCTCCTTCCTCGACGGAAGAACACAGAGAGTCCGTCTACCACCGTACAAGTCAGAGGCCACCAAAGTCATCTGCGGCGTCCCTCAAGGATCCTCGCTGAGCCCCACCCTCTTCAACGTCTACATGAGCCCCCTCGCGCCCATCGCACGCCAACACAACCTGAACATCATCTCCTACGCCGATGACACCCAGCTGATCCTCTCACTGACCAACGACCCCGCCGCTTCCAGAGCCAACCTTCACGAAGGGATGAAAGATGTAGCCGAATGGATGACGACCAGCCGCCTGAAACTGAACTCATACAAGACGGAAGTCCTCATCCTGGGCTCCTCGCCCTCCGCCTGGGACGACTCCTGGTGGCCCCCCGCCCTGGGCACCGCACCCACACCGACAGACCACGCACGCAACCTGGGCTTCATCCTGGACTCCTCCCTCTCCATGACCAGACAAGTCAACGCCGTCTCCTCGTCATGCTTCAACATCCTGCGCATGCTACGAAAGATCTTCCGGTGGATCCCCACCGAGACCAGGAAGACGGTCACCCAGGCCCTCGTCACCAGCCGACTGGACTACGGCAACGCCCTCTACGCCGGAACCACCGCCAAGCTCCAGAAGAGACTCCAGCGGATCCAGAACGCCTCAGCCAGACTCATCCTCGACATCCCCCGACGCAGCCACATCTCCGGACATCTGAGAGACCTGCACTGGCTCCCCGTCAACAAGAGAATAGCCTTCCGTCTCCTCACCCACGCACACAAAGCCCTACACGACCAAGGCGCGAGCATCAACTTCTACGCTCCCAAACGCCACCTCCGATCAGCCAGTCACGCCCTCGCCGCCGTCCCCCGCATCCGCAGATCGACAACAGGAGGAAGGTCCTTCTCCCACCTGGCCGCCAAGACCTGGAACTCCCTCCCGACCGACCTGCGCCTGACCCAAGACCACCTTTCCTTCAGGAAGAAGCTCAAGACCTGGCTGTTCGAGCAGTAGCGGCACCCCCCCCCCCCAAGCGCCTTGAGACCCTCCGGGTAAGTAGTGCGCTTTATAAATGTCCATGATTGATTGATTGATTGATTGAACTTAGTTCTCTGGCTGACTGGAAGCCAATGCAACTGGCTTAGGAGTGGGGTGGCATGAACCCTCCTAGGCAGTCTAAAGATTAATCTGGCAGCATCATTCATGATGGCCTGAAGTCTGGCCAACATCTTTACCGGGAAACTGATGAATAGGGCGTTTTCGTAGTCAAGTCGTGACACTATCATCGCTGATACAGCAAGCCTGAGTGTGGCAGATGTGAGAAGAGGGGCAAGCTTCCGTAGTTGTCTCATCAGGCCAACACATGTTCCCACTACTGCAGACACCTGCTGGGTCATAGAGAGTACAGCATCAACTTTGATGCCTAAGCTCTTTACAGCCACAGCCGGTTCCGGGTTGGTGCCCAACTCCTGTGGCCAAAAGAGGTTGCTCCAGGGATTGGAATCTGTAGTGATGGCCAATACCTCGGTCTTGTCGGTGTTAATTTTGAGGGAATTGGCCGTCATCCAGTTGACAGTGAACTTTAAGATATTTAGCATTCTTGTGTGGGCGGCCGGGGAGCTATCCATCTAGCTGATGATTTGAGTCTCATCAGCATAGTTGTAGATCTGACACTCCATGAGATTCAGTGCTGCTATCAGGGGCTGAAGATAGGCATTGAAGAGGAGGGGTGACAGCGCCGAGCCCTGTGGAACTCCACACAAGAGTTTGCCAGGGTCAGACACATGGTCAGCCAGCTGTACTCTCTGGGATCGACTGCTGAGGTAAGATGTAAGCCACTTAAGGGCTGTGCCCTGGATGCCCAGCTCCGAAATCCATGACAGTAGTTGGTTATGGTTGACCGTGTCAAATGCTGCAGACAGGTCCAGCAAAACCAGGGCACATGGCTTCTTCTTATCGGCCCGGAGCATGAGTTCATCCAGCACTACCAATATGACGATTTTCGTGCTGTGATGAGCCCTGAACCCTGCCTGGTTGGTTTGCAGAAGGTTGTTTGCTTCTAGGTGGTGTGACAGGGATTTCAGCACGTGCTGTTCCAACACTTTCGCCAGGAAGGGAAATTGGGAGATCGACCTGAAGTTTTTAGGTCGATCTCCCATGTGCCCCTGGTTTCTTTAACCGCATGCGTGTGGCGGCTATTTTTGCGCTGCGCGGCTTTTTTCAAAAAGTTGTGTTACATGACGAGCTGAGCTCGTCATGAGCGTGCGAGCGGCACAACTCATGACGAGCTCAGCTCATCATGAGCGCGGAAGGGGTTAAAAGTGTGATAACATGTGCTTCCTTAAAATTGGCGGGTACGTGGCCTGATTCCAAAGATTGATTTAGGAGCAAGAGGACCTCACTTTCAATCCCTGGTAGTGCCAGCTTAAAGATTCTCAGAGGGCAGGGGTCCGCAGGTGAACCTGACTTGACCCGCCCCATTAAGGAAACCAGGGAGTCGCAGGTCAGTGTGGGGAACACGGTGAATTGTTTATCATATTTGGGGGCCAGGGGTTCTGGTGTCAATGGACAGTAGACAGTGGGAGTGATAGAAATCTCAGTCAATAAGTACTTCACTTTCTTAGAGAAGAAGGTCTGAAACTTATTGCAATCTTCCGGACAAGAGGGGGGCTTCAGTACCTGAGCTTGTCTTAACTCTTTTAGAATCTGAAAGGTTTCTTTTTGTGCATTGTCTGCAGTCGCGAGCCTGAGTTTATAGAATTCTGCTGTCCTTTCTAGAATGGTACAAAAGGGGATGGTGATGGACAGAGCATCCGAACCAATCAAACACTCACACCCAGTCAAAAGATCTGGGTTTGATCCATCACCGTTCTTTAGCCCACTCTGCCACCCCAGTTCAGACATGGCTATATGCAAATCAGTCTGACCCTGTGCCTCATGGGAACAGCCCAGCCCGAACTGCCAAGCCATGCCTTCCCTTGACCGGAAACAAGCTTCCGAGGACCGGTTTCTGGCATTACAGCCGTCTTCAGCCCGGCTTGCTTGAATCCAGTGGCAAAGTGAGCAAGGGACTCACGTCTGAGCATACCCTGCCAAACTTATGGCTTTTTATAGATTGCAAACATAGAGAGATAGTCTAAACGGGAACCTGGGTCGTAAGCTTTGCACCAGGGTCTCTCCCACTGACGAAGGGTTTGTTTCATGTCTCTTAGAGCATCGTTGAACCAGGGGGCCCCTTTCCCTTTGTCCCTAATTCTCACCCTACACATTGGGGCTACTATGTCTATGGCGTTCTTCAGCCTAGTAGACAGGGTGACGCTTCCTGCATCGAGGTTACCCTGTGTAGGCATCGAAGTGTAGGATATTAACCAGGTCATCGGCTTTGATTTTGTTCCAACCCCGCAGCACTTTCCGCTATGGGGAGGGGCGGGCTGCTTATTTTATTGGTGGGAACTGGCCGCTGATTAAGTGATGATCAGACCAGGCGTAGGGACTGATATCTATTGGGCAGGTAAATGGGTGGGATGCCCAAACCAGATCAAGTATGTGGCCCTTCTCATGTGTAGGATCATTCACCAATTGTTTGAGTTCCAGAAAGGTAAGCACCTCATCTAGTTGTTTAGCCTGGCTTTCTTTAGGAATCTGATCCCAGTGGAAATAGAAATCTCCCATCACTAGGATACATTGATACAGTGAGCAGATGTCATTGACTAGTTCCGTGAAAAGGTCCACAAACTTGGGTGGCGTTCGCGGGGGACGGTACACTATCAGAATGACTAAACAGGTAGTCAGGGAGCAGATCTTAGCCCCCAATATGTCCACCCCTCGATGCTTTCTGCGCAGAGGGTTTCTATCTTTAGCTGTAGTTTATACAAAATCAAGACTCTGCCCCCTCTAGTGCTACCTTGATGCAGCAGTACTGTGACAAGCAGCTGCAGGGCATTAAAGATTCCAGCAATGTGTCTGTTGTGTTGAACCATGGCTGCCATTAGCGAGGCTTTCTTCCGCTCCATGTTCTCCATGTTCATCCGCATGTGACGCAACTTCTTGCTGACATCGCTGGAGTCACTCAGACTGGACAGTTGTTCTTGTCTCTGAGTCAGTACTCCAGCAATGTTCGCAATGGCATGCAGGAGAGCATGGAGCAGACTGTGGGTGTCTGTGATGGTCTGTAGGTGGTCCCGAAAAACCCATCTAATTTGGCAGCCAGGTAGTCAAACCCCACCCGCCCCTTGACCAGCCATCTCCTGCTTGACCTCTAACGCACGACGTTGAAATACCAGAAGTGGGTCCTCAAGGTCCTGGGAGACAGCTATGGTGGTCGATGTTTGCTCCTGGCTTGTTTGTGCAGGGGCTTTAGTTTCTACAACACTGCTGGATGACCCTGCTTTCGAAGATGGGGTGCTAATTGAGTCAAGCAGATGTTGGAGTGTGTCCTGGTTGATGGTTGCTAGGTCTTCCTCTTCATCATTGAAGAGTGGGACAGGCTACTGTACAGGAGGTGATGTTTCTCCCTCTGCAATGTAAAGGGGAGATGCATTTGTATGTGTGTTTATACTATGATCATGCATTGGGTTCGTGTACAAGCAGATAGCATGACAATGTACAGTCACAGGTGCATATGTACAAGGCCCTCTTGCCACATCAATGTCATCTGTATTAATGTTGTGGTATCCATTGGGGCTGCACCTTATGTACAAGGCAGCGTTATGTCCCTTAGCGTGTCTTAACTTTGCCTTGTACATAAGGCCCCCTTCCACGTTATGTTTAGCGTGAAAGGCATAGCCAGTGGGTGTTGCAGTGGCCGTTCCACCGCAATCCCAATTCATTTTTACACTGCCCCTTTTGTACAAGGGTGGCGTATATGGGTGGCCCTGCAAAAGATTAAGACAAGGTATAAAGTGTTCTTGGGTGCCAAACCAAGGAGAAATGCATCATTTTGCATCAAATTTGCTTTTTCCATTTGTGCTGCTCAATGCAGTACACATGTACATACAACTAGATTTGTGTCTTGTGATTTCTCATGTGTGAATGGCGTCATGCATGTGTTTCCATGCATGTTTTGCTAGCTGCCCTCCTGTTGGCTTAACCGCTGTGAGACTGGTGCAGCGTGACTTTCTATTGTTATTGCCAGCTGAACAGACAGTTACAACACCCGTTACCCTCAACGTTGACACCACGTGTAGTGTGTAAGTGGGCCTGGATTTCAGGGCTGTGTATTCAAAAATAATTATTGGTGCTGCTCAGGCCCTATCACCCTGCCCCACATCACATCATGTGTGATTGGCAGGGTTATGTGTGTTTATGAATATATGGCATGCAGATGCTGACATGGATGATACATGCTGTACTATTTTGCAATTTTTGTTGCCAGTGTTTGTGTGCAGATGATGACAGTCCTTGCTGTATATGTATTCACTGACACTATTGACTTTCTAAACATACTTGTTTACATGCACATCAATGTGTGATGGGCAAGTCGCACCAGGAATAATGTATGGTACAGTTTTAGGTATGGCACATGTGTGCACTTGAGAGTATAGGAGTGCTTTTTGAGCTAAGTGGTGATGGTGCCATTTATCTATTTGAGAATTTTGGTTGCTAAATTGCTATTCTTGCTTGGTGTCATACTTGACTTATCATACTTCTTTACAGGGACTCTTTTACTTCTATGAGTAAGGTACACAGACAAGACACATAGTAAAATATTATGGTGACACATTCCTGATATGCGTAGTTCATCCACTGTACTGCTTATGGTATGACATGACATAAGGCTGCATGATCACTATGTTGTGACAATGCATGTGTTCATGGTATGCAGACTCACTCCATGCTTTCTCACTTGGTGTACACAGGGCTGCATCTAATGAACATGGAAAGCGGCACATTTCCTGGAGATACGGCAGGCTGGTAAAATGTCCTCCTTGCCTCAACACCACATACATACAATTGTCTGCACAGGGATGCATCTCATTGATGACAAAATGAGGATGCTCTGTGAATGTGACAGATGATGTGCACAAGTGGGCATGCCCCCACCGATGTCAGCACACATGCAGCATTGTGCACATCTGTCTGAGTTGTGTTTAAGAATGTGTATGTGCATTAAGGTCCCCCTTCCTGCACATAGACAATCTGAAAATCAACTCAGACACCCTTGCACAATGGTGCATGTGTGCTGGTGAGGAAAAGAATGATGGATTTAACCCAGATCTCTTGACTGGGGGTGAATGTTTTGATTTTTTCCACATTACGTCCATCAATTGTGTGTCTTTTGCTTTCTCACCCTAAGTGCGCCAGGCATGCCCAGCTGTGGATCCTTGGCTCACCGTGCCACTGGAATCAAGCTATCCTGGCTGAAGAGGGGTGAAACCCCGAAACCGGTACTAGGATGCTTGTTTCTGGTCCAGGGAGGACCTGGCTTGGCAGTTCGGGCTGGACGGTTCCTATGAGGCACAGGGTCAAGACTGATTTGCATATGGCCAGGTTTAAACTGGGTTGGCATGGTGAGAAAACAAATGATGGATTTACCCCAGATCTCTTGACCGGGGATGAATGTTTTGAGTTGTTCTGCATTCCATCCATCAAGTGTGTGTCTATAGTATATATTGACCTTTTCTGGAGAAGCCTATATACATTGAAATATTCACAAAGAAATGTGTGAGAAGTACGAATAAGTTAAGAAGGACTCATGAATTGTTGTCCACTGATGTACTTTCCACAGAAAAGAAGGGGTGGTGATCTCTAATCAGAATGCTTTTGAGTACATATGAGTAGCATTTGTAGTAGTGAGGAGGGTAATAAGGGATGTTTTTTCGTTCAAATTATGTATAGAGGACGTACCTTTTCTAATTATATGTATATATAAAATTGATTCTGATGCATTACCTTTTGTATTTATAGGTTTATAGTATATATTGCAACAAAAACTGTTCCCCAAGTGATACATTCATCTACCAGGGGAGCCATCCCTACTGATAGGCACATTGTGAGATTTCTTTGCTTATCTTGGATTCCTTTACGGGCAAATACGTCTTTAAACCTTTTTTTTCAAACCCAGAACAGAATTTCCTCCAATCTGGTGTGAACCTAACCCATAATTGCATTAATAACAACGGCATACCTCCCACCCTTCCTTTTGTTCAACACAGGTTTTCTATCAACACTTCTAAAAAATATGTGAAGACCTCTTTTTTCTCAGTGAGGGACTTGTAGCTCACAACATGAACAGCTGTCTTTTTGCAAGAATATTTCCGACGATGAAGTATGCCACCTCTGGGGCATGAAGGAAATTGTCCTTAAAAAGGAATATCCTCTTCCAGCTACATTGTTTTCTCTAAGATCCTGGTGTTTTCATGTATGTTTGTATCGGAGGAACAGCGCAAAAATGTAATTTGAAAGAAAACCTACCCTGACCAGTTCTGAAACCTTAGGCAGCGGCTTCGCATCACCTGTCTGGAAAATGTGTATGAAAGAGGGATCCAAATGACCCTACTTTGTAATGGTTTCACGCTTTTCATAAAAAAGGTTCTTCACAGATGACTTGAAGAGTGCTATGTGCTCAGTACTGTTTTCTGCATGACTACCTGTGTCTCAAATGTGAGCGAACATCTTCAGACATCTGTGCTTTCTGCTGGAGGAGCTAAAGGCGTTCAAATACATTAATATTTAGAAACTTGCCTGCCAGGTGAGAGAGAAAAAGAAGTGTGCCTGGCCTGAGGGAGGAGAAAATGTCCAGGGATAGCCAAGCACATTCCTATTTAGATGAACCACCAGAGAAAGCCAGCAACTTAAGTAGAGCAAGAGGGACCCATGTGTTAAGGAGAAGCCCAGTCTCACTGAGTGATTCTTTGTGGGAAAAGTGCCATTAGATTTGATGTGAATAGTTATAAAGCGCGCGATTGCCCGGAGGCGTTTTGGCGCTAATGTTCGATGCGCTTCAGGTTACTGCTGAGGTGAAATTCTGGCTTAGCAGAGAAAGAGACAGGTTTTTACAGCCTTTCTCGAAGACAGAAGCGACGGGCTACTTTTTATTGTGGTAGGGAGGAGGTTCAATGTCTTGGTTGTCCTCCACAGAAAGCTTCTCCCTTCCCACCTAGCCTGCTTGAACTTGGGTACTTGTAAAAGTTTTGCGTGAGCAGATCTTAAACTTCTTGCTGGTACATACCATTTCAGGTGTGTTCTCAAGAACTGAGGACCTGAGCCATGAAGGGCCTTATATGCCAGATATAAATACTTAAACACAATCCTTTTGTCCACCAGTAACCAGTGGAGGGCCCTTAGTCTGTAGGAGATTGGTTTGGATCTAGGAACATCCAGCACCAACCTTGCTGCTGCGTTCTGGAGAAGCTAAAGTTTAGTTAGATGTTGGGCTTGAATCCCTGCATACAGAGCATTGCCATAGTCCAATCTTGACAAGTACATTGCCCGTAACTACTGTTTTACGTGAGTCATGGGGAATGAAATGGCATATTCTTCTGATGTTTTTTAATATATACCGGATGGTTGAGGACAGATTATTTATCTGGGCGTTAAAGGTCAATTTCTCATTGAATATGACTCCTAGATTTTTTACTTTGCCCACTAGAATTGGGCAGTCACCCAGACTGGCGGGCCACTATTTGGGGAACCAAAAATCCGCACTTGATCCCAGAAGCATAACCTCTGTTTTATCACCATTCAGCTTCAAACAATTAAGCTGCATCCATTCATTAACCGGTCTGCCGTTTCATCCACCTTACTAGTAACCAACACCACTATTTGGGTGTGATCGGCATACGAGACCAGCAGGAACCCACATTGCCTGATGATCGAGGCTAAGGGAGCAACATAAATGTTAAAAATAGTGAGGCTCAAGGAAGAGCCCTGGGGCACTCCACATGGTGACCTGAAGGAGTTGAATGCAAATTCTCCAAGTAGAACTGAGAATGTTCTGTCCCTTAAGAAAGATGACATCAACGTAAGTGCAGAATCTTGGACCCCCAATTCTTCTAGACGAGCGAGAAGTATCTCCAATAGGATCAGGGCGGCCTTCCCTCCTGCGTTTAGTATACTCCTGAGTTCCTCTGCTGCCATGACCAGAGCTGTCTCTGTTCCACACTCCTCCCAGAACCCATAGTGTGATTGATCTAAGAGATTTACCATGACTTTGAAACTTACCAGCATTGTCTGTGACTGTGAATGGTGCTGCCATTGGTGACATCTGAGTCAGAGATTCCATGTTGCCACTGAGGCAGAAGGCATGATTGGACCGGACAAAGACACCCACCTGCCGACTACTGGCTCATAGGCTGCACATGCCATCTAAGGTACCCTGTCTCTACACCGTCTAGTGAGGCCACTTATCCCTGAGAAGAGCCATTGTGTGGATCTCACCTAGTCATCAAGTTCAAAGTGGGGCAGCTGCTGCAAACCCTACAGTCAAGAGCTGCTTCAGGAGTTGAGATCCACTTAACGTGCCCCTCCTACGTTGCCCACACTAAACCTACAGAGCACAGGTAGCTGCAGGGCCTAAAACTGTGAGTGGAACAAGAAACTGAACAAGCAGAAGAAATTTCACCACATGAACGTAGGAATTTTGTTTAGTGAACATGAAGTGGTGAGAGTGAACTGAAATATCGTGTGCATATAAGCTTTGGTGAATTTTGAGCGAATTGCTTCATTGTCTTGTGAGTCTTTTTCAAAGGATGTTGTGCCCTGCATCATATTGTTAAGGAGAAGAACAAACAAGCCTCTGTGGTTCAGGTATTTTGTGCTCTCCATTCCTTTTTATTACTTCCAGTGACATTTGGTCAACAAAGATGATTTCGTTTTTACTGAGATCATGAGCCCACATGCTTGAGAGTTCTTTGATCTCTCATAAGTCTAGTTGTAAACTTCACTTTCTTTAGTAGACCCAAATTCCACTGGATGCGTGCTTTGTGCCCTCCGTCCAAAGTTTTATTATTGAGTAATGTGTAGTAATTTCCGGAACACTGTCACTCGAGACATCTACTTACACTCAACTGTATGTCAATGTCAACTTTATACATCTCAACCTCTCCTGCATTTGACCCAAAGGCCTAAATATATTCTCTGCAGTCACCTAAGTAGGTGACTAAACTACTTATTCATCAACCACACAACTGTTTACATTTAGCCCCCCATCTATCCATTCTCTCTTCCTTAAGTCTCACTGCATTCCTGATACTCTGTTTAATTATGACATTTTGGGAAGTCTTTAAACGTCACTTGAGCAAATCAACATACCACTTCAAATGCTGATTGTTTGACTTCTAGAATTTATATACTAGGAAGCATTGTAATAGATTTAATTCCTTGTGCCAACTCCACTCTCTTCTTGCTTCAGTCCCAGCAGACCACGTCCACTGACCGTGTAAGACAACCAGATATACCACTCTGTCCCTCTTTTTCTTCTTGCTCAAGGCCAGGGTCTCTCTCTACTCCGGTTCATCTCTCTTCTTCTTCTGGTGTTCTGTTGAGAACGCTCATGAAATGTAAGTCCCACAGGAAGTGCGTAATTTGAGCCGGGGCTTTCCGGTGCTAAGCACCGGCACTTAATTGGTTTCCGGTACTCGTTTCCGGTGCTAAGCACCGGCACTTAATTGGTTTCCGGTGCTCGGCACCGGTACCTAATTTTCAACACCATACCAAAAACAGTCTACCACATGGTGGCGTTGGTCATCTAATTTAGAGATGAGCAGAACCAAGGTTGTTTAGGAATACAATATACATTAACATTGCAAATATCTACCTCCCCAGCCATTCTTTTAGCTTTGGGGACCAGGAATAATCTGACTGTAGTATTTTCATGTGAGAGAGATGATTAGTAGTTGTTTTGGCAGAGATAACAAGGACTATGAGTTTTGCAAGTTGCAGTGGCCTCACGGTCAGAGCCCTGACACTTAATATTTTACAAATTAAGCACTGCCCACGGGTCCTTTTTGTCTCCCGTTCCACAAACTGCAACCTCCCTCCCCATTTCCAAATCTAGAAATAATTGCTTGGCCTTGATCCTCTGACACTCTATGCAAAATGTAACTTCACAATTTTTATTAAAAGTGTGCACTTTGCTTCCTTCCGCCTTTCTAATCGGACCCGTTTTTTTTTACTCGAAATATTTGTATTTTAACCCCCATCCCTGTACAGAGAGCAGTATGACGTGCGTGTGTGTGGGTGTGTATGGTTAAAAGGACACGGGAAAGTATTGAATTTATTTTAATTTAAAAATGAAGCCAAGCACTTCATGTTTGATGAATCAAAATATTAGCATCACTGTCCTGATTACATTAGGGACTGATCTATTTAAAGTTTACACCTGCTTTCCTGGTATGAAATGCAATTTCTGTTCAGGACGTAGCAGGTGCTGCTTCTGTTGAATTCCTGGGATGTGTACTAAAGTCAATTGCAGGCCAGAAATTGAGTTTTCCTCAAACAAATTGCCTTGAAATTATGATTGCATCTTTTGGAAAATACCTCATCTATATAAAGTAAATGAATGTCCTATCACAGTTAACATTTAAATACCAATTAACACTGTCTATTATCCTTCTGTACAATTCATTATTTTCCATATTACCGTCTGCAGAGTTTGCGATGAATCTGTGAAATGCGTGTACCAAAAGAAGGCAAGTACTAGAGGGGAAGCCTATAAGAGCAAGATGAGGCAGGGATGATGCTTATCACAGTGTCAAAGGTGTGTTTTTGCATGTCATGTTTTAAATAAGAATAAGTAAATTGATAGGTATATATTTTACTCGCCTATACAGCCTAAGTGTAAAACAAGTTTGAAACATTACAATGAAGAAATAATGTTTTGCAAATTCTTAAAAATATTCAATCTCTCTAGCAAAAATATGAAACGTTTTCCTACAACCTTTGAGACTATTCATGCTTATGATTGAGCTTAATTCAAAGTATTAACTAATAACATGAAAGCAGATGTCTTTACACATGACCCCATGTATGTCAAAGAAGATTTTCAATTGGCAGCCGCTTCGAGTTACCATCTGCTAATACTGGCTTGCCCTCTGTTCTCAAGCCATTGCTACTCCTGGTCTGAGGGACCTGAAGGTAGTGCCAGAAAGAAGTAAGCAGATTATCAACAGCTAGGTAACTTTCTCCACAGGTGTAGATCTATGCATATGCCATTGGCAGATTTGAAATGCATGTCTTCTTCACAAAACAAGTAATTTTGAAGGTTTCCACACATTGGCCATTTTTTCCTTACTGTCTGTATCATAGACAAAAAATAGCAGGTTTAACCTAACCCTAGGCATAAAACTCTGCTCCGCTCACGGAGTTTGCAGAGTTTTGGCAACTCCGCGTTCTGCGTAGAACGCAGAGTTGCCGAAAAACTCCTCAACGGAACAGAGTTTTGTTCTTCGTGCGCCTGAAATGTATCTTTGTGTGCGCAAGAGCAATTTACCTGCTGCCTGCGATCGCCAACGAGATTTCCCAAGAGGTTCGCGAGTGGCAAAAGTTTTGCTAGGTGGCCGCATGGCCCCACGAGAGATTGTGATCACGAACACATCATTCGGGCTTGCCATCGGACTTCCGGTGGAAGCATTGTTAAGAACGTGATCCTGAACACGCAGAATCTACCACAACAGCAATCTGGAGAAGGTTCTCTCGCCGAGCAGCATCAAAATCGAAATGAAGATTTGGATTAACAAAACTCCTCAAATTGACATAAGAGGAAGGAAGTGCCCCAGAGTCTCCAGCTTCCTGCTACTGTTCAGCAAGCTCCTCCCAGTGCTTTGTCCATCTCCTGGTCACTTTTCATTTAGATTTGGAGCTGGAGGGATCTCTCTTTGTGTGTGCTGCATCATTTATTATTGGATTTGATTGAGGACTTTTAAGTTTGAGATTTCACAAGTAAGTTAGAAAATTTGTGTTTTTTTGATTGGGGTCATGCACCAAGATTTATTTGTACTTTTTACTGTTTTCTATTTTTATTTTGTGTGGTGATTGGCCTTTAGTTTCAGTAATGACCTAGTTGTTTCGTTTTAAGTAATTTTTCTTCTTTTATAAAGAAAACATGTTGCACACTTTACCACATTTTCTCCAACTTTTGAAATCAATTTGCAATATTTATCTAGTTCACTATGTATCCCACTAGTCTGCCAATAGACCTTTCAGCCAGTAGGCCCTGACCTACTCATGGGTGCATTAAAAACGATTTTTGTGGTGTCTGTTGAATTTAAACATCATTTAGGGCATGGGTGGCATTGGATTGAAATACAAAATGTGTTTTTTTGGGCTATTTCACTTTTAAATTGTTTTCAAGTGTGTTAAATGCCTTTTTTGGATATGTTTGGTTGTAACTTGCAATTTTATTTTACCCCTGTGGATTTTTGTTTTTGGCATTGTTGCATTAAAGATGTGTTGTTTAGCATGCCTCCTTTGTCTTGTAATAGTGGGCCAACATGTGCCTTGGCTGAGCATCAAACTTGTGGCCAGGTGCCATTTTGTAAAGTCTGTGTCCAACCATATAGGCCTGCTTGAGTTCATTGTTTTCCAGGTCTCCTGCTAGTTGCTGTTGTGTTGTGACCATGTAGCTGGAGGCAATTTGTAGAGGCAGTTAGTGTGCTTTTGCCATTGGCTTGCATGTCTTTCCTTTGTTCCTCTTGGCCTATTGCTTCTTGTTGTGGTAGCCTGGCCATGTGGTTTGCTGCCATTTTGTGAAAGGCAGCCAGTGTGCTTTTGCCATTGGTCTGCAGTGTCTGTCTTCCCTTTTCAGGCTTATTGCTTGTTGTTGTGGCCTGGCCATGTTGCTGGCGTCCATTTTGTGAATGCAGCCAGTGTGCTTTTGCGGTAGGCCTGCATTGTCTTCCCTTTGTCGGCTTATTATTACTTGTTGTTGTGGCCTGGCCATGTGGCTGGCAGCCATTTTGTGAAGACAGCCAGTGTGCTTTTGCCATAGCCTGCATGCCTTCTTTGTGGTGGCCATGTCTTCTTGCTGGTTGTTGTTTTGCGTGCAATGTTTCTTCTTTTATTCAGCAAAAAATGTAGCACAGTTCGCTACATTTTCTCCATGTTTTTAATAAATTTGCAATATTGATTTTAATTGATTCACTATGTGGCCAAAGAATTTTCAAACCAATAGGCCCATGGGGGGCCATTATGTAAAGTTTGTGTCTATCCTCCATATCGGCCTGATAGAGTTAAATGTTTTCCAGGCCTCCTGCTTGTTGTTGTTGTGTGACCTGTGGCTGGCGGCCATTTTGTAGAGGCAGTTAGTGTGCTTTTGCCATGTAGGCCTGCATGTCTGTCATCCCTTTGTTCCCCTTGGCTTTTTGCTTACACAGTCATTTGTCAGCTGCAGCTCCCTGAGTGCTACATCCCACGTGATGCACAATGCCAAACCGTTACAGTTGTATTTTTGTTGTTGTCCTTCTTTCCTATCCTTCCTGAGTGTACTACTGTAGTGTACACAGTTACATAGTACACCATGAAAGCCCTTGTTGTTGTCAAAGTCTCACAAATGCTTACACTGTATTGTTAATTGTTTTAAAGCCACATTTCACTGATGTTATTCTTGCTTCTTTGCTTTTAGGTGTACAAAATGAGAAGGAGACAACATCTCCCATTGTACTGCCAGACAGAACGCCTGCGCCCTGCGTACAACTTCACGTGACATGTGACCACAGACAGACATCTCTTTAGCTTGTGCCACTGTGTGCTAACTGACATCTTAAAGATGGCCCAAAATAAAGCTGCCAGGTCCAGTACCAAGAAAGTTGCCAGTGAGAAGAAGAAGGCACTGCCACTTACCACCACTGGTTTGTCAACCAAAACTTTTTTTGAGAAACCCAAAATTGTACCTGAAGCAGCAGCGTTGTCCTGGGAGCAAGCTGGGAGCATCGCCCCCACATCAATGGACCCACCACACCAACCTAGGCCCAAGCCCATGACTGTCACAGAGGCAGCCAGTCTAATCACAACAACACTAAAAGTCTGCTATCAATGCTCCTAACCGTCCAAATGCATGAAGAGCCATGTTTTCTAGTCTCTTTAGACATAGAAAGTTTGTATACCTGCATCCCGCAGGATGCAACTATAAAAGTCCTGGCAGACGTCTTAGAACAGACCACTTGGGACTATACCACCTCCCGGACTTTCATCATTGAGTGTGCTACATTAGCCCTCAAACATAACTTTTTTCAATATTAGGACACTATCTACTTGCAAAAGACGCGAACTTCGATGGGCAGTACTTTTGCCCCTAGCATTGCAGGATTGTACGTGCACAATTTTGAACAGACACACATCTTGGCTGCCACCAACCCTTACACTCTCAATGTTATCCTGTGGCAGAGGTACATTGATGATGTGCTTTTAATCTGGCAAGGCTCTGAAGAAAGCCTTTTGGCATTTTGGGTGAACACATGCGACACCCATCTAAAGTTCACCCATCAGTCCCATCCAAATTCCATTGTTTTCTGGACATCACAATAACTAGGGAAGGCAACCATCTTACCACCAAAACCTACTATAAGCCAACGAGTAAAAAGCATCTGCTCCACTTTTCGAGCTTTCACCCCCGTCCATTGCGCGAGAATTAACATTTGGCCAATATCTACGTATACGTAGAAATTGTAGCAACCTGACCGATTTCACAGGCAGAGGATCTTACTAACAAGCTACTTACAAGAGGTTACCCCAAAAGAATTCTAAAAAAAGCCGTAAGAGGGCTAAGAATCAAAATAGAGAGGCCCTTTTGGAAGACTACAGTAAAGACAGCGAAGCCGAGATGCCTTTGACCTGTGTGACGACCTACAGCAATATATCTAATGCTGTGAGTCGCTGTATAGGCAAACATTGGCGAATTCTAACTAGCAATGGGCGAAATTGGCAAAAACCGCTGTTTTCTTATAAACGCGAAAGGAGTCTGCAAGATACTCTCGTTCATACCCTCCCTAGAACTAACTACACAACTCAGGACAATAATGTACTCACTACATGGGACTTGCCCCCCGTGAATGGCCATTTCCCATGCGGAGGGTGCAGCGTTTGCCACCTTACCACAGCAACGAAGACACTCAACGTAGAGGATGGCAAACTCAGGCATCTCAGAGGGCATACGAATTGTAACTCGAGCAACGTTATTTACCTTGTCAGTTGTCCCTGCAATCTTAAATATGTGGGGATGACTACGAGAAAAATAAAAACGCGCATCGGTGAACATCGCAGCAATGTGAGGTGCCGCAAGAGCACTACAAAACTAACTGCTCACTTCCTGGAATGTGGCCACTGTCTGAACGACATCAGATGGACAGTAATAGAGCAACTCAGTCAGAGCAATGAAAGTAGCATCTTTGAGAAGGAACAAAGATGGATTTACAGTCTTTCCATGCATGCACAGGGACTGAATGATGCCATACCCTGGGGTTCAGTAATGTGGCGGTGAATTTTCCATCGATACTATTGATGGAACTACCTGGTTTCTAAATGCTGCGAGTACCTGCCTTTTTCATTTTCTTTTTCTTTTTCTTTCAAGGTTTCTTCCCTAGTGGTTTTGTCTAGCATCCGTTCTCATCCTGGTTGAATGACAGCTGTAATTATTAGATACCTTCTAACCCTAGGTTCATGAGATTCCTGAATGTTATGTTCCTTTGTCCTAGATGGCTCACTGTACGTGTTATTTGTACAGACATCCATAAGTTCTTGCCAAGGTAAATTAAGAGCCTCCAGCTGTATATAATATTGGGGGCCCCTTGAATGTTATCTAATACCAATGATTTGAACCGGCATTCGCTGTAGGCACCATACATCAATGGTTTTTCTTGATTTATTTCCCCCCCAAAAAACCCTTTGGCTTCTTGATTGTATGTGTCAAAATACAACATGCCCATTAACAAATGACGAGAGTAATTTGTGTCCTTAAGCGCCCAAGGTTGTGGTATATCTTGTGAATACAAGAGGCTAGAACGATATACCTGCCATTTCTGCAGCCTCATTTCTACACACTGTCGAATCAATAAAGTTTCGTTTCAACGAAGACAGACGCTGCATACACGCAGTAAGCTAGTTGGCCCCTTTAAAAAATAGGAACTGATTAACAATCACATGATCGCGACCAGCGTCGATCACGCATTCACTAAAACCAGCGTTTTTCCTCGGCTTCCGTACATTCGGGCCGTGGATGTGGACACGTTAGGTTCCCTGGAGGGCAGTCGCCGGGAGGATAGTAAGTTAGACGGCGGTGTGCATTGTCTTTTGCTTACACCATTGCCGCTTGCTTGTTCCGAGCATTCATTCCTCTAAGAGAGCCTCTAATGAGAAAAACCACGTTGTTTTCTGACCCGGTTTCTACTTTATAGATGTTCCGGGCACAAAGAATTTCCCCCTGCCACGAGCCTAAGGGGCACCGCTCCTGATAGGCACGAGTGAGTGTTATACCCTAAGGCTTTTCTCTACCGGTCTTCTTTGTCTGAAGGTGTATTTTAATGTATTTATTTTACAAACGGGCACTTGTTCAACTGTGATCATGCGAATCCCTCATGGCTTATTAATCACAATAGATTATGTGTGCCTTGATGAGGTAGATATCCTGTAGGTGTATATATCGCCAGAAACGCTGTTAAGTTGATGCAGTGGTTATTGTAAGTACATGATTTTTGTTAATGTGATTGGGTTCAACTAGCCAATTAATATTACTTGGTGGGACATACTGAATACCACGATGTTTCAATTTTTAACTGACTTTCCGGTGGGTTCTGCTTCCTGCACTTTTGGCAATAATTGTACCTCTGTCAATAACTGTCAAATTGGAAAATGTTTAGTAGTTTACCCCTCTTTTTTATGTTTATTGATTCATTACAGATTTTCCATCCCTCACGCTTTGGAGGGGACGCACGAGGAAGTACCAGTGCACCGGTTACATTCAAGTTTGTAATCCTTTTGTTTGTCCCGCCCCAGGTGGTAGCGGCGCCTTAGCATGCGTCACCCACGAGGCGAGGATTGTTTTGGTCCTGACGAATGCTGAGCTGATTAGTGGCTCCTTATAGCAGAAACATGTCGACCCTTTTATGCATAGGACTTCTTGGTTCAAACTAACACAACCACCTGTATGTCCGCCTTTCATTAATGTTTTAATGGAGTTAGAGCTACCCCTTTATTAAAAGAGTCTTTCTAGTTTGGGGAGTAGTCCACACTCCTTTTAATTCACTTTTCTATCTCTGTTGGATACTATTTCACGTATTCCAAACAAGAACCCAATTAAGACAACTGGCAACCGACTTTCAGTTGGTGCCTGAGGGTATTTTTTCTGCACTGTGCATGAAAAACCTACCGTATTGCTGTCTTCTCTGTTCAGTATTCTTACCTTGGTGGTAGTAACTGAATTGCTTCACTGCCCCTATTTTCTGTATTTTTGTCTTTTTAGTCAGTCTTCTGTTGATTTGGATTTAATCACAACAATGCCCACAAGCAGTGATGTTGAAATGACTTATCATTATTGCAAAGTAGTGCCCAATCAATGCAGGAAACTCAAATAAGTGAGCAACAACAGCTGCAACCACCACCGCCGAATGTAGTTGTTCCTCCCGAAGAAGGGTTACTTCAGGAGATCGAGCTTCCTGATGAGGAAGAAGAAGATCAGGCAACTTTTTCAGAAGATCCATTGTCGGATCCCACCTCAGTCTGAGAATGAGACATGGTCAATCACATAAACATCATATTAAAGAAACAGTAATAACTATACCAACTGAATAAAGGTTAAAAAAAAAATGTGTTGAATTTTATTGTATACAATGTGGTTAAAAGAAGCAGAAAACAAGATTGACTGCTAAACACAAATTAAAACATGATAAAAATAACAATCCATTTACAATATTGACCAGCAATATTGCCGAAAGACAGAAACAACAGTGAAACATACAAATTATGCAATACACGGTATGTGTTCTAATGTTCTTTTTTGAAACAACGGTGTTGTGCAGATTGAATATTATTCTGTCAACAGCGATGTATGAACCATGAATCACACTGTACTGGGGCGTCGACGCGTTTCGGTGGTTGGTTGCAATTTTATCCACCTTTATCAAGACAAAGATTCTATTTCTGTCGTGCTTTACAAGTTCTCCTCTATAATGTGGATGGTGGTGTAGAATATTGGTGCGGTCATCCACTGTGGGGGCGTTCTTGCTTAGGCTGTGGTTTATTCATAAAGGATTTTCAGGCATTGATTTTTGTAACTAGCCCTTGTCTTGGGTTTGTTTGTAGCTTATAGTGAAACCGATCAAGTTTGATTTCAGAAAGCGTTCCTTCTGCCTTCATTAAAAGCGACTGCTATTCTAGTGAAGATATTGAGTCGGCCTGTTATGTAGATAAACGGAAACGACCAGAGAAGCGTGCAGCCGACAGAAGACAGAAAGGGATTCATTACTTTCGTCCCTGTGGCATGACTCAGGCGCCTCTGGTCACATTCAACGCGATAGAATACAAAGCGTTATACCTCAAAGAAGTCGGGCATCACCTTGTTTATCTACATAACAGGCCGACTCAATATCTTCACTAGAATAGCAGTCGCTTTTAATGAAGGCAGAAGGAACGCTTTCTGAAATCAAACTTGATCGGTTTCACTATAAGCTACAAACAAACCCAAGACAAGGGCTAGTTACTAAAATCAATGCCTGAAAATCCTTTATGAATAAACCACAGCCTAAGCAAGAACGCCCCCACAGTGGATGACCGCACCAATATTCTACACCACCATCCACATTATAGAGGAGAACTTGTAAAGCACGACAGAAATAGAATCTTTGTCTTGATAAAGGTGGATAAAATTGCAACCAACCACCGAAACACGTCGACGCCCCAGTACAGTGTGATTCATGGTTCATACATCGCTGTTGACAGAATAATATTCAATCTGCACAACACCGTTGTTTCAAAAAAGAACATTAGAACACATACCGTGTATTGCATAATTTGTATGTTTCACTGTTGTTTCTGTCTTTCGGCAATATTGCTGGTCAATATTGTAAATGGATTGTTATTTTTATCATGTTTTAATTTGTGTTTAGCAGTCAATCTTGTTTTCTGCTTCTTTTAACCACATTGTATACAATAAAATTCAAGATTTTTTTTTTAACCTTTATTCAGTTGGTATAGTTATTACTGTTTCTTTAATATGATGTTTATGTGATTGACCTCATTCAAGGGAACTGTTCTTTTATATTGGTTTGTTAACCCTACTTCCCTTGATCTTAGTTAAGGGGTACCTCTCTTATCTTTAACCTGAGAATGAGACATGCCATAAGACAAGGCTAGGGAAAAGGTAGATTCCAGAAACTTATGGAGGCAGATGCATAAGAGGACGATGACGACAAGCCAGTCATCGTGGACATTAGCCTCGTCCCAGTGGAGACCAACATTACTCCATCCCATATTGCTGTTAGGGATGTGGCACGGATACCACCAACACCATCTCCAGCTGCCATATTTACAAAATTCCAGCAGTTTGGGACTTCTTTTCGGTTTGGCAGGAAGGAGGTGAACATTGCTATATGCTCCATTTATGGAGTAGGTGTTAGTCGAGGTAAGCTTTGTGCAAACTATGGTAACGGGGGGCCAAACAACCCATCTGAGAAAATACCACTTGATCCAGTGGGAGGCACACCTTAGGAGCTAAAAAACTACAAGTGTTGTTGGTGGAGGGGATGAAGAAGATCCGATCACGGTGGAAGGTGAGCAAGAGGGAGACATTTTCTCCGGTACGCAAAGCAGCCCTGTCCCCAGCAGTGCAGTGGTACCGCCCACATCATCATCAGCAACATCGTAATGGCTCAAGAGTCAGGCTGAAACACCAAGGGGCTCAAGGCAAGAGAGTATCTCAACAACAAATACGCATTGAGCCTAACATCTGGTGTCAAGAAGTCACCTGCACTTCCAGGTTCCACCTTGGCAGACCTGGTCTTCTTCTTGTCCGTGGATGCCGATCATGTAAGACATAATTAAAGAGACAAAAATTGATTGGTGTTAAATAAATATTAAAAAAACGCTTCCAAAAGATTTTTGGACAGGAAACGGCAATTGCAATAACATTGACCTATCTAATCAGATCGACTAGTAGTAGACTAGTATAACGATAGCGGACCGTCCTAGCTTTATTATTCCACAGTTCCATTTCGATTCCTGAATCCTAGACCTAAGCCTACTGAGTCCACCTATTCCATAGACTTTGGAATGAATTGCAAATAAATTATATTTGCTTCTAAGTTCAAATCTCATTCACAATCATCTCAACCCCCTTTTATGGGCCAATTCACTAAGTCTGCATTTAGTCTCCCTAAATGCATAGATGGACGCATGCATATTTCATACACCAAATTGGTTGGTTGATTGCTATATTCACTCACAGCCACTATACAGACTACAAAAGCTTCTGTGAAGGACTAAGGAGTCAGCATGTGAGAGAGGGAGGCATGTCATGTGGGCCGCTAAATTACCACCTAAGTAACTAACTAACTAACTACCACTACCTTAGTGACAGGACAAAGGAAAGGAGTCTGTCTAGTGTGCATTACCTAACTTAAGTTCTCTAACCTCTCTTACATAATCAGCCATAGCGAGCGCAAAGTTGCAAACAAGTAAGGTTAGTAGCACTGAGCTCCTGTCTAGAATAATGACAATCACGTAATATAAGATTTTGAAAACGTAACTTACCTGCATGTAAGCAGCAGCAGCAGCAGTATTCTTGCTACTTGGGAACAAAATAATACTTGCAATAACACAGAACACACAATAGTAATAAATAATTAGCAACTTACCAAGCCCACAACCTCAACACCTAGCAGGTCCAGCGGGTCCTGCTCTTGGTCCAGGATGTCGGACCACCGGTGGGTGAGTTGGTTAGGAGTGCGTCGGACCTCAGCTCAGCAAAACACTGCCCGGCGCACCCTCGCCCACACCCATGATGCTCCTTGATCCCTCACTTGGACCCAGGCCTGCCACCTGCTGCCAGGGTTAAGGGAAGGTGGCGCTGCACATACAAAACCAGTGCAGCCACCTCCACCTCAGAAAATAAGGCCCAGGGCTGCACCCCTTCCAGGCGATGCCCTCCGCAAGGAGGAGGCTCCTGGTTGCACTCTGTGTCATCTTCTTACCCTTGGCCATGGGTCTGAGAGGGCAGGGGTCGGAAAGGAAAATGTAGGAGTAAAAAATAAAGTCAGGAGAAGAAGTAGGGAAGTAAAAAAAAAATAAAAAACAAGTAATAAAAAAACAGTACAAAAATGCAGGAAAAGTGGAAAAACTTCACAAAATATATACTTTGGAAGAGAGAGGAATAGATAATAAATAAAAAAGATCAGAAACAAAGTTTTAGGAACAATGGATTGAAAAGATATAGGGAGGATTCAAAACAGGCTCCAGAACCATGAAAAAGAGTAGAAAAACAAGATGGCCACGCCCATCGGCCACCGCGTGGTGAAGTATGCACAATATTTCCCTCAAGCACGCAATCTACATTGCAGAGCATAAGAATCGTCTAGCGATGAATCCCGAACAGGCGATTTTGGCATTTTTTTAAGACGTAGCCCATTTTTCATAATTTTTGTGCTTTTAACCTACTTCGAGTTTGTGCTGGAAACAGATCTCAAACCTATGGGTGATCCCAGAAAGCTACATATTTCTGACAACATTCTATACTCAGCAAGGGGTCATTTGTGTGGATCCCTCACAAATGAACTAACAAATATTGAAAGTGTGTAGGACAAACAGCCTTTTGTGACAAAGTTTTCTTCTTTAACTTCTTGTCAATCTGGTTGATTTACAAAAGCAATATACCATTACTTCTGTTAGGTCTTTCTGGTTGTGTGGTTAGTAGGTTGTCCAAGAACCCAAGGTACACATAGCCAACAACGGAGTTGCAACTTTCAAAGGTTTTTCATTGGGTACCGAGCATTTAATATGGTAAAATAAAGAGTGAAAAATGGGTGTGAAGGAAACCTATGTATTTTTGAACTGCACACCAGATATTGAGTTTAGGAGCAGTGGGTATTTGTATATCTCTAAATTTGTGGATACCCGTGCTAGCATCAGAGGGCATTTTTTCAAAAGATCTTTCTTACAAATGTATTTATTTTATTTATTTTATTTATTAGTAGTTTTGTATAGCGCAAGCTGGACCCAAGGGTATCAGAGCGCTTCACAACAGGTACAGCAATGTGCCTAAGCGGCGAAGGAAGACACCACATCTGGACAACTTGAGGGCATTGTACATAACATAGTCATACAGATCATAAGGTCTAAAATGGGTGAGGGGTACTGTGGTCATCCCCATTCAGTTCAGGTGGACTCAAGGAAGAGGGCTTTGAGTAAAGTCTTGAATTTCGGGAAATGGGAGGTCATTCTGAAGTGGGGAGGGTTGGTGTTCCAGATCCGGGGTGCATTGCCCGCAAAGGATTTACTTATAGTTTTGCGTTTCCGCGATTTCAAGGGAATGAGAAGAAGCGTGTTGGAGCTTCTGAGGTTTCTGGACTGGCCAGCCCTTTTGAGTTTTGCGGCCAGGTATTCTGGTTTACCTGTGTGAAGGGCTTTGTGCGTGAGACAAGCTGTTCGAAAGTTGGCTCGTTGTTCAATAGGGAGCCATTTCAGATCCTTGAGCGCAGGAGAAATGTGATCGAATTTCTTGGTTCTTGTGACCATTCTAGCCACGGCATTGAGGGGGGTTTGCAATGGGCCTAGGTGTGATTTAGCAGATCCGGTCAGGGCTGCGATTCCATAGTCAATTCTGGAAAGCACCAGTGCTTGAGTGGCCTGTTGAAGGTCCTTTGGAGGCAGGAAGGGTTTTATTTTGTAGAGAAGTTTCAGATTGAGGAAGGCGCTTTTGGCGGAGCTCGGGATGTGTTTTTTCATGTCTAGTTTGGGGTCTAAGGTGATACCTAGGGACTTGACCGAATCTTTCGGCTTGAGGGTGCCATTGAGGGCGTTGATGGCTTTGAGCCATTCTTCAATTTGGGGGTTTTTGTTTCTGTTGGTGATGATTAGAACTTCAGTTTTTTCTTGATTAAGCTTCAAGTGGTTCTGTGTGAGCCATTGTTGAACGTCTTTGAGCGTGTCATTAAGTTTGAGAATGTCGTCCATAGAGGTGGTTTCCAGATATAGCTGCGTGTCATCAGCGTAGAGGTGGAAGGGGATGTTTGAATTCCTGAGTATTGTGGTGAGGGGTTCCATGTAGATATTGAAGAGTTGGAGGGAGAGTACTGATCCTTGTGGGACTCCTCTAATGACTGGTAGGGGGTCGGATTCAAAGTTTTTGATTTTTACTCTTTGCGAGCGATTGTGTAGAAAGGAAGAAAACCAGTTAAGTACCGTCATTTCCAAGCCTGCTCTTTCTTGGAGGACTTTTAGGAGCAATGTGTGATCAAAAGTATCAAACGCGGCCGATAGGTCAAGGAGAATGAGAAGGCAGCATTGGTCTGAGTCAAGTGATTTGTGTAGATCGTCTATGACGTTTAGGATGGCAGTTTCAGTGCTGCATCCCTTTCTAAAACCCGATTGGTGGGGGTCAAGGAGCTTGATGTTCTCTAAGTGTTGGGCTAACTGTGGGAGAACGCATTTTTCCAGTGTTTTGGATAAGAGAGGAAGGTTTGACACGGGTCTAAAGTTGTTCATATCTTCCGTGTCCAACTCTGTTTTTTTTAGTAACGGCGTGACTTGGCCGACCTTGAGGCAGTCAGGGATATTTCCCGAGCTCAGCGAGTTGTTGATGATTTTGCACCAAATTGGGGCTAGGGTGTGTTTTAGGACTTTGGCCAGATTTGTAGGAAGCTGATCCATGGAGTGGGATGATGGTTTGGCGTTTGCGATCAGGGTGACGATCTCTGCTTCCCGAATTGGCGTGAAGACGGACCATTGAGTGGGTGGGATCGATAAGGTGTTGTCAGTCAGTGATGGAGTCTTGGTCTCCTTGAGAAAGGAGGGGTTTGAGATGAGGGAGAGGTCGATCTTGGTGATTTTTTCGTTAAAAAAGCTGGCAAAGTTGTTGCATTGTTCTTTGGAGGACACTGAATCGGATGTGATAGGTTTGGATGTTTGGCTTCTGATGACGCTGAAGAGCTCTTTGGGGCGGTTTTTAGCCTTATCTAGTGCGGAGCAGAAGAAAGAAGATTTTTTGTCCTTGATGAGTTTGTTGTAGTTTCTGCGTGCTGTCTTGAGTTGTTCGTGGTGATGGGTGGAGGGATTGCTCCCCCAGGTTCTTTCCAGGGATCTGAGAAGTCTTCTTTCATCATTGATGTCAGAGGTGAACCAGGATCTCGATGGAATGTTTCTGTGTTTTTTTAGTTTCAAGGGCACCAGGCGGTCAAGGGTGGCCATCAAATTGGAATGGTAGAGGGAGGTGAGATCTGTGGTTGAGAGGTGCTCCGTTGTGTTCAGGAGAAGAGTGCTTAATTCTTCTTCTAGAATGTTTTGTGGGACTTGGGCAATATTCCTGATCCATTTGGAAGGACCTTGATTTGTGTGTTGAGTTGGCGCTGGTTGGTTGATATGGAACAGAATTAAGTGGTGGTCTGACCAGTCTACTGGAATGATATAGTCAATGGTGATTGTGTGTTTGTCCGCAATGATTGCGTCAAGTATCGCTCCTCTGTAGTGTGTTTCTTCAGAGCAGTGTTGTGTGAGATCGTTTCCTTCCAGAAGGCTGTTGAGGGATTGGATGAGCGGTTTGTTTGTTTCGTTCCATCTAATGTTGAGACCGCCCAGGAATATGTTGTTGGCGTTGTTGAGCGCGCATTGGGTGATTAGGTCAGAGAGTTGCAGACCGAATTCCTTAGAATTGCCAGGTGGGTGGTAGAGGAGATGGCAAAGTATTGAGCTCTTTGCGCAGGATTTGATGTTGATAGAGAGGCATTCAAAGGAGCTATACATGCATGATGAGCTTTCCGTGATAGCGAGGTTAGTCTTGTGGATGATAGCTACACCT
Source organism: Lissotriton helveticus (assembly GCF_964261635.1). Taxonomy (NCBI): domain Eukaryota; kingdom Metazoa; phylum Chordata; class Amphibia; order Caudata; family Salamandridae; genus Lissotriton; species Lissotriton helveticus. Next base: position 332,711,331 of record NC_136063.1, on the reverse strand, counting down.
ACGCCTCTCTGCTTGTGGCGGGCTTTTTGAGTGATTGAAAATCCTGGTGGAACCAGCATGTCCATGATGGGGGCTGACAGGGAGTTGAGCCAGGTTTCTGTGATAAAGGCTACATCAATATCATGAGAGAGGATAGCTTCCGCTAATTCTGTTGCGTGTTTGGAGGCGGATCTGCTGTTGATGAGCAAGCATCTGATGCGGGGTACTTCATCGGGCAACATCTTGCTGGGTTGGGCCCTGGTTAGAGAGGTTAGGTGTGTCGGGGGTCTGGGGAATCTAGAGGGGGGATGATCTCTGCCCACTCCTGTAATTACTTGAATAGAGGACTTGGGTGAGGAGATCAGCCTGGGGACCTGAGTAAGAGTGGGTGGAGTCCCTCTCTGTGAATGCTGTGAGGTGCTCTGGTCGGGGGTCGCAGGGTGGTCGTAGGATGAGGCGAGTGTGATCACTTCCTGGGGGGAGAGGGAGGGTTTCACTCTTCTCGGTCTGTCTGTTCGCTTCTCTGCCTCTAGTATAGTGGCGTGTGGGAGCGATCTGGTGGGGGCGAGGGTCGGGATGGAAGGATGCGATTTGGGCAGTTTGGGGAGGGCGGGGGTAGGAGGGTGAGCGGGCTGTTGGGAGGGCAATTCGATTCTGACTAGGGAGGAAAGGGTATCGTTCATGCCTCGGACAAGCGTTTCGAGCTGGGATTCCAGAAGGTTGAGGCGGTACGATATATTATTTGTGTGAGATGGGGGGGAAGAGGATGGTGTTCTGTGTTGGGGGTGGGTGCGCGCATGTAGCTATGTGACTGGTATGGAACGGCGGGCGTGGGGGAAATTACTCTGAGGTTTCGGTATGAGCTGCCCGGGAGCTGTCTCGATGCGACTGGTCAATGGAGTGGGGGGGGAGGGAGGGTGTGGTTCATCTTAGGGGTGGAGTGTGCCAAACTCATCATGCGGGATATGTGCGGGCGAACCACGGGTAACAAATGGTTACATTTGGAAGGGGCAAATGCAGAGAAATCAAATTGGTAATAAAAAATGTGCTACTATTCTGTGTTCCCATATATCTCCCAATATAAATGGTACCTCACTTGTATGAGTAGGCCTACTGCTCGCTACAGGAAAGGCCCCAAATTGCAACACAGGCACATCAAATTCTTTCCCATTTAAAAACAGTCCCTTTTTTGCAATCTGGATAGCTGTGCATTTTCGTGCCCCAGCTCAGCCGGGAATTAGACACCCAGAGGAACCCAGGGTGAGGGTGACTTGCGGGGCTCTCACCAATGCTTCTTACACAGAAGATCTTCACTACCTCAACCTTTGACTAAACTCACACATTTCCTCACACTTGCAAAATCTGAGGAAAGTGACAAATTTCCTACAACCCACTAATCCCACAAGTCTGCTGATAAAAATAGTACCTAACATGTTTTGGCAGGTCAAGTACCGTGACAGGAAAGGGCCCAAAAAGCAACATGAATACACTACATTCACAGTTTTGCACTCAAAAGTGACCTTTTTAAAAAATAATGTGGTTAGTTGAGAATTTTGGGTCCTAGCTAAACTGGCACATAGGAAAAATTTGCAAACCTGCACACTTTCAAAACAAGACACATTGCGGAATCCAGAGTGATGTGACGTTCATGGCTCTCACCAGATTTCCTTTACCAGAAGCCTTTGCAAACCTCAAACTTTGTCTAAATTCATGTATTTTCCTTACATTTTTGTGATGGAAACTTCTCAAATCATCAGGAAGCTACAAAAATTCCCGACCACCCAGCAATACTGTTGTAATCTTACTGGTGGGCCATCATGCCCAATGTAGTCACCATAGTTCCTGGTGGAATCTTGTGGTGGGATGAAATTCCATAGGCACTATGGCAACTACATTGGGAATGACAGAAGTGGTTACATGATGATGGATGATGAGGAGATGGGAAGTAGATGAGCAGTTGAAGGTAGATTTGCAAGAGGGGGAGAGAGGAAAGAGTCATGAGGGAGATAAGGCTGATGGAGTTTGGAGTATAGTCAAGCAATATAGCAGACAATATTGTGTGCTGGTTAGGTTTCATGATTATGTTATAAAAATGAATTATTTGTCGCTTTAGGCAACTCTAAGACACAATTTATTTCAGCTGTCGTCAGGAATACCCTCCAGTTAAAGAAGGGTTGGGTTCAGCAAAACGTCTTGTAGTTTAGTGAGTGAAACGCTGATAGCACCAGTCTCTAAGTGGTTGTATATAGTTGTTATAATATGCAAGTCAGCACACCCTAATGTAGTAATGCAATGCAAATGTTTTCGTGTTTTTGCTGTGTAAAGAAAGGAGATATGTTGTAATATTACTGGTGAGCCATCATGCCCAATGTAGTCGCCATAGCAGCCAGTCGAATCTTGGCGTGGTATAGAATTCTACGAAGCCTAGGGTGACAGGGAACCTCATGCTTATGGCTGATAGAAATAAAGCTTTGTGAAATACAACACTAGAGTCATGCAACTTCATTACAAATACTCCAGATGTCTAAATAAAAACACTGTCCCACTTGTGTGGCTGGATCTAACCAAGTTCAATGGGAGTCCCCTATGAGTACTTCCAATGGCCCTAGTTTGCTCTGTTCCTTTCACAGGAACTAGGCCCAGCCACACAAGTGGGAAGTTTTTTTACCAGGACAAGCGGGCAAACACTGGGTGGTAGCAATTTTCTGGTTCCCTATGGATTGCAAAAGTTTTCAGCACAGAAATGTAAGGAAAATGTCACATTTTAGGCAAAGTTGGAGATTTGCAGGGCATTGTGGACAAAAAACATTGTGGTGTCCTTGCAAAGAATATCCCCCTGGACCCCCCTTGTTGTATAGTTTTCAGAAATGTTTGGGTATGGTGGGTTTCAGGTACAGTCATTAACAATGGCAAGTGTGACGATATTAAGATTTAGCCCTACTAACCTCGCCCATTTTGGGCATCTAGGAGACGCGTCATGTTGTAAAGCCCTGCGCCACATGAAACCTGCGTCTGGTCTCATGTGGGGGTTTCCACCCAAGGGGGGAGCGTTCCATCACAGGAACACCCCTGAAAAGTGACTCAGTGAAATCTACAAGATTTCACTGAGTCACTTTACCAACGCTGATGCGTCAAAACCCTGCGCCTGCTTGAAGCAGGCGTAAAGCTTGACGCACCACGTTACAGATAGGGCAAGTTGGAAAAGTGCTGGAGTTGCGTGCCGCATGCAACACAACTTCAGCACTGTGCCAACTTCACGCCCTAGATGCGGCACGCATCTGTTTATTCCTGCGCCATGGTGCGCCGCATTGTAAATGCGGCGCATCATGGGTGGCGCAAGGATAAACTTGCGTGCCGCATCGTTCCTGGCACATCTCTGCTGATTTGCAGAAATGCGTCAGGCAACCTAAATCTGCCCCATAGTCTGCAATCACTCCTCCAACCATAATTTAAGGGGTTACATCAAGCGCTGATGTTTAACATGAATCTATGACAAAATATCGACTACAAATATATCGAGGTACAAAAATATCGCAACAAAAATATCGAGGGCAATAATATCGGGATCCTATCTCTAACAAGGTAAGTACAAAAATATCGAAAAAATATATCGATGTCAAAAATATCGTTTTTTAGAAAATATCGTTTTTTTTCATTTAAATAAAATGTAATATTAACAAAATAATACTTATAAATATAATAAACATAGTTAAAATATATTATAATATTTAAAATTTATAAATGATGTAATAAAAAGTAATAATAATAAAAATATAATACATAGTATATACTTAATTAATATTAACTCTAAAATATTTATTTTAATAACTTATAAATAAATTAAAAAATAATAAATTACAAATAAATTTATATACATAAAATAATATTATAAATAACAATTAATAACAATGTAAAACTAATTAAAAAAATTAAGTAAATTTTGGATAGCATACGGGTAAAAATTACTATTCCCACTCCAGAGAGTGCAACAGTAGGGAAAGTGTTGGATAGCGTAGGGGTAGTAATTACTATTACAACTCCAGAGAGTGCAACAATAGGGAAAGTGTTGGATAGCGTAGAGATAAAAATTACTATTCCCACTCCAGAGAGTGCAACAGTAGGGAAAGTGTTGGATAGCCTAGGGGAAAAATTACTATTCCCACTTCAGAGAGCGCAACAGTAGGGAAAGTGTTGGATAGCGTAGGGGTAACAATTACTATTCCCACTCCAGAGAGTGCAACAGTAGGGAAAGTGTTGGATAGCGTAGTGGATAAAATTACTATTCCAACTCCAAAGAGCGCAACAGTAGGGAAAGTGCTGGATAGCGTAGGGGTAAAAAATTACTATTCCCACTCCAGATAGTGCAACAGTAGGGAAAGTGTTGGATAGCATAGGGGTAAAAATTACTATTCCAACTCCAAAGTACGCAACAGTAGGGAAAGTGTTGGATAGCGTAGAGGTAAAAATTACTATTCCCACTCCAGAGAGTGCAACAGTAGGGAAAGTGTTAGATAGCGTAGGGGTAGAAATTACTATTCCCACTCCAGAGAGTGCAACAGTAGGGAAAATGTTGGATAGCGTAGTTGTAAAAATTACTATTCCCACTCCAGAGAGTGCAACAGTAGGGAAAATGTTGGATAGCGTAGGGGTAAAAATTACTATTCCCACTACAGAGAGTGCAACAGTAGGGAAAGAGTTGGATAGCGTAGGGGTAACAATTACTATTCCAACTCCAGAGAGCGCAACAGTAGGGAAAGTGTTGGATAGCGTAGAGGTAAAAATTACTATTCCCACTCCAGAGAGTGCAACAGTAGGGAAAGTGTTGGATAGCGTAGGGGTAAAAATCACTATTCCCACTCTAGAGAGTGCAACAGTAGGGAAAATGTTGGATAGCGTAGGGGTAAAAATAACATACTTATAAATAAATGTTTTATTTTAAATAATAAAAATATTAACTATTAAATAAATATAAACTATTTAAAAATACCAATACATAATTATTAAAAACATGAGAACAAACTATATGTAATTAAAACAATTAATAAAAATACCATTTAATAATATTTAATTAACAATTTATAATTATTTACCAATTAGATAATTAACCAAACAATTAATTAAAGAACATTATTACTTAATTACATTTAAATTACTTCCCACCCTATTCCCCTATAAACCCACAACCGCTACAGAACATATTTATCAATTAATCAATTAATTCAAATTAATTACCAATTATTTAAAAATAATTACCAATTAATAAATATTTATTTATATTTCCTACTATTAATAATTAATGTAACATAATTAAATTACTTCCCACCCTATTCCCCTATAAACCCACAACCCGCTACAGAACATATTTATCAATTAATCAATTAATTAAAATTAATTACCAATTAATTAAAAATAATTACCAATTATTAAATATTAATTTATAATTCCTACTAATTAATAATTAATGTAACATAATTAAATTACTTCCCACCCTATTCCCCTATAAACCCACAACCCGCTACAGAACATATTTATCAATTAATCGATTAATTGACATTAATTACCAATTAATTAAAAATTATTACCAATTAATAAATATTAATTTATAATTCCTACTAATTAATAATTAATTTAACATAATTAAATTACTTCCCACCCTATTCCCCTATAAACCCACAACCCGCTACAGTACTAAAATACAAAATTAAATTAAATTACATAAAAATAAATTAAATACATAATAAATACATAATAATATACACAAAAATAATTTAAAAATCGATATTAGTAACATCGAAATTATTAACATCGATATTACTGACATCGATATTTAAAACTTCGATATTACTAATATCGATATTAAATTTATCGATATTACGTACCTTCTATATTTTGTCCCATCGATATTTAAACTTCATTATAATTGTATATCGATATTTAAATATCGATATTTTGTCTGCATACCGTTTAACATTGCAGCATAAAAGTTATTGATCACTGTATGGTGGTATGCCTGTGTTAAGACTCTCTCTAGAGTCTCTGTCAAGGTAAGGAAGTACCAGGCATCTCGGTTGCAGACTGACAACTTGTGCAGTTGATGTATTATTGCTTTATAGAACAAATAGTTACCACAGCCAAAACCATATGTTTCACTGAATTCTTCAACGGAAACCAGTTTTTTCTCATCTAATAAGTCTCCCTATGTGGTTATATTTGCTTTCAGACAAGCGTGTACATTATGCAAGTTTTTCAGACCCTGGCATCCTAGGAATACCAATAGTGATAATTCTGGGGCAAATGGTGGAGGTTTGCCATGTGGTTGTACGTACGTATTCCAGCACCATTACTACCTTCATCAACTTATTAATTCCAGAATCCATCCTTATCCCATCCATCAGCCACTCCTGGAAGTCAGTATCACGCATCACTTGTTGTACAGCATCTTGTTCGCATGAGACTGCATCAGCAAGCCACTTGGCAGGCTACTGAAGCTGGGCAGCAGTGTAGTATAACTCATAGTTAGGAGGCTCAGTCCTCCCTTCAAATGTGAGTATTATTTTGAGATAGCAACCCTTCGATTGCCTGTTCCCCACACCAGGGAAATAAGTATGGACCGTAATTCTTTAAAGAAAGTCTGTTTGACGATTACCAAGAGCTCCACAAAATAGTAAAAAAACTCTGGGAAGAACTGGTATTTTAGATACTGTAATGTGGTCCATTGGTGGGAGTGGGAGCAACTCCCAAAATTGAACATAGTGCCTAGTATCCACCAGGACCCTTCCCAGGTTCCAGTCTACCAGGTCTTTTTCTACATGACAAATATTTAACCGAAATATAGTTAATGGTAGTATCGTGCCATTGTAGTCTTCAGGGAGGCAACGTCTGCATGTGTGTGTGTGTAAGTCTAGTGAGTGGGAACAAACAGGACTTGTCCCAGTTTATCTTGTGGCTGGAATAGCTTCCAAATTCATCAAGAGATGCCATCAGTGCCTGCAAATTATCTGGTTCACTGCAGAGGTACACTAGCGCATCATCTGCATACAAGGATATTATTTGCCATGTAAGCCCTCCAACAAATATGTCTTCTCAGTATCCAATGATGACACCCAGTATCCTGAATTAGTATTCTCAGCTCAGTCCATGATTATCATAAATTGCCAATGAATATTTAGGAAAGCATATCACCCTGGGATAAACCCATTTTAGTCAGCGCACATTATAGTCCGTGCTATGGGTATTAATCTTTTAGCCAGAAACTAGCCTCTCAATTGTTAATAGTTCGTCAGAACTTGGATACTAAACAAAATTCATGTTTTTCCTTTAAGTGTTTTAACCAACGTCCGAGCAAGCAAACTATAAAAGAACAACACGTGAGTCAAGACAATTCTCACTAAGTTCTGCATGCACGCACATTAAGGGTTGAGCACAACGTTTTTTATTTGACACATAAAGTGAAATGTATTTATATTATGAAACACACTGTATGATGTATAGCCATTTGAATAGCATTTTTTTTTCTTGCTTCTAGCTGATGTCCCAGATGAAGGGCGAATTAGCCTGAAATGCATTGAACTTGAAAACGTGTTGTTTTGATTTTGATCTAACTCAATGAACTATTTAAAAGAATGGACAATGGTCTACAACTTGAACTTATGAATATAAAATAAGACTTATCTCATATAAAATTTCTCATGAACTGTTATTTCCAATTCATTTGAATTACCTCAGAGTGGAGCGCCAGGGGATGCTTCCAATTCCTATTGGAATCACTTTTTGATGTTTATTGGACGTCCTCGACAAGAGACGCCTCCCGGGCAGCAAACCTCACAATTTGTTTGAAAATCATAAACCTACACCACAAGACTTTTAAGTTAAACAGAGCTGTGCAACTATCCACCATTTCTTGTAATTGTATATTATCCAGATAGTGTCCCATTATTGTATCACCTACTACCGTTGGTGATTCATACAACCCCCCTAGAAATCCCTGAATTTCTGGTTCACTTCCTCTTGGGAGTTTACCAGCATACCATGATGGTTTCGTATTGCCGCTACCAAAGTCTTGGGGTGTTTTGATCAGATGAGCTATGCTAACAGTGAGCTATGTCACCAGTTTGTTGTCGACACGGGTATTCTCTGTAGTCTATGGAGCCTAGCATATTGAGTACAGTTTTGTATTCTGACTTCAATTTGAACAATCAGGGAGCCAAATCCTGGTGTGAAGAAACGTATTCTCCAGATATCTTATTTGTGCTTCTATACTGCGTATGTCGTTAAGCAATTTCATTCTTGTGTCATATTTCACCTTTATAGATAACCCCTGAGTACCACCTCAAATGCCTCTCCTTCTATTTTTACACCAGATCTTGTGCCCGCATTTTCAGTCAAATAGTGGTCAAAGTGTGTTCTCCAATGGTCACCCTAAATGATTTATCCATAAGAGACTCCACAGCGAATCACCATGTAGGCACTCACAGGTGTGTGGTGTCCCATGCTAGCAACATTGTAAGAGGGCTGTAGTCTGACAACGTGCTACCCAAGTACGCAGCATCCACTATCATGGATCCTACATCATCAGTGAAATATAATAAATCTATTCTAATATGAAGGGCATGCAATCCTGAGTAGAAGGAATATTCCCTGCTTAATGGGTGTTATATCCTCCAAATACCTATCACCTATGCATTCACTGCCCACTGACCAAGCCACCGGCTGTATAATAATGATTGTTCATCTGGGATCGGAGGTGTTAATCTATCTATTTTAACATCTGGAACTCAATTAAAGTCCCCTCCATAAATGTGCGTCCCAGAGTAAGGACAGAGATAAAAGTCAGGAAGGACCCTAGATTGACATGAGCAACAATGGTTTTTGTATATCTAACCTCCTGATCAACCCCAGTATACTGTATTGTGTATTGTACCCATGGGGTAATCTTGATCATTACCCAACTGGTGAAGTATATGGTACCCACCACATGCCCTCTCCAGGGTGTTTTGAATTACCCCATTTCAGTGGCCATGAGGTGTGTTTCTTAGAGGAGTGCAAAAAGAGCATGCCAGCGCCTAATGTAAGCCTGAGTATGATGTATTTTACTATGTGTGGCCATTACCTGGATATTCCAGGTAATGAAATTAAATTTAACTGAGTCCATCATGTGGATATCGATCAAATGCATTGGTAGATCCTGCCTCTCATTCTCTGCCAACTCGGCTGCCAATCGTGTTGATTTGCCCATAATTCATAAAATGACTCGTCTCAACTCCTCTGGAAGTAATAAAATAAACTTTCCAACTCTCTACCTCTGATCTGGCTGTAGAAAGTACTCCTCATCCCTATAACTGTGCACTGTAAACTTGTTCATGTAACTTTTCCCATTTAGAACTTGAGAGTTGACAATATCTTCTGCTTTTATTTGTAGATTGCTAGTGGATCATGAGATACCTCTTCTCCAGCCCATAAGCCTTATATCCTCCCCCTCTGCTTCTGGATCTAACACACCAATAATCTTGAGCCCACAATTTCAACGCTCAGGACTGCTTCACATAGGTGCCAAGATGTTGAAGAGGGAGGTATGGCGCTCACCGGGCATCAGCAGGCTTCATCAGATCGTCAACCAGGCACCCTCAAATCTGGTGCAACACTCTGTGAGGAACTTGGCCTCTCACCCCACCAATCCTGCCCATACCTGCAGCTACAGGCGATATGTGCGCTCAATAAATCTCTTTGACTTATCATAATTTGACTACAATATTGCCTCAATTGCCGCCTGGATATGCGATTGTGAGTCCTCCATTCCTCTTCTGTGGTCTCCTGTCTTTTACATGGGGCCACTACACCGCAGCTTAGTTTAGCTTCTATAGCCTCTTAAGTCACCATATTTTCTCCCTGCCCCTCCTCAATAGCCTCCACACCACAGGGCAAACCAGACTCCAGATGGAAAATCAACCTGAGGATTGTGCTGAACTCCTGGAGTCGCTTGACTTTGGGGAATGAGAGCCACAATTTAAGTTTTGCCTTTTTAAATCACTGAATGACTGGCACTGGACTCCCGTGAAGTTACGAGCCGCTGGCCTGATACCTCATGCAAATTGCTGGGACTGCCTTCATGACCGCTGTGACCTCCTTCACCTCCTCTGTGACTGCCCCTCGATATGTCTCTTTTGGTAGGCAGTTGGAATGACACTGAGTGAGACTCTTCAGGTTGTGACTCCTCTGTCTCACTCCCAGATCCTTTGACTCCCCGGACTGCTCCCATTCGCAGGGCCATCTTATATATACAGCCCTCACCACGGCTAAGATTTGCAGAGGCTTTTCTACACAACTTCAGTGCCCTTCCTCCAGGACACTGCCCACTAGTCCTTCACTGCGTGCATATCCATCCCTAATGAGTTGGTTGGTTGCGAATTGTACCACATTGACATTGCCCTTGGGATCCTACCTGGTCATGACCCATGCAGATGCGTGCCTATATTACTTGTATTTTCTTTCCCTCTTGTTTCAGCCTTCTCCAATTCTATCTACCTTCTTGTTTTCCATCTTTTTCCATCTCCATCTTTAACTTTCGTCTATCTCTGTCACTTCCCTTTTACTCCTGTTCTTTCCCCTCTTCCCCCTCCCCCTCTCCTCTCCCTCCTCCTCCGGGCGTGTGGGTGTGGATGAGAATATGGACCTCAAGCTTGTCTTTGCTTTTCCCCTTCTTTCTCCTCTGTCATGTTTTCATATACCTTACAGTCCCCCTCTTATCCCATTGATTATTTTATATGCAATTTTTGATCCACAAGCCCTGTTTGGTGTTCTAAGGGTCCCTGTTCCATGGGAACTCAGCATGTTATATGGTCAGTATGTTGTTTCATTTTGTATTTAATCTTTCCTACTGCATTATTGTCTCACAAATGGCATCTCATCTTTCCCATCACCTCCCCTTTACATATTGTTTGCTCTGATTTCCTAATTCCTAATTGCAAAACATGACTGCTTCAGATAAAGAAAGTCAGAGGTTGCTTTATTTGTGTGTGGTATATCCCCCCTCAATTTGTATAGCGAAATTTTAAATCCTATCAATAGTATTTACATATTTATCTAGAATCTTAATTTGTATAAGATCTTCAGTCAGAGGCCATCAAAAACCTCTGTAGAGTCTGATGCACTATTGTTATATCTGCTGCACTGCCTAGAAGCACTCTCGCCTAAGTCCTGTCTCTTAGAAGAATCCATAGCCAGTACATCTTGTTTCGTAGAAAATCCTGCTACTTTCTTTGTCTTAAAGTGATTGTTTGGGTACGAATGTTTCTCTTCCCTGTTTACGCTGCCTTCAGTCTCCCATCCTGTTTCAAATTTCTGATTGCTACATTCTTTCTTTGATACTGAGTCCAACACCTTCTCTCTGCTCATTTATCAAATAGAACTGTGAAGAGTGGCCTTTGAATACCCATACCATTATAGCTTTTTAATTTTATTGAGGTCCCTCAAATTGTAACCTTACCAGCTGGACTCCTTAGTTACTGGAGATCCAGATTAATTTTTTCCTCATACTTTCTTTTATAGGTTTTCCCCCTAACGGAACCCTAAGTCTCACTTTTATTTTTTAAATGTGGATTAGGGACTTGTGTACATAAGGCTTAATGACCCACAGGGGTGTAAACTTCAGATATTAGTCATGATCTTGAACTGGAACTGCTGAAAGCCTCTGGTGTAAGGCGCGAGCTGGCGCTTCTCCCTTAATGTTGCTTAGGACAAGTGATGAAACTGTAGAGCAGTTTCCCATTAACTTCATACCTTCATACCAGAGCTGGTGCAGCCTCATGTTCATTTTGTAATTCTTTTAATACCTGAGGGATAACAGCTAACAAGGGTGTGCCATGAGTGTTAGTGTGATGCATGCAAATATACACTCCTCTTCCAGTGGCACCATTCTAAGCTGAAGACAAAGAGTCAGTATTCTATGCTTGTCTTGATGTGTCATGTGAGGGTAAACCTCTTCCAATTGGTTGGTCTTACAAGCAATCCAGAAGGCAATTTCATCACGCTTCATGAGCATCTTTCCCCTGATAATATTTATTGTCTGTGGACTTTCCACAGCAACCTTCCCCTGTAGTATTAATCCTGCTAGAGCTGGTCTAGTGTTCTTGGGTTGTAACACATATTGCATGAAATTCCTATATAAGAAGACTATGTAATTTAAGATTCCTACAACCTCAGCAAGTGGTAGGGTCTTAGGATGTGGATAAGGTGTATATCCTGCTGATAAAGGCCACATGTAGCCCCATCATCACTCAACGGACCCAATCCAACATTCCTGTGGGTTGGCAGTCAGTTACCAGCAAATCAATGTTGGTGCTTTTGGTAAATTACATCAATACCAGATACTGGTATGCCTTATAGCGGGGTGTTGTCAGTTTGTAAGACTGAAACTGTCCTGATGCAGCATATATGGCATCATACTCTACCCATGAGTAAAATGGTTCAAAACCATATGCTGTGTGTGCAGCAATTATGAATATTAGAGATGGAGAATATCCTCTTAAGGATCAAGCTTGACAAACCTACACTAATAGGTGCATCCTTTTTCCCTGTCAGAAATGGCTATGATTACTACGGACGTATGAGTGCAACAATGGTTCTCTTGTGAGTTCATGTTCAAAGACTACTCAACCGTCAAAAAAATCTAAAAGCTCCATGTTGCTTTAACTAGGGCTCTGGCCTAGTTCTACAAGGTTTGGCTTTCACACCCATCCGAGCCTGAACTTAGCTCAGTGCACTAATGCTTGAGCGTGAAAGTCTAGGTTCTTGTAGCCCCCCTTAACATACTTGTCAGTGTGGTGGTCTGAGCTTTCTGGGTTACTAACCTTCTTGTAAAGGAGTCAGATGTAGTAGTAATTCAAACCTGATTTCATTCTTCTGAATCAAAAAGAGCAATTGATGTACAGAATGCAGAACAGTGTCATACATTCACCTCAGGCCAGAGATCTAGGTCAAAAACCATTGTTTATTTGCTCCCCATGCCATTCCAGTTTTAACCCAGGTAAATGCAAATCAGTCTTGACCCAGCGCTCAATGGAACTAGAACAAACAAGTACTCACAAAGAAAAGACACTATCATATTTTGATGTGTTTATTCCACCAGTTTCATCCTATTGCTTAGTACATGAGTGATAATCACATAGAATTTAACTAGAACAGCACTAATGCATGCAACAGGAGAATAATATGGCCATTTCTAACATGGTTGAAATGTACTTGGCAACCTAACACCCTAAAGTCTACTTCTATGTGCTACACTGTAAGCGCTCTCTGTAGCGGTTTTCAGTATAGCATTGGATGCTGCAGCAGTACAGCAGTCTGGCAGGACCTCTTGTGAAAATATGGGGTGAAGTCTTCTCTTCCTCAGGGGTCAATTTATGGGGTTTTTATATGGTTTACCACTGACTTTTACTCTAAATTGGGAAACTTTCTACTTAGTCCAAGTCATACCAGGTATGAACCAGTATGATGAAATTATGTCAATTCAGTCTAATTTTTTATTTTGAACATTCACAGTCAGACCTTGAAATGTAGGTATCAGGGAACTTGTAGCAGACTTATGTGGCCCTAAGTTTTAGTAAAGGCATTATTTGGATGATTTGACACTTCCAATACTTCTGTGTAATATAATGACATGCGGCATATGAGCCAAAAGTAAACAGGCTAACATAACATGCTCTAAATGGAGTCTGACTTTGGGATTTTATGACAAAAGTATCCTAATTAACTTGAGCTTCAGGGGAGACTGTGAGTGGCCTGTAGTGAGGGCCAGACAAATGCCCAAAAGGCAGCAGCTTGATAAACTCTTCAAGTGGCTCATTTTGTCTTAAAAAGTACTTTTGGATACAAGGTAGATATAGGTTTACATTTGCAAGTTCCAGATGATTGGGGCAAGGAAGTAACATCCATCCTGCTATCAGGAAATATTCCACTGTATTAGGCATGTGGGTGATGTTTACGGTATGCAGGGACAGAGATGGACCCAGATGCGCCTGCAGATGCATTCAAGGTTTAAGGGCATTTGTGATTTTATTGACACTTAAGACAGCCTCAGTTGCTATGTATATATGCAGTAATGCTTGGACAGTTGCATAAACTAATCTGCTCCAGAGAGAAGCATTGTGGGAGGAAAGAAAAACAACAACAAAAGAACAGTCTGTGCATATGTATTTGTGGAGTTCTCTGTGTTGTTACGAAGTATGCTTCAGACTGAAAGTTTTTGTCATCGCGGGATGCTGTGAAAAAGCTTTGAGGTTGAGCTCGCTGACATTCCTACAGACAAAACTATATGACAAAGACATAATGCAATCTCAGGTTATATCTACTTTCCCTCATCTCAATCTGACGTTGTTAGACCTGTCAGTGTTAGTGTGATCTTCCTCCAGATTATGTGCCTTCTCCCCTCCTGAATTTGTTGGCCTTAGGACTCTGTGCACCTTACCACTGCTAACCCATGCTAAAGTGATTGTACTCACTCCCTAAAATATGATAAACTGGCTTACACCTGATTGGCATTTTTAATTTATTTAAAAGTCCTTCGTTTTTGGCATACCACATATCCACGGCTGGAAATTAAACGCTACTAGTGGGTCTACAGCCCTTATTCTGTCAATCACTTAAGAAGTCCCCAAAAACATGTTGCGTTTGCACATCAGGCCTCACCCCCCTGCCTGCACCACAGTGAAAATGCGCCCTGTGGCACGTTTTAAGTTAGGGGACTAATTCCCCTTCAATCCTGATGGTCCCTGGAGGCCAACTAGTCCACCAGGTACCTCTTGTAAACGCCACTAGGCATGGGTTGCAGAGAGGTGCTCCGAGGCCACGTCCCTTTTTACACCAGTCTGCAAACACGGCTTCTGGTGCACTGCTGGTGGCGTGATGTGGGCCTCTTGTGTCCTGAGGACCTCAAGACACAAGTGGACTTCATCCTCTGAGCAGCAGTGCGCCAGAAGCCACGTTTGCAGCGTGGTGTAAAAAGTGGAGTGGCCTCATAACACTTCTCTGAAATGCAGGTCTGTGGCGCTTACAGGATGTAGTTGGGGGGCTACTTTGCCACCAGGGACCTTTAGGGTTCAAGGGGACTTAATAGGGATGTCATAGTTAGAAATTAGCATTTAGTACACCCTAGAAATTCACTGAAACTACCATAGGTTTCAGGGATGTTATAGTGAATGATGTAATATGTGACGTAATGAGCAGTGCATTGCGGGTGCGCGAGTTATAGTTAGCGGAACTAACTATAACAGTGGAATTTCTATGGTTTTGTAAGAGTGAAATGTCCAGCTAACTATAACGTCCCTACAACCTATGGTTTTTTCAGTGAATATAATAATTGAACTCACCTGGAGGAGGAGGAGCCAAGAGCTTGCGGATATTGAGGCAATCTCTAAGGCGCTGGGAACTTTGTTTTACTTGTGGAGTTGGCACTGAGGACGGCCATTGGGGCCAGAAACGCGTCTGCCACTATTCTTCACAGACTTCAGGAAGCGACTGCAATTTTGCCAATAAATTCCTTCATATGAGCCCGGAGCATGTGTCCCGCTGATTACTTTCGTGGTCAGCATTGGTGATCTATATATATGTATATATATATATATATATATATATATATATATATATATATATATATATATATTCACTGAAAAAACCATAGGTTATAGACCATATATAGTTAGGAATTAGCATTTACAAAACCTTGAAAATTCACTGAAAAAACCATAGGTTATAGACCATATATAGTTAGGAATTAGCATTTTAAAAAACTTATTTTACTCACACAAAACCATTGAAATTCCATATATAGTTAGTTGTACTAACTATATATCGCGCACCCGCAATCCACTGCTGATCATGTCACATATTACATCATTCATGACATAGTCAGTGACATCACTGATGACATCACTGATGACATCTCAAATGACATCACTGATGACATCACTGATGACATCTCAAATGACATCACTGATGACATCACTGATGACTACATCCAGTGACTGTATAATTCTGTAAAGTTAAAATATGTCTTACATATTGAAGAATGAGTGGATGTATAAGTGTCTTGATGAAGGATTTAGTAGGGGCATGACTGACTGTATGAGTGACTGATTAAATGTGTCTCACTGAGTGCATGGGTTAGTGACTAAACTGTCTTAATTTGTGCATCATTATGTCTGTTGTTCTGTAAACTGCTGCATGTGTTGATCAGTAGCTATATGATTAACTATATGGGTTATTGATTGGTTGCCCAAGCATTTGTATGGGAGACTGAGTGTGTGTGTGGGTGGCTGGGAGGTGTATGACTCTCTGCATAGATGTGTGAGCAGTTGATTGACTAGATGTATGGGTTCAAAAGTGCATGTGGAAACAGCTGTATGGGCGGTTGACTGTGTGCATGAGTGTATTGGTGAGTGAATGGATATCTCAGTGCTACATGTCAAAGTAAGTACATATGTAAAATACAGTACATGTGAGAGTTGACATATATAAATAACTGTGCATAAGAGCCAGTGAAAGTGTGAGTGGCTGTATGGATCATTGTGAACTTGTATCCAGGATTGTATAAGTGAGTAAATATGTTTTAGTATATGTTTGAATAAGTAAGGTGTGTATAACTGTATAGTTGAGGAAATGGAGGTGTGATTGATTCTTTGCATGACTGACTAAGTGTCTGAGTAACTCCATGGATGAGTGACAGTCTATGAGTGTCTGTTTACACTGAGTGTATCTAAGGTTATATTAGAGTCTGAAGAGGTTCATCGTATTATCACATGAATGATGTCATCAGTGATGTGATCAGTTCTGTCAAATGAGATGTCATCAGTGATGTCATCAGTGATGTTATTTGAGATGTCATCAGTGATGTCATTTGAGATGTCATAAGTGATGTCATCAGTGATGTCATTTGAGATGTCATCAGTGATGTCATCAGTGATGTCATCAGTGATGTCATCAGTGATGTCATTTGAGATGTCATCAGTGATGTCATCAGTGATGTCACTGACCATGTCATGAATGATGTAATATGTGACATGATCAGCAGTGGATTGCGGGTGCGCGATATATAGTTAGTACAACTAACTATATATGGAATTTCAATGGTTTTGTGTGAGTAAAATAAGGTTTTTTAAATGCTAATTCCTAACTATATATGGTCTATAACCTATGGTTTTTTCAGTGAATTTTCAAGGTTTTGTAAATGCCAATTCCTAACTATATATGGTCTATAACCTATGGTTTTTTCAGTGAATTTCATTGGTTTTTTAAAAGCTAATATCTGTAGCTGTAAAATGTATTCTTTTTTAAATCCAAAAATATATTTTATATGTTTATTAATAATTTTTTTTTAAAATATTTTTTTTCGTTCGCTCCCGGTTCGCGAACCGGGAAGCTTCCCGTTAGCTCATCTTGATGCCGCGACCCAGTCCGCGAACCGGTAAACGTTCCGTTTGCGCAACTGCCGCGTTAGAAATCAACATCGTGACGCGTCGCGGAAGCGCGACGTATCACGTTGTCGTGTAATGCGTCTTATGACGCGCCGCGTTAGCGCACCCGGAAGTGCTCCGGTACGCGAACTGAGACGCGAAGCGCAGCTCCCCGGAAGCGATCCGCGGCGCGTCGCGAAAGCGCGACGTATCGCGTTGCCGCGTAATGCGTCTTATGACGCGCCGCGTTAGCGCACCCGGAATTGCTCCGGAGCGCGAACCGAGGCGCGAAGCGCAGCGACCCGGAAGCGATCTGGGGCGCGTTCCGCAGCACGTAACTTAAGCGTAAGAGGTCATGTGACTTGTTAATAAAACTTTTCATTGGTTCATTTCACTTTTGGTATTATAATGATGTAAGGCTAGGTCAGGTGACCTAAAAATAACACTTTTCATTGGTTTAGAACTATTGTTTTTCCCAAATGAGGAAAACTCCTCCTTCTTTCCTCACTCTGACTTTCATCTTTGTGAGAGGAAGACCTTTTTTGATAGGTGAGCAATGGCTTCATTAGTTGCTTCAGCTGGTGCACCCCCACCCCACCACCTCCACCTCCTCATGGGAAGAGAGGACCACCTCCCCAGTTCATCAGCAACACAGAGGAGGAAGAGGATGAACTAGAGGAAGAGGAGACAGAAGGACCACAGTTCTTACAAGAGGTGCCCCGGGTTTCCCATCGGAAAGCCAGTTTTATTTGGCAGTTTTTTTCACTCCCTCGAGGGCAGAAGAAAGTAAATGCTAGGTATGTCACCTGCCTCATTTGTAAAGACCGGTTATCTAGAGGCACTGATAAAAAGTATAGCTTCGGTAACTATACAATGCATCGTCACATGAACAGGTGGCATCCATTGAACTACAGCCAGGCAGAGATACGTGACATGCAGGATAACCCAACAACAACTCCTGTGGCCAGGTCAACATCACAGATATCGTTGACAGGAGCAGAGGCACGGGAAACCGTGCCAAACATTCAGGAGAACTTTGCTCATATCAAATTTACCTGTTTGTATTGCGGCGCATTGCTGTCATGTGGTAACATGAGCATTACGTTAATCAACCTAGCTTATGTAAATCACAATTGCCCTAACCGCCCCAGACAGTAATTTTTTTTTTTGCTCCTGTTGAGCCCTTTTCAATGCCTGTTTTTTGTTGTTTCCCTTCCATCAAAAACCAAAAAAAACATAAAACTGTTCAAAAAATACAAAAAAACCAAAAAATGTTCAAAAAATAAAAAAAATATATAAAACAACAAAAACATTAAAAAAAAAGTTCTTTACAGAACTACCTCCCCTTTCAAAAAAAATTTGCTAGAATGTTTAGCACTCTGGCAAGCTCTATTTCTTTTAGTTCGCTTCCCCGTTCGCTTCCCGGTTCGCGAACCGGGAGCGAACCCAAAATTGTTTTTTTTTTTTTAAAAACAAGAGTAAGTATAAGGGAAGTAAACAGAGAGTAATGTTAAAAGAAAGACAGCTATAGGGAGTAAACCAGAGATACTGTTTAATAGAACTATTTACCGAAGAAAAGATGGAAGAGGGTATAATTGTGAAAAACAAGATAGATAAGGAAGTGAAAGAAAAAAAGAGAGTAGAATAATAACAAAGAAGAGTTTCTTGGAGAATGTGAGTGAATGTTCAAAATAAGATTAAAACATGTGGAATAACAGAGAGAAAAAACAGAAAACAGAAAAGAAAAAATAACAGAAAAAGATAAATTGAAACAGCAAAGAAATGTAAATAACATAGAGCCATATCATCAACATAGGCAATAAAAGTTTTGCAGCTTTTATCGGCAGAAATGTGTCGCTAAAGCCGCTTTTGCGGCGGAAAACTGCCGCTAAAACCACTTTTGCAACAGTTTTCTGCCAATAAAAACAGCAATAATTTTATTGGCTGTGTTCATAATATGCCCCTTAGTGTGCTTCAACTACACAGAAAAAGCATAATGAACAAGTAGTGAAAGAGTGATCAGTCAAAGACACTAAGAGTAATAGAGACGGAGTGAGTGAACAAGAGTGAGGAACTATGAGAAGAGAGGGACTGAGAAAAGGAGTGGAAGGAGTAGAGTAAGTAGGTAATAGAGAAAGGAATGAGGGAAGTAGCAAAGGCAGGAAACTGAGGGTTAAAGAAATGAAGCTGTCGAACTACTAGTAGGTGAATGTGATAGAAATGTAACGAAAAGAGTACAAAACATTTACCTTATAATTGTCGTTAACTTACTCACTTTTTGTTTTTATACTTTCAATCTGTGAACGAGAGAACAAACATTTGAAACATATTAAAACATGTATTTAAAAATTAGAAAAGACAAGGGAAAAGATTGAAGGACAAACAGTTTTTCAACAACTTTGACACTTACAGAAGCTTCTGCTTCTCCAGGCCCCCTACACAGTCCTAAAGATATACATTTTAAACTAACAGTATCTTGATGCAGATGAAGTGAGGCCTATCTTAAAACATGGTGCATCTTTTGCACTGCTGTTGTCTCACAAAAGTGTTGCAAGACACTAACATTTTAAATGATTGTTTCAGGATGCCAATAAGATGTGTCCTATCCAGAGGTTTGTTTGAGGTGAGGCCTACTCAGGGTTCCAAATGAAATTTCGAGTTGTTGAAGAGAACAGAGGACATAATACATGTGAAGGCCTACCAATGAAGTAAGTCATGTCCACTTCACTCTTGAACAAAGGCCAGACCTCTTCTGTGTCCGTGGACAGACCTAAACTTCATCTGCACAATGTCATTCGTAAACTTAGGAAACACAGGTGATGTAATTGAAAAATGTGGAGTTTCTTTTCCTCATTTCACAATCACATCACCTGTGTTGCCTTTGGTTAGGTATCTCATAGTGCAGATGGAGTCTAGCATATCAAAGAGTACATAGAAGTTGAGCAGTATATACAACAATTTTGACATTTACAGAAGACTTAGCTTCTTATCTTGTTGGAGATGAAGTCAGGCCTGTCTTGCAACATGGTGCATCTTTTGCATCACTGCTGCATTGGTTTCATGTGGCACGGGTTTTTTACAGCATGACACATCTGCCTAGATGCATCAATTTGTAATTTTGTCGCCTCATAGCAAATCTTTTGCACCGCCGCTGCATCACAAAAGTGACGCACAGTGGCGCAAAAGAGGCATACACCTATCATAAATCTGTCCCTAACATTTGAAATGATTGATTCAGGATGACGATAAGGTGTGGCCTCTCCAGAGGTTTGTTTAAGGTGAGGCCTACTCAGGATTGCATATCAAATTTATGCTTGTTGAAGAATACAGAGGAGATAATACATGTGAAGGCCTACCAATGAAGTAAGTCATGTCCACTTCACTCTTGAACAAAGGCCAGACCTCTTCTGTGTCCGTGGACAGACCTAAACTTCATCTGCACAATGTCATTCGTAAACTTAGGAAACACAGGTGATGTAATTGAAAAATGTGGAGTTTCTATTCCTCATTTCACAATCACATCACCTGTGTTGCCTAGGCTTAGGTATCTCATAGTGCAGATGTAGTGCAGCATATTAAACAGTACACAGAAGTGCAGCACTGCATGCAACAACTTTGACACTTACAAAAGCTTCAGCTTCTGCATGCCCCCTACACAGTGCTAATTATATACATTTTAAACTGATGGTATCTTGCTGGAGATGAACTGAAACCTATCTTGCAACATGGTGCATCTTTTACACAAAAGTGACCCACAATGGAGCAAAAGAGGCGCACGGCCACCATAAATCTGACCCTAACATTTTAAATGATTGTTTCAAGATGCCAATAAGGTGTAACCTATCCACAGATTTGTTTCAGGTAAGTCCTACTCAGGGTTGCAGATGGAATTTAGGTTTGTTGAAGAATACAGAGGAGATAATACATGTGGAGGTCTACCAACGAAGTGAGTCATGTCCACTGCACTCTTGAACAAATGTCAGACCTCCTCTGTCTCCAGGAACAGGCCTAAACCTCATCTACACAATGTGATGTGTAATGTTAGGAAACACAGGTAATATAATTGAAAAACGTGCAATTTTTTTTGCTCATTCCACAATCATATCACCTGTGTTTCCTTTGCTTAGGTATCTCATTGTGGAAATGTAGTCTATCATATGAAAGACTACGTAGAATATGAGCACTGTATGCAACAACTGTGACACTTACAGAAGCCTCTCCTTCACCATGCCTCCTACACAGTTCTAAATGTACATCATAAATGCAAACAGAACAGAATTAATTATACATGTTAAATGGTTTATTTTTGCTGTTCTCAGAATGTATCAAATTTCACTAAAAACAGTGACTTAAAGGTATTCATCATATAACAGCGGGGAAAAAAAAACACAATCAAAATGATTGTGTTTAAAAAACCCATACAACATAACAAATCAGAATTCAGAACTCCTTAAAGTTAACTTACTTTCCATGACGGCCAAGGATGTCCTATGAACAGCTTACACTCTGTTGTGCTGTTATTACTTTCAACCCGCCACTTTCTGAAAGAAAACCTCCATCGTTTTCAAAAACATGTTACATACAATAAATGACTTCTTGCTCTCTACCACAAGTTTCCACAAGGCCAAATCTTGTCAAAGCCATTTATAACTCTTGGATTTCTTGTAAGCCAATCCCGTCTTTTCGCATTTCCGCAACTTTCAGAATTTAAATGTTGAAGATCATTTACACAATCCTGGACTAGTAATATCTTCCCCTTCTTGCTCAATCATGTTCTACATTTCCTATCACACTGATCCTGCTTACTATGAAGCAGAGTTACACTACCTTTATGACTAGTACAATTATTTAATTCTCTACATCACTTTTAATCACAAAGCAATGTAAAACAGTAGACAGCATTGCAGACTTACATTCCCTCTACTCCATGTTTTGATTGGCTGCTTCAATTAGCTTATAAAAAGAAATAGTTTTTCTGAACTCATTCAAAGTGCACGTATTTCTCAATGACGTCCAGTGTTATGGTAAAAAGTTATGTCTCTGTACTACACTTATCCTCAAGGCCAAATAGTGTAGGAGCCATGAGAACTTCTTGAAATTCCTCAGAGCACATCCCGAGATTCTTTCCCTAAAATTTTGGTTTTAAAAACACCAGGTAAGAGTTTTTAAGGTCATATGGCAATTTTTTTTTGAAAATTAAAACAGAATCATTGCAGAATGACCAGCCATTACTACACTTTAAATAAGCTGTATAATGTCCTGATGTTATTGAAGGACCATCATGATATATAATTGCTACAGTTACAAAAGTCCTTCCTGATATTGACAACTGTGAAGCCACAACATTTTTAATTAAAGTTGTCAATTTTGTTCCATCATGCCTACATCGTTGGAACATTAAAATGACATACTGGCCATATGTTCGTATAAATAATGTGGACATCATTTCAGATTTACATTGGCTACACTCCATGATGTGATCAGCTGCTTTTACTAGCTTATTAAAAGAGACTGATTTACTGTCTGGCAAAGTTAAATATATAAATCTTTCTGAGTCTACACTAGTAGTACTTGATACCCTACAGTTCTCGCAGTCATGCTGCCATTGATAAGAAAGCCCAAACAGGTGATCTACATCTACACCTTCATCATGCAATACATCAAGCATATACATTAAAAACTCCTGACAATCTTGCTGACTATTTTGAGAGAATTGTGTTTGGCCTGAACATCTGTCTAACAGATTTCGAATTTCAGACACACTTTCTATGTTTGTTCTATCAGTGCTACATTTCTCTAACACAGAATTTAACAAACTGCAAAATCTTTGATCAGAATTGACCACAATTTCTTCTTTTACATTTTCTAGAGAAAACAAAACATTAACCACTACATTAGCATAGCAGTTGACACCAGAACTGTTTTCAAATTGAAAACCAACAACATCTTCAACAGAATCCTTTTTGTTTCTGCTTATAATTTCAGGTTCATCGACTTTTCGTCTTTTTGCTACAACCTCCCCAGTATTGGTCACATTTCTTCGTTTCCGGCCTACCACACGTTTCTCAAACAAAGGATACTGAGGCAAATGTGGCGCATACTCTCTTCTCAACCTATTGTATTCCTTAACACAATCTAGATCCGCACAAATGTTTGTGACATCACACTCAATCAAGTACAATCCCGATAAAGTCCTAACTTGTGACAATGCCACATATGCCATACCCTCCTTGAACACAGAACTGCCAATATTCACCAATGCACAGTCTACACTTAAACTTTGCGATTTATGGATTGTCACCGCATATGCCAAGCAAACAGGAAACTGCTTACGACGAACATATAAGTCTTTTACAAGCAAAAATCTAGCAGAACAACGAGCAATTAGCTGTACTTCCTCAATGCCATCAAATTGAATTTTTAAAAATTCAATTCCATCTCTATTTCTGTATTTCACAAAATCAACAACATTACCCATTGATCCATTTACCAGACCTCTTTCAACATGTAAATTCCTTCTTAAAATTATACGGCAGTTCAAGCACACATTCAGAGTCTTTTCAAAACCCGCAGTTTTAGATATACTCTTCTCTAATGAATCCAATTTTGTTTTCAGATTCTCAGACAAAATAATTGTTGATCCCATATGCTCTACTCTGTCAATAGCTTCCAGTTTCACAATCTCTTGCTTTTCTAAATGCAACATTTTGTTGTTGAATTTGGCACATTCTGCAAGAGTTGGCATCAAACATATTCCAGATTTTTTCTCAGTAACTTTCTGAAAAATATTCTCAGGCACAACATCTTCGTCTGGATATAAATTTGTCAGTAATCGTGCATGTAAAGCTTCTTTCCCATGCTCGGTCACTTTCCCAATTCTAACATCTTGTAGAATAGTCTTGTAAACTTCATCCTTTGCCTGACGCATATTTTCATGCAGTTCAGCATAATTGAAGTTTAACCATATATTGACGTTGCCAATGCTCCCTAAGCACTTCCTGGTATCTTCATGCGTGAGCATTTTGTACACAGGTTGCCCTTTCACTGGTGTCAGCTGCAGAAGATCTCCGAAAACAATGATGTGTTTGCCACCAAATAACACATCATACTCTGTTTTGAGAACTTCTTGCATTCTCAAATGCACAAAGGCAAGCATGACATTGGAAACCATGCTTACTTCATCAATGATAAGAAGTTTCATTTTCCTCAAGACTCTTGAAACTTCAAAACAAGCATCTCCAGATAGCTTGTGATATTCTAATTTGTTGTCATGCTCCACTGGCAGCATCAGTAAACGATGTAAAGTAATCCCTTTAATGTTATGTGCTGCCAGTCCAGTTGGAGCGGTGACAACACAAGACAGCGATGACTCTGTCCTTTCCTGCAAATAACACGAAATTGCTTTAATAAGGAAACTTTTTCCAGTTCCCGCTTCTCCACTCACATACAGTCGGACAGGCTTCAACGACGTACATGAGCACTCTTTCTTGTCATGACGTAATCCATGATCAATTTGCATGGTAAGTTCGTCATATATTTTCCTCTGCTCAACGTTGAGTTGTCTTTCCAACTCTTCTAAGTTAACCGCATCCTCCTGAGCATGTGCCATGGCTCTTTCCACTTCATTCATAGCAGTGGCAGCTTCATTTTCGATAAGAGGTCCTCCTAGTGGATC
The DNA here is from genome assembly GCF_964261635.1 of Lissotriton helveticus. Taxonomy (NCBI): domain Eukaryota; kingdom Metazoa; phylum Chordata; class Amphibia; order Caudata; family Salamandridae; genus Lissotriton; species Lissotriton helveticus. Next base: position 332,686,233 of record NC_136063.1, on the reverse strand, counting down.
CTGACTCAATGAAGCAGAACTCTGACTGTCCTGAGAACTGTCTCTGGCAATCTCGGCTGCAATCGTTGCTTCCTGCTCAATTTCCACATTCAACATTTCTACATATTTAGGAAAAGCAGGACATTCTATGGTCTCCTTGGCAGCATTGAATGAGTCTTCGTAACAAAGGAAATCTCCAAGCAGTTCCACTTCTGCACGCCAAGGCTTAAAAAGTTGCAAAAGTGCTAAATAGAAAAACTCCTTTTTTTCAGGAGATTCGCCACTCAATTTTCGATGGTTTATCAAGTGGCATTTTCTTTGCTTGACCAGTCATCCCTCACTTCCTATTACAGCATACACTCCTTTCTCAGTATCTTCTTTGATGTTCCTCTTGAATATGTAATTTTGCAGAACCTCATACAGACAAACATTCTCGAGATGACTGCTTCGATTTGGATAATATGTATCCAACATGTTGCTCTTCAAAATGTCGGTACTGTTTGGCTCCTTTTCCGCCAAATACTCAATTTCCCGCACAGGTTTCAGAACTCGATTACGCGTTGCAGCAAGACCAACACTCGCCCAAACGATACTCCTGGACTTGGCATAGAGACTTGCTGAAGACAACCGATCAGAACATTCGTAAGCTCCGATTTCTCGATGCGACAACATCTTCAGACTGAAACTGTACAACTTCTTGCTGAGGCTCTTTTCATGGGAAATGTCCTCCCACATATCCTTCAATTCTGTCTTCTCTTTTTTGGTGATGTAAGATGTCACATACCGAGCCACAGCCATACAGTTATCAGCCACAAACTGTATATCCATGTTAGCATTCCACATGGACAAAATCACCGGGTTGTAGTCGTTGATGTACTTAGACTCTTCGTTCCTCTTCAAATTGTATGTGTTTTTAGGTGATTTCTTCATCACATTATGTCGCAGCGAAGACATCAAACTGTTCACTCTTCCTTTAGAAATCACCGGTCGTGGAAAGCCGAAACGACATTTGGTGTAGAACTTGTCTTTGTTCCGGAATTTACGACGACAGTACTTTCCACATCGATGGCTTTGGAAACGTAGAACTTTTTCTCTTAGGCTTTTTTTCTCCTTTGCGTTTGGAACAGCACACGTAGAATACTGTTCTATGAAACTCATCACTGAGTCTTCTGCATCCGTTCCAAATTTAGGTGCATCCTTGATCCACAGCAACATATGTATATGAGGAGCACCTCTTGCTTGGTACTCCTTCCTCCAGAAGAAATCCAACACCTCTCCAAGAGGTGGATTCTTCTTATTCATGATGAAAGACATCATACCTTCAAATCTATGATTGAAGTACCTACATACATTGACTGGATCCAAAGAGCACAGTTCTCCGGGTGTCTTGAATTCGATGTTTTCTACGTTAGCATTTGCCTCTCGTAGAAATTCAAGTAAGTCTTCCCAGCCATACTCAGCACAGCTCAAAGTGAGGAACCATGTGGGAGTTCCTAAGTTCCTCAGCATACATTTTAAATCACCATGACGACGGTACCAGTACTCATTAGTACCACGCTGACACGCCATGAGATTAATCAGGTGAGAATCCAAAATACTGTCTTGGACATTGACTTTATCCATAAAGTCACTTGCCGAGATGTTTTGCATGTGTATACCACTTTTCAAGATGTGGTTCACTGCATATGACAGTCCAGACAGATCGCTTTCAAACAGGAGATGAAAAAAATAAGGAATGCATTGTCGAAACCTAGGATCTCCTGCATACAATCGCAAAGTCCGGTATTCAGAAGCAGGAATTTGATGAGGTCGCTCATCATATCTTCCTCCCTGACCTGTTGGAAAAAGCTGTGGGAAACACCGAGCTTCCAAACTTTCCTCCCAAACACTAATGGGACTCCCTTTCGCTTGTTTCATTTGAAACAACTCAATAGCATTCCCCATGACTTCCTTGGAATGCAAAGGATGAACACTATAATGTTCATATATTTCTTCACTAGTACAGGGTTCTACTTTCTCAATTTGACCAGCACACAAATCGCTATCCTCTTCCTCACTTACTTCCTCTTCTGCAACATTTACATTTTTATAGTATTTATTATTTTTTTTCAAATACAATGTTGCCCTTTTCACTTTCCTAACATCTACTAAATCTTGCCATATTTTCTTATTCTTTGTCGGAACCCCATTAACTAAGATAACAAGAGGTTCTTCTTCCACTTTTTCTACTCCAATTGTGTTAATGTTTTTCTTCAAATCTAGAGGCAAATAAACAACTCTTCCCTTTAATCCTCTCTGTAAATCTGATGGAGGCAATTTCCCTGTCTTTGGCTCCATTCTTACAATAGCCTGAAAGGGATGGATACTTTGAATCAAAATAGATTCATAAGTATTTAAATCCTTCAATTCAGAAGGAATCTCAACCAATTCCAGATTATTATGAACTGCTCTAGCAGGCATCTGGTTTTGATTTAATTTGTTACAACAATAAGTACACACACGTTGATCCAATCCCAAATCAAAACAATTTTCTACCATCAAGTATGTTGTGAAATCCTTCCATTCACTATTATTTTCCCTTTCACTTTTTGCATATAAATCCACTAACTTAGTCTGATTCTTATAATAAGTGCGTCAACAACACACACAAGTGAAATTTGGCCTCTCACTTGATTTCACCTCAAACGTCGCAATTTCCCTCTGGAAATTATTTGTACTGGAAACCTGTACACTATCTTCCACATTACCCTCTTCTTCTTGGTCAATTTCAACATTATCCTCTTTACTTCCAAAGTAACAAAACTCAATTTCTTCACATATATTCTTCACATCTATTTCAGAACCATGCAAAAGAGCAGCGCATAATTGTTTAAGCATAATTGCTGGACTCTTAGCATAATACAACATTCTAACTAATTTCCTCACTTTATTATGATGCACTGCTAGCATCCTGAAATGATGAAAAACACTCTGGCATACTCTCCTGGAAAGACAAGCCAGTGAATGGCCATGCAAACCTGTCACTTCTCTCACTCTGCAAGGATCTAATTCTTGCAACAACTTCATTTTCTGCTTCAAACTGTTCTTATTAAATGACCGTACAAAATCACAAAGCAAATTGATGGAATCCTGTCGCACACTGCAAATACTACTACACTTCCAGGTGTACACAGGACCCTTAGGACGTCTTCTTAAAACCTCATTACCTAACACCTCTTCTATCTCTGTTGTCACAAGTTTTTCTTTTTCAACTGGACAACCATCTTTCACTTCATAAGCTCGACCACTGGTGTCAACTGCATGCACCAAATCATTATCCTGGAAATAACTCTCCTCATTAAAAAATGCCTCAGAGCTTGAACTATGCATCCATTCTCCAGAAAAAACTTCAAAAAAATTACTACGATTAACTATTCTCTTCCATCTACTATTTCTTTTGAAATCATAAATTGCCTTGTTTAGTTCCTAATTCTATTGATTATCAAAATAAATAACTTACGTTTAATTTCAAATGCCTGATCAATAACTTTCTCAACTATTTTTTTTCTCTTATAAAAAACCACTTTCTGTTGACCTTTCTTAATATTTTTTAACAAATTGCCAATTATCCTGTTGCGGAACATTCGTTTACGAATGTCCCTAAACTGTTGTTTCCTTCTACTATCATGCACAGAGTTATCTCTTGCTCTAGCAGTAACATTTTTCATTGGCCGTTCTTTTCCGTTTGAATTGCTTCTCTTTTTCTGGACTGAAACATTTTCTGTAGTAATATTTTTTTTACTACAGATATTTCTTATGAATGTTTTTGTACTCTTACCCGGTGCTTTCTTGGTGACTTGACAAATCTTTTTGTTAGAGGACTGCTGCTTTTTTTGATTGACCTGCTGTCTTTGACGTTTTGCAGCCTTTCTCAGTCTTTCTTTGGTTGGCATGCTGAAATCTTGAAATGATCTGCAGTTGAATCTGTGGTAAAATATTATAAAAAATGTTATTAACCACTATTACCCAACAGTAAATCAATAACAGTCATCAAAAACTTAACACACTACTTGACATTTTTACATAGAAGATTTTTTAGTGCTTGGCAAATTTAGAATACAGAAATAGCAGAAAAGAAATGGAATTTATATTCATTTTACCTGTGCTGTTTTATATGTGAATCTGATCTAATTTTATGAGCATATTTTAATATTTTATTGAAGACACTACACATAACCTGTTTTTGAAGGTGTCTTTATTTTTAAATGAAACGGTTTACATTTTTACTTTTTATTTATTATAAATTTTTAAAATAAATGTTTATAGTTCCATAGGCTCAAGCACGTCAGCTTCCCATCCTATGTCATACAATTCTGACAAATCTGCATCCTCATCACGTTCTTCTTCATCCTCAGGATTTAAATCATCCAAGGGATCAACATCCACTGATGTTTCAATTACGAGTTCAATGATGAGGTCGAAATCAACTGATTGCTGATTGTCGCTCATGTTGATGTTGTCTTTATCTTTAAAGAAAGATAACAACAATGAGATGTTGCAGAGTAAGAGACAAATCTCAGAGATTATAATAGTAAAATTGTTTAACAAGAGTAACATTTTGCAGCTATTATTTAGCCATGTCCAGCGATGCTGAGGAGGTGATGCCTATGTCCAATTTTTCAGTGAACAGGACTCATCTCTTCTTAACCTTGGATAAGCCTCACCGACTCTGTGTCCCCTGCACATACTTAAATGTAAAGGGGCAGATTTATGTTAACTGGCACATCCCCAGGGATGCACCAGTTAACGTGCACCGCTGCTCTGCCACCCATGGTGTGCCGCATTTACAATCAGATAGGACAAAGCTGCGTCAAAACCCTGCGCCTGCTTGAAGCAGGCATAGATCTTGACGCAGCATTGTGGAGATGGGGCACCCCTGAGCCTTGCTGGAGCTGCATCGCACTTGCGATACAACTCCAGCAATGCGCCACCTTTATGGCGCAGATGCGTCACGCATCTGTGCCGTTTTTGCCCCATGGTGCGCCGCATTGTAAATGCAGCACACCATGGGTGGCGGAACAGCGGCGCAGGATGACTGGCACATCCCTGGTGATGCGCCAGTCATCATAAATCTATCCCTAAGCTTCTTATCTTGTTAGAGATGAACCGCCATATGTATCATCAAACTATTTTGCATTTCCTAAATAGCGAATTTTAAGGAATAAATAGCGATTCTTTACCATTCCTAATTTGCGATGAGCAAATTGCTAATTGCAAATTACCCATTCATTTCCATGGGCCAGGAGGCCCATAGGAATGAAGGTGCAATTTGCGATTAGCAATTAGCTCATCGCAAATTAGGAATTTTTCCAAGGGTGCAGGGGTGTCTCAAGAACACCCTGCTGCACCCCTGAAAAAGAAATTTGGGGGCATATGGCGCACATACATGCCCTAAGGGCATGTATGGGCGTCATATGGCACCTTTTGTTTTTTGGAAAAAAAGCTTTTTGAAAAGAATTTGCAAATTACCACCAACTAGAAGTTGGTGGTAATTTGCAAATCCTTAATGGCATTTTTTGCATATTTTTTGTTTGATACATTGCATTTAAGGAATCGCAAAATTTGCAAATCCTTAAGTGCAATCGCAAAATAAGGAATAGCAAATTTTGCTATTCCTTATTTTGCATCAAACTTGTTTGATACATACCATTTGTCTAATTAGCATTCGCAAAGGCCGAAATTCACAGAATTTCGGCCTTTGCGAATGCTAATTAGCTTGATACATATGGCCCCAAGTGAGGCCTGTCTTGCAACATGGTGCATCTTTTGCATCACTGCTGCATCGGTTTCATGTGGCACGGTTTTTTTACAGCATGACACATCTGCCTAAATGCATCAATTTGTAATTTTGTCGCCTCATAGCAAATCTTTTGCACCGCCGCTGCATCACCAAAGTGACGCACAGTGGCGCAAAAGAGGCATACACCTATCATAAATCTGTCCCTAGCATTTTAAATGATTAATTCAGGATGACGATAAGGTGTGGCCTATCCAGAGGTTTGTTTAAGGTGAGGCCTACTCAGGGTTGCAGATCAAAGTTACGCTTGTTGAAGAATACAGAGGAGATAATACATGTAAAGGCCTACCAATGAAGTAAGTGATGTCCACCTCATTGCGCCAGTCATCATAAATCTATCCCTAAGCTTCTTATCTTGTTAGAGATGAACCGCCATATGTATCATCAAACTATTTTGCATTTCCTAAATAGCGAATTTTAAGGAATAAATAGCGATTCTTTACCATTCCTAATTTGCGATGAGCAAATTGCTAATTGCAAATTACCCATTCATTTCCATGGGCCAGGAGGCCCATAGGAATGAAGGTGCAATTTGCGATTAGCAATTAGCTCATCGCAAATTAGGAATTTTTCCAAGGGTGCAGGGGTGTCTCAAGAACACCCTGCTGCACCCCTGAAAAAGAAATTTGGGGGCATATGGCGCACATAAATTTAAAAAAAATTCCTTTACCTCAAAAACGATTTTCAAGTCATAATTTGAAAACACTGCCCACGGGGAAATGACTTAAAATGTCCTTAAGACACATGAAAGTGTTTTTATACATCTTTCAAAGAACTCATCCATGCACCCTAACTTTCTGTTTTCAGCAATCAAAATCCACCAATCACTGTTACTGCTTCATTAACACAGAAACTCCACAGTTTTTTTCATTTTAAACTCTTATTTTTTCAACTGCCATTTCATTGCCACACTTCATCTGACTGCAGCAGAACCTTCTCTCTCCATGTTTTCTGTCTGGATTGTTGGACATAGTTACATCTATTGGGCTCAGAGGTATGCTGAGAACAGAAATTTACCTAACCTCAATTTACAAGATGTGGAAATTAAGTGGTTTGGCCACAGAGGATTAAAATGTCACCAATTGATACCATTGGTGAAAACCTTTATGCATTTGCCAAAACCTGACCTGTTAATTGTGCACTGTGGAGGTAATGATTTGGGCACTTTGACTGGGGTAGGTCTGGAAATGCTTTTAAAGGACACCTTTGAGCAATTGATGGCACTTTTTCCTCAAACTGCCTTGGTATATTCAAATATATGCCAAAGACAGAAATGGAGGTGGTCAAACCAATTTTGTCCACAAATTGAGAAGTCGAGGAAGCATGTAAACAAATCTGTTTCAGCTTACATGAGAGACCATGGAATGGGCTCCATGTACAACAATAACTTGAGTTACTACATGCAAGATATCTACAGAGGAGATGGAGTTCACTTCTCAGATGAGGGCAACAGAATTTTCATTCTGAATTTAAGACTGTGCATTGGTACCTACTTATAAGTACTTAAATGTACCATAAACCCAAAAGCTCTTCTCAGAGCTACCCTACATCTGATCACTCACAATTATTATTTTTCTCTAACTTTTTTCACTAATTTTCAACAAAGTACGCTCCCCGGGGCGCTACCCGGTACGCGAAACGGAAGCTAACCTCGCGAAATTTTTAAAAAAAATGTTTTTTTTCGCACATATAAGCCTCCTCAGCCACCCTCAGAAAACCTAGGGGGTCAAGATAAGTCTACCGTGCCCCCTTCTACCCATTCTGAACATTATTTGCCCTCCATCTTGTATCTTAAGTCGACCGAAACACAAAATGGTGGACTCCCGTAACGCTTCAGGTTCGCGTACCGGGGCGCTCGCCAGTTCGCGTACCGGGTCACTCCCTGGGAAGCGCACCATCAAAAAAGGTGGGAAAGTAATTTACAGAAAAACGACTGGAGACACTCTCACCAAATATAGATTAGCTCATACTACATACCAATCCCTATCATTTTCACAAATTTGATTGAAATTCCATTTAGCCATTTAGCCTGTAGACCTCTCTAAATATCGTGAGGTAAATTACTTCTCAAAACACATCTGAAGTGTTGGAATTGACAACCAATGAAAATGTTACTTTCATTTTCTACTTTTATTACCTGACATTTGATTGGTTATATACCTGAATATATATAAAGGAAGAGAAGGAAACACAGCCCTTTTAACTACTACTTCTTGTTGTACATTTCAATTGGATTTTCACTAATCACTTCAACTTCTTTGTAAAGGTAAGTTGTTATTTTTAAAACTGAAGTATATTGTGCACTATAAGTTAATATGGTAAACTTTTTCTGATAGTTATATACTATCCCTCTGTAGTAGTTATAGATTTAGATAGACTTCTCTGTTATAGTTATGGATGGAGTTAGGTTTCTCTTGTATAATTATGAAATTACTTACGTTAAATCACATACACTTTTTTATATTCCTACTTCCACTCTGATACTATACACTGCCCAAAGATAAATTCACTGATAAAAACTGCCTATCTAAAATTAATCCCAACAGTGCCCTATCTCTACTAATATATATTTTTTTATCCAAATTTCAGGCAAAATGGAAGGCGAACACAAAGTTTCATTTCAAATTGTCCTGCAAGAGAGCAGCCAAGAAATAATTGATCCAAAATATATAGAATTTATGGATGAAACTTGGGACCAAGAACTACTGCAATGTGTGCAAGCAGTAGATGACCTCCTTCAAAATGAGGACATTTTACACCCTCAGAGATTACAAACTATGTTCAATGAAAATAATGACATTTCAGACAGTGAAATGTTAGAAAGTTTATTACATTTTGAAACACAATCACAATAATAAATAATTGCTTACAAAATAAAGAAATTAAAAAATAATCAACAAAACCACCAATCAATTAACATACAGTATTTGAAAAGTCTATCATTCTTTTTTCCTTATAGTACGCTCCCCAGAACGCTTCCCGGTTCGCGAACCGGGCGCTCCCCACTTTTAAAGCCTCCACATCAAACCTAGGGGGTCAGGGAGGATCTACTATGCCCCCTTATGGTCATTTCCCCCTTTGTTTTGGCCTCCTCTTGTCCCTCGATCCTACCGAGAGACAAGATGGCGGCCGCTCCGGACTGTTTAGAATGTTGACAGACACCGGAGAGCCAATCAGCTTCGCTTCGCGAAGTTCCGTTACGTGTCAAGTACGCGAACCGGAGCGCTGCCCAGAGCGCGCTTACAGATATATATCTTTTTTTGAACGTTAATTTCTCAAAATCCACTGGAGCACATATATTGAGACCTAGCAAAGGCACATCGGGCTAACAGTCCCTACAATTTTGCCAAGTTTCGTGCAAATCCATTCAGCCGTTCGGGCTAAAAGTGAGGCAAACCGCCCTATGGAAATTAACATTGGAAAAACACGTTTTGGGACCCCCCTTTTTTCTCGGCCCCCCCTTGACAAACCCCCCCCAAATTTTCAGGGGCTGCTCAGAAACAAAAAGTTCCATTTTCCTGAAAATTTCAGCCAATTCCGTCCACAAACGCCAAAGTTATTAGACATAGAATTTTCAAAAATCCCATAGGGAAAAAATCCTAACTTTATATACGTACTGGCGACCGCCAGTAGGTAATATATATATATATATTCCAACGTAAAAGGTTGCCCCAGATGAAGACGCACACACAGGAGAGTTTGGCTTCACTATTTAATTGCAGGCTGCAGTGGCATTAGTTCATTCCTTCCATCATTAATCAAAAGCCAGTGCTTGAATGACAGCTGTGACTTTGGAATATGCCAGTGAACAAGGATACGAAGATATCTGAAACGCGTTTGGCTTTTGATTAATGATGGAAGGAATGAACTAATGCCACTGCAGCCTGCAATTAAATAGTGAAGCCAAACTCTCCTGTGTGTGCGTCTTCATCTGGGGCAACCTTTTACGTTGGAATATATAGCGGCCGGTCCGGTCGCGAAGACGCCCCGCTGCTCAGAAGCGGTACAGCAGCGTCGGAAATCCTGCGCCGATTGAAGGGGAGTTCACTACTTGTGGGATTCAATAATGGCAGTGTGCTGCAGTTTTGTACTTTTCCATCGACCCACTTGGGACTAAAACAGTGTTTTATCTTTCCAGGCACGGCAGCACCCACATGGGTTTTACTGTAGAGACTTCAAGTTCCATGAGGCATTGTGCACACGCCCACTGGGGCGGGACTTGGGGGTTTAAATGCGATCATTTGAATGGCAGCTGTGACTTTGGAATATGCCAGTGAACAAGGATACGAAGATATCTGAAACGCGTTTGGCTTTTGATTAATGATGGAAGGAATGAACTAATGCCACTGCAGCCTGCAATTAAATAGTGAAGCCAAACTCTCCTGTGTGTGCGTCTTCATCTGGGGCAACCTTTTACGTTGGAATATATAGCGGCCGGTCCGGTCGCGAAGACGCCCTGCTGCTCAGAAGCGGTTCAGCGGCGTCGGAAATCCTGCGCCGATTGAAGGGGAGTTCACTACTTGTGGGATTCAATAATGGCAGTGTGCTGCAGTTTTGTACTTTTCCATCGACCCACTTGGGACTAAAACAGTGTTTTATCTTTCCAGGCACGGCAGCACCCACATGGGTTTTACTGTAGAGACTTCAAGTTCCATGAGGCATTGTGCACATGCCCACTGGGGCGGGACTTGGGGGTTTAAATGCGATCATTTGAATGGCAGCTGTGACTTTGGAACATGCCAGTGAACAAGGATACGAAGATATCTGAAACGCGTTTGGCTTTTGATTAATGATGGAAGGAATGAACTAATGCCACTGCAGCCTGCCATTAAATAGTGAAGCCAAACTCTCCTGTGTGTGCGTCTTCATCTGGGGCAACCCTTTACGTTGGAATATATAACGGCCGGTCCGGTCGCGAAGACGCCCCGCTGCTCAGAAGCGGTTCAGCGGCGTCGGAAATCCTGCGCCGATTGAAGGGGAATTCACTACTTGTGGGATTCAATAATGGCAGTGTGCTGCAGTTTTGTACTTTTCCATCGACCCACTTGGGACTAAAACAGTGTTTTATCTTTCCAGGCACGGCAGCACCCACATGGGTTTTACTGTAGAGACTTCAAGTTCCATGAGGCATTGTGCACACGCCCACTGGGGCGGGACTTGGGGGTTTAAATGCGATCATTTGAATGGCAGCTGTGACTTTGGAATATGCCAGTGAACAAGGATACGAAGATATCTGAAACGCGTTTGGCTTTTGATTAATGATGGAAGGAATGAACTAATGCCACTGCAGCCTGCAATTAAATAGTGAAGCCAAACTCTCCTGTGTGTGCGTCTTCATCTGGGGCAACCTTTTACGTTGGAATATATAGCGGCCGGTCCGGTCGCGAAGACGCCCCGCTGCTCAGAAGCGGTTCAGCGGCGTCGGAAATCCTGCGCCGATTGAAGGGGAGTTCACTACTTGTGGGATTCAATAATGGCAGTGTGCTGCAGTTTTGTACTTTTCCATCGACCCACTTGGGACTAAAACAGTGTTTTATCTTTCCAGGCACGGCAGCACCCACATGGGTTTTACTGTAGAGAATTCAAGTTCCATGAGGCATTGTGCACACGCCCACTGGGGCGGGACTTGGGGGTTTAAATGTGATCATTTGAATGGCAGCTGTGACTTTGGAATATGCCAGTGAACAAGGATACGAAGATATCTGAAACGCGTTTGGCTTTTGATTAATGATGGAAGGAATGAACTAATGCCACTGCAGCCTGCAGTTAAATAGTGAAGCCAAACTCTCCTGTGTGTGCCTCTTCATCTGGGGCAACCTTTTACGTTGGAATATATAGCGGCCGGTCCGGTCGCGAAGACGCCCCGCTGCTCAGAAGCGGTTCAGCGGCGTTGGAAATCCTGCGCCGATTGAAGGGGAGTTCACTACTTGTGGGATTCAATAATGGCAGTGTGCTGCAGTTTTGTACTTTTCCATCGACCCACTTGGGACTAAAACAGTGTTTTATCTTTCCAGGCACGGCAGCACCCACATGGGTTTTACTGTAGAGACTTCAAGTTCCATGAGGCATTGTGCACACGCCCACTGGGGCGGGACTTGGGGGTTTAAATGCGATCATTTGAATGGCAGCTGTGACTTTGGAATATGCCAGTGAACAAGGATACGAAGATATCTGAAACGCGTTTGGCTTTTGATTAATGATGGAAGGAATGAACTAATGCCACTGCAGCCTGCAATTAAATAGTGAAGCCAAACTCTCCTGTGTGTGCGTCTTCATCTGGGGCAACCTTTTACGTTGGAATATATAGCGGCCGGTCCGGTCGCGAAGACGCCCCGCTGCTCAGAAGCGGTTCAGCGGCATTGGAAATCCTGCGCCGATTGAAGGGGAGTTCACTACTTGTGGGATTCAATAATGGCAGTGTGCTGCAGTTTTGTACTTTTCCATCAACCCACTTGGGACTAAAACAGTGTTTTATCTTTCCAGGCACGGCAGCACCCACATGGGTTTTACTGTAGAGACTTCAAGTTCCATGAGGCATTGTGCACACGCCCACTGGGGCGGGACTTGGGGGTTTAAATGCGATCATTTGAATGGCAGCTGTGACTTTGGAATATGCCAGTGAACAAGGATACGAAGATATCTGAAACGCGTTTGGCTTTTGATTAATGATGGAAGGAATGAACTAATGCCACTGCAGCCTGCAATTAAATAGTGAAGCCAAACTCTCCTGTGTGTGCGTCTTCATCTGGGGCAACCTTTTACGTTGGAATATATATATATATATATATATATATATATATATATATATATTACCTACTGGCGGTTGCCAGTAGGTATATATAGTTAGGATTTTTTCTCTATGGGATTTTTGAAAATTCTATGTCTAATAACTTTGGCGTTTGTGGACGGAATTGGCTGAAATTTTCAGGAAAATGGCACATTTTGTTTCTGAGCAGCCCCTGAAAATTTTGGGGGGGTTCGTCAAGGGGGGGCAGAGAAAAAAGTGGGGTCCCAAAACGCGTTTTTCCCATGTTAATTTCCATAGGGCGGTTGGCCTCACTTTTAGCCCGAACGGCTGAATGGATTTGCACGAAACTTGGCAAAATTGTAGGGACTGGTAGCCCGATGTGCCTTTTGTAGGTCTCAATATATGTGCTCCAGTGGATTTTGAGAAATTAACGTTTAAAAAAAGATATATATCTGTAACAGCGGACCGGGCAGCGCTCCAGGACGCGTACTTTTCACGCAAGGGAGCTTTGTGAAGCGAAGCTGATTGGTTCTCCGGCGTCTGTCAACATTCCAAACAGTCCGTAGCGGCCGCCATCTTGTCTCTCGGTAGGATCGAGAGACAAGAGGAGGCCAAAGCGAAGGGGCAAATGACCATAAGGGGGCATAGTACATTGTCGCTGACCCCCTAGGTTTGATGTGGAGGTTTTAAAAGGGCCCCGCGGGGCAAAAAAAAATAAATTAATAATAATCGAACGGCTGAATGGATTTGCACGAAACTTGGCAAAATTGTAGGGACTGGTAGCCCGATGTGCCTTTGCTAGGTCTCAATATATGTGCTCCAGTGGATTTTGAGAAATTAACGTTCAAAAAAAGATATATATCTGTAACAGCGCTCCGCTTCGCGTACTTTTCGCGTTACGGAGGTTTGCGAAGCTGATTGGTTTTTCGGCGTCTGTAAACATTCCAAACAGTCCGTAGCGGCCGCCATCTTGTCTCTCGGTAGGATCGAGAGACAAGAGGAGGCCAAAGCGAAGGGGCAAATGACCATAAGGGGGCATAGTAGATCCTCCCTGACCCCCTAGGTTTGATGTGGAGGCTTTGAAAGGGTCTCGCAGGGCAAAAAAAAAATATACCGTTTTTTTAGTTTTTTTGCGTGGAGTGGGCCCGGTTCGCGAACCGGGAAGCGTTCTGGGGAGCGTACTTTCTTGAAAATTAGTGAAAAAAGTTAGAGTAAAATAATAATTGTGAGTGATCAGATGTAGGGTAGCTCTGAGAAGAGCTTTTGGGTTTATGGTACATTTAGGTACTTATAAGTAGGTACCAATGCACAGTCTTAAATTCAGAGTGAAAACTCTGTTGCCCTCATCTGAGAAGTGAACTCCATCTCCTCTGTAGATATCTTGCATGTAGTAACGCAAGTTATTGTTGTACAGGGAGCCCATTCCATGGTCTCTCATGTAAGCTGAAACAGATTTGTTTACATGCTTCCTCGATTTCTCAATTTGTGGACAAAATTGGTTCGACCACCTCCATTTCTGTCTTTGGCATATATTTGAATATACCAAGGCAGTCTGAGGAAAAAGTGCCATCAATTGCTCAAAGGTGTCCTTTAAAAGCATTTCCAGACCTACCCCAGTCAAAGTGCCCAAATCATTACCTCCACAGTGCACAATTAACAGGTCAGGTTTTGGCAAATGCATAAAGGTTTTTACCAATGGTATCAATTGGTGACATTTTAATCCTCTGTGGCCAAACCACTTAATTTCCACATCTTGTAAATTGAGGTTAGGTAAATTCCTGTTTTCAGCGTACCTTTGAGCCCAATAGATGTAACTATGTCCAACAATCCAGACAGAAAACATGGTGAGAGAAGGTTCTGCTGCAGTCAGATGAAGTGTGGCAATGAAATGGCAGTTGAAAAAATGAGAGTGTAAAATGAAAAAAACTGAGGAGTTTCTGTGTTAATGAAGCAGTAAGAGTGATTGGTGGATTTTGATTGCTGAAAACAGAAAGTTAGTGTGCATGGATGAGTTCGTTGAAAGATGTATTTTGAGTGGCGAAGAAAAAATCATTAAATGAAAGAATGCTCTGGATATGCAGGTGCACTGAGAGTTCAGAGTTCAATTGCAACATTGTTGTGTGAGAGGTCTTGCAAGAGGTGGTTGCTATGCAGAAAAAGCAGAGAGGGGGCAGAGGGGGGAAGGGTTTTGCTTTGAAAAAAAGTGAGGGAAGAGTTTTGATTGGGTGACATGAGAGATATGTGTGAGGAATTACAGCATTTCTGTGCTTTTGATAGCTGCAGACTCTGGAGTGCATACCTTTTGCTCTGCTGAAGACAAATTGGCGTGTTTCTGAGACTGTTTTGAAACTCAAAGTATTTGCTAAGGTGAGAAAAGATTTCTTTAATTTAGATAGAAAATAGTGTGCTTTAAGGAGAAAATTATGAAGAAAGTTGTGTTTTTCAAATGTTGCTTTGTCTCAAGTGTTTCACAAATAGATTTTGTTTCTTTGAGAAATTGTAATTGGAGAAAATGTGAAGTATTAGTACTGACAGGGCTTTTATGTGCATAGGAGCTGTGGAGTGTTTTCAAATTATGACTGGTAAATCGTTTTTGAGAAAAAGCAATGGTTTTAATATTGATGAGAAGGACATAATGGTGTCTGCTTCTTTATAAGGTAATTGAGAGTCTCTGATGTTATTTTTCCCATTTCAATGTAAGAAGTTTGTCTGTGGAGCAAATTGCTTGTAAATATGCTCCCACCTGTGCATGGCAAATTTAGATTTTGAATGTTTCCGTTACATAGGCATGTTAAAGGTGACTGAAACATGCTGCAAAGGCAATCAAAAAATGCTTTTATGTGTCTTAAGGACATTTTAAGTCATTTCCCCATGTGCAGTGTTTTCAAATTATGAGTTGAAAATCGTTTTTGAGGTAAAGGAATGTTTTCAAAATTTATGTGCGCCATATGACCCCAAATTTCTTTTTCAGGGGTGCAGCAGGGTGTTCTTGAGACACCCCTGCACCGTCGGAAAGATTCGTAATTTGCGATGAGGTAATTGCTAATCGCAAATTGCACCTTCATTCCTATGGGCCTCCTGCTGCATGGAAATGAATGGGTAATTTGTAATTAGCAAATAGGTCATCGCAAACTAGGAATGGTAAAGAATCGCTATTTATTCCTTAAAGTACGCTATTTAGGAAATGCAAAAAACTTTGATGATACATATGGCGGTTCATCTCTAACAAGATAAGAAGCATAGGGATAGATTTATGATGACTGGCGCATCACCAGGGATGTGTTAGTCATTCTGTGCCGCTGTTCCGTCACCTATGGTGTGCTGCATTTACAATGCGGCGCATCATGGGGCAAAAACAGCACAGATGCGTGACGTATTTGTGCCGTAAAGTTGGCGCATTGCTGGAGTTGTATCGCAAGTGTGATGAAGCTCCAGTAAGGCTGAGGGGTGGCCCTGTCGCAGGGTTTCTGTTCTGACACAGAACTGTGGACAGAGGATTGGAACCTCGGCGAATTAGGGTGCCCCAAAACTCACCTTAGTAATCAAAAACCCCTTAGCAAGCTAGGTACAGTGTCACATTGGATATAACAAACTCTCAATGTTTAGACAATCCAGAATATGAACTTATAGTACCTCAGGATACGTGGAACTCATGAACAGTCGGTCGTTATATATTTCTTAGAAACCAGAACATGGAGTTAAGAAGAACACATGTGTATTTGAAATGTTTATTTACTAATGCCGTCTTCTCAGGCGTAGTATCTTAGATTATACAAGTACACATATTATCAGTAGCAAAATTACCAGCATAGTCAATAGTACATAAAAAGCGAATGGTGACAGTATGTTAACATGCTGTAAATGAATAAGAGTTAGCAACACTTATAAGCAGCCGCGGGCCGTGGAGGGAGTTACGGTGGGGCAGGGAGGCGGGGAGGGGGAGGGGCAGGGTGGAGAGGGTCCACCCTGCCCCTCCCCCTCCCCGCCTCCCTGCCCCACCGTAACTCCCTCCACGGCCCGCGGCTGCTTATATCTCACCCTCCCTAATACACATAATATATTATTTGCTAAGAAGGTCTCTTTGTGTTGGTTTAGGGCGTGCCGATACTTTAGTGTCTTAGATTTGAAGGAATCACATCAGCATACACCAGCTCTCTCTTCATGTGAACCGCATCAAGTGTTGTGTATGTGTGTTCGGCAAAGCAATATAAAACCCGCCTCATGCTCAGAATTGGGAGAAGCTGCACTTATGTTATGAGTATGAAGTCGTGGAGATCAGACCTCATAACAATTCTGTATCGTGTTGTTCTTGAAACTTCAGCACTCGCTGTACAGATATAGTTTAAGAAGTAAAGCAGATAGTAGAGCAATAACATATTATTCTCATGTAAATCACGATGAACTATTAGGTTGAAAGCTAAAGCAAAAACTAAGTGTCGTGTGCAGAAGTTGCAAAAAAGGAAAAATGGCGTTTAAACCGGTAATGAGTCCATGCTAACTTAACACGGTGTAAAGATATCCAGGACCTAGATGACACCTCCCCATGATCCGGAAACAAACTGAATAAGATAATAGAAGTGCCATCTCATGAGAGCAGATTGCAACTTTATATGTGGACGGTCCGCAAGGTAAAACGTTAAAAACTAGGAAAATTTAATGCTAAAGAAAAATAAAACAGCCAAGTACTTTATCGAGTCTTAAGCCAATAGGCAAGCTAAATAATAAAAACTTGACAAATAAGTTAATGAATTGTCAATGAAATGCTAGTACTCGGCATATCAAACATGAAAAAGGTCTATGACATAACTGTGTATGCAAAATAAGCTGCAACAGCCTCCAATAGGAAGTCACCGTCTTCATCCGAAAACAGTTCAGCCATCCAATTTAAAAGCGGAAAAGAACATAAGTGCTCTCCCAGCACCGGATCCTCTATCAACATCAGAGGACAGCTCGGTGGGTTTTCAAGAAAGCTCTGTTCCAAGAAAGACTGTGTTGCCGCCAGTAAATTCCAGGGACCAATTAGTCCATGCATCAATGCCACAGCCATAATCCTTTCGCCAGGACAAACCAACTCGTGAGTAATGATAGGAGTCATCAGCTGATTAAAGTCGACGTCAGGAGAAACCGGTCCGCAGAGACACAAATCAATGGCCCAATCGAAATCACAGGTCAGGCAGTGAAATACAGGCTGGACACAGGTGAAGTAGGAGAATCGAAAAGATAATCCATATGCCGTGCTTAATATCGCCAACGGCATTGTGCCATAATATTCTAGCATGCGATTGCGGAACAGTGTCAGCAGCTGCAGGGCGGGAGGTTGCACAGGAGGGACATCCATATTTAAAAATGTAAAAAAGCACAAGAGCGTCCGCTGGTAATGCAAGTAAAAATGGGAATCCACGAAGCAGAGTGGAAAAAATAGAATGAAAGAAAGCAGGGATGACTCCAAAGATTTTCTCAAATGAAGTCCCGAGACCACTGGTAACAACTTTAAAAAAGTGCGCCAGGCCCTTTGTGGAGGACGCGTTAGAGATAGTCCGAACTATCTTGCTGAAATGGAAAGGCGAATCTGTATTTAAAAGGGTCTGCACCTCTGTACAGGTGTTCGCTGTGTGAAGCACGAAAGTTTCACGGGCCGAACTCAAGGCCACCTCTCTCTGAGACAAAAGAGCTCTTATTCTTGCCATGCCGTTGAAATGTGCTCCCAAGGTTGGTATTTGTGGCCAGATTGAAAACTCCCTATGTTCATGTGTGGGAGGAAATAGAACATTTCTGCAGCAAATAACCCGTTCATTTACTGTTACGATAAAATGAATACTTTTAATTAACCCAGAACAATCTTCATTATTGAGCATCAAATAACTACCATTTTCCAAGAACTTGAACGTGGGGATGATAGCAGGAACTGGTGTGCCTTGCAACACGCAAGCCATATTTGGTCGGTGTTTGTTGCATGAACCGTGTAACTGTATGTGCCTACACATTAGTGAATGATCTGGCGTCTCAGTGCATTCCTCTCCATTCAGATAAAGTTCTTGATCATCTTTGAAAATCTGTATGTGTATGGAAGCGACCAGACCTCATGAAGAAAACCACTACCTAAAGGTTAATAACGACCTATTGGTATATATTTCACACAATTTGAAAACTTATATAAAGCAAAAGGCAGCGTTATTAAACCGTGGATAAGGCACGTTGCCAAAGCAGTCAACCTTTTGGATTTATACTGGAAATGTTAAAGGAAGAATTACGGAGTAGGGCCTGTAAATCTTTAATGGACAACGAGTAAAATTACTCCAACCATCATATTCCTCTAACTCCGGGATAGTAGGGGTGTTTAATTTTTTAGAAGTAGCCAATCCAAAGCATTTGGTCTGGGAAATTGTTTCATTCACAAACAACATATGAATTGGGATGAGACATGCACTGTGGAAAGCCTCAGTGCCTTGTACCTGCCAGGTTCGTGAACCCCAAACTGATGTAGATCCTGGATATTTTTACTCTGTGTTACGTTAGCATGGTCTCATTACTGGTTTAAACGCCATTTTTCCTTTTTTGTAACTTCTGCACACGACACTTAGTTGTTGCTTTAGCTTTCAGCCTACCTGCGTCAAGATCTATGCCTGCTTCAAGCAGGCGCAGGGTTTTGATGTAGCTTTGTCCTATCTGATTGTAAATGCGGCACACCGTGGGTGGCAGAGCAGCGGTGCACGTTAACTGGTGCATCCCTGGGGATGTGCTAGTTAATATAAATCTGCCCCTTTACATTTAATTATGTGCAGGGGACACAGAGTAGGTGAGGTTTATCCAAGGTTAAGAAGAGATGAGTCCTGTTCAGTGAAAAATTGGAGATAGGCTTCAGTATATTATATACTTAAGTAGTGTGTTAAGTTTTTGATGACTGTTATTAATTTACTGTTGGGTAATAGTGGTTAATGAGAAGGTCCCCCTACTGGGAGGGGAACTAACCAGTGCACAGCAAAAGGACCGTAGTCTTATTCCGTAAACATCATAATCACAGCAGTCTGTGTGAAAGATTTCAAAATTTTTAATCCATTCGTGAAGAATATTCTTGCATATTCAAGTTCAGCCAGAAGCGTGTCATTACACGCCATATAATCCAACCATTGTGATTCAATAAACAAAGTCCCGATGCATTTCGGGCAAAAGCCCTTTCTCAAGGGAATGCTCTACAAAGAAATACAAATATAACCGAAATCAATAAACTGTAAAAGTTACAAACGATCGAATGCAGGCATGCATAAACCAAATTAAAGTGACTAAAGTGGCTCGTGACAACAGTTACAATACTGTAAAAATATCCCAAAGATTGCCGCATCTGACGGCCATATCAAAAGTTGTGCAAAGGTCGGTGAGGCGTGTTAAACAGACCACCCGAGGTCGCGTGTGAAACAAATAGAATAAAGAGAGTATCCTGGACGGTACCAAACCACAGGGTGAGACGGCAAGAAGACAGACATGCCAAGGTGTGCAGGCGAATTGCCGAAGGGTTACTCACATGCTGGGATTCTACGGGGTGCCTCGCAGCATAACAGCAAGGTTGTGTTGGTGAGAACGGGGAGTGCTCCTCGCGGTTAACAGCCGACAGTGAACACAAACGAAGGACACTGTCGGCTGTTAACCGCGAGGAGCACTCCCCGTTCTCACCAACACAACCTTGCTGTTATGCCGCGAGGCACCCCGTAGAATCCCAGCATGTGAGTAACCCTTCGGCAATTCGCCTGCACACCTTGGCATGTCTGTCTTCTTGCCGTCTCACCCTGTGGTTTGGTACCGTCCAGGATACTCTCTTTATTCTATTTGTTTCACACGCGACCTCGGGTGGTCTGTTTAACACGCCTCACCGACCTTTGCACAACTTTTGATATCGCCGTTAGATGCGGCAATCTTTGGGATATTTTTACAGTATTGTAACTGTTGTCACGAGCCACTTTAGTCACTTTAATTTGGTTTATGCATGCCTTCATTCGATCGTTTGTAACTTTTACAGTTTATTGATTTCGGTTATATTTGTATTTCTTTGTAGAGCATTCCCTTGAGAAAGGGCTTTTGCCCGAAATGCATCGGGACTTTGTTTATTGAATCACAATGGTTGGATTATATGGCGTGTAATGACACGCTTCTGGCTGAACTTGAATATGCAAGAATATTCTTCACGAATGGATTAAAAATTTTGAAATCTTTCACACAGACTGCTGTGATTATGATGTTTACGGAATAAGACTACGGTCCTTTTGCTGTGCACTGGTTAGTTCCCCTCCCAGTAGGGGGACCTTCTCATTTTCAAGCTTTGTGCTCACACTGCTTGGTCAGACAGTGTTCTACCCAGTGGCACGCTACAATTCTTCACAACCTACAAATTTCATCACGCTGTGCGAACTCCCACTTATCTTTAATAGTGGTTAATAACATTTTTTATTATATTTTACCACAGATTGAACTGCAGATTATTTCAAGATTTTAGGATGCCTAGCAAAGAAAGAGTAAGAAAGGCTGCAAAACGTCAAAGACAGCAGGACCATGGAATAATGCAGCAGTCCTCTAACAAAAAGATTTGTCAAGTCACCAAGAAAGCACCGGGTAAGAGTCCAAAAACAGTCATAGGAAATATGTGTAGTAAAAAAAATATTACTACAGAAAATGTTTCAGTCCAGAAAAGGAGAAAGAATTCAAATGGTAAGGAAAGGCCAATGAGAAATGTTACTGCTAGAGTAAGAGATAACTCTATGCATGAAAGTAGAAGGAAACAACAGTTTAGGGATATTCGTAAACGAATGTTCCGCAACAGGATAATTGGGAATTTGTTAAAAAATATTAAGAAAGGTCAGCAGAAAGTGGTTTTTTATAAGAGAAAAAAAATAGTTGAGAAAGTTATTGATCAGGCATTTGAAATTAAACGTAAGTTATTTATTTTGACAATCAATAGAATTAGGAAGCTAAACAAGGTAATTTATGATTTCAAAAGAAATAGTAGATGGAAGAGAATAGTTAATCGTAGTAATTTTTGTGAAGTTTTTTCTGGAGAATGGATGCATAGTTCAAGCTCTGAGGCATTTTTTAATGAGGAGAGTTATTTCCAGGATAATGATTTGGTGCATGCAGTTGACACCAGTGGTCGAGCTTATGAAGTGAAAGATGGTTGTCCAGTTGAAAAAGAAAAAGTTGTGAGAACAGAGATAGAAGAGGTGTTAGGTAATGAGGTTTTAGGGAGACGTCCTAAGGGTCCTGTGTACACCTGGAAGTGTAGTAGTATTTGCAGTGTACGACAGGATTCCATCAATTTGCTTTGTGATTTTATACGGTCATTTAATAAGAAAAGTTTGAAGCAGAAAATGAAGTTGTTGCAAGAATTAGATCCTTGCAGAGTGAGAGAAGTGATAGGTTTGCATGGTCATTCACTGGCTTGTCTTTCCAGGAGAGTATGCCAGAGTGTTTTTCATCATTTCAGGATGCTAGCAGTGCATCATAATAAAGTGAGGAAATTAGTTAGAATGTTGTATTATGCTAAGAGTCCAGCAATTATGCTTAAACAATTATGTGCTGCTCTTTTGCATGGTTCTGAAATAGATGTGAAGAATATATGTGAAGAAATTGAGTTTTGTTACTTTGGAAGTAAAGAGGAGAATGTTGAAATTGACCAAGAAGAAGAGAGTAATGTGGAAGATAGTGTACAGGTTTCCAGTACAGATAATTTCCAGAGGGAAATTGCGACGTTTGAGGTGAAATCAAGTGAGAGGCCAAATTTCACTTGTGTGTGTTGTCGACGCACTTATTATAAGAATCAGACTAAGTTAGTGGATTTATATGGAAAAAGTGAAAGGGAAAATAATAGTGAATGGAAGGATTTTACAACATACTTGATGGTAGAAAATTGTTTTGATTTGGGATTGGATCAACGTGTGTGTACTTATTGTTGTAACAAATTAAATCAAAACCAGATGCCTGCTAGAGCAGTTCATAATAATCTGGAATTGGTTGAGATTCCTTCTGAATTGAAGGATTTAAATACTTATGAATCTATTTTGATTCAAAGTATCCATCCCTTTCAGGCTATTGTAAGAATGGAGCCAAAGACAGGGAAATTGCCTCCATCAGATTTACAGAGAGGATTAAAGGGAAGAGTTGTTTATTTGCCTCTAGATTTGAAGAAAAACATTAACACAATTGGAGTAGAAAAAGTGGAAGAAGAACATCTTGTTATCTTAGTTAATGGGGTTCCGACAAAGAATAAGAAAATATGGCAAGATTTAGTAGATGTTAGGAAAGTGAAAAGGGCAACATTGTATTTGAAAAAAAATAATAAATACTATAAAAATGTATATGTTGCAGAAGAGGAAGTAAGTGAGGAAGAGGATAGCGATTTGTGTGCTGGTCAAATTGAGAAAGTAGAACCCTGTACTAGTGAAGAAATATATGAACATTATAGTGTTCATCCTTTGCATTCCAAGGAAGTCATGGGGAATGCTATTGAGTTGTTTCAAATGAAACAAGCGAAAGGGAGTCCCATTAGTGTTTGGGAGGAAAGTTTGGAAGCTCGGTGTTTCCCACAGCTTTTTCCAACAGGTCAGGGAGGAAGATATGATGAGCGACCTCATCAAATTCCTGCTTCTGAATACCGGACTTTGCGATTGTATGCAGGAGATCCTAGGTTTCGACAATGCATTCCTTATTTGTTTCATCTCCTGTTTGAAAGCGATCTGTCTGGACTGTCATATGCAGTGAACCACATCTTGAAAAGTGGTATACACATGCAAAACATCTCGGCAAGTGACTTTATGGATAAAGTCAATGTCCAAGACAGTATTTTGGATTCTCACCTGATTAATCTCATGGCGTGTCAGCGTGGTACTAATGAGTACTGGTACCGTCGTCATGGTGATTTAAAATGTATGCTGAGGAACTTAGGAACTCCCACATGGTTCCTCACTTTGAGCTGTGCTGAGTATGGCTGGGAAGACTTACTTGAATTTCTACGAGAGGCAAATGCTAACGTAGAAAACATCGAATTCAAGACACCCGGAGAACTGTGCTCTTTGGATCCAGTCAATGTATGTAGGTACTTCAATCATAGATTTGAAGGTATGATGTCTTTCATCATGAATAAGAAGAATCCACCTCTTGGAGAGGTGTTGGATTTCTTCTGGAGGAAGGAGTACCAAGCAAGAGGTGCTCCTCATATACATATGTTGCTGTGGATCAAGGATGCACCTAAATTTGGAACGGATGCAGAAGACTCAGTGATGAGTTTCATAGAACAGTATTCTACGTGTGCTGTTCCAAACGCAAAGGAGAAAAAAAGCCTAAGAGAAAAAGTTCTACGTTTCCAAAGCCATCGATGTGGAAAGTACTGTCGTCGTAAATTCCGGAACAAAGACAAGTTCTACACCAAATGTCGTTTCGGCTTTCCACGACCGGTGATTTCTAAAGGAAGAGTGAACAGTTTGATGTCTTCGCTGCGACATAATGTGATGAAGAAATCACCTAAAAACACATACAATTTGAAGAGGAACGAAGAGTCTAAGTACATCAACGACTACAACCCGGTGATTTTGTCCATGTGGAATGCTAACATGGATATACAGTTTGTGGCTGATAACTGTATGGCTGTGGCTCGGTATGTGACATCTTACATCACCAAAAAAGAGAAGACAGAATTGAAGGATATGTGGGAGGACATTTCCCATGAAAAGAGCCTCAGCAAGAAGTTGTACAGTTTCAGTCTGAAGATGTTGTCGCATCGAGAAATCGGAGCTTACGAATGTTCTGATCGGTTGTCTTCAGCAAGTCTCTATGCCAAGTCCAGGAGTATCGTTTGGGCGAGTGTTGGTCTTGCTGCAACGCGTAATCGAGTTCTGAAACCTGTGCGGGAAATTGAGTATTTGGCGGAAAAGGAGCCAAACAGTACCGACATTTTGAAGAGCAACATGTTGGATACATATTATCCAAATCGAAGCAGTCATCTCGAGAATGTTTGTCTGTATGAGGTTCTGAAAAATTACATATTCAAGAGGAACATCAAAGAAGATACTGAGAAAGGAGTGTATGCTGTAATAGGAAGTGAGGGATGTCTGGTCAAGCAAAGAAAATGCCACTTGATAAACCATCGAAAATTGAGTGGCGAATCTCCTGAAAAAAAGGAGTTTTTCTATTTAGCACTTTTGCAACTTTTTAAGCCTTGGCGTGCAGAAGTGGAACTGCTTGGAGATTTCCTTTGTTACGAAGACTCATTCAATGCTGCCAAGGAGACCATAAAATGTCCTGCTTTTCCTAAATATGTAGAAATGTTGAATGTGGAAATTGAGCAGGAAGCAACGATTGCAGCCGAGATTGCCAGAGACAGTTCTCAGGACAGTCAGAGTTCTGCTTCATTGAGTCAGGATCCACTAGGAGGACCTCTTATCGAAAATGAAGCTGCCACTGCTATGAATGAAGTGGAAAGAGCCATGGCACATGCTCAGGAGGATGCGGTTAACTTAGAAGAGTTGGAAAGACAACTCAACGTTGAGCAGAGGAAAATATATGACGAACTTACCATGCAAATTGATCATGGATTACGTCATGACAAGAAAGAGTGCTCATGTACGTCGTTGAAGCCTGTCCGACTGTATGTGAGTGGAGAAGCGGGAACTGGAAAAAGTTTCCTTATTAAAGCAATTTCGTGTTATTTGCAGGAAAGGACAGAGTCATCGCTGTCTTGTGTTGTCACCGCTCCAACTGGACTGGCAGCACATAACATTAAAGGGATTACTTTACATCGTTTACTGATGCTGCCAGTGGAGCATGACAACAAATTAGAATATCACAAGCTATCTGGAGATGCTTGTTTTGAAGTTTCAAGAGTCTTGAGGAAAATGAAACTTCTTATCATTGATGAAGTAAGCATGGTTTCCAATGTCATGCTTGCCTTTGTGCATTTGAGAATGCAAGAAGTTCTCAAAACAGAGTATGATGTGTTATTTGGTGGCAAACACATCATTGTTTTCGGAGATCTTCTGCAGCTGACACCAGTGAAAGGGCAACCTGTGTTCAAAATGCTCACGCATGAAGATACCAGGAAGTGCTTAGGGAGCATTGGCAACGTCAATATATGGTTAAACTTCAATTATGCTGAACTGCATGAAAATATGCGTCAGGGAAAGGATGAAGTTTACAAGACTATTCTACAAGATGTTAGAATTGGGAAAGTGACCGAGCATGGGAAAGAAGCTTTACATGCACGATTACTGATAAATTTATATCCAGACGAAGATGTTGTGCCTGAGAATATTTTTCAGAAAGTTACTGAGAAAAAAATCTGGAATATGTTTGATGCCAACTCTTGCAGAATGTGCCAAATTCAACAACAAAATGTTGCATTTAGAAAAGCAAGAGATTGTGAAACTGGAAGCTATTGACAGAGTAGAGCATATGGGATCAACAATTATTTTGTCTGAGAATCTGAAAACAAAGTTGGATTCATTAGAGAAGAGTATATCTAAAACTGCGGGTTTTGAAAAGACTCTGAATGTGT
Organism: Lissotriton helveticus; assembly: GCF_964261635.1. NCBI lineage: Eukaryota > Metazoa > Chordata > Amphibia > Caudata > Salamandridae > Lissotriton > Lissotriton helveticus. Next base: position 332,660,139 of record NC_136063.1, on the reverse strand, counting down.
GCTTGAACTGCCGTATAATTTTAAGAAGGAATTTACATGTTGAAAGAGGTCTGGTAAATGGATCAATGGGTAATGTTGTTGATTTTGTGAAATACAGAAATAGAGATGGAATTGAATTTTTAAAAATTAAATTTGATGGCATTGAGGAAGTACAGCTAATTGCTCGTTGTTCTGCTAGATTTTTGCTTGTAAAAGACTTATATGTTCGTCGTAAGCAGTTTCCTGTTTGCTTGGCATATGCGGTGACAATCCATAAATCGCAAGGTTTAAGTGTAGACTGTGCATTGGTGAATATTGGCAGTTCTGTGTTCAAGGAGGGTATGGCATATGTGGCATTGTCACGAGTTAGGACTTTATCGGGATTGTACTTGATTGAGTGTGATGTCACAAACATTTGTGCGGATCTAGATTGTGTTAAGGAATACAATAGGTTGAGAAGAGAGTATGCGCCACATTTGCCTCAGTATCCTTTGTTTGAGAAACGTGTGGTAGGCTGGAAACGAAGAAATGTGACCAATACTGGGGAGGTTGTAGCAAAAAGACGAAAAGTCGATGAACCTGAAATTATAAGCAGAAACAAAAAGGATTCTGGTGAAGATGTTGTTGGTTTTCAATTTGAAAACAGTTCTGGTGTCAACTGCTATGCTAATGTAGTGGTTAATGTTTTGTTTTCTCTAGAAAATGTAAAAGAAGAAATTGTGGTCAATTCTGATCAAAGATTTTGCAGTTTGTTAAATTCTGTGTTAGAGAAATGTAGCACTGATAGAACAAACATAGAAAGTGTGTCTGAAATTCGAAATCTGTTAGACAGATGTTCAGGCCAAACACAATTCTCTCAAAATAGTCAGCAAGATTGTCAGGAGTTTTTAATGTATATGCTTGATGTATTGCATGATGAAGGTGTAGATGTAGATCACCTGTTTGGGCTTTCTTATCAATGGCAGCATGACTGCGAGAACTGTAGGGTATCAAGTACTACTAGTGTAGACTCAGAAAGATTTATATATTTAACTTTGCCAGACAGTAAATCAGTCTCTTTTAATAAGCTAGTAAAAGCAGCTGATCACAACATGGAGTGTAGCCAATGTAAATCTGAAATGATGTCCACATTATTTATACGAACATATGGCCAGTATGTCATTTTAATGTTCCAACGATGTAGGCCTGATGGAACAAAATTGACAACTTTAATTAAAAATGTTGTGGCTTCACAGTTGTCAATATCAGGAAGGACTTTTGTAACTGTAGCAATTATATATCATGATGGTCCTTCAATAACATCAGGACATTATACAGCTTATTTAAAGTGTAGTAATGGCTGGTCATTCTGCAATGATTCTGTTTTAATTTTCAAAAAAAAATTGCCATATGACCTTAAAAACTCTTACCTGGTGTTTTTAAAACCAAAATTTTAGGGAAAGAATCTCGGGATGTGCTCTGAGGAATTTCAAGAAGTTCTCATGGCTCCTACACTATTTGGCCTTGAGGATAAGTGTAGTACAGAGACATAACTTTTTACCATAACACTGGACGTCATTGAGAAATACGTGCACTTTGAATGAGTTCAGAAAAACTATTTCTTTTTATAAGCTAATTGAAGCAGCCAATCAAAACATGGAGTAGAGGGAATGTAAGTCTGCAATGCTGTCTACTGTTTTACATTGCTTTGTGATTAAAAGTGATGTAGAGAATTAAATAATTGTACTAGTCATAAAGGTAGTGTAACTCTGCTTCATAGTAAGCAGGATCAGTGTGATAGGAAATGTAGAACATGATTGAGCAAGAAGGGGAAGATATTACTAGTCCAGGATTGTGTAAATGATCTTCAACATTTAAATTCTGAAAGTTGCGGAAATGCGAAAAGACGGGATTGGCTTACAAGAAATCCAAGAGTTATAAATGGCTTTGACAAGATTTGGCCTTGTGGAAACTTGTGGTAGAGAGCAAGAAGTCATTTATTGTATGTAACATGTTTTTGAAAACGATGGAGGTTTTCTTTCAGAAAGTGGCGGGTTGAAAGTAATAACAGCACAACAGAGTGTAAGCTGTTCATAGGACATCCTTGGCCGTCATGGAAAGTAAGTTAACTTTAAGGAGTTCTGAATTCTGATTCGTTATGTTGTATGGGTTTTTTAAACACAATCATTTTGATTGTGTTTTTTTTTCCCCGCTGTTATATGATGAATACCTTTAAGTCACTGTTTTTAGTGAAATTTGATACATTCTGAGAACAGCAAAAATAAACCATTTAACATGTATAATGAATTCTGTTCTGTTTGCATTTATGATGTACATGTAGAACTGTGTAGGAGGCATGGAGAAGGTGAGGCTTCTGTAAGTGTCAAAGTTGTTGCATACAGTGAACACATTCACACATCGGTCCACTCTTCCTTGGATGTGGTGGAGGTGGTGGGGAAGCACCAGCTGAAGCTACTAAAGAAGCCATTGCTCACTGGTAACAAAGGGTCTTTCTCTCACAATGATGAAAGTCAGAGTGAGGAAAGAAAGAGGGATTTTCATCATTTGGGAAAAACAATAGTTCTCAACCAATGAAAAGTGTTCATTTTAGATTATATGATCTAGTCTTACATCATTAGGAAACCAAAAGTGAAATGAACCAATGAAAAGTGTTATTACCAAGTCACATGACCTGCTGTGTTTATGTTACACGCTTTGCAGGGCCTTCCGGTTTGCTTCCAGAAACCTGTGCTTTGCGACTCGGTAAGCGTACCAGTTCGCTAACGTAGTACGTCATATGACGTATCACGCGACAACGCGAAACGTCATGCGGACGGGAGGCGTCACGATGTTGTTTTCTAACGCGGCAGTTGCGGTAAAGAAACGTTTACTGGCTCGCGGTCTATTTCGCGGCATCAAGGTCAGCTAACGGGAAGCTTCCCGATTCGCGAAGTGGGAACGAAGAAAAAAAAGTTTAAAAAAAAAAAGTTATTAATAAACATAAAATATATTTTGGGATTTAAAGAAGAATACATTTTACAGCTACAGATATTTGCTATTAAAAAACCATTGAAATTCACTGAAAAAACCATAGGTTATAGATTATATATAGTTAGGAATTAGCATTTACAAAACCTTGAAAATTCACTGAAAAAAACATAGGTTATAGACCATATATAGTTAGGAATTAGCATTTAAAAAACCTTATTTTACTCACACAAAACCATTGAAATTCCATATATAGTTAGTTGCACTAACTATATATCGCGCACCCGCAATCCACTGCTGATGATGTCACATATTACATCATTCATGACATGGTCAGTGACATCACTGATGACATCACTGATGACATCTCAAATGACATCACTGATGACAACATCCAGTGATTATGTGTTTCTGTAAAGTTTAAATATGTTTTACATATTGAAGAATGAGTGGATGTATAAGTGTCTGAATGAAGGTTTTAGTAGGTGCGTGATTGACTGTATGAGTGAGTGATTAAATGCGTCTTACTAAATGCACGGGTTAGTGACTAAACTGTCTGAAAGTGTGCATCAGTATGTCTGTTGTTGTGCAAGCTGCTGCATGTGTTGATCAGTAGCTATATAAGTAGCTATATGGGTTATTGATTGGTTGCACAAGTATTTGTATGGGAGACTGAGTGTGTGTATGGCTGGCTGGGAGGTGTGTGACTCTGTGCAGATCAATGTGTACTTGTATCAGTGATTCTATAAGAGAGTAAGTATGTGTTAGTATATGTTTGAAAATGTAAGATACTCTATGTTTAACTGTGTAGATTAGAAAATGGAAGTGTGATTGATTCTTTACAGGACTGACTAGGTGTGTGAGTAACTCCATGGATGAGTGGCAGAGTGTGAGTGTCTGTATAGGTGTATGAGTGCATATGATAGTGTTGTAAAGATGAGTGATTGTATGTATGAATGATTGTATGGGTGAATGAGTGAATGTGTGTGTAGACGTAGGAATCAGTGAGTGCGTATGTAGTAACTAGTATTGGTGTGTCAATGGTTTCAAAAATTATACTCTGTATTTAACACTGGGTGTAACAGAGGTTATATTAAAGTGTGAGGAGATGCATTGTATTGTCACATTAATGATATCATCATTGATGTGACCATTGATGTCAAATGAGATATCATCAGTGATGTCATTTGAGATGTCATCAGTGATGTCATCAGTGATGTCACTGACCATGTCATGAATGATGTAATATGTGACATCATCAGCAGTGGATTGCGGGTGCGCGATATATAGTTAGTGCAACTAACTATATATGGAATTTCAATGGTTTTGTGTGAGTAAAATAAGGTTTTTTAAATGCTAATTCCTAACTATATATGGTCTATAACCTATGGTTTTTTCAGTGAATATATATATATATATATATGTATATATATATATATATATGTGTGTATATGTATCTATATATATATATGTGTATATATATATATATACATGTATCAACAAATTAATCCAGTACTTCAACTCCTGCACCAGAATGACGACACAGCAATATCCAACATATAGCGTAAGAACCTTTTATTCTTTTTAGCTTTGGGCCATGACACGTATCGGCAGGACCCCCTGCCTTGATCACATACGGAGTTAATTCACAGAAATGCTTTTAAAGTGAAAGTGCACAACATCGCAAGACCTAATAGACATAGACAAAATACTCTGCTGATTTTACAAATCACAATGTACCACAAAAAAGCATTTTAAATTTACAGACATTAGCTAAATAATTGTTTTTTCGCTACCTTTTTTGTTCTTTTGCTTTTTACTATTTTTGTATTTTTCAATGCAATGATTTTATCGCTTTATTAACAAGGATACGCCAGCGCGTATTTCCTTGCCTTAGCGCCCTGTTCTTTCCTCCTCGCCTTGCATCGCTAATGAGATGCAAGGTAGGTGTGCCTCGTAAAACTTCATAGTAAAATATCGCTAACGGTGCTTCGCTATATTTACAACGAGGCCCCGTCCGGTGTAGCACTGATCTTTTTCACGCTAACTCGGCCTTAATGCAGGAATGGCATACCTAAAATGGGAGGTGGATTGTGGAGCTAAGGCCACAGGGCCCTATCATCAAGCATATCGCCGTTTTCCATGGAACATTGCTGGAAAACCAGCGTTTTTCCATGGAAAACGGCGATATCCCCACTATCGCTGGAATATTTATCGCCCTAGCGCTAAGGGTTGATAATACAACGCTAGCTTGGCGATATATTCCAGCGATAGCCGGCGATAAAACAAACCACACTAAGCGCGGTCAGCGATAATTATCACTGACTCTTGCTAATATGCCCCTCAGTTACTAAATGTACCTGCCAGCCTTTTCAGTTCTTCTTCTTTTCGAGACCATTTAATGGGATAATCTAACATTCAGGCATAGCCATGAAGTGATGTTTCCGCAATGGAGACTGTATCAAATTAATGTCAGTGCCAAATTGACAGATTAGTACAATAATGTCTAAAACTAAATCAAAGACTTCCCTCCTGGTACAAGAGATTTAAAGTTCCATGAACCTCGCCACACCATTGAAATGCAGAGAAAAGCTTGTTTGATTTCTTGTATTCAAAATCCTGCAAGAAATATACGATAGCATTAATGTAACTGAATTTAAAGGCTCTAATTTATGGCCTGCTGTAAATGTTTTCCTCTAAATTAATTTCCTGTGCTATTTTCATTTTGCTGTATTATTCACTGTACAACTGTATATCATTCCTGACTAAATATCAAGCTGTCAGTTTATTGGGCGTCTCATTTTAATCAAGTCCTGCTGCATGGGTAAGCAGCCTTTGAATGGCGCTGATTGAAGCCATCGCTGTGTCAGGGAAGTTACAATAACACCTGCTCAACAACAAATAAAGCTAAAGGGGCGGATTGCAGTTGCGATAAAACTGAGAACTGACATGAGTAATCGTGTTGGCAATGTTTTGTAAAAATATCGCACATCACTGTGTTTTTATTTATTAAAACAATTACACCTATTTTGAGAAGTGTAGGGGCCATATTATCAAGAAAGGGCAATACATTATCGCCGTTTTATCGGCAGGAAACTGCCGCTAAAGCGGCGATAATGGGATTGATATTATGCCCTTGTGATTTCCCATAGAAGCCCAGGTTCTGGTGTTAACCTGGCTTCTATGGGAATTCACAAGGGCATATTATCAAGCCCATTATCGCTGCTTTAACAGCAGTTTCCTGCCAATAAAAGCGGCGATAATGTATCGCCCTTTCTTGATAATATGGCCCTACTTTCTTTTCCAAGAGAAATAAAGATCTACACTCTCTGCAGTGTTCGGGAGAGTGCTCAGACTCTATTGGTTCAATTATAAATAACTAGCAACGAATCGTACGTTTTTACTAAAATAATCCACACTCTGTATGACAGCAAACTCTTGACAGATTTTACTTGTGGACGCCTCAATCCCACATTTAATTTAAGATTGGATATGTTTCTATTTGCTGATCGGAGCTCTCTCAGTAAAGTTGCTGTTCAATTGACCTTCATGCGAGAGGCTACTAAAGAAGCAGAATGATGGCACAAGCAGTGCTTAAGTGGAGCTGGTGGGGGGCAACTGCACTCATTTTTGGGGATCTGCACTTATCTTTCTGCATTGGCCATTTAACAGAGCAAGGGAGCAAAAAACACTCAAAACAAAAAGATGGAGGAAGAGAAAGACGGAAAAACCCTCACAAAGGGAGAAAGTAGGAACCCACAAGAGTGAGATAAAGGGGCAGGGAGTGTCTGGAAGTAGATTATAGAGGCATGAGGTGGATGTAGAACTATGCAGCCTTGATTTTCGGTATGCTGATATTTAATTGTACAAGTCGCGGGCTTCTGAGCAGAGCCCTGGGCACCGGCACCTGTTATTCTTCAAGTTAAGCACTGGGCACAGGCCAGGATCCAGCATTCAGCTCCCTCCTTTACTAGAACAATAACCCCGCTATGTAGACTGCTTAATGTTCTGTCAGAATCCTCCTTCTCCACCTCCGATTGTGTTACTGTCAACTTTAGCGCCAAGAAACTAATCAGTGTTAGTGCGCTCAATAAATGATTTAATAACATAACATAACATAACATAACATAACAGGATACTCCTCAGGATTAGTGATTAATTTCTGCTGGTGGTTTCTGCTGATGGCCACTGGCACTTGTGAACACCGCCACCTATGGCTGTCTGCCACATGGTGGCACTGTTTGCCTGATTTAGAGATGAACACAACAACAGTTGTTTATTCTTTCAAAATACGTTTCAAACACCAAATACCTTGGTTCTGATAGCATGGGGTTGGGGAAAAATGTAATTAATGTGGTTCAACCTTTTTTTAAATCATCAATTAAAGGGTTATGTCCTCTTCCGCACTGACTTCCGTATATAACTCGCTTTAGGTTACGGATCTTTGCCACCCTGTTTTGAATCAGGAGCTATTTCATCATAATAAGTTAAATCACAGTGACTGTTCTAAATTCCGTTAATGAATTAAGAGTTTAACTTAGTTTAAAATTGTATTTCTCATTAAGAGTTTAGAAAGATTAATTTTGTCCTTTTTGTTCAGATTAGTCAATAAATTCAAATACGTTTACAGAAAGAATTCTGATAAAAATATGGTTAGAGCAAATCATTAAATGATACATATAGTGCATTCCATAAAGGACAAATACCCTATTCTAAATAGCAGGACCAGAATTCACAGTTAGTAGATCTCACGAAGAGCCCACATTTAAAAGGAAAAGATTAAGATAAAGAGAGCATAAAGCTAAAAATCCAATTAAAGTTTGTACGTTCCCCATTAAGAATAGTTTATGAAACTAAGCAGAGTCTCAATATTTTCAGCAAATGAGAATACATTTGCAGTAGCAATCAGTAAAAATCGAGCATCTATAATAAGGCAAAGGGTGAACAGCAGCAGCAGTAGTAGTCACAGCTGTCAGTCAAAAACAAGGGGAAATGGGATGGGTGTCTGGGAATCGCTGTGTGGAATGAGTGTTGAGACTGAACTAGGAATGTGTACCAATATAAAAAGCACACAATATGTTGGAGACATTATATCAGGTCTCTCCTCTTTCGATCCAATTATGCAGCAGTATGCGTTTGAGAACTAGTTCAGCTCTTCCTTTCCAATAACATGCAGCTAGCAAAGTTTTATCACAAAGTTTTTATTCTTACGAATGTAGGGACATATTATCAAGTAAGGGCGTTACATTATCGCCGCTTTTATCGGCACATCTAACATGGGCTACGATTGGAATTCATAGAGCATATTATCAAGCCCATTATCGCCGCTTTATCAGAAGTTTCCTGCCGATAAATGCGGCGATAATGTAACGCCCTTACTTGATAATATGCCCCGTAGTTTCTTGATTCATAAACCGCCGTTTCCACAGGTAAAGAACTGAGCTTAATCTTCTAATGTTAAGTGTTTCATTGCATAAACAATGAACTATGTTAAAGAAGTGAAACATTGACTTCCAAAAATACAGTTGAGTAATACATTTCACTAACATGAGCAAGAAATACTGTTTTAAAATGTGCACCTTTCTATTCAAGCATTATGTGGAATATGGGGAAAATACGAAGTTTTTGTTATTACCATAATTTGTTTCTTAGCGATTTTTAATACATTTGTTAAACCGAAACATTCTGCAGTTATGACAGATATTTCTAAGCATGTCACATTAATGTCAGGTCTCTAAATCCAATTGTACACATTTCAGAATTATCGAGTTCACTTCGAGTTAAAAGTGCAATAGGCACTTTGCACATTTAAAATGTGTGCCATTTCATCGTTACATTCTACATTAATCATTGCACACATAGCTGTTATTTTAAATTATTTGTATCTTAATTAGTTAGCCATCATCCCATCCAAGCTATTATTATAGCTTTGGTGCCTGGAAAATTCTGAATTGTCACACTTGTGGGAGTGTGATTGTTGGAAGTTGTGTTGATACTAGTGTTGTCATATTTGGTGGGGATAATGGGTAGTGTGAGCTGAGGTAGCCACCTGACGAGGGCCATGGCACTTATTGTTATACAAATTAAGCACTGCTCGGGAAATTGGCACATGATAATTATTTGGCAGAGCTCTAGGTCTCTCCAAGAGTTCTGGCACGTGTTTTGTCCAATAGTCTCAGTGAAGTGCTATTAAAACTTAAGGGGTTTGGCACACAGTGACTCGTGATCATTGGGGAATCCTGGAAAACTTTCAATTCAGTTTTTCAGTCCAATTTATGAAAACAGGAAATTGCACACACATTTTGTGATGGTTGGAAATCATCAGAGCATAGCGTCCAATACCTTTCAGCTTGAGGGTGCCAGTATGGTATTCAGTGCGAGAGAAGCCAGGGTAACAAGTCGCACATCCACAGAGCACAAACAAATCCCAAGCTATTTGAGTATTGCAAGGTCAGGTGGTAGACTACTCGGGACATTGCCAATATTTGCGAACAGTATTAAAGTTGTAAGATGATATATACATTGTTTGAGACTTTTTATTAACTGTGTGGCTCTGTGGCCCAACATTTAATAGGATTGCACTGAGAACATTGAACACAATTACCATAAGGCATCTGCAGGTTAGCAACTGTGGCAAATATAGGACAAATGCAAATATGTGGGAAGTGTGCTGGCAGCACTTACTTTTTGGGCACCCTATCAGGACAAGGACTATTTCTGAGCTCGTTTAAAGTTTGATATTTCGGTAACGCACCTGAAGGCAGCCTCGTCAGAGTGTACATCTCTTATTCAAGCTGCCCAAGATAAGATTTTGGGAAGTAGTTTGGAATTGAGTTAAAATAACACTTTGTAAGTTTTTATTCTTCATTTGCAGTTCTGAGTGAGGACAGTCCAGCAAAGTAGTAGTTTAATACAAACCCAGTCCTCTCAGACAGTCCAACTTCCTCGTCTGTGATATGACTCACTCTTACTACCAGTGTGGTATGAAAGTGAGGGATAGGTTGATCATGTTAACACGAGCATGTGAGGGCAAAGGGTGGATATACAATCTTAAATGCACATTAGGGTGTCAAAACAGGATGAGCAAAAGGCAAGAGGTTTTGGGGTTCACACAAAGGCAACACCTGTTATTAGAGCATAGCAAAACTGAAAAGTATTTGTAATGTATACTTTGTAAATAAGTCAATGTAACATTATAAATAAAAAAATAGATGTACATGTTTTTTCATCATTTGATTTAAAACAGCACACAAATTGCTTTCTCGGCTTTGCTTTTATGTGACAGGAAACAGTGGTAATAAAAAGCACACATCAAAAACAAACAGGTAAACTAAAAAATTGTATGCAAGGAGGTGGATGTGTGTTCTCCGAAGTAATAAGTTGAGGTCTCCTCTTGTAAACAAAAAAAATAGCAATTTAGTTTTTTACAGTTTTTTTTATCATAGCAACGTAAAACCAAAATATGTAGTTCTCAGAGCTATAGGAAAGTACACATGCAAAATTACTTCCGGTTAAAGTAGCGTTGATGTTACAGAGGATTACTGAGTGGCTTTCAGCAGTTTTACGCAGTACAGGACACTATTTTGTAATGCAGTAAACATACTTCCAGAAGCTAGGAGAACAAACGGGCGCACACTCTTTAATAGTTACATGAAATTAAAAATAAAATAAAGTCTATTGTTGCTTTCAGAGGGTAGGAGAAACTGCCAGTCACTCCAGAACGGGATCATACCTCAATAATTAAAAATGGTCCCTTGGTAGCTCTTCTTCAGTCATCCAAGGAACAATCACATTCTCTTAACTTTGTTCCTTTATTCAGACTCTCATTGGGAGTTCCTGGACTCGCCTGTCACAGTAGAGGAGGCTCAGCAGGCAATCGCTGGGCTTTCCCCAAACAAAGCCCCTGGATTGGACGGGCTTACAGCTGTTTGTATAAAGAATATTCAGACATCCTAGCTCCCAAGCTTCTAGAAGTCTAACACAATGCTCTGGAAGCAGGCTCACTCCCTTCTTCGATGCGTGAAGCGGTAATCTATGGACTCCTCAAACCGGATACATCCGATCATCATTGTGACTCCTACCGACCTCTATTATTCATTAATATTGACAATAACATTTTTGCTAAGGTTTTAGCAAACAGACTGCAACTCCTGCTCCCGGTGATGATCAGACCTGATCAATAAGAATTCATACTGGTCCGATCCATAACTCACAACCTTAGGACCATGTTTGCAGTTATGCATTACCTACATTCCCAAACCCCTGCGGCAGCTGCGCTACTTGATGCCACAAAAGCCTTCGACACTCTGGAGTGGAACTAAATGTTCCCACTGCTAGGCAGAATGGGCCCCGGCATTAACTTCCTTGCACAGATCTGTCCCCTGTATACCTTGCCCACTGCCTGTGTGCCACTTGACAAACAGATATCAGATCCCTTCCTGGTTGGCAGGGGCATGTGTCGGGTGTCTGCTCTCCCCCCTACTCTCTGTCATTGCGATGGAGCCCATGGCCGCGCAGATTCATCAACATCACGCGAATTGGGGGCTGGGATTTTCCACTAGTGGGCTTGTTAATGCCCCTCTACGCGGATGACATCACCCTGTACGTCAATCACCACAAACACAATCCTCCACCACTCATTCGTGAAATTATACACTTAGGGGCATGTCCGAAATTCAAATAAATTGGGCCAAATCCATACTACTTCTCCTAACAGAGGCCACAGCTCCATTTTCCATGGAGTATCTGCTTCAATGGGCCACTAACCTCATCAAATACCTGGGGATCTTTGTATGCAGGGACATAGCGGATGTCTGGAGGGTAAAGCCATGACTTGGTTTGAGGATCGTTTCTCCATGTGGACTAACCTCTCGCCCTTGATGGCTGGGCGAATCACCATTGCAAAAATGGTGGTTCTATCCAAATTTCTTTATCTGTTCGTGAATACCTTTCCAGCCACATGTTGCAGTGGAAATAGATAAACTCTCCCCATGGCCATTATCAACAGCATTATTTCTTCCATATAAATGTCTTGGCCCGGAGATAGACACCCCACAGTGCCTGCGATGGGCATGGTATGGGATGGTGTGCCACGCAGGGCACACATATTTTTATGCCCCAGTAGCAAAACACCCCATGTTGACACCCCTGTGAGATGGTGGCGCATGCACTCTCGCCGACAAGCTTGGCATCCACACCTTCACAGACCTCTTACCGAATGACCACTTTCTTGACCCTCCAGCCTGGGAATCCACTACAAGCAAACCCTTGGAAATTCTCCTTTAATATTAATTGTGTGCGCCTTGCCAGACATTGTATGATACATTTCCAGCCCCACAAACACTTACAGCATTAGAATACACATATGCAACCAGCTCAACCTGCAAGCTAATCATGTCCTTATATAACCATATGAAACATTCGGCACCAGCGATAGGCACATCTGCCCGGGAAACGTGGGGAAGAGATCTTCCCACTCCCCTCATGGACGATCAGGGGATATTCTGCTGTGGTCAACTTGAGTTCTTATCCCAAAACTACAGATTACACCTCATTCACTTAAAATTCCTGCACCACTTATATCGGACTCCTGTCCAAATATATTAAATGGGGCTGTCTCCAGACTCTCATTGCTCACACTGCCACTCAACCGCGGCAGACTTTCTCCACCTTGCTTGGCAGTGCCCTGCTATTGCAGCATACTATGGGGAGGTCTTCAGCATCACCGGGAAAGTCATAGATACTTCACCATCCCCCTCTCAGTTGCTAGGATTGCTGGGTTATGTGGTGGATGTGGCCCGCAGCACCCGCAATCTTACTGCTCTAATGTTGCTTCTTGCAAAACACAGAGTCCCAATGAACTGGGGGTGTGCACAGGCACCGCGAACCCGAGACTGGCATATGGACATTACATACTGTCACTAACAATTAGCCAACTACTGGAATCTGATGCCTCTGAAATCTTGCCCCGAAATATTTGTGAGCCCCTCACTACCTACCTCCAGTTATCAGAACCCCCTCCTTCGGCCCCAGATGGGTAAACTGTGGAGCCTCCATCCTAGAGCATATGTTCCACCATGTTTTTTTTTTATTGTGATATATTGTCGGCTCTTGACATCCTCTCCGGATGTTCTGTAGTACTAAAATATATTATATTCCGGGTGGGGTGCCAGGGAGGTGCCGGGTGGGGACATGGTAGAGGGAAGTTAAAGACCCTTCCTGAGATCCCATCAATGGTTTGCCCCTATTTCCTTAAATTTTAACTGTGTTCTCGATGTATGTGCTATGTCGCTCAAGTCATCGTTAAACATCATGTTTGTACCATTGCCAACAATTTAAATTAAAAAAAATACAAAATAAACAAAAGTTGTCCCTTTATCATTTCTCCATTCTAGCGAACATATGTTTTGTCATTGCTGACTTCATCGGGGATTCTCTATCACCAATTTGTATAGATGAGGTCTCTAGTTGGCAGTGGTTTGCACCCTGTCGAAGTAGGGGCTCTCACTCTACTCAGGGTAATTAAGCTACACACCTAACATAACCTCTGCTCATCCCCTTGGTAGCTTGGCACAGAGCAGTTAGGCTTAACCCTGAGGCAATGTGTATAGTATTTGGACACACACGCAAACACACCGTAATACTGTGCAATCACTACATTAGGACTCCACACCAGTTCAGAAAAGTTATATGTATCAGAATACAACAAGGCCAAAACATCAATATATCCAACATAGAGAAGTCAAGATATGAATTTTCAAAAATTAAATAGAGTTGTAATTCTTGAAAACCAATGGATGCGCTTGATCAGGACAAAGTACCTTGGATGCGTCATAAATCAAAGACAATGTGAGGCACAGAGGAAGTAAAGCATCGAAAAAGCAGGTCATGCGTTGGTTCCTTACTGCTAGGCGGGGGGTGATTCATTGTTTGCGGACACAATACTTTGGTTTCTTACTGCGGTGTTGTATCAATGAATAAATTGGTGCCTAGGGACAATGTATTGTAAGTTAAGTTGTGCTGCGTCAATTCCACAGTATTGAAGCAGGCGATGCGTTGGAGACGGGCGATGCATCACCGACTTCGGTGATGCGATGCTCAAGACTCACAGAGTGGCAGCACGTCAGAGGTCCTGCAAAGAAAAGCTGGGGCCTGAATTGTAAGCTGTGGTCATTGAGTCAACCGGGGACCACAGTCTAGTGCAGGCAGCTGCGATGCATTACGTTTTGGCGGTGCTGCGTCAATTCTGAAGAGTGCTTGGAGGCAATGCATGGATTTTCTTCTTTGTATCACCAGAACTCACTTCCAAGGGCCAAGGAACTCGGTTTGGCACCACTTGGCAATGTAGAACTCACAGCAGCAGAGTCCAGATGATTGCAGGTGAAGTCGTTGATTGCCCTGAAACTTCTCAACAGAAGTCAAGCTCAAATCGGGGCCTTGGAGAACCTTGGAAGCAGGATGTAGAAAGCAAAGTCCAGTCCTTTCATTTCCAGGACAAAAGCAGAAAGCAGCAGGCAAACATAGAAAAGTAAACAGCAAAAGTGGCAGTCCCTCCTGACAACAATCCACCTCTTCTTCCTGGCATAATGTCCTCCACTCACAAGTGTTCTGAGTATGATGTGTCACAGGTCCAGAACATATACCCATTCCAGCCTTTGAAGTAGGCAAACTTCAAAGAAAAGTATTTATAGTGCACAGGACCCTGACTTTCCCTGCCTTGGCTCCAAACACACTAGAGGGCATGGAGACGTCATTGTGTGAGAACAGGCACAGCCCTCTTCAGGTGTCAGTGTCAACTGCTCCCACCACTCTAGCTTAGGAAGGCTCATCAGTCCTTTTGTGTGACTGGCTAGAATAAATGCAAAAACAGCCCAACTGTCACCCTGACCCAGACATATATTCAGAGACAGGCAGAGGCACAGAATGGTTAGGTTAAGAAAATGCCCACTTTCTTAAAGTGATACAAAAGGGGATGATGGATGGAGCATTTGAACAAATCAAACACTCACCCCCAGTCAACTGATCTGGGTTTAATCCATCACCATTCTTTAGTTCACTCAGCCACCCCAGTTCAGACATGGCTATATGCAAATCAGTCTGACCCTGTGCCTTATGGGAACAGTCCAGCCCGAACTGCCAAGCCATGTCTTCCCTGGACCGGAAACGAGCATCCTGGGACCGGTTTCGGATTCATAATCCTCATCAGCCAGGCTATCTTGAATCCAGTGGCCAAGTGAACAAGGGACTCACGTCTGAGGTTTGAGACTTGTTTGCAAGACTACTCATGTGGGTGGCACAATCAGTGCTGCCGGCCCATAAGTAGCATTTGATGTTCAGGCCCTTACTACTAAATCAAATATGCCAATTGTGGAGAAACCAATTGCCATTTAGTTTTAGACATGGAGCAGTGGTAAAATCAGGAGGTCAGAGGTAAAAAGACTGGGGAAACTACACCAAAAGATGCCAGGTCTAACACAAATTAACAGCCAGATATAAGTCCAAAGCAATATCAAAATTGACACTATTTGTAAAAACCATCCTTATGAATACACTTCAGTTTCACAACTGTCATATGTCAGGGTTGAGATGCTGCAGTACGAGATTCTGCCTTGTTGTTGAGGATGCTGTCTACAAGGGGCTTGCGATGCAAAGTTCTGCATCGAAGATGCTTCACACACCAGCGGTTCAGAGGAAGCTGTGGGGCTGTGATACCGAGTTACGCGTCATTTTCGACGATTCCTTCAACGAGGAGCTTGGGATGCAAAGGCCTGCCAGAGGATGCATCACACAGCAGCTTTCACTGTGACTGTGGGCTACAATGTGAAGTCCTGCATTGAGGATGGGTCACACAGCTGAGGTTCCAAAGCGAAGCTGCAAAGAGATGCTTTGTGCTGTGTTGTTTCTGCTCACATGACCACAGCAGAGTTGGCAGAGAACCTACTGGCCTCTTCCAAAGGTCTAGGAATTGGGGCACAAATTGACTCAGAGTAGGACTCCTAGCAGACAGAGTCCAGGTGTGGAGTTCAAGGCAGCTGCAGCCTTTTCTGTCCCTGATGCCCTGATCAGGAGGTCACTAAACTAGCCCTTAGAGTCACTCTGGTGGTCCTGGGTTCAAGACGCAGGGCCAGTCCTTAACTCAGCCAGCATGGTAGCAGAGCAACAGAGTAGGAGGTCTTCTGCGTCTTCCAGAGGTCCAGAGGTGTATTGAAGATTTGGGTCTGAGGGTCCAATATGTATATCGGGTGCCTATTTTTAAGTAGGAGAAGATGCTGGAGTTTTCCACCCCAAGAGGTGTTTGGAATTTCCTGCCTCCCTATCTTAGCCCCAGCTTGTCTGGGGCCACAATAGACCAGTTTCAAACCCTTTGTGAGTGTCCCCAGGCAGAGCTTTTGGGATGTGCAAGTGTGGTAAGTGACAGTTCCTCTCCTTCATCAAGTCAGAGATGGCCCATCCTGCCAACACCTATGCTCCTTTGTCTCACTATCTGGGAGCAATATACAATGACCAACTGCCAACTACAACTAGTCGTGAGAACCAGGAAACAAGCTGCATACACTAAATGATTAGGAAAAGAAAATGACAACAATCTAAAAAGTGGCATTTTTAGAACTGTGACTTAAAATCCAACTTTACCATTAAAGAGGATTTTGCATTACAATTCTTTATACCCCAAACTCTATATTCCTTCCTGTTCCCAATTGAAAGTTATCACCTATTAAATGCAATAAGTTAACTCAATATTATCCTATGGGAGAGGCAGGCCGTGCAGTAGTAAAACATGAATGTAAGAATTTTTCACTACCAGGACATCTAAAACATAATAGTTCATGTGCAACATGTTAAATTCACTATACTGCACCCTGCCCTATGGGCTGTTCAGGACCTAACTTAAGGGTAACTTCTATATATTAAAATTGAAGGCTGAGATCTGGCAAAAAATGTATCTTGCCAGGTCCAAATGGCTGTTCAAAATTGCACACACAGGCTACAATGGCAAACAGGAGACATGTTTAAAAGGCTATTTGGGTGGGTGGGACAAGGAGTGCTGCAGGCCCACTAGTGGTATTTAATTTACAGGCCCCTGGTACATTTAGTATCACTTTACTAGGGACTTACAAGTACTCTAAATGTGGCAATTGGGGGTGATTTAATGTTAACATGTTTAAAGTAGGGAGCACAAAATAACTGGATAGTAAAGTGTGCAGAGTCCTAAAAGCCAACAAAAACGAGTTCAGAAACCTGGAGGGTTAAAGCAAATGTTGGGGGATGACCCTGCAGAAAGGGTCAAGTTTAACAAATATGCACAATATTTTTCCTCATTTAGGGAAGGTAAAAACTGGCAAATAGCATGGAATTCCGATTTGTGCACTCCCCTAGTCATAGATACAGAAGATATATTATCTCCTCTAGGCTGGAATGTGGAAAAATCTCTTAATTTGTCTCTCTATTTCAGGCAAACATCCTGCCTTTGTCTAGGTCGTTGTCACACCTTCCTCCCTATAGATCTAGCAAATCTTCTGTGGCTGGTTTATGGCAAACGTTCTGCTACAGAGTAGTGACTGGGAGAAACTCCCTGTCTGCAGAAGAATACCATTTTTTGTGCACACATTTTGTTTATCCCTCCGTCCATCCTCCTTTTATCATCATCGATCAACACAGGATTCATAAAAGTGCTTCAGTGGTTCTTCTTTTAGTACAACTAGATGATGGAATTCTTTTCACTTTCAGAAAACGCAGGTGGCTTTTCTTATAATGGTAAGCATTTAGTTGTTTATAACCAAATTCTTATCCTCATATTAGGATCAGGTAGATTAAGTAAGCACAAGGACACCATTTTGGGGTAATCTCATGTTTTACAAATTCCACAACAATCACTTAATCTTAGGCTTTCTGTGTAGCGCTATCAGAATGTATGTGCCCCTCTAACCTGCGCATCGTCATCAGCTTCCAAATAAAACTGAAGAAGGATAGTTATTGAGTATTCTCTCACTCATCTATGGTCAGTTGTATGCTGCCTTCCCGGGGCATTACATTGGAGCTCAGAGTATTACAATATCACCTTGCTTTCATATTGTGGAGCAATTCCATTTGAAGTAATGCTCCTCTAGCAGTGCAAACTCTTCATCAGATATACACACTTACCAAACATCAAGCCAATCCTCTTTCGGTTCTCCCCCTACAGACGGCAGATAACCTTTTTTGCCATGAGTATCTGTCACTTTGCAATTATGTGATCAGTGGACCCAACAACCTATCCCACCAGGCATTTGTCATGCCTTACTTCCAAGTACTTCTAGTTTTAGTCTAGGACACTGGCATGATCGGAACGGCACACGCTGCGATGACTCGTAGTTCGGAGAAGTGATGGTTTTTTGAGGGACCGGCCAAACATGGAGGTCCATTACGATGGCGGACGGACAAAGTCCGTCCGCCATCCTGTCGGGGGCCGGTACCGTCCGCCACAAGGGCGGAGGAACCGTGCCCCCTAGGATGCATCCGCCACAATGGCGGGTGCATCCCGCATTTTTTACATTGCGGCGGACGGTGCTTGAAGCACCGGCTGCCGCAATGCAAAAAATGCACGTTGTACATTTCAATGCACAACATGACAGGCACCGCGCTGTGCCTGTCATGATGTACATTGAAATGCTTGGGGTTAGGTACCCCCCATGTGCACCCCCCACACTCCCTTCACCCTGGGGGCCCGCAACGGGCCCGCAAAGCAAAGACCGTATGCCTATCCGTGGCGGCATTGCCGCCACGGAAAGGCATTCCTCACCCGCCATCCTTATATGGCTGGCGCTGTCTGATAGACACCGCCACCATATCAGGCCTTTTCCGCCGCGGTCGCAAGCCGACCGCGGCGGAAAAGCGGCGGACGGTCTTCCCCTTCGCCATGGTCCCCCCGCCATTGTAATATGGCGGGGGGAAGAAAGGTAGCGGACGGGCAGGCATGGCGGATGGATCGCTACCGCCTCCATGGCGGTGGCGATCCGTCCGCCATCCGTCCGCCATCCTAATGGACCCCTTTATTTGGCCCTTTTGGGAAAGTGATTGGATTCCTCTCTACTATTTAAGTGGAGTGTATAATGAGAAACTTTTTCTCACTTGCATTGCACAATTGTGTCGGAACCATATGTCATTGGAGTCTACTATTACTATCTGTACCTCGTACTCCTCTTGACAAGGAAATTGAATCCATTTTTCTATTGTATTTTTCTATTGGACGCTCTGTTATTAAATATTGTTTGCCCTAATGATGAGCACCCAAGTGTAATGTCTACATGTGGCCTTGATTGAAGAGGCAGGTCGAAATGGCAGCTTCAAACTGCACACACAGATGCTACAGTTGCAGGTTTGAGACTTGTTTGCAAGACTACTCATGTGGGGGGCACAATCAGTGCCACAGGCCCATAAGTAGCATTTGATGTACAGGCCCTTACTACTAAATCAAATATGCCAATTGTGGAGAAACCAATTGCCATTTTGTTTTAGACATGGAGCAGTGGTAAAGTGCCCAGAGTCCTGACACCAGAGAAAAACGAAATGCAGCACACAATCAAAATCAGGAGGTCAGAGGTAAAAAGACTGGGGACACTACACCAAAAGATGCCAGGTCTAACACAAATTAACAGCCAGATATAAGTCCAAAGCAATATCAAAATTGACACTATTTGTAAAAACCATCCTTATGAAAACACTTCAGTTTCACAACTGTCATAAGTCAGGGTTGAGATGCTGCAGTACGAGATTCTGCCTTGTTGTTGAGGATGCTGTCTACAAGGGGCTTGCGATGCAAAGTTCTGCATCGAAGATGCTTCACACACCAGCAGTTCAGAGGAAGCTGTGGGGCTGTGATACCGAGTTACGCGTCATTTTCGATGATTCCTTCAACGAGGAGCTTGGGATACAAAGGCCTGCCAGAGGATGCATCACACAGCAGCTTTTACTGTGACTGTGGGCTACAATGTGAAGTCCTGCATTGAGGATGTGTCACACAGCTGAGGTTCCAAAGCGAAGCTGCAAAGAGATGCATTGTGCAGTGCCCCTCTAACCTGCGCATCGTCATCAGTTGCAAAAAAATCTAAAGAAGGATAGTTATTGAGTATTCTCTCACTGATCTATGGTCAGCTGTTTGCTGCCTTCCCAGTGCATTAAATTGGAGCTCAGAGTATTACAATACCACCTTGCTTTCATATTGTGGAGCAATTCCCATTAAAGTAATGCTCCTCTAGCAGTGTAAACTCTTCATCAGATATACAGAATTGCCAAAACATCAAGCCAATCCTCTCTCGGTTCTCCCCCTACAGACGGCAGATAACCTTTATTTGCCATGAGAATCTGTCAAGGTCAAAGGTCAAAATAAGCTTTATTCGATATTTACATAGAATATCATAAAAGCATTCAACAGAAATTTTTGGTTTAAAAGAAAAGCTTCTCATATTTATAACGTGTATAACAATTGAATACATTTTCCATAAAAAAGAATCATTCGACAGGGATGATAATTTAAGAACATACTAATATACAGTAAAAGCTTTAGCGAATCAAGTTGTACCTGCTAACGTATTTCTAAATTTAAGTAGTAATTTTAAAATTTTTTCCATTTTACGTATAACATCCTTGTCCTCCAGCTCTTGTAGGCGTTCAAAGGCGTCTCTGCAGGACCTTAGGCCCCATTTTCTCAGCAGGGGTCTCAATAAAGATTTCCTTGGGGTGGTATAATAAGTGCAAAATAATATGGAGTGAATATTTGATTGGGCCGACATGTGATCACAAGGGCATAGGCTCAGATTTCGCGACCAGTCATTACAATTTGGAAAAGTTATTAAGCGAAAAAAGGAGCCCAGCCTGAATCTTGTAAGCAACATTCTTGTATAGCAGGAATTGTCACTGGACAGATATCGTTGTAACCCTTTATTCACTGTGATCCTTTGATAGGCCTGAACAGATTTGTTTAGTTTCTGGGTCGCCCACCTTTTGGCTTCTAAATGATCCAATAGGATCTTTCTAAGTTCTTTTCTTGAGATGTTCTCCAAAGTCGTTGGGTCGATGTAATATTCAGGACGATCTATATCTTGGAACATCTTTTTGACATATATAAGCCATTTCATGTGTTTTGCTCCCTCCAGTTTAAAGATATCCATTATTATGTCGCGATTTACAGCAGTCTCGGCAGTAGTCCAAATTTTGTGCCATAGAAGCGGTGGCTCGACTTTAATTAGATCTATCATATACGGTAGATCTAATTCTATATGCATCATATAGACTGATGTGGATTTCGATGTCGCCAACAGGTACCTTAGGAAGTTGTTTTCTGCCACTTGGATTGATGAGATGTCATTTTCAATACCCCAGAGGCCGGCCCCATAGATGGCTGTGGACACACACTTGGCTTTGTAGATCTTAATCAGTTGTTTAACTGGCCTCCCTCCTATTTTGCTTGAAAAGTCACGTATGCCTCCAATTGCTCTAACAAAGGCAAGTTTCCTAGCTTTAACAGCGGAGTGCCATAATACCTTCCTGTTTATACTTATACCAAGGTACATGAAATTGTCAACTGTCTCCAGCTTTTGGTCCTTGATAAAAATGGGGCATGGAATTTTCTTTCTGCCTTTACTACAGGCCATGGAAAAAGTCTTCCCAATGTTGACTTTTAAGCCCCTTTCATGCATATAGATGGTAAAAGCAGTAACAGCTCTTTGTAACCCCAATCTTGTTTGTGAGATGATAGCCGCATCATCGGCGTACAACAAGATTGGGATGGATTGGCCTCCCACCTTAGGGTAGTCACATTCGATGTTTTTTAAATGCTCACCAATGGCATTTATATAGAGGGAGAAGAGCAGGGGGGCTAGGATGCAACCCTGCCTCACCCCTCTATTGATGGTAAACCTTGGCGAGCATTCTCCCTTCAGGCCAAACCGGACCCTAGCACCAGTATCCTTATACAATTTCATGATGAAGGCAAGAATTGAAGGGTCCATCCCCAAGCGGTCAAGAGTTTCCCACAATTGGTCATGGACCACACAGTCAAAAGCAGAGCTTAGATCTATGTATGTTATGAAGAGGCTTCCCCTCTTAATCACCACATATTTTGACATAATAAGATGTAAGTTCAAGCTCTGCTCGATTGTACCCCTTCCCGTTCGGAAACCATATTGCAACCTTGAGAGTATGTTCTCCTCTTCTGTCCACTTTTGCAAGCGTTTCAGGATGATTCGCCCTGCGATCTTCATGGTGGCATCGAGCAAGGAGATAGGCCGATAACATGATGGTAGATGCCTGTCTCCTTTTTTATATATGGGTATCACTATTGCTTCGGCCCAAGTTGAAAGTTGGCCAGAAGCGTTCGCTGAATTCAAAACAGCAGTTAGAATTGGTGCCCACATATGTATCTCGGCCTTAAAAACGTCTGCTGGGATGGCGTCCGGACCAGGCGCCTTCCCGGACGGACTCTCCTTTATAGCTTCAATGACCTCTTCAAGTGAAAACACAATATTCGAGATACTTTTGTTCCTAGAGGGGAATGTTAAATGCGTAGACAGGGTAGAATCCGGAGGTGTGCAGATTAAAGGACTGGGTTTACTATATAATTCTTGGAAATGGGCAGCCCACATATCACCCCCTATTGCAAGGTCCAGGTGTCTCTTAATTGTTTTTATCCATGGGAGTGGGGTGTTTAAGAATTTCCAGAAGGCTGAGGAGTCCCTATTTTCACTTGTTGACAAAAGAGTCTGCCAGGCTTCTTTCTTAAGAGTATTTTTTCTGTTTTTAATGGCAAACTGGTATTGAAGTCTGGCTTGACGAATCTCCATAACTTGTTTAGGTGTTGTGTGGAGAATTTTCTTGAGAGATTTTAAAGCTCTTGTACACTCTTTGTCAAACCATCCTTTCGAGGTAGTAGGGCCTTGCTTAAACTGTCTTGTAAGTAGCGTTTTCAGACTATGTTGGATTTTCAAGAAGGCTTCCACAATTGCTTGGGGATGTTCTTCGGGGGACAAGCAAGTGTGTATCTCCTTCCATCTCACCTGAAGTAAATTCTTAAGAAGGTTAGCTGGATTAATTTTTTCCCATTTAATAGAGTAACCATTTAGGGTACCTAGTCGGATGGGTTGTTCATATTTAGGTCCGGGATTACCATGGCTAGTGGTAGAAAAAGGTAAAACAATGGCTAGGGCAAGAGGATAGTGATCTCCAAAAAGATGGTCCATGGTATCCCAACTTGATATGTAAGAGGCATGCACCCTCGAAAAAAGGATGAAATCAATGGTGGAATTTACTCCTCTCCCATGGTATGTCGGTTTAAAAGGTTTCAAAGGGGATAGTAAAGTATTTGCAAAATCTAAATTAAACGATGCCATAAAGTTATTTAATAGTTCCCCTGAGTTTGTGTGGACAAAGTGATTGGTCATATCGTCCCCTGTTTCCTTGTCGTGTGAAGGAGAAAATTCGCACGCCCCCCTAGTTATGTTTTGACAAGTATAACAGTTAAAATCACCCACTAGTGCTGTCATACATTCCCCCCCCCTCATTTCTTTGATTGAGATAATGGAATGCGATAAATCATCTAGTGTTTTCTCCAGCCGATCTAAGGGGATATTATTGTACAAATTAATAATTAATAGACTCACAGCTGAGCCCAAATCCATAACTAAAATTTGGTAAAAAACCCCCAATACACTTTTCCGAACCCTATGTCCCACGTCTACACTTACATATATACACAGTCCCCCCCGGTGTCTGCCCTGATCACTCTCTATCGCTGCTGAGTGAAAGGTTTGGAAACCCAATAAATGTATCGGGGTAAGGACCCAGGTTTCCTGGAAACACAGGACAGAGTATGAGTTAACCACCTCCAGCCATGCAGGTTGAGTAGTTTTTGATGTTATACCCGCCAAGTTCCAACTAAGGATGTGTAAACTGGGGGATAGATCTTGTGTTACCATGCAGGTAGGTAAAGTATTTGTGGTAATATGGTGGACAACTGGGGGAGAACGATGTATTGGCGGTTGCATGTTAATTCCATTTGCCAGGTCTTTTATTGACTCGGTATTTTTTGGGAGACTCTTCATAGATGGTATATTTGATGGTGTATCAACCTTTTCCTCCCCCTCTACCCTTAGATTATTCTCGAGGGAGAGTCAGTCTATGTCCTCCAAACCATAGAGCGGCTCATAATAATTATTACAGGGAAGATTCCAAAGTGGAGTTATTGGCGGAAAATAATTTCCATAGCCAGCTTGGTCATATCTAGGGGTTTGATAAATTTTGTTTCTCCACCACCTGCCATTATGCAGTTGTGGATTAAAGGTAGCAAAAATGTTTTCGCCCCTATTTCCCTGTCCTTGAATTTGGAACTTCCGCATTGATCTTTGGTGGAATTGGGGTGTGAAGTTCTCATAATAGTTTGTGGCGCGATATGGTTTTGGGGGCATTAGGGCTTCTGGGTAAAAATATAATAAGGATTTGGGTGAAATAGGGCCATTATTAGTAGCAATAAACCAATCCATTATATGGGTTGTAACTCTGGGGTCTTTGAAAGTAACTATTATTACATCACCCTCAATATCTTTGGGGCGTAACCCTACCCAGCTAGTTCTCCTCACCATGATGATATCACCGTTTAGGTGTGGTGGCAATGGCCTGTTGTTTTTAAGCCAATAAATGACCTTATTTTTTAGGCTAACAGGGTCTTCATATCTTACTTCAGTTGATAGGGGGGGAACCCCTGTTAGAATGATAACATTGTGGGATGCTGCCGGAGGTAGATCCACATGTCTCTCACCCGGTGGTCTCCTATGTTTCTGGGCAAAGGTCTTCATGTCCCGCATGGGCTTGGTATTCCCCATTTTTGCCAAATCCATAAGAGATTGGATTTGAGTGGACTGTGCTTGACGATCTGCCGGCAATTTGGATGGAACTTTGGGGACTTTGTTCGTTTTGCACAAAGGAACTGCGGGAGGTGGTATGGTACATGTTTTTGGTGCTATTACAGTTATGGCACGGTTGGATGTTTTTACCTCTTTAATAACTTTCTCTTTATCTTTGGTGGTCAATGGGGATTTTGCCATATTACTATTTACGATGTTTAGGGTAGGGCATCCTATAAGAGTGTCCAATTGTGTTCCTAATTTCCTAACTCTCTCCACTATTGGCATGAGTAATGCTTTCATAAGATGTTCCATCGCATCTACAAAGTCTTTCAAAGTTGGAGGTGCCTGAGCCATCAGTGACTTATTAAGGGTATTGGTAAGGACATTTGGGACCCCTTCTATTATGTTATGTAGTTCTTTCGTTAATAGATCCTTTTGGGGTATTAATTTGTCAACAATTGTGTCGGCGTGGCATAGATTTTTCTTCCTTCGCTTTTTTGGAGGCGATTTGATATTGGCCTTTTTCCTTTTCACTGAGTTAATGCCTCTCGGCATTTTAGGGCCTTTATGTTTAAAAGTAAATAATATCGCCTCTGAAGGGTTGGATTTCTCCCTAATACATGTGCTTTCATGGGTGTTGGTAGGTTTGGGGGTATCGAGATCAATAAGGTCAATGATTGTGTTACTGCTAGGAAGGGAATGCTCCAATTGGTGGGTGATAAAGATCTGATCTTTGGGGGACGAACTAGACTGAAAAATTAAAGGAACATTGTCCGTATTAAATAAATCGTCATCAGAAGTTTCCTGGGTGTGATGATCCCCCTGGGCATCTGGGATGGTTTTAGGACCGGTGTTACAGGCTGTGTTTTTCAATTGCTCGATTGATAGCCGCCGAGCTGCACGGCGCTCTGCCAGGGCCAGCTCTCTATCAACTTCCACGTTTGCTTTTATAAAATATTTGTCCAATGGGCCCAGGATAGAGGAACCTACCCTGGAAGGTAAGACGTCATCAGTGGGTGTAGGCATACTCGGCTGGTAATCCCGCTCTTACAGATAGTTGGCGTACAATGTCTTAACTTTTTATACTTAAAACGACAGATGGATGGCCAAAACCAAACCTTGTCTGGCCTTCGAGGGCCGTAGAGGGCCCGCCCTTTGCTTGGGCTGCGACCCGCGCGCGTCCCGCGATGCGCGTCACTAACCTTGCTTAAGTATCCAGTGATAGGAAAGGGGGCGTGGCACTGGGAGGGGGCGCGGCTCGCTCGGGAAGAGGACCCAGCTGGTACTGGTGGACGCTGGTCCTCGCAGTCCCGGGGCCGCGCCTCTCACCTCCTCTGCGGCCAGGCAATCAAACTCCTTCCTCTGCAAAGCTGGAACAAGCTGGGGGAAATGGTGGTCAGCTACTCCTGTAGCGACATTAAAGCAAAAACAGAGGGCAAATCAGGTCAATCCTCACGGCGAGCGGTACAGGGTCAATTTATGTTTTTGTACTCCTTGCAGTTAGTTGACAAAGTCCTTGGGCAGCTGCAGTTAAAGGGTAAAATTGTTGCTCTACAAGGCTAATCCCAGCCGAATCAGCCACGTACCTAGGACAGATAGTGAGTCCTACCGCGTCCTGGATTCCCTTTCGGGCTACTGCCACACCTGGCCGAATCCGGGCGGAAGAATGCTGCCCCCTGCGGCTGCTGCTACGTCCGGGGGTCCCCCGGGGGACCACTCGCGTCCGCTTCCGCTCTCAGAGGACTCACGCTGCTCCAGCCATAGGCAAAAACACCGTTCACCGTGAGACCAGGCGGCTCCAGTCGCTCCTAGAACCAGTCACTCCCAGGACCCTCCTCGCGGCTCCTTCTGTTGGTCCTTCGCGGCCGCGGCCTTGATTCTTTTAGCTTTCTAGCTTTTCTAAGCTTTCTAGTTGTGCCTCGGAAGCAGGGTGAGCTCACTGCTATTTCGCCTTTTGATTCAGGAGCGCTGCAGGCTTTCCCCCGTTTTTCCGCACCGGGAGCCGAATGCTACCACCGGCGTCTTTCCTCGTCTCGCCTCGTCACTCTCCGCACTCGAGCGGAGTTTGCTCAACCAATGAGAATCTGTCACTTTGCAATTACGCGATCAGTGGACCCAACAACCTATCCCACCACGCATTTGTCATGCCTTACTTCCAAGTACTTCTAGTTTTAGTCTAGGACACTGGCACGATCGGAACGGCACACGCTGCGATGACTTACTCGTAGTTCAGAGCAGTTATGGTTTTATGAGGGACCAGCCAAACTTTATTCGGCCCTTTTGGGAAAGTGATTGGATTCCTCTCTAGTATTTAAGTGGAGTGTATAATGAGAAACTGTTTCTCACTTGCATTGCGCAATTGTGTCAGGACCATATGTCATTGGAGTCTACTATTACTATCTTTGCCTCGTAGTCCTCTTGACAAGGAGATTGAATCCATTTTTCTATTGTATTTTTCTATTAGACGCTCTGTTATTGAATATTGTTTGTCCTAATGATGACCACCCAAGTGTAATGTCTACATGCGGCCTTGATTGAAGAGGACGCAATCTTTGCTATTCTTGTTTTTTGTTTTGTCTCAACAGTTTATGTGTGATCATTTTCCTCAGCCACTGATATTGTTTACAATATTTATCATCTTTATGGTTTGTTGTGTAAGTTCGAGAGCGACATTGTCTTCTGTCATTATATTATTGTTCTATTAAAATGTGTATATTTTTTAATTTGTGTAGGGGTATCACTTGCTAAGAGTTTTATATTGTATATATTTTGTACTTTTTTGTTTTGTTTTATGTGATCTGTATTCTATATGTTTTCGTAGTTTACGTTATATGGAATATAGTACTTAAACCCTTGTTAGGATTCTAGGGGCATATTATCAAGGACAGGCGTTAAAATTATTGCCTCTTTAGCGGCAGAAAACGACCGATAAGCCCATTATCGCCGCTTTAGCAGCAGTTTTCTGCCGCTAAAGCGGCGATAATTCTATCGCCGTGCTTGATAATATGCCCCCTAGTCTTTACTAGAAAGAAAGCATTACAATTGCAATATCCTATGAAACGCGAATCCTAGTGTACCCAGGCTCTCAGAAAGATTCTTCAATTTGGTGTCATGCTACACAACCATTGGCAAAGACAATAGATCCAGGCTCTTTAAGTTGAGTGTGTTCTTTGTTGCAACGGTTGTAAACTGTGTACGATATATGTGGATGCAGGCACAGGTCGGGCGCAGGGACAGGTCGGGTTCTTAGAGTGTGTTTTAAGTTTCATGCTTTTCCAGAAGATGTTTTTGCAGTCCATAATTTCACATGTTGCCGGCTGACCCTGCACGTAAATTGTCATAAACCTGCCTGTTGCTGCCCTTCTTTGCCAGAGACTTTTATTTTCTGTTACTGCAATGCTTCTGCTGCGGGGTACAGCCAACGCTGATTTACAATGTGCAATAAAGTGTTGCAGTGCAAATTGAATTTTAAATAAATGCAGCCCAATTTCCGTTTAGGCATTCAGACTGGCTCTTCGAATTAGGAATTTAGGATGACTATCAGCACTGCAAGCCGCATCTGTGGAGATCGTGACATGGTATAAAAATTATAAATTCTGACATTGTGGTTTTTAAATGCATGGTCAGCCAGTAACTGTTGATGTGCTCCACCTTTTCACGTTAATCAGGAAAGTGCATGTTTTTATGCGCAGAGCATGTCATTGGGCAGTAAAGCAAATAAATGTAAGACATTTGAAATTCACCAATTAAAATCGGAAATGAGCGCGTGCTTGTTTGAGGGGCTGGAAGCTGAAATGAAATGTGCCCGCGATAGATGCGGCAGCCGCTAACCTTCACAAGGCTTAAATAAGGGGGACAAACCTAATTACCAAGAAACCTGAATCCAATTTTCATGTCATTCACCACTGTGATCAGAAATACATCATAGCTCATGGTATTTAATTTAAATTACATACTAGAGTAGCCAGGCAGTAAGTAATTCAGACCTGCTGCTAGTCCAGATTGATTTCATTGGTTTCAATATCAGTCTACAGAAATAGCAGAAAAATAGCATAGGGGAGAGCAGTGTTAAAAGTCTGGACAGAAAACTGGAAGGAAGAAATGCACTATGCTCGACTCGGACAGAACAACATCTTCCGAATCTAACATTTAGGTTGTTTCTTTCAATGCATCCTGTAAGAAATCGGGTTATTCATTTTGCATGGTGTGATTCCTGGGCAACTAAGAAGTCCACATTAGTCTTCTTCTTGGAAAGCTGGTAGTACTTTGGGCATATTATCAAGAACGGCGTTAAAATTATCGCCGGTTTTGCAGCAGAAAACTGCGGCTAAAACGGCAATAATGGGCTTGATAATATGCCCTTGAGAATTCCAATAGAAGCTCATGTTCACACCAGAACATGGACTTCTTTTGGAATTCTCAAGGGCATATTATCAAGCCCATAATCGCAGTTTTACCGACAGTCTTCGGCCGCTAAACCGGCGATAATTTTTAACGCCGTTCTTGATAATATGCCCCTTCATTGGTAAAAAAACGTAAGTTCCAGGGTCCTTGTCAGAAGGCCACTGCAGCTTGCACCGCCCACTTCTCACACTAGCTCTGCCAGTGACAGTACCATATCATCTAACCATCATGCCCATACAAATCTGACAATTCAGTCTTTATATATACATTAAAAATGACAAATACATGCTGCCCAAGCTATTCCTATGTCTTGGGCTGGCAGGGTTTAGTGACTTTCATATGTATTCAATTATTAAACAACTGTTGTTGTGCCCACCCAAAATTAGATAAGCATTGCCACCATGCAGCAGGTTGTTATAAGAGCCAGTGTTGACAATAAAGTGCTGAAACCACAGTCTCAACCACCGTCTCAAATTAAGCTTTGGAACAGAGTACACCATTGTAAGACTTGCCTCTCTAAGGGTAGCGAAGCAGAGCAGTCTAGGCCTACTTAGGAGAGGTGGTGTGGGCTAGCAATCCCAGTTCGCTCACATGCAATAACGACACTCAATAAATCATTATCCAGTTGGTGATCTGTCTTTGAAAAAGCTAAAAAAACAGTTATTACAACACAATTAAATATTAATAATTAAATTACAAATATATACAGCTGGTAGATGAAGATGCCTTTGGTGACGCTCATATCACATCCCATCCCTAGTGGTTGCTAGACCCCATACTCTAAACACCCCCTCCCTATCTCAGATGTTGCATCACAATATAATAGCATGGGATTTGATATAAGGCAGGCCTATTGTAAAGGGCTGAATACATCTTTCAATAAAGCATTTATATTCTTAACAACCATATGTCAGAGTCTTTGTTTTACAAATTCAGGCCACAAAATGTATAGGACCAGTGCTTAATCTGTAATTAATCTACATTACACAAACAGCGTCACCATGTGGCAGCTATCATAAGTGCCAATGCTGGCAATGAAGTGCTGGTACCGAGCACTGGAAAGCACTGGCTCAATTTAAGTGCTGGCTCCAATTAAGCACTGCATAAGACCAACCACCTTGGTGTTCCAAGGCTGAAAAACAAAATCTCAGCTCTGGGAGTGCTTGGTTCAGTAGTGAACCACTCCCAGAGTCAGGGTAGGTCGAGGATACTCATGGACCCTCTCTAACCAATAGGTGAAAATGTCCCCAGGGGTATCTTTCCAATTTTGCATCTGTTCACCCTACAGCACACAATCTCACAGTGCTCCTCTCCACCTAAATCCAACACGACAGAACATTTCTTGCACTGTGCAGAGCTCCTGTTCCCATCCTAGATGTGTAGCCAGGAAAATATGCAACCATTCCTATGGTCACTGTAGTGTCTTGTGAGGTAAGAATGATGGAACTCTTTTGGCTCCTGATCAATTCTATAGAGCTATGATATAATGGATACAGTGTATTATAGTGATGGTTGCTTTAGAATGTTGGGTTTCCAGTTACATGCAGACAAACAATTGGTAAAGACACTACAAATGATGATGAGCTAGGCAATAAGTAGTTCAAAGATTGACAGTGCTCTCAGAGAGTTTGCTGTGGTCCAGGCAGACTGCTTGAGCGTACCATTGATGCTGAATGCATGTGGTGTCAAAGTGCATTTCAAGCCTCTGTGAAGCAGTTGAAACCAAAAGCATTTAAAGAATCTACACATCCTTGGTAGAGAACCCGTTGGTCAGGCCATACATATAAGTACTGCTCTACTGCGCAACATAAGGCCATACCTAGTAGAGAGTGATAACGATGTGATTATAAGTGCAGCCAAGCAAAGATCAACCAGGAGTAAGCAAGTGCACAGAGATGCCAAAAACAAAGCACCCCCGATTCAAGAAACAGTTGTCTGCTTACCAGAAGTAATTCAAGAGAGTCTGCATAACACAACCCTGGACACAGCAGCCCTTGGAGCAGTGCCTGGGTTTGAGCTTATGGAGCGGTCCGTACCATAAGAGGAGACCCACCATAGCCGCTGAATGGGCCTTAGCATAGCTCCACAGTTCTGTGACGAGTGAAAGTCAGCGACGAGTTCGAAACAGTGGCAGGTTGTTGTTCCAATGGAGACCAAGAAGAAAATCCTATGTCCAGTTATCATCAAGGTTGATTCAGAGGGCAGTACAGCACAAGGTCTCAGCTCAGAGAGAATGAGCTAGGAACAGTGGCCGAAAGACCGCCACAACCTGCCTCATTAAGTTCCACACTGGTCTACAACACTGCCACTTTTCTTAAAAACCATCATCACCATTTAATATGGACAAGAAAATGCCTACTTTCTAAAAGTGGTATTTTCAAACACAGAATGTTAAAACCAACTCCACTAAAAGATGTATTTTATCATTCTGAGTTCAGGCATACTAAACTCGAATTTCTACCATGTTCCCTGAGTCAGTTAGGATTTTAAGACATAATAATCTAACTGCCCATTCTGGCTTATGGAGATCAGTTAGCCTTGCAATAGTAAACATGAAAATGTCTGTAATTCACTATTAGGACATGCCACACACACCAGGGCACGTCCTACCTTATACTTACAATGCACTCTTCCCTTGGGACTACCATAGGGGTGTCTGATATGAAGAAAAGGGAAATTTTAGGGACTGGCAAGTGGGTGCACTTGCCCAGTCAGCATGGCAGTAACAGAATGCACACAGGCTCTGGATTGGCAGGCCTTAGACACACGTTTACAGGCTGCTTCTGTGGGTGGCACAACCAGTGCTGTAAGCCCACTAGCAGAAAACCACAAGTATTGTATTGTATTGTATGGCATATTTATATAGCGCAAAACTGTCACCCAAAGGGTATCCTGGCGCTTGACTTGATCAGCCATACGCAATATTATGCTGCCTCAATCTTTACGCTATCCTGGGGAAGAGGTGTGTTTTTAATTCTTTTTTAAAGGAGGAAAGATCCTCCTTGTTTCTCAAGGGCAAGGGTAGAGCATTCCACAGCTTAGCTGCAGCGAACCTGAAGGAGCGTCCGCCCATCCGAATCCTCATGATTTTAGGGATTACCACCAGGCAGGCTGATGAGGAACGAAGGGGTCTAGTAGGAGTATACCAGGAGAACATCGTCTGCAGCGAGGACGACCCCTGGCCATTGAGGGCCCTAAAAAGAAGACATAGTGCTTTAAAATCAATGCGCTGAGCAATTGGCAGCCAGTGGAGATCCATAAGCGCCAAGGAAGAGGAGTCAAGACGCCGTCTGGAAAGAGCCAGCTTAGCAGCCATATTCTGCACTCGCTGCAGTTTACCCACTAGGGTAGCTGGCGCACCCAGAAGTAGCGCGTTGCAGTAATCAGGCCTGCTTAAGATGATACTACGCACTACCTCTGGGCGGGCATGGGCCGGGAGGAAAGAGAGAATCTTCCGCAATGTTTGGAGCAGCAACATACACGTAGCCACGGTTTTATTGACAAACGCGTCTAGCTGTAGATTAGATTCGAACAACACACCCAGATTCCGAGTTGAGACTGCCGCTGTCCCCCTGCCCTGGAAGGAGGAAGGCCAAAAGTCCGGTGGCAAAGGTTGGGGAATGCGATCCATTGAGCAGTGCAGTATCTCGGTTTTTGAGCTGTGGAATTGCAAAGAATTCAAACTCAGCCATTCTGCGGTAGCTGTCATGCAGCGGTGGTAAGTCTCCTGTGAAACCAATTGAGAATAGGGTTTTTAGAGTGAGGGAAATACTGGGTGCACTGCTCTAGGTTAGCGCGCAGGAAGTGTAAGGGTTGTAGTATTTGGTAATAGGTGCATACAGGTGAGGGGAAAAAGACCCTAAACCCCTCCAAGAGTGTGTGTCGGGACACACACCGTACAGAACAAACAAAAACCTGTTGCACACCAGATCAATAAGGTACAGAAAATAGATGTCTCAATGGACATATAAAAGTTCAAGTTTCCACCGTTGAAGAAAAGGGGACGACCAGTATTACGGCTCCTCTTTTATTGCTATGAATGGCCAGCCGACACGTGTTTCGTCGTAAAGCAAATACAATACTTTAGCGACTCCTCAGGGCTGGGGAGGATACAAAAATAAAAGATGGAGTGCATGGTAACATTACAATGAACATTACGGTTTCTTAAGTGACTGTATTTAGTGCAGGTGCTTGGTGGAGGTGGCTTCTGTGACAATATACATAAAAAATCTGGTGGATGCACACAACACCGTACCCTCGTTCCAGTGTGGCTGTTGAGAGGTGTAGATGCAAGCAGGATAGTGGTACGGTAGTGAGTGCGTCTGTGACATGGAATATTGTAATCTCTTCATTATTAAAAACATCTTATCGTAGTGACACAAAAGGGGAGTAGAATAGGTGAAGGTAAGGTGCGGTCGTGTAAAGTTAAAAAGTCCCTGTTCTGATAGGCTAAAAGTCGAGCTTTCATACCATGTGAAGGCGGGTAACATGTGTGTGTTTAGAACAGATCCTTATGTTTAATAAAGGTATGCATCCTACCTGTAGTTAACGGGTACTGAACCATAGGTCTATAGTGTTACCAAAAAAGAAAAACTAAAGGGGGAGAAGAAAGTAAACTTACAGGGTATTGGAGAGAGGAGTCAACATCAGAGACTCGCGTAGAGATTCTCAATTAGAATCAGTGTTTATAAAGGAAGTATTAAAGAAGGACCTCACCGCTGTGCCGGTGATAATTCCGACCCGGCCCTGCTCGAGACCGGGTTGAGTAGTTTCAAATCGTCGTAGTGCGTGGTCCAGTACAACTCATGTGTAATGAGAATTGGGAGCTAGAGGGGAAAATAGGTGGTTCAGGATGAGAAAACTATTTCAAATTCGCACATGTATAGTGCCCAAATTACCGCAGTTCCTAAAGAGTAATGTATTAGCATCTCACCTTCAGATTGCGGTATTAAGTGCTCTGTGTTGACTTCTGTGACAATTAATTTGGAAAGGTAGAGGCGACCACTTGTTCAATCGGGTGGAGAGCGGAAGCTTCTCTGTGTAAGTTCCTGGGTACATAGTAGGTAAATCCAGGAATAAGATAGATGAAAACATAGGAAAGAAAAAGGGAAAGGAAAGAGTGTAAGTTTATAGACTCTCGCTGATCATGATAATACATTCGTGTGTATCAGATCAATAGATCGATTGTGACCTTTAAATCTCTCTGTGCCTCGTATCAATTGCTTGAGGAGTTAGTTAAGCACTACAACTGTGCTGAAATCTAAGTATTTGAGATAGCAATGAGATTTAAGAATTGTATCTTTTCTTACCCATGTTGCGGGGAAAAGCCGGCAGGACGAGTGCTCCTGCAGACTGGTTCCGGGTGCTGACACGTGATATCGGCCCGGAAGTGGTTAAGTAGCCTGAGGAAGGTGCCGGATTGGAATGACTAGAGCGTCACTTCTACCGGAGTTTGGTGCAAGTTCCCTATTCAGTATGAAGATCTCATGTTAAAGGTGTAAACAGCGGCGAAAATGACATTGACAGAGAGTGCAATGTCATTAAAAAGGGGGGAAAAAACGATTACATGCACGTGCGCATTACATGCAGAGAAAAGTAAAGTGTCATGCATCATATCTACGATATGCATACATGTCTATTATTCCATCGATTCCATTGCCGAATTATACAGATGTATACATTTACATTTTGCGGTCATGTTAGATACAGATCCTTTGAGTAGTACGGTATGAGTTATCACAATTCAGCAAAACAATTCTTATACATTGCATTTCGAAAACACAATTGTTGATTGTGTTGTATGCAAATTGTGGATGCTCTACCATTATATATAAGTGATTGTAGGTAGTGGGATAAGGAAGTATTGTAAGGGTCCCCTTACGGGACCACTCTATTTAGTGAAAAACAACATTACAACATTATAACAGCAATACTTCCTAGGGGACTAATTTAAAACGTCTTTCCTGTCATTTCCTTCAGATGTATGAACCATGTGAACACTTTACTCTTTCCGAACACACACATTAGCTTTTGTCATTTACTGTATCTGTGAAGCAATTCTCATGTAAACTACAAATGTACTCTGTTACTACAACCAAACCCTCCTTCCTACTTATTTGTGGACCCTCAATGAGACACACATGACAGACATTCATACTGAATAGGGAACTTGCACCAAACTCCGGTAGAAGTGACGCTCTAGTCCTTCCAATCCGGGACCTTTCTCGGCAACTCAACCACTTCCGGGCCGATATCACGTGTCCGCACCCGGAACCAGTCTGCAGGAGCACTCGTCCTGCCGGCTTTTCCCCGCAACACGGGTAAGAAAAGATACAATTCTTAAACTCTCATTGCTATCTCAAATATTTAGATTTCAGCACAGTTGTAGTGCTTAACTAACTCCTCAAGCAATTGATACGAGGCACAGAGAGATTTAAAGGTCACGATCGATCTATTGATCTGATACACACGAATGTATTATCATGATCAGCGAGAGTCTATAAACTTACACTCTTGCCTTTCCCTTTTTCTTCCCTATGTTTTCATCTATCTTATTCCTGGATTTACCTACTATGTACCCAGGAACTTACACAGAGAAGCTTCCGCTCTCCACCCGATTGAACAAGTGGTCGCCTCTACCTTTCCAAATTACTTGTCACAGAAGTCAACACAGAGCACTTAATACCGCAATCTGAAGGTGAGATGCTACTACATTACTTTTTAGGAACTGCGGTAATTTGGGCACTATACACCAATGTTCCCTCTAATTTTTTTCCTCTGTGTGCGGTGGTGTAGGGTCTCTGTGCGATGCAGCCATGGCTATGTGCGCTAGGAACCAGACCGTGACTGTGTGCAGCACCAAATATCACTCCAAACTTTTTCTTAATAAAAATCTGAAAAGATGGTGCATTTACATATTCATAATTTTTGTGGGAGGTCTTTCACGACGCGTGACCCCTAGTCGAATGCCATCGCCTTGTTAGGCTCGTAGATGTGAACTGGGGAAGAGTTCCTTTGTTCAGGGATACTAAAGACATTGCCATACATATGGTCTGTGGTCCAACATTTTAAAATGTAAACGTAGCTGGTTGCTACTCCTTTTGTTTCCACGCTTGCAACCGTGCCTGGTCGCTTCTCATGCACTAGCAATCAATGTGACTCTTTCGGCAGATTGACAGTTCATAATCTGGACAAAATATTCTGATTGAAAACGGTCTTCCTGCCCAGTCTTGTGGAACCTGCAGTTTTGTGAAGAGTTTTCCCAATTTTCCCTCGTGTAAAGCACTGCAGTAATCAAAATGAGTGCAAATAGCACTTTGCCTCTGAACATGTCAATCGCTTTCAGATAGGAACTGGAACATCTCGCAAAGATATTTTTGGATGAAACTTCCAGAAAAATCCCTGTCTTGGCTCAAGCATCAAAATCAAGGCAGTGAACAAGAATAGTTCCTAGGCCTCCTACAGTTTTGGCACAGTATGATGTGAAATCAGAGCGCGGGTGCGGCTTTGCTTCAACAGAGTAAGTGCTCTGGTGAGTCAGTCTGATCTGTAGTAAAACACACTCTTCGCGCAGTCTGACTATGCATAGCCATCTTAAAACGGTAATAGTGCTCATTTAGTGCAGTGCAGAAAACTGTGGAAGTAACGCTAGATTGTCTTTGCTGTGAGTTTACCAACTGGTTCTTCAATAAGTAAAAATGTGTTTGTTGCTGGGAGCAAAAGCACGAAACAAAACTATGGCTACGCTCTGTTTACCTGTTTGAACTTTAACTTTCACACTGTAGGCCCCTCTCTGTTTCGGGAGCTGAGAGCAGGGAATCCGTGAGTGTCAAGAAAAGGCAGGCTGAATGTGATTTTTAATTTTTTTATTTTTTTTATTTATAAAGTTTTATATAGCGCGAACTTGATCCCGAAGGATATCAGAGTGCTTTACAATTTGAGGCAAAGGTAACAAATCAGAACATTAGTCTAACATGGGGAATCTAATGGGCATTGAATCAACTAGTACAAACATAACTGCTCAACTTGATAGATTTCATTAAAGTGACTAAATAATGTGCTGATATAGATTAGAATAGTTTACAATACTGTAAAGCAGACCCTGGATGCTGCTTAGGATGGAAAAGCAGCAGTCTATATCTGGCTAGATAGAATACAGCAAAGCTTGTCCTGATCTGGCCCATTAGCTTTCATATCAGACAGCAGGAACGTTAAGTAAAGTCAGATGCCAGATACTGCTGTCTTTGGAAAAATACACTAATGTACTTAGAAGTACGGCAGAAAAGCTTTCACTTTGAAAAATTCTATGTAAAGGCGAGAAAATGACAAAGTAGCTTATTTATTAGATGATTCGGGGAAATGGACCCCTCATTTACCGAGGAGAATGTATGGAACACTTCTATGCACAAAAACCTGACGATAATTTGTCCTTCAAATTGCGTATTCACGAATCTAACCAGAGGTGCACAGATAACAGGCCAGTTTATCCACTCGTCAAACCGGTGCTTTAAATCTGAAAATCATTTGTGTTAGGATTTTCTTTGTGCGCCTCTGATCGCGCCTTTGGTAGACCTAATTTAATCCTATGGAAGAGAAGTTATGCCCATGGCGATGTGCTTGAATAGATAAATTCTCTTAAACGTTATCATTCACCTGATTTTTTTACATTACTTAATGTTTATTTAGAATTTACGGGTATTTCCCATACTACAGTCACTGAGCAAAGGTCAGCCAAACAACACGTGCAGCACAGAAAAGCCCACTCGTGCTCAACTGAGGAATACTTGTATGGGAGGTTCAAGGTTTGTGCATCATTACACCAGCAGGAAATTAAGAGAAATTCAAAGGACAACCTCCCCTTTGCGATGCAATGTTAGTTGTTTTAACCCTTTCTCGTAAAGGGAGTTGTGTGTCAATGCTGATGGCATTCTCAGAGCAAAGTGGGATAGCAATAGATTTCTATGATTTCGTTTATGCAGATTTTTAAAGCAGTGAGTCACCAAGGATCTACAGAGAATGTTTTATTGCGAATAATGCATCTGCCTGTGCATCTTTAGATTGTTATTTTGTCGTGTTATACAGCCATATGTTTTTGTTGGAGTAGATGATGCCGAACCTTTTCTTACTGTATGTAAGAAGGGTTTTAACTTTTTCTGTCCGTGTGAGCTGCAGTGGTTTATGTAAGACTATAATATCATAAAACGTTTCTATAATTTTGAACTAAGTGTGTTCTAAAGTGTCTGATCTTCATTAGCCATTCCGAGCGTGAAGATCGTTCGTCTCTCCCTTACAGGAGAGCTGGAGGAAGGAGACACAAAGGATCACAAGTAGCCCGCAGTTGTGCACATTAGGGAAAGCAAACGCTTAAACACGACATGTGCTTTAACGCACGCTGTGTTTAACACTCTGCGTTCCTTTACTTACAGTGCACAGCTGCGGGGCTGATTGTGGTCTATTGAATTAGTATTCGCGTTAATTGCAGCGCTCGTGTGCGCTACAATTAACGCGAATACTAATTCAAAGGACCACAATCAGCCCCGCAGCTGTGCACTGTAAGAATCTCGCGCCGCTCGCATTTTAAAAGCGGCGGCGCGAACGGTGTCATGGGAGTGGGCGCTAATGACAGCACACTGCGCGCTTAGGGTGACTTCTGTGCGCGCGCGCTCACGCGTGCAGCTTCTTGGGAACAGTGCTATACACGTGCAAATTTGAAATAGTTTTCTCATCCTGAACCACCTATTTTCCCCTCTAGCTCCCAATTCTCATTACACATGAGTTGTACTGGACCACGCACTACGACGGTTTGAAACTACTCAACCCGGTCTCGAGCAGGGCCGGAATTATCACCGGCACAGCGGTGAGGTCCTTCTTTAATACTTCTTTTATAAACACTGATTCTAATTGAGAATCTCTACGCGAGTCTCTGATGTTGACTCCTCTCTCCAATACCCTGTAAGTTTACTTTGTTCTCCTATCAGAACAGGGACTTTTTAACTTTACACGACCGCACCTTACCTTCACCTATTCTACTCCCCTTTTGCGTCACTACGATAAGATGTTTTTAATAATGAAGAGATTACAATATTCCATGTCACAGACGCACTCACTACCGTACCACTATCCTGCTTGCGTCTACACCTCTCAACAGCCACACTGGAATGAGGGTACGGTGTTGTGTGCATCCACCAGATTTTTTATGTATATTGTCACAGAAGCCACCTCCACCAAGCACCTGCACTAAATACAGTCACTTAAGAAACCGTAATGTTCATTGTAATGTTACCATGCACTCCATCTTTTGTTTTTGTATCCTCCCCAGCCCTGAGGAGTCGCTAAAGTATTGTATTTGCTTTATTACGAAACACGTGTCGGCTGGCCATTCATAGCAATAAAAGAGGAGCCGTAATACTGGTCGTCCCCTTTTCTTCAACGGTGGAAACTTGAACTTTTATATGTCCATTGAGACATCTATTTTCTGTACCTTATTGATCTGGTGTGCAACAGGTTTTTGTTTGTAAGTCTCCTGTGACACAGCGTCCCTACCCTCAAACGAGTAGATACGTTGCGTGTCATCGGCATAATTGATGACCGCAATGCCAAATGACTTGATCAAGCTGACCAAGGTATAGATTAAATAGAATAGGGCTGAAAGCCGACCCTTGAGGGACGCCTTGCCCCACTTTCCTGATGTCAGAACGGTAGGGTGGCAAGGCTACCACCTGGTGTCTATTACCAAGGTAAGAGACCTACCAGTCCAGGGCCAGGCCAGATACCCCACTCTCCTCTAGTCTCCTGATCAGAATGGCATGGCTGACCGTGTCAAATGCGGGCGACATGTCGCGCAGCACTAAAAAGGCTGCTCGACCAAGGTCGACACGCGAACGAAAGTCCTCCAGAGCGGTCACCAATGCAGACTCAGTACCGTGGGCTGGCCTGAAACCAAACTGAGCCTCGTCCAAGCAGATGTTAGTCCCTATAAAGCTGGACAGATGTTTTGTCGCCAGTTTCTCCAAGATCTTAATTGGGAGAGGAAGCAGTGAGATAGGCCTATAATTTGCTGAGCAAGTAGGATCCAGTGTGTCCTTTTTCAGAAGCGGCGATACCACGGCCAGCTTCCAACCGTCCGGAACCCGAGCAGTACTGAAGGACTGACAGCAGATGGCATGAAGAGGGGGGAAAAGCTCCTCATGGAACAGTTTCCAATATTTATATGGCAACGGGTCGAAAGGAGAGCCCGAGGAAATCCCGTCCGCCACGGAGCAGTAATTCTCAAAGGACGAGATGGGGAAACTGTTCAGCCGGGCTTGCCTAGCGCCCATCTCCAAGATCTTAAGGGTAGACCTTAATGCAGAGGTAGACATGGCTTGGGGAGCCGAGGTGACCGGAGTGCCTAGATTGCTCGGGATGGAGGTGATTTTGTCCTCAAAAGCCTTTGCCAGGGAGTGGCAGAGCAGTTGGGAGGCCGGGATGTCATTGGAGGCACAAGCAGGGCGAGATAAATCCCTGACTATCTTGAACAGGGCGTGAGATTTATTTGCCGCTAATAATAGCGTCTCCTCGAGGAAACTGGCTTTGGCACACTTGATCTGGGATTTGTAGGCCAGTAGTGCCTGTTTAAAGAGAGCCTTGTCTGACTCAAGATACTGTCTCCTCCAGGCGCGCTCCGCGCGTTTACACTGGAGCTTCAACTGGAAAAGCTCCTTGGAAAACCAAGGCATGGCAGGTTTAGCCCTGTCTCTGATTTTCCGCAAAGGAGCCAATTCGTCCAGTGAATTTGAGATTTTCTGACTGAGGATCACATAACTCTCCTCCGCACTGCCTCCCAAGGCGAAACCTTTGCCATCAGGGTTGGCAGGCTCGACTGTTTCAGGAGCCTTGACCATTGCCTACCAACCTTTGAAGTGGCTCCTGTCCTGCCGCTCTTCAATGAATCGGCAGGGAGTAGCAGAAAGAAATGGACAAGGGCATGGTCCGTTCAGCATTGGGGGGTGATGTTCCGTACCGACACCCGACTAGCATCTGCAAGGATCAAGTCCAAAGCATGACCCTTTGAATGAGTCGGAGAAAGTACCAGTTGCTGCAGATGGATATTGCAGCAGGACTGAACCAGTTCTTTATAAGCTAGATCCGTAGATCCGTCCAGCCACAGATTAAAATCTCCCAAGACCATGATCCTAGTGTGGGAGTTGGAGAGCTCGTAAATCAGATCTACCAACTCAGGTACGGCAGACAAGGCATTGGCCGGGGGTCTATAGCACAGCAGCCCGGAGTACAAGACACCTCCTTGTCCTTTTATGGAGAAGCCCATTAGTTCACATCCCGGGATTTCTCTCGTCTCTAGCTGGGAAATATCCAAAGTTTCTCTATAGATAAGGCCTGTGCCACCACTTCTAGTCCCTACCTTATGTCTAATTTTGTGGCCCGGGGGGAAGGCAAGACCCAGTTCTACCGTGCTATCCGCTCTAGTCCATGTCTCTGTCATACAGAGCATGTCTAACTCGTGAGACTCTATGAGTAGTGCAATTTCGTCGTGGTGCTTGCTGAGAGATCTAACGTCAAGCAAACCACAGGACAAGGTCTCTGGATGGTTAGCAGTGGCATGAGACTGACAGATTGGTATCGGAGGGGGGTCCATACTCATGAGCTCGTCTCTCGAATAGGTACTATGGGTAGGTAGCTGAGAGGCAGCATTCCCGGTGCCCGGCGTGACCTG
Organism: Lissotriton helveticus; assembly: GCF_964261635.1. Classification (NCBI taxonomy): domain Eukaryota; kingdom Metazoa; phylum Chordata; class Amphibia; order Caudata; family Salamandridae; genus Lissotriton; species Lissotriton helveticus. The sequence continues at coordinate 332,618,202 of NC_136063.1, read as the reverse complement.
TGCGTGAACGGGCGCAAACGGGCTTATCTCTGGCGCACCTCCGGCGCGCCTACGTCGCGCCCGCTGCGCGCCTACGCTGCGCGCTTGGGAGGTGTCCATCCTTTATAGCGTAGATCGCGGAAATCCTGTGAGGGCAAGCCGCTGGCCCCTCAACCAAGATGGCGCCTAAGCTGTGTCGCCTCCTGGAACCCCCCACCCAATATGGCGGCGAAAAGACAGCGCAAAGCGGACCCAGCCCACCCTGGATGTCTTTCTGTCCAAGTGCAGGTAGTGAAGACTATTTGACAATTACTATATGACTGGTACCAATGCAAGTCTGTCATAGGTTCCGTAAAACATCAATTTCAGAAAACCTTTTTTATTTTGAATCTTTACCTTCTTTTTCAATGAATATATACATATGCAAAATAGATGATCAATGAAACAGATACAACAAATACAAAAACATTCCTTCACAATTGAACAACTTATCAAAAAAGACACCACAAACACACAAAGATTCTCTTTCATTCATTCATCATTCATTCCTGACATATAACCAACTCCACACACTCACCAAATTCACCAGTGGGTGAACTCACATCTCTCTACCACTCCAACATGATGCTCACGCTCACCCAAAAGCACCCCCTCCAGGTCTTGGTTCACCACTGATATCAATGATGAAAGAAGACATCTTAGTAAGAATCTGGAGGAACAATCCCTCCTCCCTCCACTGTGATCAACTCAAGGCAGCACGCACAAACTACAATAAGCACATCAAGAACAAAAAGGTGACTTTCTTCTGCTCCGCTTTAGACAACACAAAAAAACACCCCAAAAACTCATTAATATCATTAGGAGCCAAACATCCAAACCAACGACATCCGATATAGTGGCATCCAAAGAACTATGCGACAACTTTGCCAGCTTTTTCAATGAAAAAATCGCCAAGATCGATCTCTCTCTCAGCACAAATCCTTCCCATCACGCGGAGATCAAGACGCTAGCAATTAAGGACAGAGCCCAGTGAACCCACCTAATCACTGGTCCTCCTTCACCCCTATCCAGGATGCAGAGATAGTCAATCTGATCGCCAACGCCAAAGCTTCATTCCACTCCCTAGATCAGCTTCCCATGAGCCTGGCTAAAGAACTGAAGCTTATCTTAGCCCCAATTTGGTGCAAGATCATCTATAGCTCACTGAGCTCGGGAATCATTCCAGACTGCCTCAAAGTAGGCCAAGTCACGCCGCTACTAAAAAAACCATGGCTAGACACTGAGTATATGACCAACTTTAGACCCGTATCGAACCTACCTCTTTTATCCAAAAGTCTGGAAAGATGTGTTCTTCCACAGCTAACCCAACACCTGGAGAACATCAAGCTCCTAGACCCACACCAATAGGGATTCAGAAAGGGATGCAGCACCGAAACCGCAATCCTAAATGTCATAGACGATCTACACAAGTCAGTTGACTCAGACCAATGCTGCCTTCTCATTCTCCTAGACTTATCGGCCGCTTTCGATACAGTTGATCACACCCTGCTTCTCAAAGTCTTCCACAAAAGAGCAGGCATTGAAATGATGGTCCTAACTGGTTCTCCTCCTTTCTACACAACCACTCGCAAAGGTCAGTACTCTCTTCCCAACTTTTCAAAATCTACATGGAACCCCTCACTACACTACTCATGAATTCCAACATCCCCTTCCACCTCTATGCGGATGACACACAGCTTTATCTGGAAACCACCACGATTGACGAAATACACAGACTAAATGTCATGCTCAAAGAGGTACAGCAATGGCTCACATTGAACCACCTCAAACTTAATCAGGAGACAACAGAAGTTCTCCTCATCTCCAACAGAGACGAAAACCCCCAAATCGAACAATGGCTCAAAGCCATTGACGCCCTCAATGGCGTCAACGGACTCGGTGAAATCTCTTGGTATCACACTAGACCCCAAACTGGATATGAAAAAACACATCTCATGACCAGCCAAAAGTGCATTTCTCAATCTGAAACTTCTATACAAAATAAAACCCTTCCTTCCTCAGAAAGGCCTTCAACAGGCCACCCAGGCACCGGAATTGACTATGAAATTGCAGCCTTGACCGGGACAGCAAAATCTCACCTAGGTCCCCTGAAAACTACCTTCAATGCCACAGCAAGAATGGTCACAGGAACTAAGAAATTCGACCACATCTCTCCCGCACTGAAGGAACTTAAGTGGCTCCCAATTGAACAACGAGCCAGCTTCCGAACAGCCTGCCTCACGCACAAAGCCCTTCACACAGGCAAACCAGAATACCTGGCCGCCAAACTCAAAAGGGCCGGCCAGTCAAGGAATCTCAGAAGTTCCAACACGCTACTACTCATCCCATTGAAATCTTGGAACACAAAACCGCAACTAAATCCTTTGCAGGAAATGCACCTAAGATCTGGAACTCCATCCCCCCCCACATCAGAACGACCACCTCTTTCTCGAAATTCAAGATCCTACTCAAAGCCCTCTTCCTAGAGCCCTCTCAAACGTAATGAGAAGAACACAAGATACTCCGGAAAGAGTTTGGCACCGCATCATATCCTCGATGTGGTCCACAACACCCCACTCGCTATCAGCAAATTAACTCCTCTTTATGAAACCCCTCAGCCTCGACCCTCTTGTTCGACCACAAGATCTGTATTGTAACTATGTCTATAATGCTCTTAAGTTTGTAAAGACGGATTCTGCGAATGCCGATAAGGCTCATAATTGTACTTGCTGTGAAGCGCTCTGATACCCTCGGGTCTAGCTAGCGCTATACAAAACTTCGAAATAATAATAATATTAATAATAACATGCTCTTACTACTCTGGTCATAGAAAACAACAGACTAACCGCACCCACCCGGTGCAGCAGCTTCTTACCTTACTCGCAAGTGAGAAACTGTTCTACTTTTAGTCGATCCTTAGTGTGTCTGAAATTAGAAAATAATCAAAAGAAAATTAAGGACCTACAACCCGTCAGAACTATGTCAGAGAGTGCTAGCCCAAAATAAGTGAAAGAATGGGCTTACATAGTGGTGTTGTCCATAATCCTTGCGACTAGAACGAAATCTCGAAGTAAATCAACTTTGGACATCCATCGATCTATGGAAAAAGTAGGTACAGTCTATATTAACCAGACCATCTTATGAAATCCATGTAATGACGACTCGAAATGTCACCAAACATACCATTTAGAAGTCCACTGTGTGGCATCCAGTTGTTTTAATGGGCACCTCAACACTTTCCCAGCTTATTGCCTCGATCTGAAACATTGAAAATCACTGTGATCAAAGGAAGCACCAGCGTGGAGCCATCCCGTAAACTTCACAAGGTCAAGAAAACCAAAACTCTGACACTTCTTACATAAATATTGACGGTCGCTCGCCGAAGCCTGACTAAAAAGCTGCACAAACTCACACAATACAGCTGAAATTGAGTACTTCCCAGCTTATCACTTCAAAACTTACACAGTACACGTCACTGCAAACAGAGACACACCCGACAGGGGCCTAAACGTATGTTTTAAAAGATGGACTCTAAATGTATCACTTCCGACATACACTAACCCAAGCCTACATACATGCACAAGACGAATTTATGCACTCACCAAATTACTTGTAAAAAGCCTCACGTACACTGACCTTATAGAAGTAAGGTAGTATATTTCCAAATCTCCATTTGGCGCTTGAAAACACTGGCCGAAGTCGCTTGCGGTGCCACGTCCCACAAAGGATTGTGGGTGATTTTTGGTGTCCTGGGAAATGGAGTTTAAATATCCCATCGCGGAAAACTTGATTAGCAAAGTTTTCATGAAACCCCGGGTTCCATGGTGTTGTAATAGACCAAACTGTGTGTTTAAAACAGAAATTTTCTGCTGTGCATACATATATAAATTGGGGGAAAGTAACTGTATCGTCCTGATTATTTTTTACCCGGTCTTCGCTATCCGTAGTTAGAAATGAAGGAAAGGGTAGTGGGGCTTATAGGCGTCCTAAAAATAGGCATATATTCCCTATCTCCATGTGTGAGAATAGTTGTGCCTTTTGTTTGTCCGCATGGCACAATACTACAATACACAACAGGATAGTGCTCAAATTTGTGATGCCTCGCCACATGTTCATCTTAATTGGAAAAACAGTCATAAAAAGGCTGACTCCACGGACTCCATTCACATGAGTCTCATAATTGTAACAAAGAATAGACCACAGTTTGTACAACCTTAAATGCCGGATATCTATCCCGGCTACTTACAATAGGCCCCTACAAATCAAACTGAACAACATTACAACACGGCCCAGACATGAACCTCATTCCACCAAAAGTGCGCGGTTTACACCCAACGGCAACAAAGGTTTCTCCCAAAAGGCCATTTGACAAGACCCTACAGCCTTAGAATTTGAACATTTCAGAGATCTCATTTAGCCCATTCACTGCTGTATTAAATTTCAGGATGAGCATTGCCTCATGTTAGGACAGACGAAAGTTACTGTCACCTCCCCGTGGATCTACTTCAATCGTGTTCCTTATGCTTCCAATGATTGACTAGAGGAGAATTTCTCTTAAACCTAGATTTATGTTGTGTCACTCTCCGGCGGATCTCTTGGCTTGTTTTTCCCACATACAATTTGGGGCATGGGCGGAGAATTCCATATAACACGCCTTTAGATTTACAGTTGGTGAATGTTTCATGTTGCCAATGAACACCCTCATCAGAGAACACTGACCATTCCAATGTTTGATTGCAACAGGCACAGCAACCACATTTATGGTGACCAACCACTGGTGCTAGTCCGACATATCCTCTGAGTGTAGACTTTGGTGGTTTAGTTAGATCGGCCCGAACGATGTGATTCGCGATGCTGCAGTGGTAAAGTGCCCATAGTCATAAACCAACTAAAATACATCAGACAAACTACAGGAGGAAGGCAAAAAGTTCAGGGATGACCCTGCAAAAAGGGCCAAGTCCAACACACTTGAAGAAACTGATAACAGAAATATTATTGAATACCTCAAAAATCTTGCTGGTGATATTGTAAAGGAAGACATAAAGTAAAAGCCACAAACTGATGAAGAATTCACATACCATCAGATTAAGGAAACCTTGAATCTCAAGTTCAATCCAATGACAAACGTTGACCATGAAAGATATAGTTTCAGTCAAGAATGACAGAAAGTTGGGAAAACTATCAATGAAAACTATCAATGAATTTATAGAGAGACTTGACACACTCATCAAACACTCTAAGTTTAAAGATGAAGAAGCCATACGTTGCTTCCCCGTTTCCTTCAGAAGGAGAATACTGAGAGAAACTCTGAGTCTTGAACAAGTGTTAATGGCTGCTAGAGCTGAAGAGCGTGTCGATCGACAAATGCTGACACAGAAGCCAGAGTTGCCCATAATGAATCAGTCATGAGTGTGAAAAGGAAGTCAAAGAAAAATACTGAAGGACATAAGGTGATATATAAATGTACAAAAACGTTATATTTTAGATGTGGATTTTCATTTTCACATGAAAATGAATGTCCTGCCATTGGACAGATATGTAAGAGCTGTGGGAAGGAGAACCATTATATGATGGTGTGTAAAGCAAAGGAAAAAAGGTCAACATGCTAAGCATCAAACTCATTCAAACATTGTCCCAAAATTAAATTGAAAATAAATGTTTGTTTGATACCTTTCATCATCCATAGTGGTGTGTATATAAACATTAAGCCTGAGGATAAATATAATGAATTGCAAAGATTACCACAATTAATGCCATCAAAAACCAAAGTGTATACATTATGTTTGGCCACAGTTCGCAGAGTTCTACTCCGCTGAACTGTTTGAAGTGCTGGAAAAACTCAGCTGTGCTCCGTGGAGTTCCGCCAGCGGTGGAGTGTGTTAAGTCATGCTAATTTTTAACATCCCGGAGTTTGTCCCTCATTGTAAAATCCATCCAAACTGCACTCATCGCTGCCACCGATGACATCCGAACCCTGATGGACAACGGAGAAACAGCGGCCCTCATCCTCCTAGACCTCTCCGCGGCGTTCGACACTGTCTGCCACCGCACCCTAGTACAGCGCCTCGGCAACATCGGAATCCAGGAGAAGGCACTGGAATGGATCACCTCCTTCCTAGAAGGAAGAACACAGAGAGTCCGCCTACCACCGTACAAGTCAGAGGCCACCGAAGTCATCTGCGGCGTCCCCCAAGGATCCTCGCTGAGCCCCACCCTCTTCAACGTCTACATGAGCCCCCTCGCGGCCATCGCACGCAAACACAACCTCAAAATAATCTCCTACGCCGACGACACCCAGCTGATCCTCTCCCTGACCAACGACCCCGCCGCCGCCAGAACCAACCTGCACGAAGGGATGAGAAATGTAGCCGAGTGGATGACGACCAGCCGCCTGAAACTGAACTCAGACAAGACGGAGGTCCTCATCCTGGGCTCCTCGCCCTCCGCCTGGGACGACTCCTGGTGGCCCCCCGCCCTGGGCACCGCACCCAAACCAACGGACCACACAAGCAACCTGGGCTTCATCCTGGACTCCTCCCTCTCCATGACCAGACAAGTCAACGCCGTCTCCTCATCATGCTTCAACATCCTACGCATGCTACGGAAGATCTTCTGGTGGATCCCCACCGAGACCAGGAAGTCCGTCACCCAGGCCCTCGTCACCAGCCGACTGGACTACGGCAACGCCCTCTACGCCGGAACCACCGCCAAGCTCCAGAAGAGACTCCAGCGGATACAGAACGCCTCAGCCAGACCCATCCTCGATCTCCCACGAAACAGCCACATCTCCGGACATCTGAGAGACCTGCACTGGCTCCCCGTCAAGAAAAGAATCACCTTCCGTCTCCTCACCCACGCACACAAAGCCCTACACGACCAAGGCCCGAGCTACCTCAACAACCGAATCAACTTCTACGCTCCCAAGCGCCACCTCAGATCAACCAGCCACGCCCTCGCCGATGTCCCGCGCATCCGAAGAGCGACAACAGGAGGAAGGTCCTTCTCCTACCTAGCCGCCAAGACCTGGAACTCCCTCCCGGCCGACCTGCGCCTGACCCAAGACCACCTCGCCTTCAGGAAGAAGCTCAAGACCTGGCTGTTCGAGCAGTAACGGCACCCCCCTCCTAGCGCCTTGAGACCCTACGGGTGAGCAGTGCGCTATATAAATGTCCTGATTGATTGATTGACTGTGTGTCATGCCAGAGTGGACATTCTACTCAAGCTGCAGTTTCCTCAATGCGAGTGGCCGCTTTCTCAATGCAAAGGGTCGTGACCTGCCACGACTCCCCACACTGACAATCTTGGCCGGAGGAGGTCAAGCACATGATTCTTTTCTTTGGAGCGCTCAGCAACTGAACATTGACCAGCCGCTTGAGAATCAAAACTCTGCTTTGCGTCACATCATGGAGTTTTGCAGAACTCTGTGTGGAGCACGGAGTGGTCAAAACTCCCCGAACTCCGTCCACAGAGCAGAATTCTTTACACACCCCTAGTATATGTGGGCCTAACTGTCAACCATTGAGAGTCAAAGTTAATTTGTAGCAATGATAAAACACAAGAGAACGAAGGTGCAAACACCCATCAATGTGCTTCAAGGGACAGTGTGAAGCGCCTGTTTACTCAGCTTCAGCACAGTTGCGGAGATGGGACTGATTTCTGTGAAATCATGCTCATCATGAAATAATAAGTCAGCTCCCTTCATTGTTTCATAGTTTGGGAAAGCTTAAAACTATGAAAGTAAAGTTGCATATTAATGAGAACACGAGGCAAATTGCTTTTCATTTACAAGATGCTCTTGAAAAAGATCTTGAATCATTACTTAAGCATGATATCATTGAGCATTCCACTAGTCCATCACCATTGGTTTCTATCATCATGCTAGTGCCCAAAAAGGACAGTGAAGGAGCGCTATGCAGATGTGTTGACATGTATCAGGCAAAAAAAGCAATAAGCACGACATCCAGGTCCACACATTGCTGATATTAATAACACTATTAAATGGTGCAAAGGTTTTCTCTCACCTTGATATGAATAAATTTTATCATCAGTTGGAACTCGAAGAAAACTACAGGTGCATTACAAACTTTTCTACACGTCGGTCTGTTTTGATACAAAAGGCTATTTTTTGATGTGTCATCCGCTGCAGAACTTTTTTAAGATGTCTCTCAACGTATCATACAGCCTGTCATGAATGAGTTCCATTATAGTTATGAAATATTGATTTTCAGAGCTAACCAAAAAGAGCACGATAAGGCTTTTAAACAAGCATGTTGTTTTTTGGCTGATGCAGGTTTGATTTTTAATGCAGATAAATATGAGTTATATAAGACAAAGTTAAAATTATTTGGCCATATCTGTTCTGATGAGGTATGACACCTGATCCTGCTAAAGTACAAGCACTGTCACATGCTGATCCCCACAGGATGTTTCAATGGTGCATTAACTTTGTGGCATTGACAGCTACTGTTCTAGATATGTATGAGGCATTGCCACTGTAAGTGCTCCATTGAAGGAGTTGATGAAAGCGAATGTTTAATTTCAGTGTTATGTTATGTTAAAAAGGACTTGTCGAGCGCACAGCTACTCTGCAGAGTATCCCGGCGCTAAGACAAAAAGGTACAGAGGCCAGAAGGGGAAAAACATAAATCCCAGTGTGCGTGATCATTATCCTGCTTCTTGGAACAGCCAGGTCTCATAAATGGGAGAACAGTTTTAACAAAATCAACCAAGCCATTTTGAATGCTCCTGAAATGGCTCATTTCTATCTGAAACTTCATACAGAGGTTGTTGTTGACGCCAGCCCAGCTGGTTTGGGTGCTATACTCACACAGCACAGTGGACACCCAATCCTCAAAGGCATAATGCGGCATATGCATGTACAAGTTTTCCCCGACCCGAACATGCTTACTGGCGACCTGAAAAAGAAAGTTTAGCTGTGATATGGGCAAGTAAACTCTTCCATGTATTTCTGTACGGAAAGCCTTTTATGCTGGTAACTTATCATCTAGCTTTAGTAACAAAATTTGGCAATCCAAAGGCCAAAATGCCTCCTCGCATTGAACGTTGGAGACTACAAGAGTACAATTATAACATTGTGCATTGTCCAGGAAAGGTTCAGAAGCTTACATCATAACATTATTCATAAAATTGAACACACCAGCTGCCATTTCATTTGCTCAGATTATGACTGCCACAACCCATGATAGTGACATGCTAAAGTTGAAAGATATAACTACACATCATTTGTGGAACCAATACACTCGACATCTCAACAGAGGGTGCATTTCAAAGATACAGAAATATCAAAGATGAACTATCTATAACTTAAGTGGGAGTTGTATTGCGAGGGTCGAGAATATTGATTCCGGAGAGTCTGCAGCAAAAAATGATGTGGAGAGGCCCACGAAGGACTTAGGGGAATTTGTGCCACAAAACAAGGTCTTGGAGACAGAGTCTGGTTTCCCTATCTCAACAAAAGAGTTGAGAAGGAATTAAAGGCTTGTCATCTATTCAACTGTCTATCTACTTAAGCTGTTAACACATCCTAAACATGTAAGAACTCCTGAAGCATGGGTGGGAGAGAATAGCCATTGACCTTTTAGGTCCATTCTACAAAGGAGATCACCTGATGGTGGTTGTGGATGAATACTTGCGATTTCCATAAATTGAGGAGTTCTCATCCACCAGTCAAGAACAAGTCATTGAGTGAATATATGGCATCTTTGTGACATGGGATATTTCTTTCATCCTAATATCTGAGAATGGCCTGTGTTTTAATAGTCAGGAGTTCAAAGACTTCTTAGATCATCTGAGTATAAAGCAACAAAAGAGCTCTCCTCTGTGGCCTCAGGCCAATGGCCTGGTTGAGAAATTTATGAGTATGCTAAAGAAAGCTGTGAAGCTCTGTAGTGTGCTGCAGTTGAAAAGCTCAACTTACAAATTGTGTTAAACTCTACACTGAGAGATTACAGTTCAACACCAGACTCGACCACCGGTGACAGTCTGGCAACATTGATATTCAGGAGATCACTGACAATCAAGATAACCCAGAGGAGCAATCAGAGAGAAAGAGATGAGAATGCAACTTGTACGAGGGGCTTGGTTCAGAAAGAAAAGATGAAAACATATGCTGACCGAAGACAAGATGCGAAAATCATTGTCTTCTTGAGGAGACAGAGTGCTCGCAGTCATATGTGTAAAAGAAAATCTGATGCTGACTTTGATGCGGAAGCTTTCCAAGGGGTGTCAACCAAAGGGCACATGGTGACTGCCCAGGACCCTGGGACGTCTATTACCAAATGCTTCTCACTTTTTGGTATTTGATTTATAGTTCACCAGATCTCCTTAGTAAAGGAGTGACTGACTATGAAGCACCCATGACTGCTTCTGCCTATATTACATTCTAGCAGCTCATGGATCATGATGGTGGCAGGTCTCAACTTTGCACAACATGTGCAGCTCGAACAATTACAGAGCCAAAGAGATTAATTGAAGAGCTTAATTGAACACATTTAAATGTACATTAGTGTATATATTTGTAAAACTGGTAAGTTTTCATTTAACGAAGTGGGAGATGTAGAATCTTGCTAGTTAAAATGAATGTAAAGCTCTGACGTAATGGATAGAATGTATTGCAGTGACGGTTGCTCTAGAATGTTGAGTTTGTGTGTTGCGTAATCATTTACGGGTACCTCAGCTGGGAAGACGCTACAGTCACTAAAAATTGATTCTTAGCGCAACTCCTCTCCCACTGGGATTGGTGCCTGGCTCACTGAAGGGACAAAGGACAGGGCAGACCAAGGTGTTAACAACATCTGCCTGTGACAGGATAGGCCCCTTTGAAGTTAAATAAGTTACCGGGCACAGCCCAAATGGCCATCCTTTACGAGAAATAGCACACCTTCCAGCTCCCAAGGCATTCGTCTTAGCTCTAAGAAGAAGTTCATACCTCATCAAGGAGCTATTCATCTCCTGGGTGACAGTTGGAGACTGTTAGGATGGAAATGACCCCGCATGATGATAGACATGGACCCTCACCCTGAGTGACCCTACTGTAAAGAAGTTTGGATGCCTGGTGCAATTTTTTTTGGTCATGTGCATATATGTGTTGTGTATGCATCATGATAAAGGCATGCCTCATGGATTGCAGTCTTTTTTTTTATCTGAAAGGGCCCCTATAACACTACCCTCATTTTTCCAGGAGTTAAGCATCATGAGCATGGAGGTGGCAGCATACCATGTAGTAATCAGTAGGAGTGAATTTACCTTTTTACCTGTTTCACTGGAGTGAGACTTTTGACTCACTCATTTAAAGTTATGCTGCTGTGAGCTGAACTCACTCTTGTGCTACCTTGAGATGGTGTGTAGAGCTACACAGTGAGTGTATTTTATGTACAGGTGATGGGTGTATGTTTGCCTGTGAATGGTACAACACAGGGATGATGCAATGCTGGACAGTTCTTGTGTGTCATAAACATGTGTTAGATGTTTGTGTGCTTGTGAATAGTACAATACAAGGAGTGCTATGGACGTCAGGTGTGGCCACAGTGAAGATTCCAGCTGTGCCAATCAGAACACAGCGTGTGCCTCTGAGCGACAACAGTTACCCCATATGCCAAGTAGGACCACAGGTAAAAGGCAAGAAGAAAAGTTTGGTTGAGACCATCGTCGAGATGAAAAGGCAGCTGTGGTGATGAATCCAGGCCCAAGCCCCAACTAAGGACCAGTACCATCAGCATTGAGCCCCTACACCTGTGAGGAGGATACAAGGAAACTTACCAGGACCGGAGGAACGTCAAAGACCCCCAAATGCTGTCCCCAACAGGATCACATGTGAGAGGCTCAAGGTTACCTAACCGCTGCCCCTGTAGGGCTACACATGAATAACTCACCCGATATAGCCACGGCAGCACCCATGAAGGGGGTGCGCCTGGGGACTCTGGTTGTGCCAATAAGACTGATTTATGGGTAAGGCGGCCCAGGGAAACTTGCATGCCATATAGAGCTTCAGCTCTGGAACACCTTAGACTTAATAGGAGTGACTATGGGACTCCTGAGATTCTGAATACTAATGGGGTTTAATGAGAGTGTCATCTATAGTGAATTATCACAACTGTTAGTGAGAGGGCAGTGGTTTCAGAAACCCACCTGCTAAAATAATAGAACACTGAACTCAGGGACTGTGTGTATGGTTTATGAATGTTGTTTCATTCTTTGTGTTGGTATATAAATGCTCCTTTTTTCATAAAAGCTAGTATTAACTGAACAATCATGTATTGCTGCTGCAGAAGATATTTTGAGTTGTGAGCCTGTTTTTAACCCCTATTTCTACTTCCCCACAAGAAGCCTTGGACTGCTCAGTTGCTCAGTATCCATAGTAGGCTTGGCCATGGGAAATCAGTCGTTAAAGGGTTCAAGACTCACAACTGGGACAAGTAGCTGCTGCTTGCCCCATAGCCGCCTGAACAGGGTTCTGACAGATCCTCATGCAAGTGGACTTATGGAGGTTTCAGGCTGGTAACAGGCCACATTCTAAAAGTACCTTTACGAAAAATATTTAGTACAAATCCAACTTTACCAACAAATTGGGCTTGTAACAAGAATTTTAAAAACTTCAAACATGAAGTTTACAGATGGTACCTAGAAGGAGATAACTTTAATTCTAATATTATATCCCAATGCTTTCCTATGAAACAACCAATTCTGCTACAATGAAAATAGCTTTTATGTCCATTTCATAGTAAAGACATGTAAAATGTTACAGACCCTACTTTTAAATACCAGGCACCTTGTCTGATTGAGCATTAAGGCCTACTTAGGGGTGACATAATACAATTGAAAGGAAGGGTATAGGCCTTTAAAAGGGGTAATTTTGACAGGCGTAATTTGCAGTTTTGTAACTGCACAGATAGGCTACAATGGTGGACCTGCAATCAAATTTTGCACTGTCAATCTGGTGATGGCACAATATATGCTGCAGTCCACTAATGACATTTAACATACAGGTACTGGGTACACTTTGCACTATATACTGGGGACTTATATGTAAGTTCGAATATGCTAATTGAGTGTATACCAGTTTAGTCACAGTACATACAATGGACACAGGCCATCAGGATTCAAATGTGAAGAGTACAAAAAACAACAATCAAAGCTAGCAAAAAGTGGGGGTTACCATGCAAAAAGGGGCATCTTTCTACATGCTCTCAGCATTAACTCTGCGCAGGGAAATGAAACAGCACCATACCAGTGTATTCAAATCTGGTCATCATCATTAAACTTGTTTTTAAATGTTTCAAGAACACAGAAAGAGTATGAAGCTGAGTTGGTGAAGCTATTTACATTTAAATAAAACATTAACTATAAAGTAACCTTTTATAAAACCAAACTCAAGAACTTATGATTGTTTATTAACATATAGTCAATCAAGCCAGGATTAAATGTGTTACATCTGCATTACATGAAATTCCTCTAAGTAAAGCCATCTCCCACCCCATGGATTTCCATCAAATGTTGACCCTCATGGTAGAGTATAGTAACGTGACCTTCTAGTGTGATTGTACAATGGGAGGCAAGAGATATTGTGATAAACTAATATTGTGAACAGAATATAGAGGAACATAACATGGAAAGGTAAGTGCATAGAGAGGATGAATATATTTACTATTCTTAAATGCACATCTATGCACCTTGAAGATATCTATGTTGTCAAGATACATATATTTGGAGTAAAGTATAGAAAATCTATGCTACTTTTTGATATTTTGGCCACAATATTTGCATCCATCAAGTTTTCTACCTTGATATTTCAGAGGCACACATGCTAGCTTGAAACGAAGGCATTCTTTGAGGAGAAATGGTCATTTTACCTATTCATAGTGCCATTTCCCAATAGTCCCAATATTCCTGCCAAATCTTCCAATCTCTTTCCATTATTATCTTCTACTACTTCAGCCTCATCTCTTTATAGGAATTTATTTTTCTCTTCTGACAGACCTAAGAGCAAATGTGAGTTGGCCTGGGAAAGGGATCTTGTAAATTGCTGGTCTATTCCTTTTTGGAACAAATTATGGTTAAAAATTCATAAAACGTCAAGAGCAGCTAATACCTCTCAGACCCTATATTTCACCTATAAGCACCTTCTTTTTACCCCAATGCAATTAGCTTCCATTTCCGCAGACCTTTCCTCAGATTGCTGGTCATGTAATGGCTCTTCAGCCGATTTAAAACATATGCTTTTTGATTGGCCCTCCATTTCCCGTTTTTGGCGTTTAGTTTGGTCCCCCATTAATAAGATTTTCAGTACCGACATCACTTTTTCCATCTCCAACATCTTTTTAGGCTCCTTATAACCCTCCTGGCCGTACTCTATTCCCACCCTCATTAATTGATCTGCTATTAGCGATAGCCTTACATCTAATCACTTCTATTTGGAAACAAGCTGAGAAAATCACTTTAAGGGCTTGGTGGAATGCTGTTTGTTTTCATCACAGATTAGATACAGGTAATGCTACCCCCATTTCTTTATGTATTAAAAGAGATCTTTTATGGTTTCCTTTATCCTCATATCTAACGAATTTAGCCTCAGCCTCTTCCATTATGATTCACAGATGAAGTTAGGAAACCTCCATAAACTTTTTGTTGTCTTTTATTTTATTCTATATTACAGATGAATATCCTCCGATATTGTTCCTTTTTCCCTCTCATGGATTCTACATGCATATTTCATATTCTATGTAATGATATTACTGCTGTTGTTTTTAGGATGATGATTCAGGTAATGTCTTCCCCATTTGTTATTCCCCTCCTTTCTTTCTCTTTCGCCTTCTTTCTCCCTTTCTAATAATCATAGAAATTCTTAATTGTGGCTTTGCCTATATGATATTTCTTTTTGTATGTTATAATTTTTTCTTCAATAAACTTTAAACTTAAAACAAAAAACATTATTTATCATTCACTCCTTATAAAGATAGAATCTTATGTTCTGGATTGCCCGCAAAATAATCTGCCCCTGATTTTAATTGCTATATAAGTGGACGAAGGACTAAAGGGGAGCCATACAAATATAGCTTCTCCTCCCGGTCCAAAATGTAAAACAAATACCTAACTTTCTTCACCCACTATCACCACATCCATGCTTTGCTTTCTCTCCCTTACAGAAACAATCTTCTCTGCTCTCTATAGAGTCTGGCCTGCACTGAGAGCATTGTCAAAGCCAAGTGGCCATTACCTTATGATATCACAACAGGGGAAACAACTCTTGCTACATTGTAGCAGTGAATAACCAGATTCAGAATATGGCATACACGCTAATGAGAACCACACATAACAATTCTATTCAAATCCTTGTGAAATGTTAATATGTAACTCTTAAACTTGTGATCTGTGGATAGGATAACCCAGAAGTGACACCTTACAATTGAAGGACCAGCCATAACGTTCTCATATATGTGTGGGCAGGCGGCCTGTCTCTTCTAGAGTGCCAGTCAGGTTTCTGACTAAAAGGAGTGGAAAGAAAGCTTTGGAGAGCTCAGCAGACGTTCAGCCATAAAGTGCCCTGTAGACATTTTACATGAAATGTAACTCTCTTTTATTAAAATCCAAACTGGAGCTGTGAAGATGTGTAATGTGATTCTATTGTTTGAGGGGAAATATGAGCTGGACAGTGTGATCCTGGGTTCTTTGAAACTTTGCCAAATCCCTTTTGGCTGCTCAAAGTATACATTGTTACTATAATTAAACTGAGAAAAGGCTGGTGATAGTGCAAAGACAATTTTGCACTGAAGTTGATTCTTGATAATTGCTATAGATATTAGGAAGCACATTCTGATTCAAAGAATGCCCAGATTTAATAATGTATTAATTGCGCTGAGTAGGGTCCAATTGATGTGAGCCACATGAACAAGAGAGGAGATGGGTTTACTTGTTCTAGGAACAGGATCTGGTACTGGTAATTTCTTTCTTTCTAGGAACACAGGACTCAGTAGCTTACATCAGATGGCCAATATATGGACTGATCTAGATCTACTTGGAGCATTTTGCGCATGAAAGTTATTCTTAGGTGGGAAAACTAAGCACTTTATGAATATAAAATTCTAATACTAGTTTGTGCATTTATGCACACTTTCAAGCACATAACTAGTGATAGAATGGGATAATGGTGAAATTTTCTGTAAAAACAGGTGAACGCACACATCCATGTAGGTTTGTGGGAATTCGCTTGCCTCTCTCAGGTAAGTTTTCCACACTATAAATATTAAATCCTGTGAAAAAAAAGTGGTAAATGTGTTTTAAGGATGAACATTCAGAGGGACCCTCACTGTATTTAATGGTGAAACAGAGAAAGAGGTTTCTTAGTGCTAAAATACTTTCTACGGAAAATATACACTAGACAAATGTGCACATGATTTGCCACCTGTTTGCCCCTTTCTCACTACAGTGAAGAATGTTTCTTTAAGAAGGGCCTACAACTCCCATAGCCCTGACGCAATTTGGTTCCAGACAATGAAGGGGCCAATCACTGGATGCTATGAAATAATCACATTATACTGTGTTTAAAAATAGAAACACAGTGGCAGCTCAGGAATTTATAATGAGTCTCGTGGGATGTAATGACAATGGTGGTTATGTCCACAACAGTTACCAAGAAGGTAAGTGGGTTGCCAAGTAATAGGTGACAAATAAAACTTACAGTTAGTATCTTAGCTGTTCACAAAGTGAAGAAGATTAAGAGTTTAATTGCCTCATTTCTACCAGGTTATGGCATCATAGAAGTTAGCATTAGCAAGAGAAATCTTAGCAGTACACACAACATTAGAACCACACCGATCGGGCAAGCAGAGCTCTCCATTCTATTCCTCTTCTCTATTCCTCTGCCACGTTATTAAGCAGAATTATATTAGTTAGACCCAATAAATGGAATATAATATTATCTTGTTTGTCCAGATGCAAATCAAGGAGGCCATGACTACAGAGGAGAATGCCTACATCTCTATTTGATCCAAGCTAAGTATGTTTTCCTGAAAAAAGTGGGCTATATATGGACTTGTCTTCCACCTTTGATAAGGTAGACGGGGTGGGCTATATCCCATCTTCAAATAAATAGTAGTTAATCATGACTTGGTTACTTCGTTTAAAAAAAGTCATGAATAATTCCAGGCTTTTAGGTATGTTCATAAAGGACACTGCACTTCTCCCATTGGTTGTGTGTACCTATTAAAGTTGTGTTGTGGCTTCATTCCATTTCACACCTCACATTCACAGATTGAAGATGGCAGTATATATTGTGGTTGCCGATGCTGGCGACCAGTGTGCTGTCAATGAACTAAAGCTTGTTACTAAATATGCCTATTATAAGAAATCACTGTGTAGGCAAATTTGAGTTAATCCAAGAGAATGATCCTTGCCCTACCAATACAAAGATTACAGTTATTTAAGTTAACAAGTACTTCTTGAGAGAGTATACTAATTTCCTTATCTGAAAGTACTTTTTGTTACCAAATGTAATTGAACTCTAAATACTTACAGCATGTGGATTAGGACTGGCAAAAATATGGGGCTAATTTGTATTACTGCTGGAGATAATGGTAGTGCTCACGTGCCTTCAGTGCTTTACACTGCTAGTTGTGTCTTCTCTATCAGCTATGGTTCTTGCCTTTGGAATTAAGCCAAATAGCATAATGTTAAAGGTGGAGGAAAACTAGTTTCCTCAAACATTTACTGGCTCTCCCAGTTACAGCTTGAAGTTTACTATCCCATCAAGAATTTGCAGCCATGTATATTCTGAATAAAGTAAAATAGGCACCACTGGTAAATAACTTGTATCCGTTTCTAGATTTAGTTTAAATGAATATCAAGTTGAATGAGTTATGTATCATTCTTTGTGAACTATGAACCTGATTTAGAGTGTGGTGGAAATAAGAAATATGTCACAAACATGGCAGACGTCTTGTGTCAATACATTCTCATAGTGCCAGAGGATATAATGCTTTTGTCCTAAGGCAGACAGGACACATATCATGATTGTGACAGAACTACCCATCCACCAAACTCTAAACCAGGCCCAACATTGTAATCAGCTTGTACGGTTCTGCCAACTTGTTGTGTTAGTCATTTAATTCCATAATATTATTCCATAATAAAAGTAGAGCAACAGGCAGTAGAGATCAAAAACCACATTGAGAACCTATATGACCTTTAAAAGCAATCTTAGGGGCCCACCAGGCCGGCGATCTGCCCGCCATCCTTGCCGGAATGACCCCCCGCCATATTAGTATGGCTGGGGGGTCCGCGGCGAACGGAAAGACCGGCCGCCGGTTTTCCGCCCCGGTCGCCTTGTGACCGGGCGTAAAAGGGTTTATATGGAGGCGGTGTCTATTAGACACCGCAAGCCATATTAGGATGGCCATTTAGCAATGCCGCCACGGAAAGGCATGCGGAGTCTGATTTGGGGGCCTGTTGCGGGCCCCCAAGGACTCTGGGGGGCTGGGGGGTGCACATGGGGGGTACCTATGGTACCCCCCCATCAGTTCCATGGACAACATGGCAGGCACCACGTGGTGCCTGCCATGTTGTGCATGGAAGTACACAGCATGCCTTCCTGCCATTGTGGCGGGCGGTGTTGAGTGCACCGCCCGCCACAATGGTAGGAATGCTGGATGTGCCCGCCACTGTGGTGGGCGCATCCTAATGCCAGCATCGGGACTCCCGCCCTTATGGCGGGCAGTCCCTTTTTCCGGTGGGATGGCGGGCGAACAAAGTCAGCCCGTCATCCTAATGGGGGCCCTAGTATTGAACAATGTTTGTATTGGGTTTTATCTACATATTACAGACACATCTCAATTCTTTTACAAGTGGACTCGTGTCTGTTGTGTTAAGCATTTTAAAAATAGGAGCCCAGTGATTAATACCCTGTACTGGCCCGATGATTATGTTTCTGCAGAATTATGTATACACTTTTTCTTTTTTTGTAAAAAAAGTTCTCATTTCCAGGACAAACATTTCTGAAGCCTGTTTTAATGGTGATTCGTCAAAGAGTCTGTAGATTTGATATTTTTTTTAAATAATCTGATGCTGTTCTATGTAACCATGGTGCCTTTTGAGATACATACCCATACATTTGTAATGGCTGCTATGTCTTGAGAACTTACGATAGGTATATTTATATTTTGAAATACTACTCCTTACTATATTTTTGATGTAAGTATTAATTGTTGTTTCTTTCATGGTAAAATATTTTTTGTATTATTTTTATTTTATAACTCCTTGCGAAAATAAACTATTTATGTTGTTGACAAGAGTATGTTTAGGTGATATTACGAAATTAACTAACCCGGGCATGCCACCCGTCAGGGTCAGCTTTGCAGGTGACAATGTTTACTACTACACTCAGTAAACTTACTAACAATCAAAGGGCCAATCAATTTGCAGATTATAGGAGAATTGTTGACAGTTCATTTGTGTTGTTTCAGCTTGATTGTGACACTGGGTTCATGCAGTTATCTTCTCAGAATGTGTTAGAATGAGAAAAGTCATTAATGTAAGTTTAGTCCTTTTAATTGGTTCTATGTGTTGAGATGAGGAGAGTGGACATTTGTTGAATGGGTATGTACTTTTATATTCAATAGTATCTTTTTGAACAAGATAACATGCAGTTATCTTCCCAGATTCTGTAAGAATAAAAAGGCATGTAAACCGTGTCATTTTAATTTCTTGTGTGCGTTGAGATTAAGAAGAGTTTACGTTTGCAATATCTTGTATTTAATTGTATTTTATTCTTTCCCCAATTTTTGTGGGGCTGGGTACCCGATGTTAACTTCCCAGAATCTGGAAGAATATAAAAAAGCATGTAATGTTAAGAAGCATGGATGTACGCATAGTAATTTATTTTCTCTTGTATGATGCAATCATCTTTTTTGCCTTCTGGAAATTTCTGTTGGTGGGGGGGCATTGGGTCCATTGTGAATGTTTTTTTTTGTTTAAGGTGGCTTCATCAGAGTTGTTGTCTAAAGGCTTGAAGATGGTGCTACAACTGATGGAGTTGTAAATGCCAAAACCATCACCCTGGCTGACGTAGCGCTCAAGTTGTTCATTGACAGGCTAGTAATCGAAGGAGCAGCCATCAAAGGACGTATCAATTTGCAGATTATAAGAGAATTGGTGGCAGTTCATTTGTGTTGTTTCAGCTTGATTGTGACACTGGGTTCATGCAGTTATCTTCTCAGAATGTGTTAGAATGAGAAAAGTCATAAATATAAGTTTAGTAATTTTAATTGGTTCTATGTGTTGCGATGTTAACAAATTGCTGTAACTGTTACTTTGAAGGGTCATCAACAGATGGAGTAAGTTTCACCTTTTTTTGTTGAGGAGATGATTTCGGAGGCATAGTTGGAGGCAATTTTCTTTCTTCTTTGCTCCTGTTCAGGAGAGAATGACATCAGAGTTTACAATGCAATTTCTCATGAGGCTTAGTGTAGATATAAAGTACTTTGATGCTTTTTTTAAAGTCTCAAAGGCCTCCGCTTAGTATTTTGCTACCTTTATATCTTTAGACAGCGGAAAGCTTTATCCAGACTCACCACCAGGGGATGGGTTCTCAGCAGCCTTATTTAACTTAAGCCACCTCCAGAGCCTTTGCTCATGGTCCTCATGATTTTTGTTGAAAATGTACTGCAAATCCTGCAGTCCTTATCATTATGATATGAATATATGTACTAAATGCATATTTCATGTGGATCATTTGAAAAAAATCCAATTTATTTATAAGGATTCACATATTTTAATCAGCTTTGTCTAGGTGACTTTGTCTTTCCCAGTCTAGTACGTTTATAGCCAGATCAGATGTGGTGGTGGAATACATGCTACACTTGCAACGAGGAAGGGTTTAAATTGAATTTTCTAAAGCAAATGAATGACTTGTCTGTTGGAATAGGGAGTGAAACTCTGGGGCTCCCTTCTCACACAACTTGTGGTAGAAATCTGGCCATTGGGACAGATGAGACTGAGAGCACTCTCACCTCATTTGCTGAAGTTCAGGATTTTTTTCAATGTGGTGAATGTGCTACTAACGCAGAACTATTTCAAGATCTTTCAATCATTCAATATATTGCACTGCGACTATTAAGTTGATGTGTACTACACCTGTCATCCTTAGGGTAGTCTTTCCACCAACTTTATGCCTTTTACCTCTCACTTTTTCTCTTTTTGTTGGCCTTAGGTCTCTGAGTCCTATTCCGCTGCTAACCAATGCTAAAGTGCATGTCCTTCTCCCCTAAACATGATATTAGTGTATACCTGATTGGCATGTTTGTTCTACTGCTAAGTCCCTTGTAAAGTGGTATATCAAATACCCAGGATCTGTACTTCAAGTACTCCTAGTAGGCTGCAGCACCGATTTGTGCCACCCACAGAAGTAGCCTTTCAAACCTGTCTATGGCCTGCCACTGCAGTGCCTGTGTGTGCAATTTACTACCACTTCGACTTGCTATTTAACTCTAATTGCCAAGCCTTAAACTCCCCTTTTGTTACATATATGTCACCCCTATGGTATGCCCTGTGTACCCAAAGGACAGTATGCTCTGTAAGTAAAAAGGTAGTACATGTACCTTTACATTTTGCATGTTCTGGAAGTGACAAACCGCCTATTTCGTATTTTACTATGGTGAGGTCTACCCCTCTTACAGAACAGCATTGGAAATTCTTGAATATACTTTTAAGATGTAATTCCTGATCAGAGAGGAATAGCTTTTTCATGTTTTATATGTTTGGATTGGTAATGATAAACCCTTCTTACTGGTGAATTTGGATTTAACATTACTACTTTATAAGTTACACTTTTAGAAAGTGGACATTTCTCAGCACTTACTGCCTGACAGTCTGTCTCCATTACATGTCTGGGCTGGCTAAAAGCTACTTTCTGCATTCCCTCTAGACAGCCACAACCACAGGAAGGGCAGGGTGTGACAGAGAACTCATCTGTGTTCTGATAACCTTCCTGAGCAGGAAGAGGGAGAGGTGGCACATACATCCATCTGAATAGACTGTGTTCAGTCCTCACACAAAGCACTGATTTACCCACTAGGGTTAGCTGACAGACAGGACTGGGTTTAAAAGGATCCTTGTGCACTGCAGAGTGTTCTTTTGAAGTCACCCCTACATCAAAGGCACATTTGGGTATAAGTACTGAACCACTGACCCCCTGCAATCAGATTTCTATTTTCTGAAGTCTCAGGAACTCAAAAGACTGCCCACAATTCTGCTGGTGCTGCTGGATTCTGACGTCTGTGAGTCCCACCCTTGCCTGAGGTGCCCCCTTGAATCTCAGAAGAGGGTTCTGGTACTCTTTTCATGAAAAATAGACACATTGCTTTGACGTCAAGAGAAATTCCGCTCAAAGTCAACAAAAGCTCCATGCAAGGTGTTTCTTCAGCGTGACCTCTTGGTCCTCTAACTAGCCTGCTATCGATCACGGTTAGCCTGAACTTTGGATTTGCATGGGTCCCTACTGACCTCAAGTAACCTTTGGACTGCTATTGACTTCTAGGCACTATTTTTGGTTTATCCTTTAAAAATTCACATCTCACCTTTCACTTTTTTGATGTTTGTCCTTTTGGTCTTGTTTTACTCTGATAAATATTCTTTGTTTTCCTAAACCTGTGTGGAGTCTTTTTGTTGTGTATTCATTGTGTTACTGTGTGTGTGTGTGTTGTACATTTACTTTACACATTACCTCTTTAGGTAAGCTTGACTGTTCTGTGCCAAGCTACCAGAGGGTGAGCACAGGTTCTATTTGAGTGTACAGCTCGCTTGCACTGACTAGAGCGGTGGTTCTTGCCTGGCCTGGGTGCATACCTCAGCCAACCAGGAATCCCATTTCTAGCAACGTGGGTCACCTTCCTCAAAAATGTGAAATTATTCAGGCATGCAAATCTACAAACATTCCAATGCTGGGAAAATAGTTTTCTATCTCCTTTTGGTTTCCTGGTGTAGAGGTCAGCCTAGTAACAGAAAGATTCCTCTTAGCCACATGGGGACAAGAAGGAACACCAAAGGCACCAGTAGTATTATGTGTATCATAATAGGCTCACTGCAGACAGCTAGGGATAAAGAGGAAAAATAACATTTCTCGGGCGAATATAAACAGCTTACAGTGGGAATGAGAATTACACAAAGACAAGGCAAAGCCCACCCATCCTATCAAGTATACATAACAAAATTGGTATGGACATGCACATACATCTCACTTCAGCATGTGCAGGTTTTCAACCAGATAAAGCAATACAATGGGAGAAATTATTGAAGGGAAGGGTCCCACATCTGAGAGAAGATCGACAGTTGCTTTTTCTCTTGTACAAAGCGATTCCAAAGGGGATGATGGAAGGAGCGTTTGAGCAAATCAAACACTCACCCCCAGTCAACTGATCTGGGTTGAATCCATCATCATACTTTAGCTCACTCCACCACCCAAGTTCAGACATGGCCAAATGCAAATCACTCTGACCCGGTGCCTCATGGGAACAGTCCAGCCCGAACTGCCAAGCCATGTCTTCCCTGGACTGGAAACAAGCATCCTGGGTCCGGTTTCGTGCTCATAACCCTCATCAGCCGGGTTATCTTGAATCCAGTGGCAAAGTGAGCAAGGGGCCCACGTCTGGGCATAACCTGCCAACTTAGGGCAAACAACGCGATACCAAAGGGGGTGTTGGATGGAGCGTTTGAGCAAATCATACACTCAACCCCAGTCAACTGATCGGGGTTGAATCCATCATCATCTTTTAGCTCACTCCACCACCCCAGTTCAGACATGGCCATATGCAAATCACTCTGACCCTGTGCCTCATGGGAACAGTTCAACCCGAACTGCCAAGCCATGTCTTCCCTGGACCAGAAACAAGCATCCTGTGACCGTTTTCGGGTTCATAACCCTCATCAGCCAGGCTATCTTGAATCCAGTGGCAAAGTGAGCAAGGGACCCACGTCTGGGCATACCCTGCCAACTTAGGGCGAACAAAGCGATACACAAGGGGATGATGGATGGAGCATTTGAGCAAATCAAACGCTCACCCCCAGTCAACTGATCTGGTTTAAATCCATCATCATTCTTTTGCTCACTTCACCACTCCAGTTCAGACATGGCCATATGCAAATCAGTCTGACCCTGTGTCTCATGGGAACAGTTCAGCCCGAACTGCCAAGCCATGTCTGTCCTGGACCGGAAACAAGTATCCTGGGACCGGTTTTGGGTACATAACCATCATCAGCCAGGCAATCATGAATCCAGTGGCAGAGTGAGAAAGGGACCCACGCCTGGGCATACCCTGCCAACTTAGGGCGAAGAAAGCGATACCAAAGGGGATGATGGATGGAGAGTTTGAGCACATCATACACTCCCCCCCAGTCAACTGATCTGCGTAAAATCCATCATCATTCTTTTGCTCACTCCACCACCCCAGTTCAGACATGGCCATATGCCAATCAGTCTGACCCTGTGCATCATGGGAACAGTCTTGCACGAACTGCCAAGCCATGTCTTCCCTGGACCGGAAACAAGCATCCTGGGACCGGTTTCGGGTTCATAACCCTCATCAGCCAGGCTATCTTGAATCCAGTGGCAAAGTGAGCAAGGGACCCACGTCTTGGCATACCCTGCCAACTTAGGGCAAACAAAGCGATACCAATGGGGTAAATGGACGGAGCGTTTGAGCAAATCATACACTCAACCCCAGTCAAATGATCGGGGTTGAATCCATCATCATCCTTTAGCTCTCTTCACCCTCCAGTTCAGACATGGCCATGCAAATCAGTCTGACCCTGTGCCTCATGGAAACAGTCCAACCCAAACTGTCAAACCATGTCTTCCCTGGACCGGAAACAAGCATCCTGGGACCGGTTTTGGGTTCATAACCCTCATCAGGCAACCTATCTTGAATCCAGTGGCATAGTGAGGAAGGGACCCACGACTCGGCATACCCTGCCGACTTAGTGCGGACAAAGCGATACCAAAGGGGATGATGGACGGAGCATTTGAGCAAATCAAGCACTCACCCCCAGTCAACTGATCTCGGTTAAATACATCATCATTCTTTTACTCTCTCCACCCTCCAGTTCAGACATGGCCATGCAAATCAGTCTGACCCTGTACCTCATGGGAACAGTTCAGCCCGAACTGCCAAGTCATGTCTTCCCTGGACCAGAAACAAGCATCCTGAGAACCCTCATCAGCCAGGCTATCTTGAATCCAGTGGCAAAGTGAGAAAGGGACCCACGCCTGGGCATACCCTGCCAACTTAGGGTGAACAAAGCGATACCAAAGGGGGTGAATGACCGAGCATTTGAGCAAATCATACACTCACCTGCAGTCAGCTGATCTGGGTTAAATCCATCATCATTCGTTTGCTCACTCCACTACCCCAGTTCAGACATGGACATATGCAAATCAGTCTGACCCTGTGCCTCATAGGAACAGTCCAGCCCGAACTTCCAAGCCATGTCTTCCCTGGACCGGAAACAAGCATCCTGGGACCCGTTTCGGGTTCATAACCCTCATCAGCCAGGCTATCTTGAATCCAGTGGCAAAGTGAGCAAGGGACCCACGTCTGGGCATACCCTGCCAACTAAAGGCGAACAAAGAGATACCAAAGATGATGATGGACGGAGCGTTTGAGCAAATCAAACACTCTTCCCCAGTCAACTGATCTGGGTTAAATCTTCATCATTCTTTACTCACTCCACCACCCCAGTTCAGACATGGCCATATGCAAATCAATCAGACCCTGTGCCTCATCGGAACAGTTCAGCCCGAACTGCCAAGCCATATCTTCCCTGGACCGGAAGCAAGCATCATGGGACCAATTTTGGGTTCATAACCCTAATCAGCCAGGCTATCTTGAATCCAGTGGCAAAGTGAGCAAGGGACCCACGTCTGGGTTAACCCTGCCAACTTAGGGCGAACAAAGCGATACCAAAGGAGATTATGAATGGAGCATTTGAGCAAATCATACACTCACCCCCAGTCAACTGATCTGGTTTGAATCCATCATCATCCTTTAGCTCACTCCACCACCCCAGTTCAGCCATGGCCATATGCAAATCAGTCTGACCCTGTGCCTCATGGGAACAGTCCAGCCCGAACTGCCAATCCATGTCTTCCCTGGACCTGAAACAAGCACACTGGGACTGATTTTGAGTTCATAACCTTCATCAACCAGGCTATCTTGAATCCAGTGGCAAAGTGAGCAAGGGACCCACGTCTGGGCATACCCTGCCAACTTAGTGCTAACAAAGTGATACCAAAGGGGATGCTGGATGGAGCCTTTGAGCAAATCAAACACTCACCCCCAGTCAACTGATCTGGGTTGAATCCATCATCATTGTTTTGCTCACTCCAACACTCCAGTTCCGACATGGCAATATGCAAATCAGTCTGACCTTGTGCCTCATGGGAACAGTCCAGCCCGAACTGCCAAGCCATGTCTTCCCTGGACCGGAAACAAGCATCCTGTGACCGGTTTTGGTTTCATAACCCTCATCAGCCAGGCTATCTTGAATCCAGTGGCAAAGTGAGCAAGGGACCCACGTCTTGGCATACCCTGCAAACTTAGGGTGAACAAAGCGATACCAAAGGGGATGATGGGCTAAGCGTTTGAGCAAATCAAACACTCACCCCAGTCAACTGATCTGGGTTGAATCCATCATCATTCTTTTGCTCACTCCCCCACCTCAGTTCAGACATGGCCATATGCAAATCAGTCTGACCCTGAGCCTCATCGGAACAGTTCAGCTCAAACTGCCAAGCCATGTCTTCCCTGGACCGGAAACAAACATCCTGGGACCTGTTTTGGGTTCATAACCCTCATCAGCCAGGTTATCTGGAATCCAGTGGCAAGCTGAGCAAGGGACCCACTTCTGGGCATACCCTTCCAACTTAGGGCGAACAAAGTGATACCAAAGGGGATGATGGACGGAGCATTTGAGCAAATCATATACTCACCCCCAGTCAACTGATCTGGGTTGAATCCATCATCATCCTTTAGCTCACTCCACCACCTCAGTTCAAACATGGCCATATGAAAATCAGTCTGACCCTGTGCCTCATGGGAACAGTTCAACCCGAACTGCCAAGCCATGTCTTCCCTGGACCAGAAACAAGCATCCTGGGACCGATTTCGGGTTCATAACCCTCATCAGCCAGGCTATCTTGAATCCAGGAATCCAGTGGCAAAGTGAGCAAGGAACGCACGTCTGGGCATTCCCTGCCAACTTAGGGCGAACAAAGCGATACCAAAGGGAATAATGGACGAAGCGTTTGAGCAAATCATACACTCAGCCCCAGTCAACTAATCTGGGTTGAATCCATCATTATTCTTTAGCTCACTCCGCCACCCAGTTCGGACATGGCCATATACAAATCAGTTTGACCCTGTTCCTCATGGGAACAGTCCAGCCCGAACTGCCAAGCCACGTCTTCAATGGACCGGAAACAAGCATCCTGGAACCATTTTTGGGTTGTTAACCCTCATCAGTCAGGCTATCTTGAATCCAGTAGCAAAGTGAGCAAGGGACCCACGTCTGGGCATAACCTGCCAACTTAGAGTACAACGCGATACCAAAGGGGATGATGGACGGAGCGTTTGAGGAAATCAAACACTCACCCCCAGTCAACTGATCTGGGTTGAATCCATCAGCATTCTTTTGCTCACTCCACCACCCCAGTTCAGACATGGCCATATGCAAATCAGTCTGACCCTGTGCCTCATGGGAACAGTCCAGCCCGAAGAGCAAAGCCATGTCTTCCCTGGACCGGAAACAAGCATCCTGGGACCAGTTTCGGGTTCATAACCCTCATCAGCCAGGCTATCTTGAATCCAGTGGCAATGTGAGCAAGGGACCAACGTCTGGGCATACCCTGCCAACGTAGGGTGAACAAAGTGATACCAAAGGGGATGATGAACGGAGCATTTGAGCAAATCATACACTCACCCCCAGTCAACTGATCTGGGTTGAATGCATCATCATTCTTTAGCTCACTCCACGACCCCAGTTCAGACATGGCCATATGCAAATCAGTCTGACCCTGAGCCTCATGGGAAAAGTCCAGCCCGAACTGCCAAGCCATGTCTTCCCTGGACCAGAAACAAGCATACTGGGAGCGGTTTTGGGTTCATAACCCTCATCAGCCAGGTTATCTTGAATTCAGAGTCAAAGTGAGCAAGGAACCCACATCTGGGGTTACCCTGCCAACTTAGGGCGAACAAAGCGATATCGAAGGGAATGATGGACGAAGCGTTTGAGCAAATCAAACACTCACCCCCCAGTCAACTCATCTGGGTTGAATCAATCATCATTCTTTTGCTTACTCCACCACCCCAGTTCAGATATGGCCATATGCAAATCAGTCTGACCCTGTGCCTCATGGGAACAGTACAGCCCGAACTGCCAAGCCATGCCTTCCCTGGACCGGAAACAAGCTTCCGAGGACCGGTTTCTGGCATTTCAGCCGTCTTCAGCCCTTCCATCACCCCCTCCTTTTGTACTGATTTGCATATGGCCATGTCTGAACTGGGGTGGCGGAGTGAGCTAAAGAATGCTGATGGATGAAACTCAGATCAGTTGACTGGGGGCGAGGGCTTGCAATGTTCAACACTCCGTCCATCATCCCCTTTGGTTCTGCTTTTGTTTTGTATGTCACATGTTCATCGGATACAACATTTGCCACTTCAGCCATCCACTCACCCAGGTCATGTAGAGAGGACTCCCTCCAATAACATATGAATGTATTAGTCTCTGCAAGTGCCGGTGCCAGCCATCTCATCTTATGCTATTATAAGCCATCAACTTCAGACGTGTCATGCAGTTGGGCTAGAGAGACAAAAAGTACAACCATTAGTCCATTAGCTGAGGACAGGGTTTTCGAAATAACTCATGGTATTCTGGGAAAGTCCATGCCATCACATGATTGTTCCACACATTTTCAGAAATCTGAATGAGGAAGGAGGCCATCTTCTACGGGTATGGAGTACCACTTTTGTGAGAAATTAACATATAACAATTTGAGGAGTGCTTCCTGATAGACCTTTCATATGTGAGGAGTTGTAATTTCTAAGTGTCTTCAGAGAAGTCATGCTGCAAGGCATTTTGCCAAATTCGCTATGTTATACCTTTAGTTGGCGAAGAAAAGAGACGGTCTATCAGCATATATAGGATCCCCAAGAATATGCATTTTTAGGTTTCCCACTTGTTTAGATAGTAAAGAATAGTGGGTTTCTGCTAAGTACTGGGGTTCTGTCCTAGTTTGTATCCCAGGTAGTGTGAAAGATGGCC
The DNA here is from genome assembly GCF_964261635.1 of Lissotriton helveticus. Lineage (NCBI taxonomy): Eukaryota > Metazoa > Chordata > Amphibia > Caudata > Salamandridae > Lissotriton > Lissotriton helveticus. Next base: position 332,588,868 of record NC_136063.1, on the reverse strand, counting down.
TCCATTGTCAGCCAGCTGGGACTCGTTATCCATGAGCCTTCTAGGAGTCAAGAAGAAATTGTACTCCCATATCTTCTGCATTCAGCAATATTTGGGTTGCACTTTCCTCACCTAAAACAATGATATGCAATGTATGATACCATTTGAAGTTAGCCCGTTGGTGCTATGTTTAGTTTTATTTGTTACTGTTTAGGTAGCATGCTTTCTTTTTCAATGTTTACCCTCTTAAGTTATCATGCATATGTTGTTGAGTTTCGGTTTGTTTGTGCATGTGAGTGAATACAAACATCAGTCAGCAGTAGTGGAATGATTCCGCAAGTAGAAGAATGAATGTCAGATTGCATGTGTCATGACTTTGGCTCCGATTTATATCTTGGCAGCGTAGATACTCTGCTGCAACAGCGATGGAGTATCTATACCACCAAGACAATTGTCAGCCAGTCCAATTTAGATGCAGGCGGACCATAGGCTTAATTATTTCTGGGATTACTCCTTCTCAGTTGTGATTATACCCCTCTGATGGCCCTGTGGAGTAAGGGCCATCGAAGGCAGAGCTATAATTCCGCCCACCTGAATTAGATGTGCGGAATTAGAGTCCAGTTTTCACTGCCTGTTATTGAAACAATAGACTTATCAGTAACGGGTAGTGAACAATCCTGTTTCAGGATTTTCTTTTTGAAAATAAAAAAAGAAAACAGTTTGGTGCAGCGATTAGGCCTGTTGATGGAGCCCTCCTCCAAACAACAAAATGCATTGACAGGAAACCGCTGTGACGTTGCTTCCTACCAATGTTTTATAAATGACCACCAGCTTGGCGGTCATTTATAATTTGGTCGGGTGGCATCTCCATCAGGGCGATGGAGTAATTTACTCCAGTGCCATGGCAGAGAAACGGGCTGCCAGCTGAAATCTAAATTAGACCTTTTATTTTGTGCATAAACCCATCAGTGGCAGAAGATACACTTTCATGGATAAGCTAGACTTGTGGCGTATTGCCAATATTTGTTTTACTTACTTCTTTTATTTTTAAACATATGCAATAAATATTTGAAGTAGAAAAGTAAACCAGAAGTTGTAAATGACAGAAATGTAAAATCTTTGAAGGTAGTGTTCATATGTGTGCCAAAAGTACTAAATAAAAAATGGCATACCGCAGAAGTGGCCCATTGCAAAAATGCATACAAGCACCCTTATAATTGCACAGTACTCCTCTCTGCACTGGTCTGGCCCGACCCTCCTGTCGGACATAATTAACTCCGACAGATATAAATAAAAAGATAATAAAAACGTCATCTGCTGACAGTGCTGGCAGTAGGGCGATGCTCCTCCTGCGTCCCCTAAAGACACAAAATATATAGTGCATTTGCATTAGGAGCAAAGAATGCACTGCCTTAGTCGTGAGTCATCGGTGCACAATGACACGCTTTCTAAATTTTAAGGCTCTACAGTTTGTTGATAATGCTGTAAATGAGGTAACAAAAGGCCATATGTACAAACATTATAAATAGCGATTTCCCAAATGCTATTTCCTGCGAATATCAATTAGGAAATCACTATTTCTCATTTATGAAACTCATTTGAGTTTCATTAGCGATTCATATTTGGTAACAAGTCGATATACCTAATAAATATTAATGAGGTAGATTGCAATATGCGACCCATTTGGAATCGCAACCATCACAGGGATGGTGGCCTTCTAGGGTTAGCAGACCACTATGTCTGTGATTGCGTTTAAATAAAGCAATCATTTTTTTTTTACAACACAGCCCATTTACCTGTAAGGAAAACAGAATGTGTTTAAAAAGAAAAAAATGAAACTTGAAAGTCTAATTTTTCAAGTGTAGGTAGTAGTAGGACCACTGTCTGCTCTTAAAATATTTTTTACCAACCATTCTAAAAAGGAGAAGGGGTTACCACCAACTTTGAGTTGATGGTAAAGTGTGAATGTGGGGTTGCAAAACATTGGTACATACCAATGTGAATCAGTAACAGGAAAGGATGCCCTAAACATGCTCCTTCCAAATACTAAATCATAAAAACCAAATTGTGATTCAGTAGCAAGATAATGAATTGGGGCTTTATACATCCCAAAAAGCATTTTTCCAGCTGCAAATCGGCCTGTTTGTGACCAGAAAAATGCTTTGTACACGTGGCCCAAAGAGTAGAAATGTTAAACCTTGTATTGTTAAAGAATCATTTGGAAAATTGATTATTGAGATTTTTAAGTTATACTACTGTGTGACGCAGGCCTAAAAAGTGGGCACAAAATCTGGGAAAGAAGCAAGCAAGAGCGTGCTGCTTAAGTAATCAGAGAATGCCACAAGATGAAGTACATCTTCAATACACAGCTGAAAAGTCTAGGGGGCAGATCTACAAGAAAGTGCTGCAGCGCGGCACCGCAAGCCCTTTGGCCGCGCTGCGGCACTTTCAGAGCACAGGAATGCAACATATCTACAATGATATGTCACATTCCTGTGCTCTCCCCTGCGCTGGCGCAGAAACAGCTGCCATGCACTGGCATAGCCACCCTTTCACCATGGTGCAAGGATGCCTGCGCCATGGGGACATTGCTTTTGTGCAGGAAGGGACACCTTCCTGCACAAAAGCAATCACTGCAAGCATTTTCCTCTTTCAATGCATGCTGTACAATGCAGCACGCATTGAAAGAGGAAATAACAAGGAGAAATGAAAACCTTTCTCCTCGTTTCGCTTGGCCTCGCCACCCCTAGTGTGATGTAGCAAACTGGGGCATTTCCAGGTTTATGATTTCTCGTAAATCTGGAAATGCATCAGTGGACATGGATGTTGCGTGGGAACACCCACAGCAACACCCATGTCCCGCCCCTAACACGCAAAGTGTTGCGTGAACAGGGGTGATATTTACAAGCACAGGTTAAGTCAAGCAGAGTGACTTTACCTGTGCTTGTAAATATCCCTTAGCAGGCTGTGTCACCGGTGCGTCACGCAACGTGATGCACCGGCAGCGCACGAGGCTTGTAAATCTGCCCCTATTGTTTTCCTTCGCAAAATGAAAAGGTCTGTATAAGAAATTGCTAACTTAAGGTACACATTATAATGCCTTCAATAACTCCTGCCACTTGTTGCTGATCACTCCAAGACTGTAGGGGGTGGTAGCTTTAGGTTTCCAGTGCCCGCAGCTAATGGCAAACCCGCTGTTCTTCCTAGTCTATGTAACAAAAATCTTTCCTGAGGGTCAGGGAATGTCTTAAGAAGGAGTCTGTTACTGTTATAGCTTTTGATAGAATGTTTCTGCTGTCAAATGAGGGGGAACGGTTCAAACTATTGGATTGGTGTTTGCTGTATTTCTGTGTATGCTGTGGTACTGCTTTAGTTGTGTTCTAGTAAAGCTGGTTTGTCTAAACAACGCCTTCAGTACTTTCCATGTAGTAGTTTTATATTGATTGACCTATTATTTTTTACATGAGCCATCTTAATTTACTTTGTAGTTTTATATAGCGCAGCTTATCACCAGTGAGGGTATCCAGGAGCTGTCAATTTTAATAAATGCATTGTATTTTTAATTGAAAAACTTGATTCATACACTTTCTGTGTGTGCATTATACATCCAATTTCCACTGAAATGTCTCATCCATTTTTCCATACATATTCAAATGTATTCTATATTTCAGTTCCTACAGCTGTACGTTTAGAGAAACGTAAATGTGTTGCTTTCTACTGCACACAAATTTGCCAAGCAAACACAATTGTATTTAGTGTTTCTTACATGGTTTGTCAAAGTACGATTAACACTGTGAATTTTGTTATATTAATGCTAATATCTGTATTATTCTTATTGCAGTTTATTGTTAAAAAACGACGTGCTTTCCTAACATGGGTATATTCTCTTGTTAATGTTACGGGCCTTTACTAGAAAAGAATGAAAAGCCTAGCCCACAGCAGCGTGACTGCGTTTCCATGCGTACTTGTTATTATTAGAATGATGCCCTTGTTATGAGTGCTTTGGAGAGTGGGCATCTTGGGCCTTAGTTATGACTTGCAATCAGCTGGAATGTTCCCCTTCCTACATTTTATGTGGTGGACTGCTGAGACAATGAGCAGGGTTTCTCCTAATTATTAAGAGCTGTAGATTTACATAACGGTGCATTGTTGAAGGATATGATGCTAATTTCCTTGGATACCTACATCAACTATAGTGCAATGCTAAACATTGCCCCAAAACCCCTTTATTTAAGTTTCTGCTTTGATTTAAGTAGGTTCCTGCCTGATCACACACATAGACTTGAGCAGTATGCTAAAAGTATTGGTCTAATATTCGTGTATGGCTTCACTGAATGCCACTAGCGTGAACACCAGGGGCCATATTATCAAGAAAGGGCGATACATTATCACCACTTTTATTGGCAGGAAACTGCCACTAAAACGGCGATAATGGGCTTGATAATATGCCCTTGTGAATTCCCATAGAAGCCCAGGTTCTGGTGTTAACCTGGGCTTCTATGGGAATTCACAAAGGCATATTATCAAGCCCATTATCACCGCTTTAGCGGCAGTTTCCTGCCAATAAAAGCGGAGATAATGTATTGCCCTTTCTTGATAATATGGACCCAGATTCTATATCTGGTTATTCACTGCATTGACTTAGCAACAATGGGAAACAATTGTTATTTCCCACTGTTGATATCTATAAATGAATGTCAGCCTGCTCCGAGCAGGGCTCGCTCAGGGCACCAGTGGAGAGCAGAGATCACAGCTTCATAAGTGGAGGTGGTGGGGGGGAGGCACATATGATGGTGGGTGGGTAGAAGCAGAACGTTTTGTTTTTCTTACTGTTTAAAAAGATTTTGTATATGGCTCCACCATTATGCCCCTGCTTCTGCATATCATTGGAACCAGTGGCAGTTGATTTTGGGGGCTATAATTGATATAAAATTACAGATGGATAAAAATGTGAATAGGAGGGATGTTTTCCACCTCTGGGTATTAAGTGGGGAAACAACCCTTACAACGCAACTATTACAACGCACACCGTTACAACGCACACCATTACAATGCAGGATCCGTTACAACGCATGCCTTTACAACGCATGACATTACATAGCAGATGCTATTACAACGCATGCCATTACAACGTAAGTATTGGTAAGTATGTTATTTTTTAAAATCATTTTTTTTAAATGTAAATTAAATTAATTAATTTAATTAATAGTATATATTTAGTTTTGGGTTATGGGGTACAGGGGTATTTTTAGGTTTCAGGGCTAGGTATGGGTTTTGGGGTACAGGGGTATTTTTAGGTTTCAGGGTAAGGTTTGGGTTTTGGGGTACAGGGGTATTTTTAGGTTTCAGGGTTAGGTTTGGGTTTGGGGGTACAGGGTATTTTTAGGTTTCAGGGTTAGGTTTGGGTTTTGGGGTACAGGGGTATTTTTAGGTTTCAGGGCTAGGTTTGGGTTTTGGGGTACAGGGGCATTTTTAGGTTTCAGGGTTATGTTTGGGTTTTGGGGTACAGGGGTATTTTTAGGTTTCAGGGCTAGGTTTGGGTTTTGGGGTACAGGGGTATTTTAAGGTTTCAGGGTTAGGTTTGGGTTTTGGGGTACAGGGGTATTTTTAGGTTTCAAGGCTAGGTTTGGGTTTTGGGGTACAGGGGTATTTTTAGGTTTCAGGGTTAGGTTTGGGTTTTGGGGTACAGGGGTATTTTTAGGTTTCAGGGCTAGGTTTGGGTTTTGGGGTACAGGGGTATTTTTAGGTTTCAGGGCTAGGTTTGGGTTTTGGGGTACAGGGGTATTTTTAGGTTTCAGGGTTAGGTTTGGATTTTGGGGTACAGGGGTATTTTTAGGTTTCAGGGCTAGGTTTGGGTTTTGGGGTACAGGGGTATTTTTAGGTTTCAGGGTTAGGTTTGGGTTTTGGGGTACAGGGGTATTTTTAGGTTTCAGGGCTAGGTTTGGGTTTTGGGGTACAGGGGTATTTTTAGGTTTCAGGGCTAGGTTTGGGTTTTGGGGTACAGGGGTATTTTTAGGTTTCACGGTTAGGTTTGGGTTTTGGGGTACAGGGGTATTTTTAGGTTTCAGGGCTAAGTATGGGTTTTGGGGTACAGGGGTATTTTTAGGTTTCAAGGATAGGTATGGGTTATGGGGTACATGGGTATTTTAAGGGTTCAGGGTAACGGGTATTTTTAGGGTCATTTTTTAAATAAATAATTTTAAATAATTTAAATAATTAATTTTAATAATTGTATTATTTTTGTAATATTAGTTCCTTAATAATAATTGTTTTTTTTTAAATAAACTATTTTTTAAAGTATATATATTTACAAATTAATTATTAAAAAATAATTTCATTTATTAAATTAAATAAATTTTAATAAATTACATTTAAAAAAAATAATATACTTACATATACTTACGTTGTAATGGCATGCGTTGTAATAGCATATGCTATGTAATGGCATGCGTTGTAAAAGTATTCGTTGTAAATGTATCAGAGACAATCAGGCTTTGCTCTTGTTGGCTTTTCAATGTCACTTAGAACCCCTCAGTGAAAAATATCCCTGTTATCTACTATTACTTATCCATAATTCTATGCTTTCCTGACAGTCTTTCTAGTCATTGAGCTTTGGTCCCCCAAGTAAATTCTGTATTATACTCATACAAAGCTAAGCTTCATACCATCGGGTAATAAACTTGGCAATACCATATATCTGCAGTTCTCTGCATGCATGGAAATCATTTTTCTGTGCTTCATTTGAGGGAGTTAGTCATATAAATTGGTATTGTGGGAAATAAGGTTTTGCTTGAGGTGGGTAAAGACCCTTCTCAAGCAAAAACCAAACTTCCTGCCAGGGTGAACCGTAAAAGTCACTAAAATAACCGGTGCTTAACCTCTGGTTGCTTGGCACAAAAGCAGTTGGGCTTAACTTAGAGGCAATATGTAAAGAATTTATGCAGAACTCAAACAGTAATGACGTGAAAACACTAAACAGAGAAATCCCAAAACAATTTAGAAAAATAGGGAAACTCGACAGGGACAGGAACCGTGAACGTGCAAGTGAGAGAAATGGGAGTAGGCAGGGGAGAAGCATACAGACAAGAGAGAGCGCAACATAGAACATGGAGTAAGGAAGAGAAGCACTCTAAAGAGACAGCTGGAAAACACTGTCCTTCTCATAGAGTACTAAACAAAAAGGAAAAAGGTAACATCAGAATATTAAGCAGTGGAAGGATACAAGTTATGCGTCCATGCTCCAGGGGTGGGACTCTCAAGAAGAGAAAGGAAAGTCCACCCAAGCTAACAAATAAGAAGCAAGCAAATGAGAGTGAAATTTAATGCTTGTAATGGCAAGCAATGGGACGACTCTAAGCCCACTGTAAGTTAGCAATACATTTCACAACAGACAGTTCATGTGCTATCTACTAGGTGAGAACTAAATAGACTAGACAATGGAAGGGGCCAAAGCTGTCCTCTGAGTGGGCCCATCCTTGCCCCTTTCCGAAACCATCTTCACCACTATCCAAAGGCCGTTCTTGTGTAAATGGGTGGTACCTTCTTTACAGTGACTAGCCCCCAAAACCTTTTTTCACTGTAGAAAGGCTTACTGACCCATGAAGAAACACTGGGAAGCAATATTAAACATTATTACTGCTCTCACAGTGGGAACCAGCTATGAAAGTAATTTCCAGGACTTTTTTAAATATTTATTAAAATCCCAACTCAATGATGAAGTCAGATTTTTAATAAATATTAATGAAACAGGACTTTTTGAAAGTCACCTTTTCCCTGACTGAATCTCTTGGAGGCTAATTTACAATAATATCGAACTGCCTCCCAGCTGTTGAATAGCCCTGATGAGATGTGAAATCTTCTTCCAGAGCTCAGACAATGACCTTGGTGTGGGAAGATGTTTTGTTCTCTTGACAGAAAGACAAACTGGGCCGTGTCCAAGCACTTAACTTACTTCAAAGGCATCACCCCTTTCACGAGCAGATGACAGATGACACCTGCAAAGGCCCCTTCTTATGTCCTACCAGTCAGGCAGACACCAAACCCACTGTGAGGAAAGCTGCCAAGGAGTTACCAAGGAGGAAAACACTGCTCATTACCCTGGTCTCATCTCTGGGTCGGCACATAAAATCTGCAAAGGGGGAAGGGTGATTCCGTTCATTTTTAATTTAGTGAGTGAAGGGCGCTGTGGCATTGCTTGCAGTAGGGCACACAGCAACTTCTGCAACAGTGGGAGGGTTACCACTGGAAAAGCTTAATCTATTGGTTAGAGTGGGGCCAGCAGACAGCCAACTAGCAAGCTAGTGCCAGGCATAAATGTGGCACCACAAGACAACTTCTGTTCTTCAGTACAATACTGGACCTGCAGAACAGCAGAAGAAGGAATGTACCTTCTGATTGAGACCTGTGTGGAGGACTGAAGGGCTTGCCCTGCTCCTACTTGTACACAGATACAGAAGTGGGCTGCAAGGATCTTTTAGCTGTCTACTTGTGTAAGCTACAGGGCCACAACAAGTTGCAAAAAGCCTTTTTCTAAAGTGCCAAGCTGACCAATGTTGTCTGGACCTGACCTGGGTCTTGCTGGTGGCCTCTGCATGAGTGAGTCTTGGAAAGTGCTGTTTCTGAGGTCATGTGACCCTAGACTGTATCTAACAGGACTTCTCTAGAAATCTCCGAAAATCTGGGACTTAAAAAATGTTTCAACTTGAAGACCTCTGGATGACCAGTACAAGCCTGCCAAGCTGATCTGTCCAAGTTGTGATGCAGCTGGGCTGAAGAAACAGGTGAACTATACTCATGGCTTCTCCTTAGCAGCAAATCCAATTCAGTAGAACCTCAGGGAAAAGGTATCTGACTTTGTGGTGCACCCTTCAAATTCATCCTGTAGCTTTGCTCTGCTGGAGGATTCCGACCTCCAACAAGAGACTAAGGGCCATATTTATGAAGGCCTTGCGCCACCGGTGCGTCACTTTTAACATGGGAAAAAGTGACGCACCTGTGGCGCAAGGTCTTCATAAATATGGCCCTAAGTTCTAACATAGAAATCTTCACCTGGCTAAGGTGCCAAAAGTATTTTGCCATATACCTATCTGAGTTAATAGAACCCTCTTCGAATACAGCCTGCTACCTTCCCCACTGAAGGATTTTAATTTCTAAAATAGACTAAGTCCCAAGCTACAACCTTTAACAGGGTCAAACCCAGTTGCAGTATCCAAGCTGTGCTTCATCGTGGTCAGTCTGAAATCGCGTCTAAGTCCGGGTCTTTGGTCACCAGGTGATGCACATTGGCAAGTAGTGCTTTTTGCTGCTATTTTCTTTAAAAAAAAACTAAATATGTGTCTCTCTGGTTCCCCTTTTGGATTTTTGTTGTTTTGTTGTCAATTTTCTTAAGATTAGCCGGTGTGCTAGGTGCTATACCTACCAGGAGTTGCGCACAGGTTTAAATTGCCAAAACCTTTAACATGGCTTAACAATATAATGACTTTGTTACTTGTGATCGACTATCATCCACCTCAATTAATAAACAGTTTCTCATAGTGACCAGTAGCATTTTTAATGTATTCTGGAACCTGAGAGTTTACTTTCTTGTCTCAGGTTTTCTGGAAGCCAGTTCAACAGCATAAGATCTATAACTTGAATGATCCTTCTCTCAAGGGATGACATTTTATTTGTAAGAACTACAAATATACTTTGGGTAAGCTACCTTGGTATCTGCAAGGATGCATAGCACTGGACCATGTAACAAAATTATGAATAGAACGTGACCACAAAGCGCAAAGAGTGCTTGTGAACCTAAAACTAATGCTTTCACCCACTGTCAGCCAATAAAGACATTTACACACATTGGATATGTAATTAAATTAAACCAAAGGCTTTTACAGTAGTCTAGCCTGCAATTAGTTGGAGCTTTTCTGAGCCCTTTTATTTCACTGTTTGGGACAAAGACTTGGCTTGAGTCTGTGGAGCTGGAAATACAAATTTTTCAATGTGGCAGGAACATGTCCATTTAAAGACAGATGAATACATAGCCACACTATCAATATTCACATTATCCATAACCTTCTCCCACTTTCGAACGTGAAATAGAAAATGTGCCTACAGCTCATTTGTATGAGTCTGCATTTGGAATGAGACAAAAATCACTCCCAGGAAGTTGTGTTTCAGTATGTGTTTTCATATAGGATATTACTCTCATATAGTGCTTATTTTGAACCTCGTCGTGCCATGTATTTATATCAGACCAATACTGAGTGCTCTGAAGTTGAGACTGATAGCACCATAGGTTTGTCAGAGTGGGTCAGAAACGTGTTCAGACTAGATGGTCATTCAATCCTTGGCCTCTCTGCAGAGACCACAGAGCAATTGTCAAGTATTTCACTTGTAATTCTAATTCTGTGCAAATATGTGTGAACAGGGGAGGCTCCTCCATTAGGGCAGAGGAGCGTCGCCCCACTGCTTTCTCACAGTGCGAGGAGCAGAAACATAAAATTGTATTTTAAATACAATTTTATGTTTCTGCTTCTTGTGCTGTGATAAAGCAGAAGGCAGGGTATGCCAGGTTGGGGATGGGCGGGAGGGTATGCCTGGTTGGGGGCGGGTGGGTGGGTTGGGGAAGAGTGGCTTGCCCCATGCCGTGGGCCTTGACTGTTTGGTTGGCCCAAACCAGTCATGCGCACTCTGCATTTTCTCTATGTAGGCTGCATGCAGAATATGGCCTCCCCATAGGCGCCTGGCTGGGAGCCCTCCGGACCAATCACAAAGCTACCATGCTTCCTGTTCCTGACTGAGGCAGGAGAATAGGAAAGCAGCGCAGCAGGAAAACGCATCCAGGAGCGGAGGCGGCGCGGGACCCGGTAATGTGTGTGAATGAGGTATAGAGTTGTCTAAATATTTATAAGGATAAAGTAAAGGAAAATGTAGTACTTACAGGTGAGTGGGTATGTTGTGTATTTAGGTCGGTGGTGAAGTGAATGAGATGTGAGGAAGTGCATTCAGAGACAGTGAAAAGAGGGTGCTTGAGTGATGGAGACACTCAGTAGACAACTACCTCTTCCACAGGCCTCAATAATATTTAATTTGCAGTCTAACAATTTTTAATAAATTGTGTTAAAGGTTGAAGGGGATAAAACCCAACTCAAGCAGCAACCACAATCCTTGTCAGGGTGAAGTCGCAAGCAAACCCCAAATTATTCTGTATGGATGGCAAGATCTGGAACATGCCTGTGTGTGTTTGCAAAGGGCCCAAAAACTTCAAGGGAGCTCAACCGAGGCCACACCAAGCGAACTTGAGGGGCTCCACTTGGGCATCAAGAACTCATACCAGCAGATACTTGCAGGTATCAGGCAGATCCAGTTTCAGGTCTATACAGCAGGTCAGCTGGGCAGTTTTAGGGAGCCTCTGGAGCTTGTTATGCCCCATAGCTCAGAACGGGAGGTCAGCTAGATGACCCTTGGAGTCACTTGAGCCTGGGATGAGGGGTGCAGGTCCAATATTCCTTCTCTGTAAGCAGAGCAGCAGAGTACTAGGGCAGCCAAGCCACATTCCTTCAGGCAGCAAAGCCGCACATCAGTCTATCTTCTGTAGAATACACAGATCCAGGAGTGTACTGAAGAGTTAGGGTCAGATAACGAGTCTATGGGACCGCTGAACCTGTGGTGGCGGTTCATCTGCCATATTACAAGTACGGTGGTTGGAGCCCCACTGGACTACTGCTACCATTAGGATCCTTGATCCCATGATGGTGGCACAGCGGTCTGAGACAGCAATAGGCTGGTGGTGCCCCTGCTGCACTGCCGAGCATATTACGAGTTGCCTCACTGCGACCCGTTCAACCGCAGTGAGCCCTACCATGGAAATTATGGCGGTGATGCAACTCAGGGGTCTCATACAGGGGGGTGCATGGGGGTGCATGCAGGGGGCACATGGTGTGCCCCTGTATTTGAACACCCCCTTTTCCTGCACAGATAAAAATGCACAACATTGTGCATGTCTATCTATGCAGGAATGGGCTGTGGCGGTCCTATGGTAGTGCCTTTCTAAGGTTCTCCTATAAGCCTTAGAAAGGCACTGCTGTGGGACCACCGCCGCAGGACCGTTGCCAGTATCAGGCTCGTAATCTGATAGGCATTCCGACGACGGGTTTGGTGGTCACCCAGGCTCGTAATCTGATAGGCATTCCGACTACGGGTTTGGCGGGGTGCTACAAGTCCACCATCTCTCATAATCAGGCCATAGTGTCAAAGGTCCAATATTTATACCTGGTGCCTTTTTTGAAGTGAGAGAAACTTCTAGATGATTCACTTTGAAGTGCTCAGGTTTCCGGAGTCCCCTACCCTGGCCCAGACTAATTACTGGGGGTATGCAAGCCTTTCTGTGCACAGCCTATTCAGGGGTAAGTGTGGCTGTGCCTAACGCTGCCCTCCCATCCTGCCAGTGATGACCCATCCAGGCATACCTAAGCTTTCTACTGTGTGTGGTTGTTTAGGAGGAATACAAAAATACCATCTGACAACTACAGCCATTCATGTGACCCAGCAATAGTCTGTGAGCACTTAAATGGCTATGGAAACTTTCTAAAAACCGCAATTTCAAAATTGTAATTCATAATCCAACTTTAAGGATTTTCCATTACAATTCCAAAGACACCAAACATGAACTGTTGACCTGTTCCCATTTGGAAGTTACAGCTTAATAAATATAATATGGTATCTCCAATGTTATCCTTTAACCCCTTGGCCGCGGTGCAAATTCCACCGCGGCGCTGAGGGGGTGAGCATAGCCTTTCTATGCTCGTGACGGAACCACGCCGTCATTAGCCACGGGTGGCGTGTGCTCATGACGGCGTGGGTCCATCACGGCCCCGCCCGCTCATTAATTCACCCGCACAGACAAGGAATTTATGCTGCGTGGGCGGAGCAGCCGCACAATTACGAAACCACGCCATCATGAGCACACGCTGCCCGTGGCTCATGACGGTGTGGTTCAGTCATAAGCAGGCAAGGGGTTAAAGGAAGCAGGCCTTGCAGTAGTGAAAAAAATGTTAAGAGTTTTTCACTAAAAGGACAGTAAAACTTAAAATGTATTTGTCCTATTTTTAAAATACATTGCATCTTGCCTCCTGGACTATATAGCACTTAGCCTAGAGGTGACTTATTTGTATTAAAAAGGCAGGTTTGAGCTTGGCAATAGGTTTATTTTGCTGGGTCGAAATGGCAGTTTGGAACTGCAAACAGGTTGAAATGGAAGACCTGAGATAGGTTTGCTATTCATGTTGGTGGCACAAACAGTGCTGTAGACCCACTAGTAGTATTACATTTACAGGCCCTGGTACATGTAGTACCACTTTACTAGGGACTTATAATTAAACTAAATATGTCAGTCGGGTGCAAGCCTATTCTGGAGAAAGGGTCAAGTCCAACACAATTTCCAAACTGAAGCATTTTCAATATTAACTATTTAAAATCTTTTAGCTTAAACCGTTAGCAACCATTGACAAAACCAGTAGTCCTGGCTGGTTTTAAGTATATGTCAGCTGTTGTGTTATATTTCCGGATGCACTAACAGTAACCACATCGAGGAACCAAAATGCTGGTTGGTAGGCATACTATGGAAACCACAGAACGTTTATGTGTTTGAGCATCGCCATAATAAAATAGGCTATACCCCCTTTACAGACTTTTAATACTACTTAAAGCCATGGTATAATGTAATCCCCACCTGGCAAGTTGTCTAAAAATGGTTCTTATTCAGGCCATATGTGAGCATGATATTTTTCTGCAGGTTTGTTGCATGGGATGGCAGCAGTCACTGCACAGCGTCGATCTTGCCTTGCTCCATCACAATTCCCTCGTAGCCTCTGAATACACTTGAAGGTTTCTGCAAGGGATGGGGAAAGACACTTGAGTTTCCTCAAAACCTCTGCAGCTTTATATTATTATTATTATTATTATTATTAATTCATTCTTGGTAGAGCGTATGGCTACCCTTAGGCATCGCAGCGCTGTTGCTACCAATGGCAGAGTACAGGCTCAAGGAAGGTTCTGGAAGAGCCATGTTTTTAGTTGCTTCCTAAATGAGAGATGATGGGTCATTGATCGGAGCTGGATCGGGAGGGCGTTCCAGGGACTTGCCACATTGTATGAGAATGAGCGGCCTCCGGCTCTTGCTCTCTGGACTTTAGGTGTTGTTGCCTGGAATAGATTAGCCGATCTCAGATTGCGAGAAGGGCGATTTATGTCGGTTTCAGGCCATTTTATATCCGACATTTTTAATAGTTGCATTATCATTGTATTAGGGCCCAGTTATTTCTTGCCTCCTTGCTGAGGGAGGCTGATGTTTTTGTACCGTTTATCAGTGGGGAGGTGAGTGCAGAGCCCCGGGTCAGGCCCTACTTTCTACTTTCCAGCACAGCAAGTGCATCGACTTTGGATTGTATTGCTCACAAGCAGAGCAGAGTTAAGTAGATAACATGGGGGCATATTACCAACGTTAAGCGATATTTATCGCTAACGATGCTTAGCAACGAATTTTTTAACGCTAAGCATCGTCAGAAATTATCGCAGATAAACCTTGCTATTCTCAAGGTTTATCGCAAATGCGATAAAAAACGGCCGCAATGCATGAATATCGCTGAAAAGTCAGCGATATTCATGCATTACCAAGCTAATGCTCTTAGCCATGTTATCCACCTCCCATTGGATAACATGGCTAAGAACTGCTCAGGGCAGGTGTTAGTTTTTGGAGATATTCGCGCTTAGCGCGAATATCTCCAAATGTTGGTAATAGGAGATAGCGATGTTAGCGACTGTTTCCAGTCGCTAACATCTTGGCACGCCCACTTTGCATGTCATTAGTGATAAATATCACTGACATGCAAAGTGGGGCCCAAGATGGTCGCTATCTCCTACTAGCTGTCGCTAACTGGTGTTAGCGACAGCTAGGTAATAGGGAGATAATTTTATCTCCGCTTTCTTGGCTTTTAAAGCCAAAAAAGCGGAGATAAACCCCCTTGATAATATGCCCCATGATTTTCAGAAATAAATATGAAATAATCGGATGCAGATGACGAAGGGGTTACAAATTATTCAATGTAGACGCTTTGTAATATAGTCTGCCTATTACATAACTATGTTTCAGCATACAGGTATAATTGAGCTATATTTATTTTCATGCTTCCAGCTGCTGAATTCCAAGGAGATATCCCTTGAACGCTAAAACTTCGGTGTGATATTTTGCGTCAAGCCCAGGATTACGCATTGCCACGAGGCCAAGCTTCCGTGCAGCCCTTCAATTGCATGGTGTGTCTGCCTGCAGTATGAGGTAGGCCAGTGGCAATGAGACATTCTTTCATCTTCCTTCCGTGTGGTTTCCCCACTTACTGGCATGCGCCGGTGTCTGTGTATATTGGCAATCCCCCGGAACACTGACTCTGCGGGCTGGTATGTTTGTGCTTAAAGAAACTCATTGTTTGCCCTGCAAATGCGAATCCCAGACGAGGACCGCTGGAAAGTAAATGCTCAGTTTCTAAGTGTCTATTAAAGATCTACATAATAACATAGCAACAAGACTAGTGATGGAAAATTGGATTCCCAGATGTTTCTTCGCATGTCTGGCACATTGTTATCTAGTGCAACGATAAGAGTCATTTAGTGTAACAGAATTCATGACAAAAACTAATGTTTTCGTAGGAAACTTTGTGTGTGCATGTAAACTCCATTGTAAAATGGGGGAATACATTCAATGCATGCCTAGTGTTCTTTTGCTCTTTGATTATTTTTGCACCATATTCTATATCGTGTAGTAAGAATCTTGCTCACTGCTAGTTTGTCACAGCAATAATCAATTTCCAAATGTTGTCATCATTTACAAAATACAAAGAATTTTGCTGGCACAAAACAGTACATAATGCAAATATATCACTAGAGAATGGAGGCCAGTAGTTCTCTGCAGAAATATAATACACGGGAGCCTGTATCCCATCTCTACAGTCCTTATTACAGGCAACTTGTGATGCGCCTAGTCGCCAGTAATAAAAGACGTAGCAGCTCAACTGTAATAACGTATTACAGTTGAGCTCAGATGTCATAATGCCTGCTCCCAGAGCCAGGTTATGAAACATAATTAAAGCTGTTCTAAAGAAAAGAAAAAATAAATGTGGCTTTACCTTCCCCCTTTCTGTTTTTCCAGATGAACAGTGATAAAAGCAGAAAGGAGATATTTATGGCAGTATGTTTTTCTACGCTTTGTTTAATTATATGAAACAAAGGATCTCTTATGTAAGCTAAGGTCTAGATTTTCTCTAATTTTGGCCATTTGACTAATTCTGTTATATGAGGCTGCACTGAATCAATTCGGGAATCTTTGCAAGAAGTTCGATTTCTGTTTCTTTTGAGGATTTTTCTCCACTGTTGGACTTGGCCTTGGCAAGGTCACCCATAGGCATGTTGCCCTTTTCCCCTCACTTTTTGCTGATTTTTTTTGTTGGCCTTATGTCTCCGTGTACTTTACCACTTAACTAGTTCTAAAGTGCTTATACTCACTTCCCTAACCATGATAAAACTAGCTTACACCTAATTGACATATTTATTTACTTATAAGTCACTTGTAGAGTAGTATACCATATACTCAGGTCCTGTTAATTAATTGGGCCTGCAACATTTATTGTGTCACCCACCTAAGTAGCCCTAAAAAACATGTAGGATAGATGGATGTGCCTGAATGAGCTATCTGTTGCCAGGACCAGGTTGCAGAGTTGAGCACAGCCCCACTTGGAACTGAATAGGCTGTGCTCTTTCTTCACACAAAGGGCTTGTAACGATTGCATTGTCCCTGCAGCCAGCTTGGAGCCAGGGCAGGTGAGTCTGGAAACTCTCAACACTTGAAAGAGAAACCTCCATAAACTTCTCTTACTTCAAAGAAGGCACCTGGTTTAAAAATAGGGCCCTCAGACCTCTTCAGTTCACTTTCTTGACCTCAGAAGGACTCTCAGAGGACTGTCAGCTGCTGTGGCCTGCTGTGTACTCCACAAGACTGCTTTGCTGCCCTGCTGATTGAGCCTTGATTCATCACCCAGGACTCCAAGAATGACTTTAAGCTAGTTTGAAGGCATTCCTGTTCAGTCCACAGGGACATAACATGCTTCCACCAACTTGAATTCGCACCTAAACCCAGCCTGAGTGAGACCTGAGCCACCAAGCGATTCCCCTCTAGTCCTGGACCCTTGGTTGTGGTATTAAAGGTACCCAGATAGCCAAAATCCTAACTTGGGGCTTAAAATATTTTTTAATGAAAACTGCTCTTAGAACCGAGGGAAGACTGGGACTAACCTGCTTGTTGATCTGCCTGAGGTACATCACCAGTAAGCCTGACTTTATGGTAGGTCCTGTTACGTTCTCCGCAGCAGCAAATCCTATTCAGTGGTCCCTCGCCGAAGGGCTCTCCGGCCTCTTTGAAGTGTCATCAGCTACAGCCTCCAGCTATGTCCCGCTGAAGATTTTCGACTTCCAAAAATGTGACTAAGTCTGACTGTAGAAATCTTCGTCAAACAGATCCCCGATAATGACGCTCCCTCATTGGACACCTCATGTGGCCTTGCCCCATTGAGCATTACTTTCTCAGAACATTTTCTTCAACCTTTCTTATAATTCTGAAGGTAAGTCTGACCTTGCCCAATCCACTTCTGGTATCTGACCCATTCACCAAAGCAGTCAGCCATATTTTTCTACTTTTACCAGGTCTCATCCAACTAGATGTTGGCTGTTGGCATTTTGATCTTTTAGGCGCTAGTTTTACTTAAAACATTTAATACTCATAACTCTAGTTCTACTGATTGGATTACTGTTGTTCTTGTTTCAAATTGTTTATTAAAATTAGTTTTCTAATTGGTGTGGAATATTTCTTGTGTTGTATTTTCACTTTATTACTGGTTGTGTGCTGCATAAATACTTCATACATTGCCTCTAAGTTAAGCCTGACTACTTTGTGTGCGAACGTACCCAGGGTTAAGCACAGGTTAATTAATTGACTTTTTGTGGTTTACCCTCCCAGAGATTGTGGCTTTTGCTTCTCCAGGGCTACCAACCTAATCTCTCACACCCACATGTTTTTGGTTTGTGCTGTGGTGACAGATGTGGTAATATGGAGGAATCCTCTAGACTGGTTGAGCCTTAGCTGTCAGGCTGGGGAACATAGTGGGCTGAAGCCTTAGCTGTAGAGCTTCCAATCCAAAAGCAATAATTGTTTCAAAAACAATGTATTAAAAATATTTGCATCCAAAAAAGTACTGAAGGACTGGACTTTTATCAGTACCAGCGGTGCCAGGGAACAACACCTATAACCTTCATGGGATACCTGTTTCGGCGCACAAACTACAGAGACACGGGACACTTCCTTCGACGTCAAAGATTCAAGGTTTATTACTGCAGGGAACACAGAAGTCACGACAAGTACAACACGTGCAACTTGGGGAGACTGCTTCAAATTGGTTCTGTGGATCGCTCCTTTTATACAGATTTTCCCCATAGGACATCATGATACACAAAGTTTACAACCGGTTCCCATAATTATTCCTCAGAGGGGTCGCTTTGGTCACTTTGAAGCACATAAGGTCCGTAACATGAGTGCGGAAACATTTGGTGGTTCCCAACTGTAAAAACCCATCTTCCCAACATTAGCAAATTCCAACCGGCAGTAAAACAGATCGAAATAGGAACTAAAACAGGTGGAGAGGAAGATGGAAACAGTGGGCGAGTCGAAAAGGGTGTAAAAGGGGAGGTATCGGGAAACACGAGATACAGGCATCAAAGGGACGTGCCTAATGAGATGCACGGCTGAGACAATAAACTGGCACGGCAAGATGAGCCTCGAGCGGGGCCATCTGCCTTACAGTATCATCCCCCTCATCATAAAGAAACTTACAAAGAACATGCGTCTTCCGCAAATATCGTGGGAGTCCCAGGGTCACGAAGCGGACAGTGTCCGTTCGCTGGCTACTTGAGGGCAAGAGACAAAATGGATGCCGTATCTAAGATGGAACCCGTAGGTACAGGTGAATAACCCACATAACTAACGAACAGTTTAAGTTAGCACAGCGAAACTGCGCACACTTACTAAACTCGTCATTTACGGTTCTTAGATACCAGACTCGACCATATGAGTCGAAAACATCACCTAAAATTGTCACGGAACCTCAGACGCTCCTTTTGCCCTCATGTAGGCAAGCACTAGTCGGAATCATATTCGATATTCATCAGACCCTCGAGATGTTGTTGCAGCATAGCTCTGTCCAATCGAGACCCTTTGGTAACAGGTGGCTGTCTCATACACGTTGTAGCACAGAGGCCACATAAGGCAGGACCGCACTGTACACAAAGGCAACACGTGAACAGGAACACTACAACGACTCCAATGATCGTCAGAATTTTCCAACCCCAAGTCGACATCAGGCCCCAAAACCATCCAAGTAGCGTCCAATCCCCTACATCCACGTGTATGGATTCGGAAATTTTATGCAACCTCGAGATGGCTTGATAGACAGTCGGAGCGTTATCAGGAATAAAAATACAGCAGGCCGAATGGATCACCTTACAGACCCCACCTCGATCTGCTAAGATCACATCCAAAACCATACGGTTTTGTAACGTCATAAGTCTATCCGCCTGAAGTTCTGTGGTGATATTACCAAGGGCACTGGCAGTAATATTAGCTGTCGATTCTACCACTCGAGTCAACTGTCTCAGATTCCTACTATTAACCATAGGTCCCCAAAACGGGAGGAAACCCTTGAAAAAGTCTCCTGCCTCTTGACCGGCAGTATCCTCTTCGTTAATTACGCCTCTCACAACTCTAGTCTTGTGATAATCTGCGTCTACAGTGAACGTCGGAGGCAACAAGTTTGCGATAAAACATGAGCCCACAAAGTCAGAGGGCAACCATGCATATGCACGATCATGACAGATAAAGTAGGTACCCTTGGCAGCCAGGAACACAGGGGACGAGACCATTGGCAATATATAATTTTCAGTGCAAGCACTCTCTCCAAGTCGAGCTTTCGATCTACGGCCACGACCTATTAGACAAAAATTACCAATGTGGGGTACGACCCATATCGGAGGTGAATCTTTAAGCTGTTTTTCATTAGTGAACACACTATATTCGCCTCTACTTAAAATCCTATAGGCTTGTACCTCTTCTTCAGGGATAAGCGAAAGATCATAGATATCGCTATCTAAATCCTCTATTGCTATCGACAAAGATTTTTGGTACGAGGTAGGACCAGAGTAAGGGGAACGTGGTTCTCGAATGGGGTGGAAACCCAGTGCGCTTCGAAACATTGTTTGAAATGCTCGAGCAGACCCTTGGGAGCTATATGGTAACACTAGATATGGAATTCCCTTATCCGTAGTATGGGGCATCAACCCACATACCCAACAATTAGTAGTGTTAACCACTAACTGATGCTGATGAAGGAGTTGAATAAAGGAATTATTGCGGAATTCTGCACGTCTAGCCTGCTCGTGTTCAGGTAAGATGTGAAAAGAATGAGGAGAGTCAGTGGGGATGAGTTTAAGGTCAGGGGTAGGAGTAGGTATGATAGAAGACAAGAAGTGAAACATTGTGTAATACACTGCACCTACCAAAAATGCAGAAATAGTCATAAACAATACGAATATTTGAAATATGAAACATTTGGTACGACTGAGTTGCTGCAGCTTGAATCTTCTTGCTTGAGCTCTTTCCAAGTCCATCAGCTTCGAAAATGCCATTCCCTATGACCGTCCGCAACGTTTCTTGACGCACTTCGTTCTGTGTAGCAATAGTCAATTCCTAGGAGTTCCCAGGCATCGACGGTCTTTAACCTAGCGTCAAGACCTACTAACCAGGAGGAAGTACACGCGCGGCCCTACGGTCTTTATTTCATAAATATATATATATATATACGCAAAAACAATGTCTCTCAGCTGTGGAAACAAAAAGGTGTAAAGAACGGAGCTCAATAAATATACAAAATAATTGTAATAACGTGAGTGTTTTACAGTGTTCAGGAAAAACGGGATAATGCACTTATCAAGGGACAGAACGGATTTTTTATTAGTCTCTGGTGCTTGATCGCAGAAAATAACGAGTTTTCCCAGATCGTGTCTGTTCATTAAAAAAAAGATCCATCGGAGGGACAACGCCCTGTTGATCAGTTGAGTGTTCTGGTCTTGAGTTTTCTGATGACAAGTGTTCAGTAATGCCTTTTGGCTGCACTGAGGATTCTCCGACAGGTTGTGCGTCGCTGAAAGGTACAAACGCTGGCAATCCTTCGGTTTCAGTTGATGTAATGCCTTTCCTTACCCACGAGTCTGCTGGCAACGGAATGGGGACTTTCTTGGTGTGGGTGGCGTGCACCCAATTTTTCTTTCCCTCGAGACGAACTGCAGTTCTCGTGGCAAGGAGGACTTGGTAGGGTCCAGTGAATCTAGGGTCCAAATTGTTCTTGCGTGAAAAGTTGCGTGTTACCACCCAATCTCCGGGCTGGAGTTGGTGGCCTGGACCCTCCGTCTGTGTTGGCAATGCTTTGTGGACCTGTTGGTGAATTAACCTCAGTTTAGCAGTCAAGTCATGAAGATAATCAATCAACATTGGATACTCAAGTTCACAAAAAACACCTGGTCTAGGGACCCCCCAAACATTGGCAGGACGACCGAACACTATTTCATAGGGACTGAGCCCTACTCGGGAGTGTACAGTTGCCCTTGTTGACAGTAATGCTAAGGGTAAAGCGTCAGGCCACGAAAGACCTGTCGTAGCCTGAATCTTTGCTAGTTTTAGTTTAAGGGTGCCATTGTACCCTTCCACCAATCCTGCTGATTGTGGATGGTTTGCACTATGAAATTTTTGAACAATCCCTAATCCGCGACACACACTCTTCATCACGCTCCCAACAAACTCACTTCCGTTGTCTGACCACACAACCCGAGGCATTCCGTAACGGGAAAAATATTCTTTGAGTAAAATTTTTGCCGTGGACAAAGCCGTATTATCCTTAAGGGGGTAGGCCTCAATCCATCGGGAGAATGCGCACACCACAACCAATACATACTTCAAGTTATTACATCTTTCCATGTGAATAAAGTCCAACTGGATAACTTCGAAAGGGTATGCAGGAGGAGCAAAATGGCCAGGTGGAGTGGGAGTGCCCTTACCAGGATTATGCATCAAACATACCATGCAATTCTTAACCAAACGTTCAGCACATTTCGTAATACCATCATTCTTCCACACAGGAAACAGCAATTTACAGATACCTTTCGCGCTAATATGTGCTAACCCGTGTGCCATAGTCACAACAGCCAGCACATACGCATCAGGCAACATCCATCTTTTCTGTTCCGACAAGTCAATCCAACAATCATTCGCATCCAACTTTCCCGTACTTTCTTTCCACTTCGTCTTTTCAGTCTCGGTAGCCTCATTCTGAATGGATTTCACACTCTCAATAGTGTTTTCACACATACTTGATTCTGTAGGCCACCTTACCGAACTCGTCACATACATTCGAGTGCTAAGGTTCCGAGCAGTCTCCTTAGCAGTCTCATCCGCAAACGCGTTACCACGACCAACATCATCCGTCACTTTACAATGCGCACTACACTTAACAATCGCCACTTGCTTAGGCAACGTAAGTGCATCCAGAAGATCATTCACAAGCTGGCCATGCTGAATCTTCTTACCATGTGACGTAAGGAATCCTCTCTCTCTCCACAGTCGTCCAAAACTATGTGCCACACCAAATGCATACTGGCTATCTGTAAACACATTCACCCGTTTATCTTTAGACAATACACATGCTCTCGTCAAGGCAATGAGCTCAGCAGCCTGAGCTGAATTTTGACTCAACCTTGCGCTCTCCACAATTGTTTTTAATGTAACTATAGCGTACGCAGTTGTCACATCACCATTCGGTAATTTAAAACAAGAACCATCCACATACAGAGTACCATCAGGATCTATCAATGGAGTATCTTTTAGGTCAATGCGACCCTTGGTTTCTTCCTCAGTTCTGAGGTAGCAGTCATGTACTGCTTCACTGCTTGATTCTGTGTCGATCGGCAGCAATGTTGCTGGACTCAACACATTACATCGTTTTATCCGTATATGACTGGCCAACAACGTCAACTCATACCCAGACAATCTTGCGCTCGTCAGATGTTGAGTTTTCGTTCGGTTTAATAGAGTGTCGACTGCATGCGGAACCATTACCGTGAGCATATTACCCATGACTAGACCTGCAGACTGTCGAATGGACGCCGCAGCTGCCGCTGTTGCCCTTAAGCAACTTGGCAAGGCTCTTGCTACTGGGTCTAAAGTCGAAGAAAAGTATGCACATGGGCGTTGCTTACCACCAAAAGATTGTGTCAAAACACTCAACGCGCAACCATCCCTCTCGTGAACGTATAGTGTAAACGGCTTACTGTAATCAGGAGTACCCAACACAGGAGCCGAACACAACGCATCACGCAATTCAGAAAAACTTTTCTGACATTCTTCAGACCAAGGTACTGGAGATGAAACATCCTTGCACGTAAGGGCTATCAATGGTTTTGCCAACAATGAAAAATTTGGAATCCATTGTCTGCAGTAAGACGTAATACCTAAAAAGGCACGAACATCTCTCTGGGTTTTCGGCACAGTCATTCGGGAAATCACTGCAATTCTCTCTGGGGTCAACCTTCTCCCTTCTTTTGACAATAAGTGACCTAAATAGGTAACTTCTTGGCAACAATACTGTAGCTTCGAAGGTGATACCTTGTGGTGCAAGTCATGTAAATAGTGCAATAATGATACTGTAGCCGTTTTGCAAATAGCTTCTGTATCAGCTGCCACTAAAAGATCGTCTACGTATTGAATCAAAGCTGCACCTTTAGGCAATATAAAGTCATCAAGCTGACTTTTAAGTGCTTGGCTGTAGATTGATGGACTCTCACAGTAACCCTGTGGAGCGCGTTTTAGCCTAAAACTGCGACCTCCTAATGAGAATCCGAACAGGTCTCTGCTTTCTTCTGCGATCGGAATACTAAAGAAAGCATTCTTTAAATCGATCACTGTGAACCAGGAGGCAGATGCCGGAATCATTGTTAGTAAAGCCGTAATGTCGGGAACCACAGGAAATTGCGGAACCACTATTTTGTTTACCTCTCTCAAATCTATAACAAAACGATACACAGGAGGTTTAGTTGGGTCAGTTCGTTTCAAAATTGGCAATACAGGGCTATTGCACACGTTTCCACGAGTTTCTTCAACAACACTTTTTCCAATGAGATCATGAATGATTCCTAACAGTGCTCGTTCGCCTTCAAGAGAAATACGATATTGAGGTAACCGCGGTAATCGCGCATTTGGTTTTAATTGGATCACATAGGGTGGAATGTCTAACAGACCCACATCATTGGGACCTGTGGCCCATAAGGACGCTGGGAGGGAATTCAATTCCGGTGGGAATTTATCAACCGATAAATACATGGGAGAGATCACTCTCCTCCCCAATGTAAGTTCCACTCCTTCAGGGGAACAATACAATGTTGCATATAATCGTTTCAACAAATCCAAGCCCAAAAGATTTTCACCACAGCCTGTAGATAGAATCAGTGGAGCCGTTAGCTCACGTGGTCCAATCATAAGAGGCAAAGGGTTAGAGACTGGGTTACTAACAGGGGCGCCAGAGAATCCAACGGAAACATTCGTTAAGCCAGACAAAGGTGCGCCAGGGAGTTTTGAATGCATGATGGAACTTTTCGTCGCACCAGTGTCTAACAGAAAAGGCTCAACTACACCCGATGTAGTCACTGCAACGTAAGGCCCACTCTGATCGACCGGAACTGACACTACTCCCTCTCTTTGTCTTAGGCTGTCCTAGTAGTGGTCATTTACAACAGTCTCGTGGTCTATATAATAATCATCAACATTATATTGTGCAGACCGAACTGATCCCGCATTTCGCTGGTCAAAATAATTATTTGCATCCGATTGATTCTGATGACGATCAATCTGATTGTGGGATGAACCACGACCTCTACCACGTGGTGCCTGCTGAGGACCACTGCCACGATTTCCTCGAGCTGACACACCATTTAAACGGTCTTTTAAAGCAAGACACTCATATTTCAGATGTCCCTCTTTCCTACAATATGCGCATTGATTATATCCTAGTGTAGATCTGGGATCAAAGTTGTCAGGACGCTGCTGCATCCTATCAGGCTGTGCACGGGGTCGATACTGCTGTTGCGCATCATTTTGGTTCGATCGCGGAGGGTATGCTTGTTGCAACAAGACCTTCGTTTTGAGTTCTTTCGTTTTCTTTTCTACACGATCACTTTCTTCCTTTTCCCTATTCTCATAATACTGAGCCGTTGCCAATATTTGCGCAGGGGTTGAGACTGCCCACGCACTTTCTGAATTCTTTAATTTGTTGCATAGCTCAGGCAGCAAATTTGACACAAATTTGTCAACGAATAACCGCTGACCTCCCTCAGCGCCCATGTCCTGGCCGCTGTGGTCGATAAACGCTTCCTCAAACCTCGTAAAGAAATCCGAGACGCTTTCGTCTTTCTTTTGCCTACAAGCTGACAACTTATCCCAGTTCACCTTCATCGCTGGCATGAGAGTTTTCATGAGCGTAATGATTCTCTGAGGCAAATCCAAGATCAATTGTTCAGGTTTAGCTCCACCAACTTGTAATGCATCAGCTGCTAGCAGTGCAGCCCAATCACCCCCTAATTCAACAGCGTGATTGGCTTGACGAATTTTAGCCCAAACTGGTTGCGGTACAACGTTGCCAAACAACATGTCGATGTCGGCAATATTCATAATAGAAGCTTCCACCAGTTGTGATAACTCCTTATAATAACCAGCCGGATTTTTACGCGGATCGGGTAAGGATTGCTTCACCTGCAAAACTTCCGATCGTTTCCATGGAAGATGTATCCATACCCTTTGAAAATGCGGCAGAACCGGAGGGTTAGCTTGCGGATCTCCAGGCACCCACAGTGGCGGGACTTCTCTCATGGGATACTGACCAGGAACCGCTTTCCAATTCTCAGTGGTATCATCTAATGACACTCGAGAACGTGCTGCGGGTCTAAATGCTAATAAACGTTCCACGGCACGTCGTACATCGTCACCTACAATCATACCATTCGAAAAGTTACTCTGGAGTTCAATTATGTCGGACGGTACATTCTCTACTTCATCATCGTACCATTCCTCCCTCAAAAAGTTACACATTTCCTCAAATACGAATCTCTGCGTAGGCTCATTAAACTGAGAAAATGTCTCAAAGACTATACGTGGAGTGTAATTAGCAGGATGTCTTATCCATTTACGTGCCATGGTTACTAACGTTTCTTTCTCCCTACCACTAGGGATCTGACTCCGTCTCTGAGGAGTTTCAGATGTATCAGACAAAAATAACGGACCAGAAAGAGGTGAATAAAGGGTAGCAACAGAATTAGGAACACGCTTACGAACAGAAGGAGAAAGAAAAACAGGAGCAACAACATTAGAGGTAAAAGAAGACATAGTAGGAACGGACAAGGTAGTCGGAGAAGCAGAAACAACAGTCTGAGAAGGTACAGGTACAGGAGCAGTAGGAACGATAACAGATGGAGGTACAAACGTAGGATTAACAGCGGGCTGGCCCGCAGCCGCTGGAGCAACAAGGGGAACAACAGGGGGTACTACAGGAGGAACTACAGGAGCAGTAGCACCCTGTACATAAGGAGGTGGTGATTTCATCAAGTATGATAGCAAGGAATCCTCCTTCAAATCTTCTTCTTTCTTTTCTGATTTATTCGGTAAAGCTGGGTAACATTTATCTATTTTCATATGATGCAATCTAGTAGCTATTTCCAGGTCTTTTTCTTCTTTGTCTTGTCTACATTCTTTTATAGCTTGCATTATCGGAACAAATTCCTGCTTTTTATCCTTTTTAAGTTGTTTGATTTCTTTCTGTTTGGCCTCTTTACGCCATATTCGAAAGGAATCAAACATAGCTGGCCTAGCTTTCTTTAAAAATAATTTAGCCTCAAGATTATCTAAAATCAAAAGTTCAAAAGTTCCGTGTGGTGGCCATCTAAGGTCACCGTCCTTCTTCGTGTAGCGGATCCAGTAATCATTATAGATTATGGGACCCACACCG
Organism: Lissotriton helveticus; assembly: GCF_964261635.1. NCBI lineage: Eukaryota > Metazoa > Chordata > Amphibia > Caudata > Salamandridae > Lissotriton > Lissotriton helveticus. The sequence continues at coordinate 332,561,713 of NC_136063.1, read as the reverse complement.
TGTCGACTATATAGATCATGTATCGGAGTTCCAACTGGAGGTATCGGACATGAGTCCTCCAACCGGGAGTCCATTGCGCAACATTTGAAAATACGAAACAAACCACTATGGCTAGGCATCGTGCTCACTAACCTAGTATCAAACTTCAAGGATTACCGAAGCAATAACACCTCGTGTAAGTCAAAACCCTCGGTTTTTGGCAATTGCAACTGTCAAATAATACTAAGAACCAATACTAAGAACCACAAATGCAATGGAACCATGCAATACAACAAAGCCGTAAGGCTATTACAAAGCTCGGAGAGCTATTACCACAAAGCCTGAGGAGGCTATTACAAAGCTCAATGAGCTATTACCACAAAAACCTTAAAGGTTAACACCAAAGCTTTCAAAAAGCTAAAAACAATCACTAAGGACTGGGAGCGACCCACAAATACTTAACTCAGAACTTCAATGGCGTCACCAGGAAGGCCCGTCTATCGTCTCGCTTTGTACAAAGATCTACGCCGGGCGTCGAAGACAGGTCGACAGTCAGGGCATCGGTCCGTTGCAGCCGTCAGGAGGCGGGAATCTTCGCAGGGAAAAACTTCGGGCCACTTATTTCGACAACAGGATCGATGAAGCGGGGTGCACCTTCCCTCGGAGATTTCACACGAAGTTCCTCACGAACATCAGGCTTTGGACCGGACCGGTACCGCTGAAGTCGCCCCACGTTGGGCGCCAACTGAAGGACTGGACTTTTATCAGTACCAGCGGTGCCAGGGAACAACACCTATAACCTTCATGGGATACCTGTTTCGGCGCACAAACTACAGAGACACGGGACACTTCCTTCGACGTCAAAGATTCAAGGTTTATTACTGCAGGGAACACAGAAGTCACGACAAGTACAACACGTGCAACTTGGGGAGACTGCTTCAAATTGGTTCTGTGGATCGCTCCTTTTATACAGATTTTCCCCATAGGACATCATGATACACAAAGTTTACAACCGGTTCCCATAATTATTCCTCAGAGGGGTCGCTTTGGTCACTTTGAAGCACATAAGGTCCGTAACATGAGTGCGGAAACATTTGGTGGTTCCCAACTGTAAAAACCCATCTTCCCAACATTAGCAAATTCCAACCGGCAGTAAAACAGATCGAAATAGGAACTAAAACAGGTGGAGAGGAAGATGGAAACAGTGGGCGAGTCGAAAAGGGTGTAAAAGGGGAGGTATCGGGAAACACGAGATACAGGCATCAAAGGGACGTGCCTAATGAGATGCACGGCTGAGACAATAAACTGGCACGGCAAGATGAGCCTCGAGCGGGGCCATCTGCCTTACAGTATCATCCCCCTCATCATAAAGAAACTTACAAAGAACATGCGTCTTCCGCAAATATCGTGGGAGTCCCAGGGTCACGAAGCGGACAGTGTCCGTTCGCTGGCTACTTGAGGGCAAGAGACAAAATGGATGCCGTATCTAAGATGGAACCCGTAGGTACAGGTGAATAACCCACATAACTAACGAACAGTTTAAGTTAGCACAGCGAAACTGCGCACACTTACTAAACTCGTCATTTACGGTTCTTAGATACCAGACTCGACCATATGAGTCGAAAACATCACCTAAAATTGTCACGGAACCTCAGTACTCCACCTGATGAATTCACAGGTATAGCTCTGAAATTCAGTGTTAAAGTAATATTGTAATGAACTTCAGTCTCTGGTATCTATTGTCAGTTTAGAAGACTGAATCCCAGACATAGGTTTATGGCCCAACTGTTTTCTACATTATTTAACAGACAAATGCAGTTGTGTGCCATCACCCACTCTGGGATATCTAAACATTTGGCACCTGTATATCAGTACCTAACCTTCATGGTTTAGATTTTCCAAAGTTGAGGCACACATCAAACTGGGAGCACACATTGAACCCAGCACATAGCTGCTACGTTTTCCAGGTCCATGCTGACTAGTTAGTTCACTTATTTCCTTAGAATTCTGGGCCGTGTAGTCTTATTTATGTCAGCATAAAGCAGGACTAAAAGTCCATAAGATCTAAGAAAAAACTGGGACTAGGCTAACTAGTCACACATGGACCTGGATATTATGATGGCTATGCCAACAGCTTCCACATTATCAGTAGTGCCAGCTGCACAGCAGGGATTTTGAGGCTCCTGGGCAACTTTGGTGTTTTGGAAAAGCCTTTATTCAGGTCAGCCTAGTGGATATCTTGCTGAGATCAGCTCTACACCTGGATAGTGCAGCTCGTCTCCCTGTACAGTAAGTTAATGTTTCCGTTTCACGTCAGTTCACACCAGAAATTCCCTATGCAGGATTCCCAGGACCATTTTGGAGGGAAAGCAACCACATTCAGTGCTTGCTTATATCGTTTCACACCACTAGTGTGAAGGTCCTTTCTGTGTCCAGACTATCTACTAAACCAACTCAATGGGTCAAGCAAATATTTTCTTCCGGTGGCCAAGCGAGGAACCCAAAGTTCACCTGAGACCTTCCGTTTTCAAAAGTTCAAGCATCTTCATGTTATCTTAAGTTTTCTGGGGTTTTGAGGGCAAGAGGGACTGGTCAGACCTTGTTGTACTGGTCAAGATTGACATGCTAATTCAAGGCCAGACAAATGTGTCCTGGAGAGCAGAAAATACCACAAAGTGGTGGTGGAGGGAGGGGATTGTAGATTTTTATAAAGCATAGAGAAATCTACTATAACACAGAGGATGGCCTGCAGACTCCACCACACAGGTTGTGCAGTTTGTAGGGAAATGACACACACATCTTGAATAGACAGACTGCTGGGATTCCACTAGATTGAAAATACGATCATAAGCATAGTGCTGGGCGCAACTAATGGGGGTGCCAGCTTACAGGGCCCTTGGTACCATTGTTCTCCTACCAGGTGTATGGTAATGATTACCTGTGTTTGTACTTATCACCGGGATTAATATTGCCTCCGGCAAGCTACGTGCATTTATAGGAGTGCCTTGAAGTACTTTGTTTATGGTTCTGTGAAATAGTGTGGATCCCTTCTGGGACCAGAAGTCGCATGAAACATGTCGACCTTCCCTTAATATAGCAAACTTTTAACACGTTGTATCTTATTTTGTTTACACTTTTTTTTTTAAATCAGACCTACCCCCCTCTGAATCTGATTAAAAGTGTCCAGGGAGTTAGAGCCTATTTTAATTCATATCTTTTTTCCACACCCTGCACCACATCACACACTGCTACCTTTCTCTATAGGACTAGGCACACATCAGTGAGCTCAAATGGGAAAATAATCTCCACTAAATAGCCCCCTTGAGGGTGCCCATCGGGCATTGCAGTGCCTGCCCGACAAGGAGCTGGCCCATTCATGAAGCATGACACTTTGGTGTGTGAGGGCTCCATAATCCTATGAAGGATAACCCCAGGATGTGGTGCCTCCCTCTGATAACTGCCTTCAACAGTGGACAGGAGTCTGGAGCGGGCACACATTTTGTTTAGGAGCACTGGTTATTGAGATGTGTGTGTGTACCAGTTTAAAAGATCCCTTCTTTTGCCTATCACCTAGATGCTATTGTAGGGATAAAGCACCTAGAAAGGATTATGTGCAGGTGTACAAAGTCACCTTTGACCAAACTCGTTACTGAAGGAAAATTGTCATCCTGTACTGCACAAAATAGATCCCTCCATTCACCCAATATCAATAAGCCATAATCATCACCACATACAATAGTCTTCAGGCTACAGGTATAAATGCTAGTGACCCTAAATGGAAACCCTTATGTACAACATCCAACCACCACATAGCCTGTATTGCAGAGTCAGTACCACCCTCACACAATTGTGGAGTTTTCTCTAGAGATTAGCAAATCACTTTGATGAAAACAGAGGGTTTTTGTTCCAACAAGAAAGGGATGCTGTTTTAGTTTATTTGCAGCACTCATTAGTGTTCTGCAGCAGACAACATAACATCCTTTGTCGTCATTCCAGGGGTGTATCTATGATGATCTGGTACAAGGGTACTGAGGCACACTCGTCTGAGAGGCCAAACATGCCATGCAAAGGTTGTAATTTATTCAATTTACAGCCTGCACATTTTTTGCTTTATGCAAGTGCCTGTACTAGGCCTTGGTCTATATTTGTGTTTTCCTGGGGATGGAGGAGTGTGGGGGGCAGATGGTGTTGCAGGGTAAATATGAGTCCAGATACAAAGTGTGCAAAAGATTCATGGCAAACTGTTCTATTTGGAAACTGTGAGACCTGAGGACCCCTCATGAACTGTTGGGGCAAAGTAGGGAAACAATAAACATGGGCAAAAGCAGAACATCAAAATAAAAAAGTATCAATATGGTAGAGAGAATTGCAAAGGGACTGAGACAGGGAGAAGTGCAATGAAAGAAAAAAGAGAGGATGAAAATAGAGGAGAAAGAAAACGAAAAGAGACAGCAGGACTGTAGTGAAGACCCATGGGCTAGACTCAATTTTTTACTGACCAGATTCCATTTTGTGCCTAACCAACAGGCTGCTTACATTTGACCTAGATACTATCAGTCATTATCTCTTGAAGAACTTATTAAGTGTCCAGACCATGACCATGACAAAAAACCTAATGTGAATTGAAATACTCCTGTCAATCTGGTTTATATTAGTTCATCTTAAGAATGCAATATTGGTGCATAGAGATTATGTCCGAATTTAATGGACATTCTGCAATTATTCACCATGTAAGGTAAAGGTCGGTGGTCAATTCTTTAAAAAACCCGTGACCACTATACCAGCTCCACTAGACTAGTCTAAGGACAGGTTGCCACAGACAATAAACACTAACATAGGAATAATGCCCACAGACGATGGTGAAATTGCTCTCTGGATTGCTACCAAGACCAGCCACTGGGAAGTGGCACACACTCACACAACAATCATGACAAGCATAGACTACTGACTATGTGTCAGCCCACGACAACCAGGAGAAGCATAGAATACTGACTAGGTGTCCTCCCTTTGGATGGTGCGACCCAAAAAGTATGCAGCACCTGGGGAAGTATATTAGTGTGAATGTACGTTAATATTCATGGAACCGTCACTAGCAGTTTAACCTGAAGTATTGAACCAAGTAAAAAATGAGAATGAGGCTGTACCAGCTCCAGACTTAGATATGACGTTAATGGAAAACTTCTCTACAGTCTCCTCAGTCATCCTAAGCAACATTAAAGGGGAAGCTTTGGCTCTAGCCATACCCGAGAAACTTGCAACAGCTCCAGTTCAAGACTGTGAACAGGAGCAAATGAGCATCATTTCTGATGTCCACACCCCTGTGGGCCATGATACATTTCGTACAAGAGGTCTTTATCCGTGCTTGAAGCTAGAAGTGATGCTGTATTTTCTGTTATAGAAGAACCTGTAACAGAGGGTAAGAAGAAACAGAGTGAGAGAGAAAAAAGACAGACCGTGTCTCTCGTAACTCTGGAGTTCCACTAGGGTGGCTATAATTTAAGGGACCATGATATAATTAAAAAGTCACATTGGTATCAGTATTCTGGCAGCCACTCTTCCTGTTCTTTTCATCTAACATGGAAATAGTTCAATCTAACCTTAGAAATCTCCAATGGGTATTTTAGTCAGAATATAGTGCCAGAAAGTGAGTGTCTAACCGCCTTCAGTTTCATTGGAGTTCAGTACAATTCAATCAATTGCTTATGGAGTGTTTAAACAGCCCTGCCTATTTTCAGCACAAATAATGGAGATATTAAAGTTCCTGAGGTGCTATCATACATTGATGACATCTATCTTGCTGAGAACGATTTAGAAGCACTAACATGCACTGGATACTGACAATACTAACATGTTATGTTATGTTATGGGTGTCTTATATAGCGCTCGGCTACTCCAAGGAGTGTCCCGGCGCTTTCTAACCCACAGCAGACTACAGAGGGCAAGCAGAGAAATAGAGAAGAAGCAAGCGGATCACTGTCCATAGAGCCACGTCTTCAGACCCTTTCTGAAGGCCAGCAAGTTCGGAGTACAGCGGAGCGACAGAGGGAGGGTGTTCCAAAGCTGGGGAGCCAGGCATTTAAAAGAGCGTCCCCCTACCCTTGCTTTCCTAACAGCAGGGACAATGGCAAGACCAAAAGATTCCGATCTAAGGGATCTAGTTGGTTTGTAGAAAGCAAGAGGTTTCTGGATATATTCAGCTCCCACAGCATGGAGTGCCTTATGCGCCAGCGTAAGTGTTTTAAAAACAATCCGCTTCCGAATAGGGAGCCAGTGTAGGGAGTGTAGGAGATCCGAAGCTCTCGCTCGACGAGGTAGGCCAAAAATCGCCCGTGCCGCCGAGTTTTGGACCACCTGAAGTTTTTGTAGTAGATAGTCCGGAAGACCTAAGTATAAAACATTTGAGTAGTCCAGCCTAGAACAAATTAGAGCCTGGACCGTAGTCTTCCTATGCGCAAGCGAGAGCAGGGGAAGGAACTTGCGTAACATTTTGAGGAGACCATAGCAAGTGCCAGTCAGTCCAAGGATCTGAGACTTAAGCGATAGGCTGTTGTCAATTTTGACCCTCAAGTTCTTAGCAGCCAAAGAGGAGGACGCAGGAGGGAACATGTTCACAGGCCACCAATCCCGCCAGCTCGGGTCGGCCTGACATCCAAGAAAAGCACCTCAGATTTATCGGGGTTGCACTTGAGGCTGTTTCACTGAAACCATTCGAAAACAGCCCCAAGACACCCGCGGATGCTCTCTCCATCGAACTCAGCCCCCTTACCACAAGTGAAAAGGAGCTGGGTGTCATCGGCGTATGACACGATCTGAGCCCCAAAGGAGTCCGCCAGCACCGCCAAAGGGGTCATAAAGATATTAAAGAGAGTCGGGCTCAGCACCGACCCCTGCGGGACGCCGACCTCCAAAGGCGGCACTTCGGCTGAGTATGGGGGGGGGGAGGGGGCCCAGAGCTATGAGTTTCAAGAAAAGTGGAGAGCACAGTATGAACATGCTTTTCCACTATCTTTGCGAGAGCAGGCAGGAGGGAAATCGGCCTATAATTGGCATGGATCGCGGGGTCAAGGCCAGACTTTTTAAGGAGTGGGACGACCATCGCCTGTTTCCAAACCAAAGGGACTACACCACTAGTCAGTGACAAATTCAGAATGGGATTAATCAGCGGGTTCAGAACCTCCGCTGTCCTTGCCAGAAAACTAGCAGGGCAGGGGTCAGAAGGAGAGCCTGACTTGAGTTTGAACAGGAGGTCCTGAGAGATAGAATCAGAGAGAGATGGAAACTCAGACAGAAAGGGTCCAGGTCCAGCTGTCGAATTCAGCTGGTCCCTCGGGATGGTAACAACACTAGGGCTGAAAAAAGAGAAAGAGTCTTGAATCCGCTTAATTTTAGTGGTGAAAAAGCTAGCTAACGAGATCACCCATGGCTCAGAAAACTCATGATGCGATGCATTAGCCTTAGGGGTTATAAACTCCTTCACATCATACGGTTACAAGATTAACTTTAAGAAGTCTCACATTGCCTAACTGATGGTGACCTTTCTTGGATATTAGTTATCCAATGAGGGCAAGGGACTGGAACATAATTTCCATCAGAAATGTGCTACCTTGAAGCCTGGGTTTCTTATTTGTGGATGTAATTATTTGCCATACTATACTGAGCAAGTTATGTTATGTTATGTTATACATATTTTTATAGCACGCGGCTATAGTGAAGTCCTTGCACAACCTAATTTCTTCCATCAAAACAATAGATGAACATAAACACTGATATCCTATGTGCGCTGCAAGTAGACATGCGAGAGACAAAATATTTACCTAGATTAAGAATAGTACCAAGCGGAGGGGGCGTGGCTTGCGCCCGACGACAATGGCGGCGTCTCTGTGACTCTCCCGAGTCGGCGGAGAGAGAACGACTTACGGAGACCTTTATTCTTCCTGCACTGACCTCAGAACCTAGGATGAGGCGTGCGAACAGCGTCGGACTGTAACCGGATGCCCTTCCTGCCTTCCTGCCATAGCGGCATGTTTTCACTCCGTGAGTAGTGGCGCACTTTGAAAATCATTGCGCCCGCCTTTTTGTGGAGCCGTTGATGGAGCTTGCTCCTATGCAGCTTCACAGCAATTAAAACTGCTGTTTTCCCGCGAAACATTTACAGGCATATTGGGGGCATTTTATCTACATTTTTGTACATCTCTTCAGCCCCATTTCAACAGTTGCCTATATTTCTCCCGCATATATGCTGTTTTAATGATGGAGCTTTTGTTTCACGTGGCAATTTCTACTTTACCCTTTTTCTGATTTTTCATTGGTGTTTCCAGCTTATTTTTAGACTTTTGTAATGGCATATCCTCATCATTGCTCTCAATGGTTGCACTTGTTTTCCCTCCTGTGACGCAGTTATGTACTGGTGCTACCCCCAATTACTTGGTTCGCCTCATGATATTTCTGCACGCTTTCTAAGGTTATCACAGACACTATTTTTTGCATTTCTCTTCAAGTGTATAATATTCAACAACTCAGCTTAAGGTCAGACTTTACCCAATTTGTTTGCTACAGTGTGCCGGCCTTTATATAATTGTTAAACAAATGACATGAGGGCACCTACCCTAGCCTCCTCAGCTGTTGCGGTACCAACATGACCTTGGTATGTGAGGAGGGAGAACGACTCTAACATATGGACAGCTTACCAAACAGAGGAAAAGAGTTATTATTCAGGTTCGCAATTACTGTTTCATTACACCGTTCGCTCCCACAAGAGATAGCGATCCACATATCCTGACTTAACTCACGACGGCATTTGGGACCAGACACTCGTTCTTGTAATTCATAGGTTCTCCTCTTGCCTTCTCTATGGGAAGACAGCTAAAACCTTTATTTCAATCCAAATCTGGACAAGTCATGTTTTCACTTAAGGCCGGATCCTGATATCGGTGTCTCGACATGGAAGACTCGGCCAGTAATTCTTCCAAAACCTCAACAATATCGGCAAACCCAGCTTCCTCCACTATTACGAAGACATCCTCAAAGAGATTAAAAAAGGATCCTCCGTCACCTACCACACAGAACTCGGCGGTTACTATGTATATCCTGTTGGAGGATGCTTCCTTCTGAAAATCCCTAGCCTCACAAATCACACTATATTACAAAGACAACTTTATTCTTGCTGGTGACTGTAATAAGGTCTTCGACCCTTTCATTGATCGTCATTCCTTATCCTCTTTTGTCCCTCAGAAGTCTCACAAGCTTTTTACACAAACAGTCAAACAACATAAATTGACAGATGCTTGGCGACTTTGCAACCCTACAGTAAGGGAATTTTCCTTCTACTCCCCATTGCACCATACCCAATCCAGATTAGATTATTTCTTCAGCTCTCATAATGTTGCCCAATCACTTGTAAGAGCTGATGTTGGTTCTATTTTAATTTCAGACCACGCACCGGTTTCTTTGCATCTTGATGTTCTGGAGGCACCCAAGCCATTTCGTAAATGGCGATTCAATAACTCTTTGCTTTTGGATCCAGATTTTACATCATCCTTTACCTCTTTTTCTCAAGAATTCTTTTTCTTTAATCACACAAGTGACATACCGTTTCCTGTTGTTTGGGATGCATTTAAAGCCTCAGCTAGGGATTTTATTATTCACTATGTTTCCAGGAAACGTCGTAAAGCGGGACTAGCCACCACTGCTCTGTTAGCTAAGATTAAAGCATTGGAACATTCCTACTACTCTTCTAAATCTAAGGAATGTTTATCCAACCTTCTTAAAGCCAAATTTCAATTTAATAAAGATACAACTAATAATGCCTCTAATATTTTACTCAAATCTAGTGCCAATTATTATGGCGGTCAGAATAAAGCTGGTAAACTACTCGCGAATTATTTAAAAGTCAAAGAAAATAAACTCAACATTGACTCTGTTTTCGGTCAAGATGCTTATTTGAAATTTAAGGACGCAGAGATTCTGAATGAATTCCTTCATTTTTATAAATTACTTTATGAAACATCTTCTTCAGATTCTGACATAACCCAGTTTCTTTCCTCAATACATCACCCCCCCCTCTTTCAATCTGGACTCCTCATCATTAGGGAATCAGTCATTTCACAAAATAAACTTTTGAAGGCCCTGAACACCTTGAATAAGGACAAGGTCCCGGCCCAGATGGATTTACAGTAGAATTCTTTACACATTTTTCAACTTTACTCCTTCCCAAATTATGCATCCTTATCTCCGACTTCATGCAATCAGGTAATTCCTCGGGATCGTTTGCAGATGCCCTTATTTGTCGCATCCCTAAAGACGGTAAGGATCCACAACATTGCAAAAATTATCGACCTATATCTTTAGTAAACATTGACTATAAGATTTTCTCAAAATCTCTAGCTTTACGACTTGAATCTCATTTACCTGACTTGTGTGGGGCAGAACAATCTGGATTCGTTAAAGGACGTCTTATCATGGATAACACCCGTCTATTTTTTGATATTCTCTCTAAAGCTTCGCACTTATCTCATACCTTAGCGGCTATAACATTGGATGCTGAAAAAGCATTTGATAGAGTTGAATGGCCTTATCTTTTCCGTGTCCTCCAGTGGTTTGGCTTTGGTCCAAAGATTATCACTTTAATTTCTCTTTTATATTCGAATCCTAAAGCAGCAGTGTCAGCAAACGGTGCTCTCTCTTCCTATTTCCCACTCCACATAGGCGTTAGACAGGGTTGTCCACTTTCTCCTTTTCTTTTTAATCTTGCTTTGGAACGCTTTTTGTTGCGAATTCGTCAAAATGCCGACATTCATGGTTTTACTTTTAAGGATACCTCTGTTAAGATGGCTGCATATGCTGACGATGTTCTTGTGTTTTTATCCCGCCCAAAAACCTCTCTTCCTGTTATTTTGGCAGAGGTTCAATCCTTTGCATTTGTTTCTGGTTATAAGCTAAATAAAGAAAAGTGTGAAATTCTACTTCTCACTAAGTTTACTCTTCGCGATGATTTTAATTCTTCAGGGTTCACTTGGAGTCCCCATTACAGCAAATATTTAGGTTTACATTTTTCCCTGACTATTTCAGAGACAATCTCTCGTTGTATGGATAACTGCGTTCAAAAGTTATCATCTTTAACGTCAAAGTGGCATCCTCTCTATCTATCATGGTGGGAGCGGTTGGACACCATTAAAATTATGCTCTCACCCATAGTCCTATACACGATTTCTAATATTCCAGTAACTATTTCTTCCAACTATTTCGAGAAACTCACTTCCATCTTGTTGTCCTTTCTATGGAGTGCTAAAAAAGCACGTATGGCTATCTCAAAATTGATTCATTCAAAGTCAGAAGGTGGGGTGAATTTTCCTGATTTTCCTACTTGTCACAAATCACTTCTTCTCTATGTAAAGTAACAGGGGCCCCCTGGTGCGAATAGCAATCCTGGGTCAGGGTAGAGAATATATGTAAGCAAAAATTCCCAGGCATGCACAAACGTAACTAGCAAGTACACATGTAGATAGAATTATCTACAACAACATTCGACAAACTGCTTTCTCCAATAAAATTGGTTTTAATTTCTTTCAAATATTCATAAGAAGTTCATATGATAAAAATACATTACAATGTTCAGAGTCAGTGCAAACTTCATTGTAACTATACATGATTTGTCAAGGTTAAAATTTCAATAAACATTCTAAAAACTGATGGTTTCCTGTCGACGCGTTTCGACGCGTAAGTTGTGTCTTCTTCAGGACTGTACCATCGATATTCTTATAATATGTCACAAAATGGCGTTGATATATATTAGATTTAATTTTCTAAGGACGAATTACACAACGAAGTTCTCCAATCACAGGGATATCAAGGCACTTAATATCTCGGATGTGGTGACTCGTGACTGGTGGCATGTGTTCATATGAGAATATTTAAAATATGCTCTTTCCACTCTATGATATATCGGGAAACTGGGGACGCTGTAGAACGCTCGTATTGCCGACCCGACTTAACTTCAAAAAGCCCCACCTACTCAGAGGGTTTGGTATAACGTGTAGACAAGCAGGGGGACGGCCAGACTTGACGGAATGCAATTCGTCCGTTTGGTGGCGGGTAAGATGAAAAACCGCTCTATGCAGACCCCGGCAGCGACTTAACTCCAAAAAGCCCCACCTACTCAGAGGGTTAGGTATAACGTGTGGACAAGCAGGGGGACGGCCAGACTTGACGGGATACAATTCGTCCGTTTGGTGGCGGGTAAGATGAAAAACCGCTCTATGCAGACACCGGCAGCTGTGCACTCGCAAAGATCTAGCTGATTGACTGGAGCGGTACAGCGTGTAAGTTGTTCGTGGTGCCGTTGGTCTATACGTTCTCCCAGGTCCGTGAGTCACGTATGCTGTCTTCCTTTGTTCGGAACATTGTAATGTATTTTTATCATATGAACTTCTTATGAATATTTGAAAGAAATTAAAACCAATTTTATTGGAGAAAGCAGTTTGTCGAATGTTGTTGTAGATAATTCTATCTACATGTGTACTTGCTAGTTACGTTTGTGCATGCCTGGGAATTTTTGCTTACAAATCACTTCTTCTGCATCAAGCATCAAAATGGTTTTCTGATTCCGAAATATATCTTCCCAAATGGACCTTACTTGCGAAATCTTTTCTTTCACCTTTCTCCTTTCCAGAATATTTATCTTTTACCTGCAAGCCAAAATCTATCTCTACTCCCATTATCAAATATACCTTTAAGTTAATCCCTCCTCTTACTTTAACATCGTTTTCTTTCTCACCTATCTGGCATAATAGAAATATTTTGATTAACAATAAACCTATCTTTTGTAAGGCCTGGAGACAGAGAGGTATAATATGGGTTCATCAACTATATGATCAGGACAGTGTTATGTCTTTTGAAGAGGCCAAATCCTTATACACCTTACCCTCCCCCTTTAAGCCTAAGTTCTCTCTTTTGATAGAAGCTATCCGAATAGCACACTCAAAATTCACATTAACTTCACCAACTGATGCATCTGAGGTTCTGCACATGGATAAACTCAGGACTCTTATTCGTGGCGCTTCTAGAGCATCCTCTTTTTACGCGTTTTTGCATACATATCCTTATCCAAGAGATAAAACTAAGACAGAATTGGCATGGGAAACTGACTTTGGGACTTCCTGGACGATAGACTTTTGGAATAAAATAGACTTTTGGAATAAAATTTGGCTAAAAATCCGTAAGCCTTCAAGGGCAGCTAACACTACACAAACGCTCTTTTTTATTTATAACAGACTCCGATTGTCTCCGCTCACTCTCCATTCTAGACATGCTCACCTCCCAGACCTATGTTGGTCCTGCTCACCACCACAGGCAAGCCTTTTTCACATGCTTTTTACATGCGCCGCTGTTCAGAATTTTTGGACCAAAGTATGGGCTCAAATAAACTCCATCTTTAACTCTACTCACCCTTTCTCCCCCACACATATTTTCCTAGGTAGTTTAGCTCTTATTTGGGATACCTGTGAATTTAATGTCAAAATCATAGATTTATTGTTAGCAGTGGCCTTTCAGCAAATTACCAAAAATTGGAAAGACTTTACTAAACTATCATTTCAGGCGTGGTGGTATGCAGTATGTTATAATCATAGGCTTGACACATCCTATGTATATCCACTACATATGGCACCCAAACATCTTGCTTTATGGTCACCTGTCACACTCTTTATTGATATAAGTGCAAGTCGCAGTTTGCATTTGTTCCTTTACAATAAGAAGTTGCCAAACCTCCGTGACATTGTTTTAAATTTTTTCTTTCCTCTTTATTGCATTCATACATTTATATATTTTTTACCTGAGGTAACCTTGTTTCGCATGTTGCCATTGCTCTCTTTTTGCATGATATTTTATAATGCTCTTTCCTTTGAACCATACTTGTTTTATTTGTTACATGATTTTTAAATTAGTTATCACTTGTATACCATATGTTGATTCCATTTTATTTGTATTGTTGACATATTAATTCTAATAAACTCTCTTTTGAACTGAAAGAATAGTACCAAGATACTCAGGCTCCACATTCTTAATCTACAATGAGGGACAGACAATTCTCATAGGGTACAAGTAACACTGGTACTCTCCAGCTGAAGCATGTTTTGCTTACATCAAGAGAATCCATGCATCCGTGCAGAAAGCTATTTTGAAACAGCACCCATTGGTGTAAAAAAAAGCTAGTTATGGTGGTTTCTCTTGTACTGGCACTAGAGACAGCCACTGAGCAAGCAATCCTAACGCTCAAACTCTACACCAGAGTTGGATGCAGTGGGCCTCTTCCTCAAGTGCAGTGGATGTAAAATTTCACGGTGATCTACTCTTTGGACACAAGCTTTCCTCCAATGCTGACAGAATTTAGGTTACACTTTAAAACCTTATCCATTGAGTCATATCATGGCATGTTCTACATGGACACTTTTGCACAACCTGAGGTAGAAATCCACAGTCTGCCCAGCTGCACTGGGTATAGTGAAAGATAGTTAGTCCCACCCACAGTTCACCCACACCAAAATCCTTGGTGAGAGCACCCTCCAACATGCAGAAATGCATGCCTTGGTACTTTCAATGCACAAGGTTGACTCGTCAGCTCCCACTAATAGTGTCTGATTCATCCTTCTGTGTTCAAGGGTACAATGTAGATTTAAAACATTATTGCCTGACTAGATTCAAAGATTCAAAAGGGAAAGCCTTTAAGAATAAACATCTTGGGGGAAAGGTAGCTGTCTTACAAAATAAGCTTCCAGTGATCCAGGCGATGTCCACTTTAGGCTTTCAGCATAATGGGATTCACACCAAAGAGAACTGTACGGCTGACTTACCTACAAAGGCTGAAGTACAGACTGTCAAGATAGCAGTCGTAACGAAATCTTAAACGAAGATCAATACAGATATGGTAACACCGTTACCAGCAACTAGGAGTGCAAAAACTCCAACTAACTTTTTTAGCAACCTTGATTCAGATAGCACTTCTGTTGTGACTATAACTCAAGTGGAAGAGAGGATTATTTCTGTTCAGCTGTTGAGATTATTCTTAATCAAAGCAGCATGCAGAGGCTTGCTTTCTGCTCATGCTGGGATAAATGCAGCCATAGCAATGCTACAGCAAGGTCACTGGTGGTCGTGTTTAAATAAACAGGCAAGAGATTTTCAAACAATGTGATATGAGTTAATAGATCAATGGTTCTATTGTTAGAAGACCTCCAAAGACTCCCTCACAGTCTCCAATATACCGTTTAGCACTATAAATTTGAGACGTGTCAGACCAATAGATTCTGTTAACCAACACAAGTACATATTGGTGGCAATTAATGTTCCAATTCTTATGTGTGGAGCCTCAGAGAAATGCAGTTGCTCGAGCAGTTGTAAAGGATCTGCAGTGTCTGGCCACTTCGCCCCAAATAACTGCACACGATCCTGACAGAGGCTGCCAGACTGTTGTAATACCACAGCAGCCTGTGCTGAGAGCTGATACCCAGCCAATTCCAAGAGGAGCAGAGCCCAGCCTATGTCTCTTTTTCTTTCTAGGAAACACTCTCTCCCAGCCGAAGCTTCTTGCTGTAAACAGATATGCTGTGCCGTGAAGCCCAAGAAATTCTAGATGCAAGTTACACTACTCCATACTCTCATAGTATAACACATAGAAGTAGTCTTTAGGGTGTTAGGTTGCCAAATGATACTCCAACCACGTATGTTCTAACCAAGATTGCTGAGCGGGCTTGAGTGAGGCTACAACACAACTTGGACTTTTGCACTCAAGTGTTGGTATTCTGAACCCAGTTCAAGCATCCATGGGTGGCAAAGTCAAATCTTGAAGAACTAAGCCAAAGGCTTAATTTACACAACAGAGAGCAAAAAGTCAAGTGGAGGAAGGTGGATATGAAGAAAATGGTAGATGACAGCAAGAAAGGAGGAAGGTGAGTTATTGTGAGGTGTTGTGAGTTATTGTATCTAAAATAGGTAAACATCTGATATGCACAGTATTGTACGTCTGCCAATTAAGTGCATACCTAAAAATGAAAGTTAATTGCTTTTTCATTAAATTTTGCAATTACTTTAATTTTATTTTTTAGGCTATGCAGCTTCTGTAATTTGTTTGAACTATGTGAATGAAATGTGAAATTAGTTTTACTGATCATTCTGCTATAGTAGTTTAGTAAAAGACATCACAAGGTAAGAGATGGGAAAAGGAATGAGGTCACAAGTTAATAGACAGAGAATAGGAGCAATGGAATGACAGCCAACAGAGGTCACGTATAGATTAGAGAGAAAAGGAGGGACATTGTAAAGAGACTACTAAAAAGGATGACAGTGATACAGAGGATCATGAAAGAAAAACTAAGATGGGGATTAAAAAGTCCAAGAAATTAAGAAGAGCAACCTATGGAAACATATTGGAGGAGAGAGAAAAAGAGATATAACAGGAAGGATAGTGATTGGAAGGAAAGTGAAGAGACGGGAGTGGAATGGGGAAATGATATAAAGGACACATTTTTTAAAATGCTATAAATAGGCGGGGTAATTGAGTGACAGAGTAAGGAGATATGGAGAAGAAAGGGGGTAGAAATTGAGTGTAGAGAGAAAAAGAGAAAGCAGAAATGCAGGGGCAGGGAAAGGAAAAGAAAAGATAAAGTACGAAGTTGAGAGAAAGAGAGAAGAAAGAAATAGGTGGAAAGCATCAATAAATCAGGTAGTATATGTCCCCCGAGAGGGTATTCAGGTGCTTGCTGCAGACCTCGGTCAAAAGAGCCAAGTCTTGAGTCCCTTACTGAAGTTGGTCGGCAAGGATGCGGTGCAGAGGTGGAGGGTGTTCCAGGCTTTGGAAGCGAGATGGGAGAAACCTCCCGTGCAGCAGCGGCATGTGCAGAGGATCTGTGCGAGGTCAATGTGTGCTGAGAGGAGGCTCCTGGGGGGACAGTGGAAGTGCAGGTGGTGGTTCATGTTGGCAGGTCCTACATGCATGATGGATACAAAGAGAACAGCGAGGAGGGCAGAAAGCAAGGAGAGGAAACTGTGAGAGAGTTAGGAAAGGAGGTTAGGAAGAGACATGGAAAGAGAGAGAAAGTAGATAGGAACAAGTAAAAGGAGATGGCGAGACGAAAGTAAAGATGCAGAAATAAAGACGTTAAGCAGAACAAGGGGAAGGAGAGGGGAGAAAGAGGGAGAACAAAGACAAGCTTTAGATGTGAATAAGTAAGGGAATTAGGGCATAGAGAGAGCAGTCAGATTAAATGGAAGTTAGAGAGAGGAGGGTAGGAGTCAAAAGAGTGATGAGAAGAAGTGGGTGAGAGAGAAAAGGGAGAAAACGAGAGAGAGTAATAGGTGCAGATCAGAATCAAAGCAAGAAAGAGAGGAAGAGATAGAGATACAGTGCAAAGTAAGGACAGAGAAAGGAAGTAAGGAGACGAGAGAAGGATGGGGATTTGAGAGGAGAGCGGAAAGGTAGGTAGGATGACCTATAAACCCATAATCAGGAGCCCAGCTATTGTTAGTGCAGCGTGTTCTGTGCCATTGGTTCACAGGGATGAGAGGAAGGAAATGCACTGAAAAGGCGGGATTTAACTTCTTGGGTCTGCTTACCATTCTCCAGAATCCCGTCACAGGTCGACTGGACCTTTTTACCTGTCATAGAGTGAATTTAGGCAATCTAGTCACAACTAAATAAATCAATTTCAGAATACCCAATTGCTTTCCCCAAAGAACCACTGACTAAAGACTGAATTTAAAAGGGTTTATTACATAACCAAAAATAACTGAAGATACAGGCACCTCAACAAGAGGTTCAGAAGATAAACTGGTACTAGTACAAACATAATCCTACGGAAAAGTCTCAATCGACTAATGAAAAGAACGAGAATCAATTCCAGAACCATTAAACTAAACAGGATAGCTATAACTTGTGTTCTGGTGCTCATCAGGATAAAAGACATGAATTCAGATTAGTCTGTCCCTACTCTAGGCTAGATGACATCCCTACTCAACAATAGCCCAACCTAACCAATGGTATCAGCCGTGGAGACTTCCTAAGAAGTTTGCCACCTTCTCTCTTAGACTAAAATTTCATCACTGCTGCTAAGCTCCTTGCCCATGCGACCGCTCTCTCTAGCTCCTCAGCCATCTGCTCTGCCTCCACCCTCGGGGTGCTGTCCCTAATACAAAACCCCACAATGTTGTCGACACGCCTATAGGTACGCCCATGAAGAAGGTGTTGAGTTCTGTAAAATTCCACATGGCGAGGATTCATCTTTGTCCGTTCAGCCGTCCTTGGGTCTCAGGCTCTTCATCCTTTCAAGTTGCTTCTGTAAATTCCTGGTCTACTACTCCATGTCTGAGTCTAGAATCCTAACATACTCACACAATGGGCCCTTCTACTCTACTATCTGCTTGATGAGGCGCCTGCAAAGGAATACACGCAAATAACTCGCAGTCTATGATTATTGCAACATTTCTTAAAGGTCACATCTATCCATCCTGTCTACAGCTCAATGTTTAAACAAGACATTTCTCAACAGGCCTGCACTGTTTCCATTGACTAGCCCTCTGCTTGGGTTTTAGGCCCAACGGTTTACATTAACTTGTTCTCTTAGTTCACTAGACATCAAACCTTAAACAATAAATGCATCTTCTACTTTAAGCAAAACATATATATATATATATGTAATTCGTTACGTATGAGATAAAGCAGATCTCAAGTTCTATTGCATTGTTAAACACACGTTGCATTAGGAGAATGTTTCATTTTAAAAGCATCTATATATGTCAGCAAGCATGGATTGCACTTTGTAACGTTGGCTCTGCACATATTCTGATACCAATTCACTTTAGCACTTTTCACATCTTGCATCTAACTATGATTAACACGCCTCTATATATGCGGGTGCTGACTACTTGTACATATGCTGCACCCCTACAAATTTCACTGTAAATGGCGCTCTCTCAGTTCCCCCCTTTGATGACCCGTGTCATCACCAACCTCACATCATCCTCAGGATAATAACTGAACTAAACAGAGCTTGTTGCCATTTTTCCCCTCTTGAGCATCTCCAATGCTCTCAAACTGCGATATTGATTATCTTGCAGTCTTTCCATTCGCATCTCTTGCACTCTCATGGATCTCGCCAATCTATTCGCTTTGTACCACTTGCACAACCTCACTAAACCCCACAAGGCGATCACACATGCCACTGCTATGATAGGGGGTTTCAGTACAAAACCAAGGAAACCCTTTCCTAGGTTGGCAAACCAGTTTCCAACCTTCCCAAATCCTTTACCAACAGTCTCCCATGTATTCTCTTGGGTCAAATCCTCGATCTCATAATGGATCGCAGTAATGTTGCTTATATGTGTCTCCAGATCCTTAGAGTTGTCTGGTATATAAGTGCAGCATTCCTGAATCTTCAAACGTTTACAGACTCCGCCCTCTTTTGCTAGGAGGACGTCTAGGGCAAGACGGTTCTGTAAAACCATTGTCCTTATCGACAACATCTCACCCTCAACCAGCACTAATGACTTGGCTGTATTCATTGACAGTTCATCCACTACAGTTGCTAACCGTCTTATCTTGATGTCATTCAAAATGACTCCTAACATAGGTATCGCTGCTCCAAACACATCTCCAATCACTGCTCCAGCACTCTCCCCCCGCTTTACCCTCCTCTGGGACCCTCCCTCCAAGAGAGCAAAGTCCTCAGTATGGTAAATCTTGGGAAAGATAATTGCTAGATAACACGTTCCATACCACTTCTCTGGCAATCTCACATACGCATTCTTTCCACAGACAAAGTATACAGTAGGGATCACCTGCACCACGCTCTTCAAGAAGTCCTTCGTGTAGTACTCTAATGTAAAGGTGTGTTCGCACGTGGTATGACCCACATACACATTCTCATAATAAGTCTGTGGTCGATGAAGGCACAGCTTCCCTTTCTGTACTTCATCTAAAGCTATTGGACCTTAACTCCCTTTTGACTTGTGCTTCTTCTCTTCTTCGGTCCAATCTACCTTTCCTTGTCCTGAATCTCGCAACTGTTTTTGCTTCCTGTACCTATCTTCCACCTGCTCAATAAACTTCTTTTCCACCTCTGACAATGAGCAAGTCAAATTGTGTCGGTGTGCATACGGTGTGTCTAGTTCTTGTGTGGGAATGAAAAAATATCCCAGTCTGTCTTCCGATTTATAATAGTCCCACTTATTCAAATGCTTGTAATTTGGGACTTCTGGTAACACAGCATCATAATTTGAAAAATAATATTCAAAATGATGTCTACCATACAATATGCTAATCAATAAACTACAGGAAATTCCATATGTCAACGGAAGGTGATGATATCTAATACCCTCATCTACTGAGGCTGGCAATTGCATACACACATAACAGTCTTTCGCATCCATCGCATTAATGTATTCATACAACAGTTTTGCATAAGCGTTCTGTCCAAAATTTCCTTTAGACAGGTCAGTATGTAACCTACGACTTTCTGCAGCCAGTAAGGCCTTTTCTCTTCTTTCTCTTTCTTCCTTCTGGCTAAGGGTGTCAGGTGCCTGTGTCCCCTCAGCCTTCTCTACTGGTTCGTGTGGTGCAAAATAGGAAACTGAAACTACTATAACTATAAGGAGAATCACTCCTGCTAAAAGGGTGCCTACTATGCACTTGGCTCTACGATTCGGGTTTTCAGGTGCCATGGTTTCGGCTCAAGCAGTTCGTGCTCGGAAAGCACCCAAGTCTCTTTCTTTGCTATTTGAGTCTCTTGAACCACACCTGGCAACTTGAATATTCTGTTTCAGTTCTTCTTTGTCTTCAACCAACAGACAGCCCTAACCCTTCTCCGTCAACTGTGGAAAGTCCCTAACTTTGTTCTTCTTCCACTCGGCTCTAGGTTAGTTTTTAACAGTTATTCACAACCGTCTTTTCAAAGTCTTTCAACGCACATTTTAAAGCTCAAAGTTCTTTTCAAAGGTTCAAAGTTCAATTTTTACAGCTCTTAATAGTCTATGATTATGCTTGATCCGATTGCCTGCAACACATAATCCAAAAGTTCCATGCGAAGCACAACTACATCATAGGCTGGCATGTGCGGAACGAAGGTAGGAAAAATCAGTCTTTCCAGGAGTAAATCACGTATCTTGCTT
Source organism: Lissotriton helveticus (assembly GCF_964261635.1). Taxonomy (NCBI): domain Eukaryota; kingdom Metazoa; phylum Chordata; class Amphibia; order Caudata; family Salamandridae; genus Lissotriton; species Lissotriton helveticus. The sequence continues at coordinate 332,540,581 of NC_136063.1, read as the reverse complement.
AGGAGAGGGGGATAAGGAATAGTGAGTGTCAGGATACCTTCAATTTCAAGTCCAGGTATCAACAGCACCACTTGCAGCTTAACATTGGGGATTGTGCTGGTCACTTCCACTGACCTCACCCTCCCGGACCTCAGTACCCCTGGCATTGGTAATCCTAACATTTGTGAAAGGATAGGTCCACTCTGGAGTGGCATATCTTTGGCACGGCACTCGCACCCTCCTTGACCTTCTCGGTCCACTCTGCGCCGCTCCGTCGTTTCCTCCTTCCAGATCGGACTCTTCGGACACAGGGGCGAGTTCTCTTTCGGAAGCCAATCTCACATTCATTCGCCTCCGCCTTTCGGGCCAATGAGCTTCTGCACCTCTTGCTCTCCGGCCTCTCGTTTGCACACCCTGTTCGTCCTCCTGGTCAGCCTCTTCTGCACTCAGATCACCTTCCCCGCCACTTCCTTCTTCGGGGGCGGATTCAGTGTCACTGTCGTCGTGATCATACACAGCTTGATCAGGGGAGTTCCCAACTTCTACCGGCACCCCCACAGCTTGACTTGTCCCCTCTTCTGGATCCTCTTCGTCGTTATTGTTCTCATCCACGGGAGGAGCTGTTCCTTCTGTAGGTGCTGGAGCTCGTCGGGTGTGAGAAGCATGGACCCAATTCGGCAATCCGCCACACTTCACAGCAGTAGTGGTCACGAGTATCACCTGGAAAGGTCCTCTCCAGCGTACATCCAAGCAGCTCTTCCTCACGTGCTTTCTCACGTAAACCCAATCACCTGGACACAGGTCGTGACAGAGGTCGCTAGTAGCCGGAACTTCAGCAGCCTGCACCTGAAGGGACACAGAACGGATGACATCAGATAGTCCCCTGCAATAATCAAGAATTAGGTCATCTGTGATATTCAGCAAGGCAGTTGTAGGAATAGATGGCAGTCTCATAGCCCTCCCCATCAGGATTTCGTGAGGTGAGAGCCCTGTCCTCCTATCCGGGGTACTACGCATACTCATTAATACCAACGGCAGTGCATCGGGCCATTTCAGGGACGTGGATGAGCACACTTTTGCCATTCGGGCCTTCAGGGTCCCATTAATCTGCTCTACTATGCCAGAAGCCTCTGGACGGTAGCTACAATGCAGTCTTTGATCAATGCTCAGAGCAGAGCAAAGCATCTTCACAACTTCACTATTAAAATTTTTTCCTCGGTCCGATTCCAGAGAGGTCGGAACCCCGAATCGTGGCACCGATTCCCTCAACAATAGTTTAGCCACAGTGAGTGTATCGCACCTGCGAGTAGGGTATGCCTCAACCCATCTAGAGAACACACACACAATCACCAAGACATACCTAAGGCTATTACACCTAGGCATTTCAATGAAATCTATTTGCATCCTGTAAAAAGGTCCGCCAGACCTTCCAATGTGACTCAGTGTAACTGGTGTTCTTTTCCCAACATTTATCTGTTGACATGTCACACATCTCTGACATACTGCTTCCGCAGCTTGTCTAAATTTGGGATTGTACCATGTCTGTCTGAACACACGCAACATCGCATCCCTTCCCAGATGCACAGGACCATGTATCTGTCGTGCCATCGCACTCACCAGCTCATTCGGCAACACAGCCCTTCCATCTGCTGAAACCCAAATGTCCAGATCTCCCTTGACACAACCAGCCGATTCCCACACCCTTTTCTCATAGTCTGACGTCTGTCCTTGCATGTCTCTCAATTCTTCCCAGGTATCTGCCACTTCAAGCATCATGCTTAGCTCAGTTCTCTCCTTTGGCCCCTCGATCGTCTGTTCAGTATATGAATATCCCTGCTCTACACAGTAACGTGCAACTTCATCAGCATAGCGATTCCCCATAGTCACGAAGTCTGTGCCTTTGGTGTGAGCTGTACATTTAACCACTGCTATCGCTGCAGGACCCTGCAAGGCCTCCAGCAATAACCTGACAAATTCGCCATTCCTGATTGGGGAGCCAGATGACGTCATGTAACCCCGCTGAGACCACAACTGACCGAAGTCATGAACCACTCCAAACCCATATTGGCTGTCGGTGTAGATGGTAATCCGAATTCTGTTGGCTGCCAAACAGGCACGCGTCAACGCAATGATCTCAGCCACCTGCGCGGAGTGTACTCCTTCCAGGCAGGCTGCTTCAATTATTCCAGAAATAGTACAAACAGCAAACGCTGCTCTCAACTGACCAGTATTGTCTCTTATGCATGAGCCGTCCACAAAGTAAATTTCATCGGGGTCTGTCAACGGCACATCAACAATATCCGGCCTTGGTTTGGTGCATAGTTCAGTTACATCGAGACAATCATGGTCTTCCCAATCATCATCTATATCATTTGGTAAAGGCAACAAGGTAGCAGGATTCAAAACAGAGCACCTCCTGAGAGTCACATTCTCAGCAGCAAGTATAACCTGCTCGTAGCGTGTGAGCCTGTTGTTGGTTAAGTGCTGCGTCCTGGTCCTGGTCATTAACAATTCCACAGAATGAGGCACATGCACTGTCAGTGGATATCCCATTACAATGCTTTCACATCTTTCAATGCTGACACCTGTTGCAGCAACGGATTTGAGACATCCGGGCAACGCTGCGGCTACTGGGTCTAAGGTAGCCGAAAAGTAGGCAACTGGTCTACGGACTCCTCCATGATCCTGCACTAAAACTGCTAAAGCACATCCTTCCCTCTCGCAGCAGAATAATGCAAATGATTTGTGGTAATCTGGCATTCCCAGAGCCGGAGCACGACACAGGTCCTCTCGCAGCTCGAGAAAAGCCATCATACAGTCTGTGTCCCATGGTACCGGATCTATTACGTCCTTGTGCGTCAGTTTCTGCAAGGGTTTTGCTTTCAGAGAAAAGTTTGCAATCCATTGTCGGCAGTAGCCAACCATGCCCAAGAACATTCTAACCTCTCTCTGAGTCGAGGGCACAGTCATTCTCATGATCGTTTCTATTCTGTCTGGTGACACTTTCCGCATTCCCTGCTCTATTCTGTGACCCAGATACTGCACTTCTTGCAGGCAGTACTGTAACTTGCTAGGTGATACCTTGTGCCCATTCTCTCCCAAATGGTTCAACAAGGCTATGGTGTCAATCCTACAAGCGTCTTCGGAGTCTGACGCAACAAGGAGGTCGTCACTGTACTGTACGAGAACTGAGTTCTGTGGCAATACTAGACTCTCCAAATTCCGTTTCAGCAACTGATTAAAGATCGATGGGCTCTCTGTATACCCTTGTGTGATACGGCACCATGTTAATACGCGACTCTCTATTTTGAACGCAAAAAGAAATTGGCTTTCCTCATGCAGTGGGATGGAAAAGAAAGCTTGACACAAATCAATCACAGAAAACCACTCAGCTTGGAACGGTATCTGAAACAGTATTACTGCTGGATTCGGTACCACTGGACAACATGGGACAACTATGTTGTTAATTTTTCGTAGATCCTGTACTATCCTGTACTTCCCGCTTGGCTTCTGCAAGCCCATTATCGGAGAGTTACAGGGGCTGCCCATAACCTCCTTCAGGATCCCTTGTCTAATCATGGACTCAATCACAGGTTTTATACCTTCAAGTGTCTCTGGGGTCAGCTTGTACTGTGGTGTTCTAGGGAAGTCAGCGTTCGGCTTTATCTGTATTCTAACAGGCTCTACTCCTTTGATCAGTCCGATCTCTTCCCCCGTAAAGTCCCACACTTCCGGTGCGACTGAGTCTCTCAAATCCCAGGGAAGTTCTTCCACAGTTATGGCAGGGTACAGTTCAATGCACACATGCGAATTTGCAACTTTAAAATCAGCATCGTCATCATTAGTCTGCAACTCTACTCCCTTGGGGGTACAATAGATGGTGCAATTCAGCTTACACAAAAGGTCTCTTCCTAGCAGACATACGGGGCTAGAATCACACACCACAAACTGATGTCTATCTCTGAAACTTCCGATCTTTACCGGAACTGGCTCTGTCAGGGGATTTGTCATTCTTCTGTTTGCAACCCCCACCACTTGAATAGTCTGTCCTGAAAGGGGCAAATTAGGGACCACTGCGGACCGCACAGTAGACCTGGAAGCTCCAGTATCTACCAGGAAGGTGGTGGGGTGTCCGTCTATGTCAGCCTCTACAAAGGGTCCCCTCTGATCTACTTCTAGTACTGCTCCAAGGGTACAGTCTTCCTCTCCATTCAGGCACCGTCCTGACACTGGATCAAAGTAATAATGCTCATCTCCCTCGACTATGAAGGGCATCTGCTTGTAAACCTTGTTCCCTACTGAAATCTTAGGTGGTTGAGGAACCAGAGCCCTAGGGGCTGATGTCCCCCCTTTTGTCATTTGGGGCTTAGTCACTGTCACCTTCCGCCTCGGAGGGGCTTTGACTTCCTCGACTTCCTCCTCCTCCTCCTCCTGCACCTGATTGTCCGGATTATGGGGGCACTCGCGTTTCCAATGCCCGACCTCGTGACACTGATGGCACTTGGTCGTCTTTTTCAGGGTCGCTATATCTATCCTAGGTCTCGGACCTTCCTCATTGTCTCTTTTCTGCCCCCCTGACTTCCTTCCCAAGGTGCCATTTCCTGATTGGCCCTGTCCTCCTGCTTGCATCTGGACTAGCATCAGTTTGTCCTTAAGCTTCTTCGTTTTTGAATCTATTTCATCACTGCAGTACCTTGCATACCTCAAAATCTCGTCTAGAGGCTTGTTTTGCCAACAGATCAAATGTTGCTGTATCATGAGGCAGATATCAGGCCTCAATCCCAGCACAAACTTGGAAACAAACTGTCCCATATCCTTCGGATCCATCACATCTAATCCACTGTACTGTTTAAAAATCAGCAATAGCCTCTCATAGTACCCATGCACCGTCTCTTTTGGTTCCTGCCTAGTCCGATCTATTTTTACCCAGTCTATGTCCTGTGGTGGTACTTTAGTCTTCAGCCACGTGATCGCCTGCTCGTACTTTGCCATTACCCTAGGTGACGGCCCGTTTGTGGCTGTATCTCGCTCTGGCTCCGCTGTGGGCCATTCGACACTGACTTTGCACGCTATCCACAAATCACTTGGAACCACAATGTCAAACAGTGTGTTTAAATCAATCCACAGCACTTTTGAGATTTTAACGAACCTCTCTACCTGCTTGTACCATTCCACTGGGCTCTCTCGCAACTTTGGGAAAGTGTTAGTAAAGGCAGCCAGGTCTCCCCTGCTCCAGGGTACATGTACATATCCCCCATGGGCCACCTCCCGCAAGGGGTATGCTTCCACTTGCATTAACCCTCCTCCCGGGGGTGTCCCAATAACACTCCGCCTGACAGTCTTTTTCTTTGACCACCTTTCCTCCCATCTCTCCAAGTTGGACCATGTTCGGATTCCCATGATCAGCTCCCTGATATGGGTCTTTAACCCGATCACCCTCTTTTCTTCCAGGTCTTGATCTGAGTACTGTAACCTATGGCCCCCTTGTAGGGCTTTCGTTTTGGTCAAATCCACCTCATACTTGTTTGCTAATTCTGAGAGCTTCTCATGAGCAGTCCTAGCCTTTCGAGTGACATCCTTTGCCACGAACAATAGCTCATCTGGTTCGTATAATTCAATCCTTTCTAGTGGCAGTGTACCTTCCACAATCTCCTCTACTTCTGACTTTAGTCTCAGCACATCTAACCTTCTTGCCTTTATTGCCGCTCTCAATGTGCCTTGGCTAGAAGTTTCCTTAGAGTCCCTCCCGCTGCCGTTCTGACTCTCTCTTCTGTTCTCTTCAGGTGTGTTAGGAGGAACCCTTCTACCCTCACAGGTCTCGCAGTCCCACTCCTGCCTGCTGTTTCCAGAGGTGTGGTGGGACGTCCCCCTGCTTCCCACACCTCCGCGTTCCCATTGTTGTCTGCTTTCGCTAGCTGCACAGTGAGAAACCATCCTATTCTCCTCGTTCTCCGACCCAAACACATTCCTCGACCTGTCGCTTTGGGTGTCCACAACTGTTTCCCAAGTTCTCAAATCTGGCCTTAACTCCCTCATCGACTTCGGCCTTGGTCCTCTCAGGTCCATCGATCCCCTCCAACCCCCTTTGTCTTCCGAAGGGTCTGCCGATGTTACCAAAGGGGTGCTCCGTTCCACAGGTCTAGGTAATGTCTTCCACCCATCTGCCACATGAGTTCAACCATCGCTTGCACTTCTCTCACTCCCCATCTGGGGTAAATTCTCATGATGTGTCGGTTCTGGATTGTACACTGATACTATGGGACCTATAGTAACCGGTACTGTAAGTGCGTCTGGCAGTTTCTGAGAATGGACACCCTCTTCCACCCGTACCTTCTGTACTGTAAATCTTCCCACTACTCTATTTACCGGTGAGGGTGGAGGTGCCTTTTCACCCTTATCTGGAGTAAACTTGTCCCCTATTGTGTCCCATCCGTTCCCCATTGGAACTCCGCCTTCCCCTGTTGGGGCTTCCCAATGCTTTCTCGGTTGTTGCGTTACCTCTAGCTCTGGATTGTATGGGGGTGGCCTTTCTGACAACAGACTCTCTATCAGGCTGTCATCTGTCTCGCTGTCTTCATCTTCTGTACTCTTTTTCCTCCCATCCCCTGTACTTTCCAGTAACGGATACAACTTATCTACTGTAATGGTCTGTACCCTCTATCTCTTTTCCATGGCATCCCATCTCGCTTCCTGAACCGCCCTTACCGATCGCTTCACTCTTTCCTGTCTCCTGTCTCTGTTCCTGTCGTGGGCTGCCCTGATCCATGCATTGAGCGCTTCAAACTGTGTTGGTCTGGGCAAAGGTCGCAATGCAGCCATAATTGCTTTCAACTGGTATAACACTTCTAGTCTAAACGTTCCATATTTAGGAAAGGTCAATTCCTCATTTCCATCTGTCATCTTACACCAATTATCAAGCCACAATATGGTATGCAACCCAACATTCGTTGCCATGTAATAAGCTGGAGTATCCTCGGGTGGAGCCTCCTCCCCGCCCCGAGGTTCTATCTTGTTTTCTCCTTTGAAACATTTCCGCAATACTTTAAAACATTTCATGATGAAACCCACAACGTTTCCTTGTTTTCAACCCTCGTTTACTTCCTGATGACAATCCACCAATCTCAGCGCGGCTTCATACTAACCGCCCTATCGCAGCGCGGCTTCACACCAACCGCCCTATCACAGCGCGGCTCCTTCTGACGTCACTCGCCTCCGTTTCGCAGCAGTTCCCCTCCTTTCTCCGATGTCTCGCCGGTCACGTATGCGTCCCAATCATACACTAGAAATGATTACTTCCGATCAAGCAACCACCTCCCTGACTGTACAGCCACAGTCTAACTGTAATTGTCACCTTTCCCGGCGAATGCCCGTCCACGAGCGAACAGACAATCACCTCTTTAACCTCCGGTAACTTCCGACCAGCGTCCGTTACCCTCACAGTCCTTCGGGCGATCAATGGTACCTCATGACCCCCTCTCACAACAGTCGACAATTACTTTGGATGTTCGATACACCCCAACCACTTAAACTCTCCTTGAGCTTAAGATTTTCACCGGTTGCGCGCGCGCACAACCTGATCTCCTTTCACACTACAGGCATTCAACTCCGCAAGACATTACAACACAATGACGCAACATAACACCGCAATCTAGCAACGCATGACCCTTTTCATACTCACTCTCCTCCGACCTGCTGCTTTCCACCGCACTGTTACTCTCCGTCAGATTCCATGGAACGCCATCCTCCGTCCGTGGCTCTCTGGACACTCTTCATGTTCTTCTCTATGGGCCTCGGGGAAATCTCAACCTACTTCTAGATTACCCTTTCTCTAGAAGGTAACCATCCTACACTGCTACCAACTGAAAAGGCGGGATTTTACTTCTTGGGTCTGCTTACCATTCTCCAGAATCCCGTCACAGGTCGACTGGATCTTTTTACCTGTCATAGAGTGAATTTAGGCAATCTAGTCACAACTAAATAAATCAATTTCAGAATACCCAATTGCTTTCCCCAAAGAACCACTGACTAAAGACTGAATTTAAAAGGGTTTATTACATAACCAAAAATAACTGAAGATACAGGCACCTCAACAAGAGGTTCAGAAGATAAACTGGTACTAGTACAAACATAATCCTACGGAAAAGTCTCAATCGACTAATGAAAAGAACGAGAATCAATTCCAGAACCATTAAACTAAACAGGATAGCTATAACTTGTGTTCTGGTGCTCATCAGGATAAAAGACATAAATTCAGATTAGTCTGTCCCTACTCTAGGCTAGATGACATCCCTACTCAACAATAGCCCAACCTAACCAATGGTGTCAGCCGTGGAGACTTCCTAAGAAGTTCGCCACCTTCTCTCTTAGACTAACATTTCATCACTGCTGCTAAGCTCCTTGCCCATGCGATCGCTCTCTCTAGCTCCTCAGCCATCTGCTCTGCCTCCACCCTCGGGGTGCTGTCCCTTATACAAAACGCCACATTGTTGTCGACACGCCTATAGGTACGCCCATGAAGAAGGTGTTGAGTTCTGTAAAATTCCACATGGCGAGGATTCATCTTTGTCCGTTCAGCCGTCCTTGGGTCTCAGGCTCTTCATCCTTTCAAGTTGCTTCTGTAAATTCCTGGTCTACTCCTCCATGTCTGAGTCTAGAATCCTAACATACTCACACAATGGGCCCTTCTACTCTACTATCTGCTTGATGAGGCGCCTGCAAAGGAATACACGCAAATAACTCGCAGTCTATGATTATTGCAACATTTCTTAAAGGTCACATCTATCCATCCTGTCTACAGCTCAATGTTTAAACAAGACATTTCTCAACAGGCCTGCACTGTTTCCATTGACTAGGCCTCTGCTTGGGTTTTAGGCCCAACGGTTTACATTAACTTGTTCTCTTAGTTCACTAGACATCAAACCTTAAACAATAAATGCATCTTCTATTTTAAGCAAAACATATATATATATATATGTAATTCGTTACGTTTCAGATAAAGCAGATCTCAAGTTCTATTGCATTGTTAAACACACGTTGCATTAGGAGAAGGTTTCATTTTAAAAGCATCTATATATGTCAGCAAGCATGGATTGCACTTTGTAACGTTGGCTCTGCACATATTCTGATACCAATTCACTTTAGCACTTTTCACATCTTGCATCTAACTATGATTAACACGCCTCTATATATGCGGGTGCTGACTACTTGTACATATGCTGCACCCCTACAAATTTCACTGTAAATGGCGCTCTCTCAGTTCCCCCCTTTGATGACCCGTGTTATCACCACCCTCACATCATCCTCAGGATAAGAACTGAACTAAACAGAGCTTGTTGCCATTTTTCCCCTCTTGAGCATCTCCAATGCTCTCAAACTGCGATATTGATTATCTTGCAGTCTTTCCATTCGCATCTCTTGCACTCTCATGGATCTCGCCAATCTATTCGCTTTGTACCACTTGCACAACCTCACTAAACCCCACAAGGCGATCACACATGCCACTGCTATGATAAGGGGTTTCAGTACAAAACCAAGGAAACCCTTTCCTAGGTTGGCAAACCAGTTTCCAACATTCCCAAATCCTTTACCAACAGTCTCCCATGTATTCTCTTGGGTCAAATCCTCGATCTCATAATGGATCGCAGTAATGTTGCTTATATATGTCTCCAGATCCTTAGAGTTGTCTGGTATATAAGTGCAGCATTCCTGAATCTTCAAACGTTTACAGACTCCGCCCTCTTTTGCTAGGAGGACGTCTAGGGCAAGACGGTTCTGTAAAACCATTGTCCTTATCGACAACATCTCACCCTCAACCAGCACTAATGACTTGGCTGTATTCATTGACAGTTCATCCACTACAGTTGCTAACCGTCTTATCTTGATGTCATTCAAAATGACTCCTAACATAGGTATCGCTCCTCCAAACATATCTCCAATCACTGCTCCAGCACTCTCCCCCCGCTTTACCCTCCTCTGGGACCCTCCCTCCAAGAGAGCAAAGTCATCAGTATGGTAAATCTTGGGAAAGATAATTGTTAGATAACACGTTCCAAACCACTTCTCTGGCAATCTCACATACGCATTCTTTCCACAGACAAAGTATACAGTAGGGAACACCTGCACCACGCTCTTCAAGAAGTCCTTCGTGTAGTACTCTAATGTAAAGGTGTGTTCGCACGTGGTATGACCCACATACACATTCTCATAATAAGTCTTTGGTCGATGAAGGCACAGCTTCCCTTTCTGTACTTCATCTAAAGCTATTGGACCTTAACTCCCTTTTGACTTGTGCTTCTTCTCTTCTTCGGTCCAATCTACCTTTCCTTGTCCTGAATCTCGCAACTGTTTTTGCTTTGTGTACCTATCTTCCACCAGCTCAATAAACTTCTTTTCCACCTCTGACAATGAGCAAGTCAAATTGTGTCGGTGTGCATACGGTGTGTCTAGTTCTTGTGTGGGAATGAAAAAATATCCCAGTCTGTCTTCCGATTTATAATAGTCCCACTTATTCAAATGCTTGTAATTTGGGACTTCTGGTAACACAGCATCATAATTTGAAAAATAATATTCAAAATGATTTCTACCATACAATATGCTAATCAATAAACTACAGGAAATTCCATATGTCAACGGAAGGTGATGATATCTAATACCCTCATCTACTGAGGCTGGCAATTGCATACACACATAACAGTCTTTCGCATCCATCGCATCAATGTATTCATACAACAGTTTTGCATAAGCGTTCTGTCCAAAATTTCCTTTAGACAGGTCAGTATGTAACCTACGACTTTCTGCAGCCAGTAAGGCCTTCTCTCTTCTTTTCTTTCTTCCTTCTGGCTAGGGGTGTCAGGTGCCTGTGTCCCCTCAGCCTTCTCTACTGGTTCGTGTGGTGCAAAATAGGAAACTGAAACTACTATAACTATAAGGAGAATCACTCCTGCTAAAAGGGTGCCTACTATGCACTTGGCTCTACGATTCGGGTTTCCAGGTGCCATGGTTTCGGCTCAAGCAGTTCGTGCTCGGAAAGCACCCACGTCTCTTTCTTTGCTATTTGAGTCTCTTGAACCACACCTGGCAACTTGAATATTCTGTTTCAGTTCTTCTTTGTCTTCAACCAACAGACAGCCCTAACCCTTCTCCGTCAACTGTGGAAAGTCCCTAATTGTGTTCTTCTTCCACTCGGCTCTAGGTTAGTTTTTAACAGTTATTCACAACAGTCTTTTCAAAGTCTTTCAACGCACATTTTAAAGCTCAAAGTTCTTTTCAAAGGTTCAAAGTTCAATTTTTACAGCTCTTAATAGTCTATGATTATGCTTGATCCGATTGCCTGCAACACATAATCCAAAAGTTCCATGCGAAGCACAACTACATCATAGGCTGGCATGTCCGGAACGAAGGTAGGAAAAATCAGTCTTTCCAGGAGTAAATCACGTATCTTGCTTAGGAGAGGGGGATTAGCAATGGTGAGTGTCAGGATACCTTCAATTTCAAGTCCAGGTATCAACAGCACCACTTGCAGCTTAACATTGGGGATTGTGCTGGTCACTTCCACTGACCTCACCCTCCCGGACCTCAGTACCCCTGGCATTGGTAATCCTAACATTTGTGAAAGGATAGGTCCACTCTGGAGTGGCATATCTTTGGCACGGCACTCGCACCCTCCTTGACCTTCTCGGTCCACTCTGCGCCACTCCGTCGTTTCCTCCTTCCAGATCGGACTCTTCGGACACAGGGGCGAGTTCTCTTTCGGAAGCCAATCTCACATTCATTTGCCTCCGCCTTTTGGGCCAATGAGCTTCTGCACCTCTTGCTCTCCGGCCTCTCGTTTGCACACCCTGTTCGTCCTCCTGGTCAGCCTCTTCTGCACTCAGATCACCTTCTCCGCCACTTCCTTCTTCGGGGGCGGATTCAGTGTCACTGTCGTCATGATCATACACAGCTTGATCAGGGGAGTTCCCAACTTCTACCGGCACCCCCACAGCTTGACTTGTCCCCTCTTCTGGATCCTCTTCGTCGTTATTGTTCTCATCCACGGGAGGAGCTGTTCCTTCTGTAGGTGCTGGAGCTCGTCGGGTGTGAGAAGCATGGACCCAATTCGGCAATCCGCCACACTTCACAGCAGTAGTGGTCACGAGTATCACCTGGAAAGGTCCTCTCCAGCGTACATCCAAGCAGCTCTTCCTCACGTGCTTTCTCACGTAAACCCAATCACCTGGACACAGGTCGTGACAGAGGTTGCTAGTAGCCGGAACTTCAGCAGCCTGCACCTGAAGGGACACAGAACGGATGACATCAGATAGTCCCCTGCAATAATCAAAAATTAGGTCATCTGTGATATTCAGCAAGGCAGTTGTAGGAATAGATGGCAGTCTCATAGCCCTCCCCATCAGGATTTCGTGAGGTGAGAGCCCTGTCCTCCTATCCGGGGTACTACGCATACTCATTAATACCAACGGCAGTGCATCGGGCCATTTCAGGGACGTGGATGAGCACACCTTTGCCATTCGGGCCTTCAGGGTCCCATTACTCTGCTCTACTATGCCAGAAGCCTCTGGACGGTAGCTACAATGCAGTCTTTGATCAATGTTCAGAGCAGAGCAAAGCATCTTCACAACTTCGCTATTAAAATGTTTTCCTTGGTCCGATTCCAGAGAGGTCGGAACCCCGAATCGTGGCACCAATTCCCTCAACAATAGTTTAGCCACAGTGAGTGTATCGCACCTGCGAGTAGGGTATGCCTCAACCCATTTAAAGAACACACACACAATTACCAAGACATACCTAAGGCTATTACACCTCGGCATTTCAATGAAATCTATTTGCATCCTGTAAAAAGGTCCGCCAGACCTTCCAATGTGACTCAGTGTAACTGGTGTTCTTTTCCCAACATTTATCTGTTGACATGTCACACATCTCTGACATACTGCTTCCGCAGCTTGTCTAAATTTGGGATTGTACCATGTCTGTCTGAACACACGTAACATCGCATCCCTTCCCAGATGCACAGGACCATGTATCTGTCGTGCCATCGCACTCACCAGCTCATTCGGCAACACAGCCCTTCCATCTGCTGAAACCCACATGTCCAGATCTCCCTTGACACAACCAGCCGATTCCCACACCCTTTTCTCATAGTCTGACGTCTGTCCTTGCATGTCTCTCAATTCTTCCCAGGTATCTGCCACTTCAAGCATCATGCTTAGCTCAGTTCTCTCCTTTGGCCTCTCGATCGTCTGTTCAGTATATGAATATCCCTGCTCTGCACAGTAACTTGCAACTTCATCAGCATAGCGATTCCCCATAGTCACGAAGTCTGTGCCTTTGGTGTGAGCTGAACATTTAACCACTGCTATCGCTGCAGGACCCTGCAAGGCCTCCAGCAATAACCTGACAAATTCGCCATTCCTGATTGGGGAGCCAGATGACGTCATGTAACCCCGCTGAGACCACAACTGACTGAAGTCATGAACCACCCCAAACCCATATTGGCTGTCGGTGTAGATGGTAATCCGAATTCCGTTGGCTGCCAAACAGGCACGCGTCAACGCAATGATCTCAGCCACCTGCGCGGAGTGTACTCCTTCCAGGCAGGCTGCTTCAATTATTCCAGAAATAGTACAAACAGCAAACGCTGCTCTCAACTGACCAGTATTGTCTCTTATGCATGAGCCGTCCACAAAGTAAATTTCATCGGGGTCTGTCAACGGCACATCAACAATATCCAGCCTTGGTTTGGTGCATAGTTCAGTTACATCGAGACAATCATGGTCGACCCAATCATCATCTATATCATTTGGTAAAGGCAACAAGGTAGCAGGATTCAAAACAGAGCACCTCCTGAGAGTCACATTCTCAGCAGCAAGTATAACCTGCTCGTAGCGTGTGAGCCTGTTGTTGGTTAAGTGCTGCGTCCTGGTCCTGGTCATTAACAATTCCACAGAATGAGGCACATGCACTGTCAGTGGATATCCCATTACAATGCTTTCACATCTTTCAATGCTGACACCTGTTGCAGCAACGGATTTGAGACATCCGGGCAACGCTGCGGCTACTGGGTCTAAGGTAGCCGAAAAGTAGGCAACTGGTCTACGGACTCCTCCATGATCCTGCACTAAAACTGCTAAAGCACATCCTTCCCTCTCGCAGCAGAATAATGCAAATGATTTGTGGTAATCTGGCATTCCCAGAGCCGGAGCACGACACAGGTCCTCTCGCAGCTCGAGAAAAGCCATCATACAGTCTGTGTCCCATGGTACCGGATCTATTACGTCCTTGTGCGTCAGTTTCTGCAAGGGTTTTGCTTTCAGAGAAAAGTTTGCAATCCATTGTCGGCAGTAGCCAACCATGCCCAAGAACATTCTAACCTCTCTCTGAGTCGAGGGCACAGTCATTCTCATGATCGTTTCTATTCTGTCTGGTGACACTTTCCGCATTCCCTGCTCTATTCTGTGACCCAGATACTGCACTTCTTGCAGGCAGTACTGTAACTTGCTAGGTGATACCTTGTGCCCATTCTCTCCCAAATGGTTCAACAAGGCTATGGTGTCAATCCTACAAGCGTCTTCGGAGTCTGACGCAACAAGGAGGTCGTCACTGTACTGTACGAGAACTGAGTTCTGTGGCAATACTAGACTCTTCAAATTCCGTTTCAGCAACTGATTAAAGATCGATGGGCTCTCTGTATACCCTTGTGTGATACGGCACCATGTTAATACGCGACTCTCTATTTTGAACGCAAAAAGAAATTGGCTTTCCTCATGCAGTGGGATGGAAAAGAAAGCTTGACACAAATCAATCACAGAAAACCACTCAGCTTGGAACGGTATCTGAAACAGTATTACTGCTGGATTCGGTACCACTGGACAACATGGGACAACTATGTTGTTAATTTTTCGTAGATCCTGTACTATCCTGTACTTCCCGCTTCGCTTCTGCAAGCCCATTATCGGAGAGTTACAGGGGCTGCCCATAACCTCCTTCAGGATCCCTTGTCTAATCATGGACTCAATCACAGGTTTTATACCTTCAAGTGTCTCTGGGGTCAGCTTGTACTGTGGTGTTCTAGGGAAGTCAGCGTTCGGCTTTATCTGTATTCTAACAGGCTCTACTCCTTTGATCAGTCCGATCTCTTCCCCCGTAAAGTCCCACACTTCCGGTGCGACTGAGTCTCTCAAATTCCAGGGAAGTTCTTCCACAGTTATGGCAGGGTACAGTTCAATGCACACATGCGAATTTGCAACTTTAAAATCAGCATCGTCATCATTAGTCTGCAACTCTACTCCCTTGGGGGTACAATAGATGGTGCAATTCAGCTTACACAAAAGGCCTCTTCCTAGCAGACATACGGGGCTAGAATCACACACCACAAACTGATGTCTATCTCTGAAACTTCCGATCTTTACCGGAACTGGCTCTGTCAGGAGATTTGTCATTCTTCTGTTTGCAACCCCCACCACTTGAATAGTCTGTCCTGAAAGGGGCAAATTAGGGACCACTGTGGACCGCACAGTAGACCTGGAAGCTCCAGTATCTACCAGGAAAGAGGTGGGGTGTCCGTCTACGTCAGCCTCTACAAAGGGTCCCCTCTGATCTACTTCTAGTACTGCTCCAAGGGTACAGTCTTCCTCTCCATTCAGGCACGGTCCTGACACTGGATCAAAGTAATAATGGTCATCTCCCTCGACTATGAAGGGCATCTGCTTGTAAACCTTGTTCCCTACTGAAATCTTAGGTGGTTGAGGAACCGGAGCCCTAGGGGCCGATGTCCCCCTTTTGTCATTTGGGGCTTAGTTACTGTCACCTTCCGCCTCGGAGGGGCTTCGACTTCCTCGACTTCCTCCTCCTCCTCCTCCTGCACCTGATTGTCCGGATTATGGGGGCACTCGCGTTTCCAATGCTCGACCTCGTGACACTGATGGCACTTGGTCGTCTTTGTCAGGGTCGCTATATCTATCCTAGGTCTCGGACCTTCCTCATTGTCTCTTTTCTGCCCCCCTGACTTCCTTCCCAAGGTGCCATTTCCTGATTGGCCCTGTCCTCCTGCTTGCATCTGGACTAGCATCAGTTTGTCCTTAAGCTTCTTCATTTTCGAATCTATCTCATCACTGCAGTACCTTGCATACCTCAAAATCTCGTCTAGAGGCTTGTTTTGCCAACAGATCAAATGTTGCTGTATCATGAGGCAGATATCAGGCCTCAATCCCAGCACAAACTTGGATACAAACTGTCCCTTATCCTTCGGATCCATCACATCTAATCCACTGTACTGTTTAAAAATCAGCAATAGCCTCTCATAGTACTCATGCACCGTCTCTTTTGGTTCCTGCCTAGTCTGATCTGTTTTTACCCAGTCTATGTCCTGTGGTGGTACTTTAGTCTTCAGCCACGTGATCGCCTGCTCGTACTTTGCCATTACCCTAGGTGACGGCCCGTTTGTGGCTGTATCTCGCTCTGGCTCCGCTGTGGGCCATTCGACACTGACTTTGCACGCTATCCACAAATTACTTGGAACCACAATGTCAAACAGTGTGTTTAAATCAATCCACAGCACTTTTGAGATTTTAACGAACCTCTCTACCTGCTTGTACCATTCCACTGGGCTCTCTCGCAACTTTGGGAAAGTGTTAGTAAAGGCAGCCAGGTCTCCTCTGCTCCAGGGTACATGTACATATCCCCCATGGGCCACCTCCCGCAAAGGGTATGCTTCCGCTTGCATTAATCCTCCTCCCGGGGGTGTCCCAATAACACTCCGCCTGACAGTCTTTTTCTTTGACCACCTTTCCTCCCATCTCTCCAAGTTGGACTATGTTCGGATTCCCATGATCAGCTCCCTGATATGGGTCTTTAACCCGATCACCCTCTTTTCTTCCAGGTCTTGATCTGAGTACTGTAACCTATGGCCCCCTTGTAGGGCTTTCGTTTTGGTCAAATCCACCTCATACTTGTTTGCTAATTCTGAGAGCTTCTCATGAGCAGTCCTAGCCTTTCGAGTGACATCCTTTGCCACGAACAATAGCTCATCTGGTTCGTATAATTCAATCCTTTCTAGTGGCAGTGTACCTTCCACAATCTCCTCTACTTCTGACTTTAGTCTCAGCACATCTAACCTTTTTTGCCTTTATTGCCGCTCTAAATGTGCCTTGGCTAGAAGTTTCCTTAGAGTCCCTCCCGCTGCCGTTCTGACTCTCTCTTCTGTTCTCTTCAGGTGTGTTAGGAGGAACCCTTCTACCCTCACAGGTCTCGCAGTCCCACTCCTGCCTGCTGTTTCCAGAGGTGTGGTGGGACGTCCCCCTGCTTCCCACACCTCCGCGTTCCAATTCTTGTCTGCTTTCGCTAGCTGCACAGTGAGAAACCATCCTATTCTCCTCGTTCTCCGACCCAAACACATTCCTCGACCTGTCGCTCTGGGTGTCCACAACTGTTTCCCAAGTTCTCAAATCTGGCCTTCACTCCCTCATCGACTTCGGCCTTGGTCCTCTCAGGTCCATCGATCCCCTCCAACCCCCTTTGTCTTCCGAAGGGTCTGCCGATGTTACCAAAGGGGTGCTCCGTTCCACAGGTCTAGGTAATGTCTTCCACCCATCTGCCACATGAGTTCTACCATCGCTTGCACTTCTCTCACTCCCCATCTGGGGTAAATTCTCATGATGTGTCGGTTCTGGATTGTACACTGATACTATGGGACCTATAGTAACCGGTACTGTAAGTGCATCTGGCAGTTTCTGAGAATGGACACCCTCTTCCACCCGTACCTTCTGTACTGTAAATCTTCCCACTACTCTATTTACCGGTGAGGGTGGAGGTGCCTTTTCTCCCTTATCTGGAGTAAACTTGTCCCCTATTGTGTCCCATCCGTTCCCCATTGGAACTCCGCCTTCCCCTGTTGGGGCTTCCCAATGCTTTCTCGGTTGTTGCGTTCCCTCTAGCTCTGGATTGTATGGGGGTGGCCTTTCTGACAACAGCCTCTCTATCAGGCTGTCATCTGTCTCGCTGTCTTCATCTTCTGTACTCTTTTTCCTCCCATCCCCTGTACTTTCCAGTAACGGATACAACTTATCTACTGTAATGGTCTGTACCCTCCATCTCTTTTCCATGGCATCCCATCTCGCTTCCTGAACCGCCCTTACCGATCGCTTCACTCTTTCCTGTCTCCTGTCTCTGTTCCTGTCGTGGGCTGCCCTGATCCATGCATTGAGCGCTTCAAACTGTGTTGGTCTGGGCAAAGGTCGCAATGCAGCCATAATTGCTTTCAACTGGTATAACACTTCTAGTCTAAACGTTCCATATTTAGGAAAGGTCAATTCCTCATTTCCATCTGTCATCTTACACCAATTATCAAGCCACAGTATGGTATGCAACCCAACATTCGTTGCCATGTAATAAGCTGGAGTATCCTCGGGTGGAGCCTCCTCCCCGCCCCGACGTTCTATCTTGTTTTCTCCTTTGAAACATTTCCGCAATACTTTAAAACATTTCATGATGAAACCCACAACGTTTCCTTGTTTTCAACCCTCGTTTACTTCCTGATGACAATCCACCAATCTCAGAGCGGCTTCACACTAACCGCCCTATCACAGCGCGGCTTCACACCAACCGCCCTATCACAGCGCGGCTCCTTCTGACGTCACTCGCCTCCGTTTCGCAGCCGTTCCCCTCCTTTCTTCGTTGTCTCGCCGGTCACGCATGCGTCCCAATCATACACTAGAAATGATTACTTCCGATCAAGCAACCACCTCCCTGACTGTACAGCCACAGTCTAACTGTAATTGTCACCTTTCCCGGCAAATACCTGTCCGCGAGCGAACAGACAATCACCTCTTTAACCTCTGGTAACTTCCGACCAGCGTCCGTTACCCTCACAGTCCTTCGGGCGATCAATGGTACCTCATGACCCCCTCTCACAACAGTCGACAATTACTTTGGATGTTCGATACACCCCAACCACTTAAACTCTCCTTGAGCTTAAGATTTTCACCGGTTGCGCGCGCTCACAACCTGATCTCCTTTCACACTACAGGCATTCAACTCCGCGAGACATTACAACACAATGACGCAACATAACACCGCAATCTAGCAACGCATGACCCTTTTCATACTCACTCTCCTCCGACCTGCTGCTTTCCACCGCACTGTTACTCTCCGTCAGATTCCATGGAACGCCATCCTTCGTCCGTGGCTCTCTGGACACTCTTCATGTTCTTCTCTATGGGCCTCGGGGAAATCTCAACCTACTTCTAGATTACCCTTTCTCTAGAAGGTAACCATCCTACACTGCTACCAACTGAAAAGGCGGGATTTAACTTCTTGGGTCTGCTTACCATTCTCCAGAATCCCGTCACAGGTCGACTGGACCTTTTTACCTGTCATAGAGTGAATTTAGGCAATCTAGTCACAACTAAATAAATCAATTTCAGAATACCCAATTGCTTTCCCCAAAGAACCACCGACTAAAGACTGAATTTAAAAGGGTTTATTACATAACCAAAAATAACTAAAGATACAGGCACCTCAACAAGAGGTTCAGAAGATAAACTGGTACTAGTACAAACATAATCCTACGGAAAAGTCTCAATCGACTAATGAAAAGAACGAGAATCAATTCCAGAACCATTAAACTAAACAGAATAGCTATAACTTGTGTTCTGGTGCTCATCAGGATAAAAGACATAAATTCAGATTAGTCTGTCCCTACTCTAGGCTAGATGACATCCCTACTCAACAATAGCCCAACCTAACCAATGGTGTCAGCCGTGGAGACTTCCTAAGAAGTTCGCCACCTTCTCTCTTAGACTAAAATTTCATCACTGCTGCTAAGTCTAGAATCCTAACATACTCACAGAATGGGCCCTTCTACTCTACTATCTGCTTGATGAGGCGCCTGCAAAGGAATACACGCAAATAACTCGCAGTCTATGATTATTGCAACATTTCTTAAAGGTCACATCTATCCATCCTGTCTACAGCTCAATGTTTAAACAAGACATTTCTCAACAGGCCTGCATTGTTTCCATTGACTAGGCCTCTGCTTGGGTTTTAGGCCCAACGGTTTACATTAACTTGTTCTCTTAGTTCACTAGACATCAAACCTTAAACAATAAATGCATCTTCTACTTTAAGCAAAACATATATATATATATATGTAATTCGTTACGTTTCAGATAAAGCAGATCTCAAGTTCTATTGCATTGTTAAACACACGTTGCATTAGGAGAAGGTTTCATTTTAAAACCATCTATATATGTCAGCAAGCATGGATTGCACTTTGTAACGTTGGCTCTGCACATATTCTGATACCAATTCACTTTAGCACTTTTCACATCTTGCATCTAACTATGATTAACAGGCCTCTATATATGCGGGTGCTGACTACTTGTACATATGCTGCACCCCTACAAATTTCACTGTAAATGGCGCTCTCTCATAATTATGAGAATACAGACTGGCCAGGCTTTTCTTTTTTGCATTATGTAGATAAAATACAAAATATGAACATTATTTGAGTTACATAAAACTAAACTGGCTGCTTGAAAAAAGAATGAACAAAATGGCGGGCCGTAAGGTTTTGCTATATGGTGCTAAATAGTCCTTAGAATTGCTGTTTATTTACTAGTGCTCAGACGCTTATTTAAAGTTTTGTGGTTTTGATTTCGAAATCTGCAGCGATGTAACTATTGTATTGCGAAAAAATAATTTATTACCACAATTTCAATTTAGACATTTACCATCACACATCTTTCTTCTATAAGACATTTAAAGTTACATTTCTGAGTCCTGCGCATTTTAAATTATTTGCGTGATCAGGGAACGTATTTCATGTCATGGGTCCTTGGAAACGCGCCGCAGCAGTAGTATGATATGAGGCTCTTAAACAATGTCACTAAGAACACTGTATTTCTGGCAGTGCTGTCCAGTGTGCAACAGCATGGACATGAAAATGATTCATGCGCCCTATTATATGCTATTTAAATACTGGGGAAGTGTACCACCATCGGATGCTGTGAGTTATTGCATCTAATACAAGTAAGCTTTCAATATGCACAGTATTGTACGTCTGCCAACTAAGTCCATACCTAAAAATGAAATATAATAGGTGGTTCATTAGATTTTGCAGCTACTTTTATTTTATTTTTATGGGCTAAACTGCATCTGACATTTGTTGAACTATTTGAAAGAAATGTAAAATCAGTTTTACTGATCCTATGATAGTTTAATGAAAAGGTAGATTCACGGACAGTGAATTTTATGCAAATGTCTTCATCTGCCTTCCACTGTATATTACTTCTCCATAAACGACATGACGGACAAGAACACTTTGCATTTTTCCTTATAAGAATAACAGATCAACCTAAGCAAGGACTTGTACATAAAGCAAAGAGGCAGCTGAGTTTTCCATGCGTTGTACACACATGAATAAAACCTGTGGCCTACCACACATTGGCCAGTCCAGCATTCTCAGGTACTAATTATATTTGCCCAGTGGGGAGCGGGGAACCCCATCCCCTGGGGTCGTTTCAGTTACTTTGAGTTCACACCCGGAACACATTAGGTTCCCTGCCTGCACCAGCGTGGGTAGGGGAAACGTATGTTGGCTTCCACCTGGCTGTAACATTTTAAAATCTCCCGTCAGACGAGTGCAGACATTGAAGTCGTTCCCTCTGGGTAGGAGAATTAAAATTATTCTGGCAGCTGAGAGCAGACTTCTGTTTTGTTTCCTTACCCGCACTCTGGGGCAGGGAAACAGAACATGTATTGCTTCGGACCAGAGGGAGCAAACATAGAGACCTGCTCCCTCTGGGTGGGAACAATGCTGGCTGCTGCACCATGCACCATGAATTCCACTGGAGACTTGGGTGCCTGCCTTAGGGCTCACCCTTAGCCCTTAATGTATTGTTTGGGGGTACCTGGGTGGGCACCGGGGCACCCACCTGTGCCCCAGGGAATTGGGTCACTGGGGCCTGTGAAGGCTCAGTTAAGGCTCAGTTAAGGGGGCTACATGGCCCTCCTTCTCTTTTTTGTTGATTTAGGCACCAGGCCAGGGTCAAATGAGTCTCAGACAGGGGGCACCATGTTCCCCTCCCCTTTTTTAATTGAATTGGACCCCAGGGATGAGATTCCTGAGACCTAATGAGGCCTGGGGAGGGGGCCACATCCACCCTCCCCTTAATCTAAGTGTTGTTTGGTGGGCGCGCCAGATGAGCAACGGGTACCCATCTATAACTAAGGGGGGCCTGGGCTCACAATAGGCTCAGGGAGGGGTGCCTTGTACCCCCTCTACTTGTTTTGGGAATTCAGCCACAGGGAAGTGGTTCCTGGAGCCTATTAAGGCTTGGGGGGTTGCATGACCATCTTCCCTTATTATAGAATTTTATGTCCCCGGGGATAGAGTTCCCAGTACCAAAAACCAACCCTATGCCATGCACACCAAAGGCCGTGCACAGCGTGAGGTTGCCTGCCTATGGGAGGGGGTTGGTTGAAGGCCAGGTCTTGTGGCCAACCTCGCAGCATGGGCTTGGCTGCCTTTGGGGGTTGGACGCAGGACCTGTGGCTAAAACCCCCCCATTGTGCACAGCCAAAGGCCATGGATGTGGGGGGTGGGTTTGGCTTTACGTATGGTAACAAAATATTATGTTAGTTTGAAAAAAAACTAGACATTCATTGAAAAAACAAAGGTTAAAGTAACGTTATAGTTAGGTGCAATGTTCAGTTACAACTTAACTCATACCCTAAGGTAACTATAACTCACACCTGAGCCATGCACTACTAATCACCCCGCATATTACATCACGTATGACATCTTTTATGATATCATTGATAATATCATTGTAGCATTTGCAATGAAATTATTGATGAGAAAACAAACTGTGCATGGTGAGGAGGCAAGTTATACTTTTCCTAGGGCACAATTTATAGTTATTTGACAGAATTATAACTTATTCATTTCTGTGTTTTTTTTAGTTTAAAACATTATGGGCCTAATTTAGATCTCAGTGGACGGGCTACTCCATCACAGCAGGGACAGATGTCCCATCTGCTGAAATATAAATCCCATTATATCCTATGGGATTTATATCTATATTACGGCGGACGGGATGTGCGTCACTGTTGTGACAGAGTAATCCCATCCCCCTGGATCTAAATCAGGCCTTTTGTTGTAACTGAACACTTCACATAACAGTAATGTTACCTTAACCTTTGTTTTTGTTTTTCAGTTAATATATATATATATATATATATTCACAGAAAAAACCATAGGTTATAGACCATATATAGTTAGGAATTAGCATTTACAAAACCTTGAAAATTCACTGAAAAAACCATAGGTTATAGACCATATATAGTTAGGAATTAGCATTTAAAAAACCTTATTTTACTCACACAAAACCATTGAAATTCCATATATAGTTAGTTGCACTAACTATATATCGCGCACCCGTAATCCACTGCTGATGATGTCACATATTACATCATTCATGACATGGTCAGTGACATCACTGATGACATCACTGATGACATCTCAAATGACATCACTGATGACAACATCCAGTGATTATGTGTTTCTGTAAAGTTTAAATATGTTTTACATATTGAAGAATGAGTGGATGTATAAGTGTCTGAATGAAGGTTTTAGTAGGTGCGTGATTGACTGTATGAGTGAGTGATTAAATGCCTCTTACTAAATGCACGGGTTAGTGACTAAACTGTCTGAAAGTGTGCATCAGCATGTCTGTTGTTGTGCAAGCTGCTGCATGTGTTGATCAGTAGCTATATAAGTAGCTATATGGGTTATTGATTGGTTGCACAAGTATTTGTATGGGAGACTGAGTGTGTGTATGACTGGCTGGGAGGTGTGTGACTCTGTGCAGATCAATGTGTACTTGTATCAGTGATTCTATAAGAGAGTAATTATGTGTTAGTATATGTTTTAAAATGTAAGGTACTCTACGTTTAACTGTGTAGATTAGAAAATGGAACTGTGATTGATTCTTTACAGGACTGACTAGGTGTGTGAGTAACTCCATGGATGAGTGGCAGAGTGTGAGTGTCTGTATAGGTGTATGAGTGCATATGATAGTGTTGTAAAGATGAGTGATTGTATGTATGAATGATTGTATGGGTGAATGAGTGAATGTGTGTGTAGACGTAGGAATCAGTGAGTGGGTATGTAGTAACTAGTATTGGTGTGTCAATGGTTTCAAAAATTATACTCTGTATTTAACACTGGGTGTAACAGAGGTTATATTAAAGTGTGAGGAGATGCATTGTATTGTCACATTAATGATATCATCATTGATGTGACCATTGATGTCAAATGAGATATCATCAGTGATGTCATTTGAGATGTCATCAGTGATGTCATCAGTGATGTCACTGACCATGTCATGAATGATGTAATATGTGACATCATCAGCAGTGGATTACGGGTGCGCGATATATAGTTAGTGCAACTAACTATATATGGAATTTCAATGGTTTTGTGTGAGTAAAATAAGGTTTTTTAAATGCTAATTCCTAACTATATATGGTCTATAACCTATGGTTTTTTCAGTGAATTTTCAAGGTTTTGTAAATGCTAATTCCTAACTATATATGGTCTATAACCTATGGTTTTTTCTGTGAATTTCATTGGTTTTTTAACAGCTAATATCTGTAGCTGTAAAATGTATTCTTCTTTAAATCCAAAAATATATTTTATATGTTTATGAATAATTTTTTTTTTTAAATATTTTTTTTTCTTCGTTCCCGCTTCGCGAATCGGGAAGCTTCCCGTTAGCTGACCTTGATGCCGCGAAATAGACCGCGAGCCGGTAAACGTTTCTTTACCGCAACTGCCGCGTTAGAAAACAACATCGTGACGCCTCCCGTCCGCATGACGTTTCGCGTTGTCGCGTGATACGTCATATGACGTGTTACGTTAGCGAACTCGTACGCTTACCGAGTCGCAAAGCACAGGTTTCTGGAAGCAAACCGGGAGGCCCTGCAAAGCGCGTAACGTAAACACAGCAGGTCATGTGACTTGGTAATAACACTTTTCATTGGTTCATTTCACTTTCGGTTTCCTAATGATGTAAGACTAGGTCATATGATCTAAAATGAACACTTTTCATTGGTTGAGAACTATTTTTTTTCCCAAATGGTGAAAATCCCTCCTTCTTTCCTCACTCTGACTTTCATCATTGTGAGAGAAAGACCCTTTGTTACCAGTGAGCAATGGCTTCTTTACTAGCTTCAGCTGGTGCTTCCCCACCACCTCCACCACATCCAAGGAAGAGTGGACCACCTGCTAAAGTTATAATTCAGCAAGAAGAGGAAGAAGAGGAACAGGACGACCTAGATAATCTCCCTATTATGGCCAGAAGATCTGTTGTACCGGAAGTAACGGGACCAGAGGGCAGGGAGATGGTGCCAAATATACAAACGAGATTTCGTGAAGTAAAACAAGTCTGCGTACATTGCAGTGGAATCATTTGCTACGCAGAAAGTAGCATCACTCTGATCAACAGAGCTATTAACAATCATGCTCATGTTTGTCCGAAACTCCCCAAACAATAAATTCTTTTTTTTGTTTTCTTCCTCCTGTTGAGCCCTTTACAATGAATCGTTTTCGTTGCCCCCTCCGAAAAAAAAACAAAAAAAATATAAAACTGTTCAGAAAAATTCAAAAAAAGTAAAAAAATGTTCAGAAAAATAATAAAAAAAATATAAAACAACAAAAACAATTTAAAAAAAAGTTCTTTTCAGAACTACCTCCCCGTTATAAAAAAATTGGTACAATATTTGCAACTGTGCCAACCTCTATTTCTCTTAGTTCGCTTCCCAGTTCGCTCCCCGGTACGCGAACCGGAAGCGAACCAAAAATTTTTTTTTATAAAAAAGAACAGTAAGTATAAGGGAAGGAAACAGACAGTTATGTTAAAAGAAAGACAGCTATAGGGGAGTAAACTAGAGATACTATTACCCGTAATCCACTGCTGATGATGTCACATATTACATCATTCATGACATGCTCAGTGACATCATCAGCAGAGGATTGCGGGTAACAGTATCCCTAGTTTATTCCCTATAGCTGTGTTTCTTTTAACATAACTGTCTGTTTCCTTCCCTTATACTTACTGTTCTTTTAAAAAAAATTTTTTTAGATCTGTCAGAAACAGTGAAAGTAATGAAATATAAAAGACTACGTAGAATATGAGCACTGTATGCAACAACTTTGACACTGACAGAAGCCTCACCTTCTCCATGCCTCCTACACAGTTCTACATGTACATCATAAATGCAAACAGAACAGAATTAATTATACATGTTAAATGGTTTATTTTTGCTGTTCTCAGAATGTATCAAATTTCACTAAAACAGTGACTTGAAGGTATTCATCATATAACAGCGGGGAAAAAAAAACACAATCAAAATGATTGTGTTTAAAAAACCCATACATTACAAATCAGAATTCAGAACTCCTTAAAGTTAACTTACTTTCCATGACGGCCAAGGATGTCCTATGAACAGCTTACACTCTGTTGTGCTGTTATTACTTTCAACCCGCCACTTTCTGAAAGAAAACCTCCATCGTTTTCAAAAACATGTTACATACAATAAATGACTTCTCGCTCTCTACCACACGATTCCACAAGGCCAAATCGTGTCAGAGCCATGTATAACTCTTGGATTTCTTGTAAGCCAATCCCGTCTTTTCGCATTTCCGCAACTTTCAGAATTAAAATGTTGAAGATCATTTACACAATCCTGGACTAGTAATATCTTCCCCTTCTTGCTCAATCATGTTCTACATTTCCTATCACACTGATACTGCTTACTATGAAGCAGACTTACACTACCTTTATGACTAGTACAATTATTTAATTCTCTACATCACTTTTAATCACAAAGCAATGTAAAACAGTAGACAGCATTGCAGACTTACATTCCCTCTACTCCATGTTTTGATTCGCTGCTTCAATTAGCTTATAAAAAGAAATAGTTTTTCTGAACTCATTCAAAGTGCACGTATTTCTCAATAACGTCCAGTGTTATGGTAAAAAGTTATGTCTCTGTACTACACTTATCCTCAAGGCCAAATAGTGTAGGAGCCATGAGAACTTCTTGAAATTCCTCAGAGCACATCCCGAGATTCTTTCCCTAAAATTTTGGTTTTAAAAACACCAGGTAAGAGTTTTTAAGGTCATATGGCAATTTTTTTTTGAAAATTAAAACAGAATCATTGCAGAATGACCAGCCATTTCTACACTTTAAATAAGCTGTATAATGTCCTGATGTTATTGAAGGACCATCATGATATATAATTGCTACAGTTACAAAAGTCCTTCCTGATATTGACAACTGTGAAGCCACAAAATTTTTAATTAAAGTTGTCAATTTTGTTCCATCAGGCCTACATCGTTGGAACATTAAAATGACATACTGGCCATATGTTCGTATAAATAAAGTGGACATCATTTCAGATTTACATTGGCTACACTCCATGTTGTGATCAGCTGCTTTTACTAGCTTATTAAAAGAGACTGATTTACTGTCTGGCAAAGTTAAATATATAAATCTTTCTGAGTCTACACTAGTAGTAGCTGATACCCTACAGTTCTCGCAGTCATGCTGCCATTGATAAGAAAGCCCAAACAGGTGATCTACATCTACACCTTCATCATGCAATACATCAAGCATATACATTAAAAACTCCTGACAATCTTGCTGACTATTTTGAGAGAATTGTGTTTGGCCTGAACATCTGTCTAACAGATTTCGAATTTCAGACACACTTTCTATGTTTGTTCTATCAGTGCTACATTTCTCTAACACAGAATTTAACAAACTGCAAAATCTTTGATCCGAATTGACCACAATCTGTTCTTTTAAAGTTTCTAGAGAAAAGACAACATTAACCACTACATTAGCATAGCAGTTGACACCAGAACTGTTTTCAAATTGAAAACCAACAACATCTTCAACAGAATCCTTTTTGTTTCTGCTTATAATTTCAGGTTCATCAACTTTTCGTCTTTTTGCTACAACCTCCCCAGTATTGGTCACATTTCTTCGTTTCCGGCCTACCACACGTTTCTCAAACAAAGGATACTGAGGCAAATGTGGCGCATACTCTCTTCTCAACCTATTGTATTCCTTAACACAATCTAGATCCGCACAAATGTTTGTGACATCACACTCAATCAAGTACAATCCCGATAAAGTCCTAACTCGTGACAATGCCACATATGCCATACCCTCCTTGAACACAGAACTGCCAATATTCACCAATACACAGTCTACACTTAAACCTTGCGATTTATGGATTGTCACCGCATATGCCAAGCA
Organism: Lissotriton helveticus; assembly: GCF_964261635.1. Lineage (NCBI taxonomy): Eukaryota > Metazoa > Chordata > Amphibia > Caudata > Salamandridae > Lissotriton > Lissotriton helveticus. Next base: position 332,512,279 of record NC_136063.1, on the reverse strand, counting down.
AACAGGAAACTGCTTACGACGAACATATAAGTCTTTTACAAGCAAAAATCTAGCAGAACAACGAGCAATTAGCTGTACTTCCTCAATGCCATCAAATTTAATTTTTAAAAATTCAATTCCATCTCTATTTCTGTATTTCACAAAATCAACAACATTACCCATTGATCCATTTACCAGACCTCTTTCAACATGTAAATTCCTTCTTAAAATTATACGGCAGTTCAAGCACACATTCAGAGTCTTTTCAAAACCCGCAGTTTTAGATATACTCTTCTCTAATGAATCCAATTTTGTTTTCAGATTCTCAGACAAAATAATTGTTGATCCCATATGCTCTACTCTGTCAATAGCTTCCAATTTCACAATCTCTTGCTTTTCTAAATGCAACATTTTGTTGTTGAATTTGGCACATTCTGCAAGAGTTGGCATCAAACATATTCCAGATTTTTTCTCAGTAACTTTCTGAAAAATATTCTCAGGCACAACATCTTCGTCTGGATATAAATTTGTCAGTAATCGTGCATGTAAAGCTTCTTTCCCATGCTCGGTCACTTTTCCAATTCTAACATCTTGTAGAATAGTCTTGTAAACTTCATCCTTTGCCTGACGCATATTTTCATGCAGTTCAGCATAATTGAAGTTTAACCATATATTGACGTTGCCAATACTCCCTAAGCACTTCCTGGTATCTTCATGCGTGAGCATTTTGAACACAGGTTGCCCTTTCACTGGTGTCAGCTGCAGAAGATCTCCAAAAACAATGATGTGTTTGCCACCAAATAACACATCATACTCTGTTTTGAGAACTTCTTGCATTCTCAAATGCACAAAGGCAAGCATGACATTGGAAACCATGCTTACTTCGTCAATGATAAGAAGTTTCATTTTCCTCAAGACTCTTGAAACTTCAAAACAAGCATCTCCAGATAGCTTGTGATATTCTAATTTGTTGTCATGCTCCACTGGCAGCATCAGTAAACGATGTAAAGTAATCCCTTTAATGTTATGTGCTGCCAGTCCAGTTGGAGCGGTGACAACACAAGACAGCGATGACTCTGTCCTTTCCTGCAAATAACATGAAATTGCTTTAATAAGGAAACTTTTTCCAGTTCCCGCTTCTCCACTCACGTACAGTCGGACAGGCTTCAACGACGTACATGAGCACTCTTTCTTATCATGACTTAATCCATGATCAATTTGCATGGTAAGTTCGTCATATATTTTCCTCTGCTCAACGTTGAGTTGTCTTTCCAACTCTTCTAAGTTAACCGCATCCTCCTGAGCATGTGCCATGGCTCTTTCCACTTCATTCATAGCAGTGGCAGCTTCATTTTCGATAAGAGGTCCTCCTAGTGGATCCTGACTCAATGAAGCAGAACTCTGACTGTCCTGAGAACTGTCTCTGGCAATCTCGGCTGCAATCGTTGCTTCCTGCTCAATTTCCACATTCAACATTTCTACATATTTGGAAAAAGCAGGACATTCTATGGTCTCCTTGGCAGCATTGAAAGAGTCTTCGTAACAGAGGAAATCTCCAAGCAGTTCCTCTTCTGCACGCCAAGGCTTAAAAAGTTGCAAAAGTGCTAAATAGAAAAACTCCTTTTTTTCAGGAGATTCGCCACTCAATTTTCGATGGTTTATCAAGTGGCATTTTCTTTGCTTGACCAGACATCCCTCACTTCCTATTACAGCATACACTCCTTTCTCAGTATCTTCTTTGATGTTCCTCTTGAATATGTAATTTTGCAGAACCTCATACAGACAAACATTCTCGAGGTGACTGCTTCGATTTGGATAATATGTATCCAACATGTTGCTCTTCAAAATGTCGGTACTGTTTGGCTCCTTTTCCGCCAAATACTCAATTTCCCGCACAGGTTTCAGAACTCGATTACGCGTTGCAGCAAGACCAACACTCGCCCAAACGATACTCCTGGACTTGGCATAGAGACTTGCTGAAGACAACCGGTCAGAACATTCGTAAGCTCCGATTTCTCGATGCGACAACATCTTCAGACTGAAACTGTACAACTTCTTGCTGAGGCTCTTTTCATGGGAAATGTCCTCCCACATATCCTTCAATTCTGTCTTCTCTTTTTTGGTGATGTAAGATGTCACATACCTAGCCACAGCCATACAGTTATCAGCCACAAACTGTATATCCATGTTAGCATTCCACATGGACAAAATCACCGGGTTGTAGTCGTTGATGTACTTAGACTCTTTGTTCCTCTTCAAATTGTATGTGTTTTTAGGTGATTTCTTCATCACATTATGTCGCAGCGAAGACATCAAACTGTTTACTCTTCCTTTAGAAATCACCGATCGTGGAAAGCCGAAACGACATTTGATGTAGAACTTGTCTTTGTTCCGGAATTTACGACGACAGTACTTTCCACATCGATGGCTTTGGAAACGTAGAACTTTTTCTCTTAGGCTTTTTTTCTCCTTTGCGTTTGGAACAGCACACGTAGAATACTGTTCTATGAAACTCATCACTGAGTCGTCTGCATCCGTTCCAAATTTAGGTGCATCCTTGATCCACAGCAACATATGTATATGAGGAGCACCTCTTGCTTGGTACTCCTTCCTCCAGAAGAAATCCAACACCTCTCCAAGAGGTGGATTCTTCTTATTCATGATGAAAGACATCATACCTTCAAATCTATGATTGAAGTACCTACATACATTGACTGGATCCAAAGAGCACAGTTCTCCGGGTGTCTTGAATTCGATGTTTTCTACGTTAGCATTTGCCTCTCGTAGAAATTCAAGTAAGTCTTCCCAGCCATACTCAGCACAGCTCAAAGTGAGGAACCATGTGGGAGTTCCTAAGTTCCTCAGCATACATTTTAAATCACCATGACGACGGTACCAGTACTCATTAGTACCACGCTGACACGCCATGAGATTAATCAGGTGAGAATCCAAAATACTGTCTTGGACATTGACTTTATCCATAAAGTCACTTGCCGAGATGTTTTGCATGTGTATACCACTTTTCAAGATGTGGTTCACTGCATATGACAGTCCAGACAGATCGCTTTCAAACAGGAGATGAAACAAATAAGGAATGCATTGTCGAAACCTAGGATCTCCTGCATACAATCGCAAAGTCCGGTATTCAGAAGCAGGAATTTGATGAGGTCGCTCATCATATCTTCCTCCCTGACCTGTTGGAAAAAGCTGTGGGAAACACCGAGCTTCCAAACTTTCCTCCCAAACACTAATGGGACTCCCTTTCGCTTGTTTCATTTGAAACAACTCAATAGCATTCCCCATGACTTCCTTGGAATGCAAAGGATGAACACTATAATGTTCATATATTTCTTCACTAGTACAGGGTTCTACTTTCTCAATTTGACCAGCACACAAATCGCTATCCTCTTCCTCACTTACTTCCTCTTCTGCAACATATACATTTTTATAGTATTTATTATATTTTTTCAAATACAATGTTGCCCTTTTGACTTTCCTAACATCTACTAAATCTTGCCATATTTTCTTATTCTTTGTCGGAACCCCATTAACTAAGATAACCAGAGGTTCCTCTTCCACTTTTTCTACTCCAATTGTGTTAATGTTTTTCTTCAAATCTAGAGGCAAATAAACAACTCTTCCCTTTAATCCTCTCTGTAAATCTGATGGAGGCAATTTCCCTGTCTTTGGCTCCATTCTTACAATAGCCTGAAAGGGATGGATAATTTGAATCAAAATAGATTCATAAGTATTTAAATCCTTCAATTCAGAAGGAATTTCAACCAATTCCAGATTATTATGAACTGCTCTAGCAGGCATCTGGTTTTGATTTAATTTGTTACAACAATAAGTACACACACGTTGATCCAATCCCAAATCAAAACAATTTTCTACCATCAAGTATGTTGTAAAATCCTTCCATTCACTATTATTTTCCCTTTCACTTTTTCCATATAAATCCACTAACTTAGTCTGATTCTTATAATAAGTGCGTCGACAACACACACAAGTGAAATTTGGCCTCTCACTTGATTTCACCTCAAACGTCGCAATTTCCCTCTGGAAATTATCTGTACTGGAAACCTGTACACTATCTTCCACATTACTCTCTTCTTCTTGGTCAATTTCAACATTCTCCTCTTTACTTCCAAAGTAACAAAACTCAATTTCTTCACATATATTCTTCACATCTATTTCAGAACCATGCAAAAGAGCAGCGCATAATTGTTTTAGCATAATTGCTGGACTCTTAGCATAATACAACATTCTAACTAATTTCCTCACTTTATTATGATGCACTGCTAGCATCCTGAAATGATGAAAAACACTCTGGCATACTCTCCTGGAAAGACAAGCCAGTGAATGACCATGCAAACCTATCACTTCTCTCACTCTGCAAGGATCTAATTCTTGCAACAACTTCATTTTCTGCTTCAAACTTTTCTTACTAAATGACCGTATAAAATCACAAAGCAAATTGATGGAATCCTGTCGTACACTGCAAATACTACTACACTTCCAGGTGTACACAGGACCCTTAGGACGTCTCCCTAAAACCTCATTACCTAACACCTCTTCTATCTCTGTTCTCACAAGTTTTTCTTTTTCAACTGGACAACCATCTTTCACTTCATAAGCTCGACCACTGGTGTCAACTGCATGCACCAAATCATTATCCTGGAAATAACTCTCCTCATTAAAAAATGCCTCAGAGCTTGAACTATGCATCCATTCTCCAGAAAAAACTTCACAAAAATTACTACGATTAACTATTCTCTTCCATCTACTATTTCTTTTGAAATCATAAATTACCTTGTTTAGCTTCCTAATTCTATTGATTGTCAAAATAAATAACTTACGTTTAATTTCAAATGCCTGATCAATAACTTTCTCAACTATTTTTTTTCTCTTATAAAAAACCACTTTCTGCTGACCTTTCTTAATATTTTTTAACAAATTCCCAATTATCCTGTTGCGGAACATTCGTTTACGAATATCCCTAAACTGTTGTTTCCTTCTACTTTCATGCATAGAGTTATCTCTTACTCTAGCAGTAACATTTCTCATTGGCCTTTCCTTACCATTTGAATTCATTCTCCTTTTCTGGAGTGAAACATTTTCTGTAGTAATATTTTTTTTACTACACATATTTCTTATGACTGTTTTTCGACTCTTACCCGGTGCTTTCTTGGTGACTTGACAAATCTTTTTGTTAGAGGACTGCTGCAATATTCCATGCTCCTGCTGTCTTTGACGTTTTCCAGCCTTTCTTACTCTTTCTTTGCTAGGCATCCTAAAATCTTGAAATAATCTGCAGTTGAATCTGTGGTAAAATATAATAAAAAATGTTATTAACCACTATTACCCAACAGTAAATTAATAACAGTCATCAAAAACTTAACACACTACTTAAGTATATAATATACTGAAGCCTATCTCCAATTTTTCACTGAACAGGACTCATCTCTTCTTAACCTTGGATAAACCTCACCTACTCTGTGTCCCCTGCACATAATTAAATGTAAAGGGGCAGATTTATATTAACTAGCACATCCCCAGGGATGCACCAGTTAACGTGCACCGCTGCTCTGCCACCCACGGTGTGCCGCATTTACAATCAGATAGGACAAAGCTACATCAAAACCCTGCGCCTGCTTGAAGCAGGCATAGATCTTGACGCAGGTAGGCTGAAAGCTAAAGCAACAACTAAGTGTCGTGTGCAGAAGTTACAAAAAAGGAAAAATGGCGTTTAAACCAGTAATGAGACCATGCTAACGTAATACAGAGTAAAAATATCCAGGATCTACATCAGTTTGGGGTTCACGAACCTGGCAGGTACAAGGCACTGAGGCTTTCCACCGTGCATGTCTCATCCCAAAACATATGTTGTTTGTGAATGAAACAATTTCCCAGACCAAATGCTTTGGATTGGCTACTTCTAAAAAATTAAACACCCCTACTATCCCGGAGTTAGAGGAATACGATGGTTGGAGTAATTTTACTCGTTGTCTATTAAAGATTTACAGGCCCTACTCCGTAATTCTTCCTTTAACATTTCCAGTATAAATCCAAAAGGTTGACTGCTTTGGCAACGTGCCTTATCCACGGTTTAATAACGCTGCCTTTTGCTTTATATAAGTTTTCAAATTGTATGAAATATATACCAATAGGTCGTTATTAACCTTTAGGTAGTGGTTTTCTTCATCAAGTCTGGTCGCTTCCATACACATACAGATTTTCAAAGATGATCAAGAACTTTATCTGAATGGAGAGGAATGCACTGAGACGCCAGATCATTCACTAATGTGTAGGCACAGACAGTTACACGGTTCATGCAACAAACACCGACCAAATATGGCTTGCGTGTTGCAAGGCACGCCAGTTCCTGCTATCATCCCCACGTTCAAGTTCTTGGAAAATGGTAGTTATTTGATGCTCAATAATGAAGATTGTTCTGGGTTAATTAAAAGTATTCATTTTATCGTAACAGTAAATGAACGGGTTATTTGCTGCAGAAATGTTCTATTTCCTCCCACACATGAACATAGGGAGTTTTCAATCTGGCCACAAATACCAACCTTGGGAGCACATTTCAACAGCATGGCAAGAATAAGAGCTCTTTTGTCTCAGAGAGAGGTGGCCTTGAGTTCGGCCCGTGAAACTTTCGTGCTTCACATAGCGAACACCCGTACAGAGGTGCAGACCCTTTTAAATACAGATTCGACTTTGCATTTCAGCAAGATTACCCATTCATTTCCATGCAGCAGGAGGCCCATAGGAATGAAGGTGCAATTTGCGATTAGCAATTACCTCATCGCAAATTACGAATTTTTCCGACGGTGCAGGGGTATCTCAAGAACACCCTGCTGCACCCCTGAAAAAAAAATTTGGGGTCATATGGCGCACATAAATTTTGAAAACATTCCTTTACCTCAAAAACGATTTTCAACTCATAATTTGAAAACACTGCACATGGGGAAATGACTTAAAATGTCCTTAAGACACATAAAAGCATTTTTTGATTGCCTTTGCAGCATGTTTCAGTCACCTTTAACATGCCTATGTAACGGAAACATTCAAAATCTAAATTTGCCATGCACAGGTGGGAGCATATTTACAAGCAATTTGCTCCACAGACAAACTTCTTACATTGAAATGGGAAAAATAACATCAGAGACTCTCAATTACCTTATAAAGAAGCAGACACCATTATGTCCTTCTCATCAATATTAAAACCATTGCTTTTTCTCAAAAACGATTTACAAGTCATAATTTGAAAACACTCCACAGCTCCTATGCACATAAAAACCCTGTCAGTACTAATACTTCACATTTTCTCCAATTACAATTTCTCAAAGAAACAAAATCTATTTGTGAAACACTTGAGACAAAGCAACATTTGAAAAACACAACTTTCTTCATAATTTTCTCCTTAAAGCACACTATTTTCTATCTAAATTAAAGAAATTTTTTCTCACCTTAGCAAATACTTTGAGTTTCAAAACAGTCTCAGAAACACACCAATTTGTCTTCAGCAGAGCAAAAGGTATGCACTCCAGAGTCTGCAGCTATCAAAAGCACAGAAATGCTGTAATTCCTCACACAGATCTCTCATGTCACCCAATCAAAACTCTTCCCTCACTTTTTTTCAAAGCAAAACCCTTCCCCCCTCTGCCCCCTCTCTGCTTTTTCTGCATAGCAACCACCTCTTGCAAGACCTCTCACACAACAATGTTGCAATTGAACTCTGAACTCTCAGTGCACCTGCATATCCAAAGCATTCTTTCATTTAATGATTTTTTCTTCGCCACTCAAAATACATCTTTCAACGAACTCATCCATGCACACTAACTTTCTGTTTTCAGCAATCAAAATCCACCAATCACTCTTACTGCTTCATTAACACAGAAACTCCTCAGTTTTTTTCATTTTACACTCTCATTTTTTCAACTGCCATTTCATTGCCACACTTCATCTGACTGCAGGAGAACCTTCTCTCGCCATGTTTTCTGTCTGGATTGTTGGACATAGCTACATCTATTGGGCTCAAAGGTACGCTGAAAACAGGAATTTACCTAACCTCAATTTACAAGATGTGGAAATTAAGTGGTTTGGCCACAGAGGATTAAAATGTCACCAATTGATACCATTGGTGAAAACCTTTATGCATTTGCCAAAACCTGACCTGTTAATTGTGCACTGTGGAGGTAATGATTTGGGCACTTTGACTGGGGTAGGTCTGGAAATGCTTTTAAAGGACACCTTTGAGCAATTGATGGCACTTTTTCCTCAGACTGCCTTGGTATATTCAAATATATGCCAAAGACAGAAATGGAGGTGGTCGAACCAATTTTGTCCACAAATTGAGAAATCGAGGAAGCATGTAAACAAATCTGTTTCAGCTTACATGAGAGACCATGGAATGGGCTCCCTGTACAACAATAACTTGCGTTACTACATGCAAGATATCTACAGAGGAGATGGAGTTCACTTCTCAGATGAGGGCAACAGAGTTTTCACTCTGAATTTAAGAATGTGCATTGGTACCTACTTATAAGTACCTAAATGTACCATAAACCCAAAAGCTCTTCTCAGAGCTACCCTACATCTGATCACTCACAATTATTATTGTACTCTAACTTTTTTCACTAATTTTCAAGAAAGTACGCTCCCCAGAACGCTTCCCGGTTCGCGAACCGAGCGCACTCCACGCAAAAAAACTAAAAAAACGGTATATATTTTTTTGCCCTGCGAGAACCTTTCAAAGCCTCCACATCAAACCTAGGGGGTCAGGGACGATCTACTATGCCCCCTTATGGTCATTTGCCCCTTCGCTTTGGCCTCCTCTTGTCTCTCGATCCTACCGAGAGACAAGATGGCGGCCGCTACGGACTGTTTGGAATGTTTACAGACGCCGAAAAACCAATCAGCTTCGCAAACCTCCGTAACGCGAAAAGTACGCGAAGCGGAGCGCTGTTACAGATATATATCTTTTTTTGAACGTTAATTTCTCAAAATCCACTGGAGCACATATATTGAGACCTAGCAAAGGCACATCGGGCTACCAGTCCCTACAATTTTGCCAAGTTTCGTGCAAATCCATTCAGCCGTTCGATTATTATTATTATTATTTTTTTTGCCCTTTCAAAACCTCCACATCAAACCTAGGGGGTCAGCGAGGATCTACTATTCCCCCTTATGGTCATTTGCCCCTTCGCTTTCGCCTCCTCTTGTCTCTCGATCCTACCGAGAGACAAGATGGCGGCCGCTACGGACTGTTTGGAATGTTGACAGACGCCGGAGAACCAATCAGCTTCGCTTCACAAAGCTCCGTTGCGCGAAAAGTCCGCGAACCAGACCGCTACCTGGTCCGCGCTTACAGATATATATCTTTTTTTAAACGTTAATTTCTCAAAATCCACTGGAGCACATATATTGAGACCTACAAAAGGCACATCGGGCTACCAGTCCCTACAATTTTGCCAAGTTTCGTGCAAATCCATTCAGCCGTTCGGGCTAAAAGTGAGGCCAACCGCCCTATGGAAATTAACATGGGAAAAACGCGTTTTGGGACCCCCCTTTTTTCTCGGCCCCCCCTTGACGAACCCCCCCCAAATTTTCAAAGGCTGCTCAGAAACAAAATGTGCCATTTTCCTGAAAATTTCAGCCAATTCCGTCCACAAACGGCAAAGTTATTAGACATAGAATTTTCAAAAAACCCATAGAGAAAAAATCCTAACTATATATACCTACTGGCGACCGCCAGTAGGTAATATATATATATATATATTGTGTCACATTTGCAAATATATACACTCAAACTTCTTGCCGTGCTGCATCTGTTTAATACTTGCTGTATGCATCGCAACTGAAAGCGCACCAAACTTTCAGTTTCCCTCTGGGATGTAGGCACTACCAAGGCTCCATGGCCCATTTTATTAATAGGGTGCATGGTGTCTGTTTGTGCAGTGATGCACCTGTAGCTGAATGCATGGGCAACCAACAGGGACAGTGCGTCCTATTAATGTCAATGCACTTTCCCTAGGGCGGCCACATTTTCCCCTATCTAATATTTAATGTTGTGTGTTCTTTCCTCTTTCAGATTTTGGAACCAGAAAAGAAATGCAAGCCAACTATGCATAAATAAGAAGGCAAAGGAGTAACCTCAATATTGGATACAAAAACTAATCAAAGGCTCTAATTACGAGTGTCCCAGAGGTTTATCCTATAATTGTAGCTCCCAGTAAATTGTGTTATCTCAGGATTCAGATGTTTACTGGTGTGATAATTATGGCCAATTACAAGTTTCCCCATTAAAATGGGAAATAAAAGAGTATTTTTGCGTATTTCTCAGAAAAATTCGAGAAATCTCTGAAAAATCTGCATAGTCTAATATTTATTAAGGGTAAGCTGAACAGGTGCCAACTTTATTACACCTGCTAATCTTTAGGTGGCAGATGTACGACCGTTTTGCGAATCGCAAATCGGTCACAATCTGATTTGCAAATGCAAAATTGACCGTACGCGATGTACGATAGGCATTCGCAGATCTGAAATAGCCATTGCGACAGATTACCGAGTTGCAAAAAATTGCGAGTGGAAAATGCGACTCGCCGATAGTGATACTCTATTGTGAGTCACAAAATAGGCATGTACAAACAAGTCACAAATTACGATCTGGTGCAAAATGGCAGATTTGCACATGCAATTTACCACAAACTGAAAACATGTGGTAGCAGGGCCCAACCTATAAAAACAGCTCCAGAATGCATCAGAGACCTTCCAACAATTTCTGCCCTGTACATGCTAGCTAGGAGGAGGTGAATTTTGGCTGCTGAACAAAGGAGGTGGAGACTGGAGAGGATCTTCAAAGTCAGACTGCCCCTGTTTCAAAAGATAGAAGAAGAAATATACGAGCATTACAGACTGGGTAGCAATGTGATCCTTGAGCTAATAGCCACCTTAAAACCACTCCTTGAGAGCAGTAAGCTGAGTAGCAAGGCAATCCACACCCATGTACAGGCGTTGTGCTCCCTCCACCTATCGACCAGTAGTAGCTACCAAAATGTCATTGTAGTGGCCGAAGGGGTTTCTCACAGTGCGCTATTGCAATTCTTTGGCAATATCCTTGACGCCATGATCCACCACATACATCAAAATATCTACCTGTCCAGAGATGATGTAGAAATCCAAAATACAATTACCCAATTTTACGGGATAACAACACTCCCTCTGCTCTCAGGACACCCCCGCGCCGCACGGCCACCAGCTGTGCGTGTGCCCCATGCCTCACTGCCACTGCTGCCCGTAGCCTCGCTGTGACTGCCTCCGTGCTCCCCGCCCCTACGCCGCATTTTGCGTTTGTGTGTTTCTGCCTTCTGTACTTAACCTTAATTTTGTTTTTAAAATCATTAAGCGTGTGTCACTGCATTACTGTATTGACCCTTTATTTGTTTTTAACTGTTTCCTTCCTCGTGCGTGTGTTTTTGCCCCCGAGTATATTGCTTCATTTCTGCTCAGCCCCCTGTGCCCGCCCCGCTCCCCGCTTACCGCCGCCGTCCATCGGCCACGCCCCCTTCTGTTCTGTGCCCTTCCCGCCTCCCAGCTGCTCCTCCCTCCCTCCCACTTCGCCATAAATGGCGACCGCGTGAACGCGCAGCGGTCACGCGCAGCGGGCGCACCGATTGTGCGCCAAAGGCAAGCCCGTCTGCGCCCGTCCGCGCCTGGATCGCGCCCGGCGCCAGAACCCCTGGCCCCCACCGACGCAAGACGACCCGACAGACCTACGACGCCGCCGCCCTCAACGCACTCAATGCCGGCCGGAACCCCGCCTGCTGCCGGGCCGCCCCGAAACGCTTCCACGGACCCTTCAGCTGCACAACCTGCAAGTTCACCTGCCTCCGACCATGCACCGCGCCCGCCAAGCCAAACCCCAGCAGCGACCTCAAATGCATCCTTCTCAACACCCGCTCCGTCCACAGACACGCCGTCGAACTCTGGAACCTGCTCGACACTACTTCACCAGACGTCGCGTTCCTCACTGAAACTTGGATGAACGCCTCCTCTGCCCCTGACATCGCCATCGCCATCCCGGATGGATACAAGATCATCAGGAGGGACCGCGTCAACCAGACTGGGGGAGGCATCGCCATCGTCTACAAGAGCACCGTCCGCATCACGACCGACGCCGACGACACCTACGCCGCCGCCGAACACCTCCACTTCCAGATTCACACCGACCCAAAGACGACCCTCAGAGGCACCCTCATCTACAGACCCCCGGGACCACGCACACAATTCAGCGAAGACATCACAGACTTCATCAGCCCGCACGCCCTCCCCTCCACCGACTACATCCTCCTAGGGGACCTCAACTTCCACCTGGAAAACAACAAGGACCGCAACACCATCACCCTGCTGGACAACCTCGCCAACCTTGGACTCAAGCAACTGGTCAACACCCCCACCCACTACGCCGGCGACACGCTTGACCCCGTCTTCTCATCCAGCAAGCACATCGCCTTCAGCCACTCCGCCGGACTTCACTGGACAGACCACAGCTGCGTCCACTTCAGCTTCAGAAAAACCACAACCCACCACCACCCGCAACAGGTTCCTCACAGAAGCTGGAGCAAGATCACCGCCGACCAGCTCACCTCCTCCCTCAGCCGGAACCCACCTGCGAGCACACCGGACCCCAACGAAGCAGCCCGCAACCTCGCGCAGTGGCTGACCGCCTGCGCCGACGACCTCGCACCACTGAAGAACCCTCCCAGCAAACCCAGAAGCAATAAGGCCCCCTGGTTCACCAACGAACTCAAGGACTCCAAGAAGACCTGCCGCACCCTCGAGAAAGCCTGGCTCCTCGATCGGACCACTGACAACATGACCGCCCTCAAACACGCGACCCGCAAGCACCACCAGCTCATCCGCACCACCAAGAAGAAATCACTGAAGGATCGACTGGACAACAACGCCCATGACAAAAAAGAAGTCTTCACCATCGTCAAGGAGTTCTCCAACCCCAACACCGGCAACAACGACATCACCCATTCACAAGATCTCTGCAACTCCCTCGCCTCATTCTTCCACCGCAAGATCGCCGACATCCACAACAGCTTCGACGCACCATCCTCACACCCAACCGTCGAACCAATGCACCCCACCGCCACCCTCCGCAACTGGACCGCAGTGACCACCGAAGACACAGCCCGCACGATGAACACCATCCACTCCGGATCTCCGACTGACCCCTGCCCCCACTACGTCTTCAACAAGGCCGACTCCACCATCGCACCCCAACTCCGAGACGTCCCTCCTTCGACACTGCCACCTTCCCGGAGAGCTGGAAGCAGGCCGAGCTCAGCGCCCTACTGAAGAAACCAACAGCGGACCCCACCGACCTCAAAAACGTCCGCCCCATCTCGCTCCTCCCTTTTCCGGCCAAAGTCATCGAGAAGATCGCCAACAGACAGCTCGCCGCCTTCCTCAAGACGAATGGATCCCTCGACCCCTCGCAGTCCGGTTTCAGAGTCAACCACAGCACCGAGACCGCCCTCATCGCAGCCACCGACGACATCCGGGCTCTTCTCGACAACGGGGAAACAGCGGCACTCATCCTCCTGGACCTCTCCGCCGCGTTCGACACTGTCTGCCACCGCACCCTAGTCCAACGCCTCAGCAACACCGGCGTCCAAGAGAAGGCATTGAAGTGGATCACCTCGTTCCTCGCCGGAAGAACACAAAGAGTCCGCCTCCCCCCGTTTCACTCCGAGGCCACCGAAGTCATGTGCGGCGTCCCGCAAGCATCATCACTCAGCCCCACCCTCTTCAACGTCTACATGAGACCCCTCGCAACCATCGCACGCCAACACAACATCAACATCATCTCCTACGCCGACGACACCCAGCTGATCCTCTCCCTCACCAGAGACCCCGACACCGCCAGAACCAGCCTTCACGAAGGGATGAAAGACGTCGCCGTGTGGATGAAGAACAGCCGCCTGAAACTGAACTCAGACAAGACGGAAGTCCTCATCCTCGGACCATCACCCTCCGCCTGGAACGACTCCTGGTGGCCCCCAGCCCTGGGCACCGCCCCCAAGCCGACAGACCACGCACGCAACCTGGGCTTCATCCTGGACTCCACCCTCTCGATGACCAGACAAGTCAACGCCGTCTCCTCCTCATGCTTCCACACCCTCCGCATGCTCCGCAAGATCTTCCGATGGATCCCGATCGAAACCAGGAAGACAGTCACACAGGCCCTCGTCACCATCCGGCTGGACTACGGAAACACCCTCTACGCCGGAACCACAGCCAAACTACAGAAAAGACTACAATGCATCCAGAACGCCGCCACCCGACTCATCCTGGACATCCCTCGACGCAGCCACATCTCCGGCCACCTGAGGAACCTGCACTGGCTCCCCATCAACAAGAGGATCACATTCAGGCTCCTCACCCATGCACACAAGTCTCTCCACAACTTGGGCCCCAAGTACCTCAACGACCGCCTGACCTTCCACACACCCACCCGCCAGCGACGGTCCGCTAGCCTCGCCCTCGCCGCCATACCACGCATCCGAAGAGTCACCACCGGAGGCAGATCCTTCTCCTACCTGGCGGCCAAGACGTGGAATTCCCTCCCCATCCACCTTCGGCTAACCCAGGACCACCTCACCTTCAGGAGACAACTAAAGACCTGGCTGTTCGAGCAGTAGCGGCCCCCTTCCCCTAAGCGCCTTGAGACCCTTCCGGGTGAGTAGCGCGCTATACAAGTGTTGTGATTGATTGATTGATTGATCCCTAGCACAGGTATAGTAACTATATAGTTCATATATGCCATTGTTTCCAACAGTTGTCACAATATAGTAAAGATGCGTTCTTGTCTTTGTAATCCAATGTCAAATGTATTCTTGTACTCTGGAAATTCTCACACAGCCAACACGTGTTTCGTCGTTATGCGGGAATGTAACCCACAACTTTTTCAAGGCTCTGGAACTACTTAATTTTGAAAGACATATTACTATGTCATGGTACTGACATTAAAGAGCGTAAAAGTAGAAAACTGAAGAGGGATGAGCGAGATTACACCAGTGGCAGGGTGTTTACTTTTGCTAAAAAGTACGACCATTTGATACCAAAATATGCTCCCCAAAATGTAGGAAAGGCAAAATCTGTTAGCTCTAGTACTACATCACTTGACACTCAGTGAGAGTGAAACGGACAGAATGGGAGGAGCTAGCAATATAGCAAGCAATGATAGCAATTTTTTATTAGAAATAAAGAGAATAAAAACTGGAAATCGAGAGAACCGCAGACAGGCCCCACCAGAAAAACAAGGAGAGGCAAAAGAGGGGGGAAAAGATGCAGATCGTCCTGGGATGAAAACCAGATCATGGAACTAGAATCAGAGAAAGTGAACAATGTATCTGTGATGAATTTGAGTAATGTTGATCTTACTGAAGATATGGTATCTGTATTACAAAAAGGCATGAGTTTCTGCCCCAATAAAATTGGTGATTTGTGTACAACCAAAGTGGATCTTTTCAAATGTATTCGACATCTAAAAATCAAGAAACATTTTGATATGAACAAAACTTTAAATAAAGAATTGCAGCAAAACCTGGGTATGTTAATATGTGATGAACAATCTATAGAAGACATACAAAACACACGACTTTTATTTATTTATTTATTTATTTACGCAACTTTTATAGCGCAACAAATACCCGAAGGTGTCTCGGCGCTGTGGAGCAACTAAAGTTCGCTATCCTGCCGTCCTCTCACTGGTTAAACAGCCATGTCTTCAAAAGCCTGCGAAAACTCATCAGATTCGGGGCGGCTTTGATGGCCAATGGCAAAAGGTTCCCAAGTGACCGATCTAGTGCGTGGCACAGGCAGAAGACTGGTATTGGCCGATCTTAATTGCCTTCTGGGAGTATACAGCTGAAAGGCTTCAATCAGGGACCTGGGTCCTATGCCATGTATGGCCTTATAAGCAATACAGAGGGCCTTGAATTTAACGCGGCTCTCAACTCTCAGCCAGTGGAGCTGACGAATACCAAGAGTGGTAGATTTGCGGCGAGGAATGTTGAGCACAATCCTTGCAGCCGCGTTCTGTATGGATTGCAGCTTCGTTGTGACCCGCTTCTGAGTATGGAGAAAGAGAGCGTTCCCATAATCTATTTTAGAGAAGACTAAGGTAGAAACCAGGGTCTTCCCAGCTGACGGAGGGAGATAAGGTAACAGCTTCTTAATTTTTTTCAGAATGAAAAATGACGACGACACGACCTTATTAGTGTGGAGGTCAAAGGCCAGCTTGTTATCAAAAATCACTCCCAGATTTCTGGCTTTTTCCACTGGGACAGGTGGATGGCCAAGCTTTTCTGGCCACCAACCAAGAGACCATTCAGGGGAGAGTCTTCCGAAGGTCATAATCTTGGTCTTGTCTTTTGATGTCTATAACTGACTGTGAGGATGAGGTGGTCACAACAGACATGATAATGAGAGATTTGGATATTAGCATGGATTATAATATTTCTAGCAATCTCAAAGATAAATCCAAATGGACACCCACACTCACTTCAGGCAACAATATTGACTTATTTTACAAACTTGTATCTGCTGATCTGGATAGACATGAAAATAGGGAGACAGCACCACGTATCCACAAGGACAACCTGACACAGAAAGAAAGAATAGCACTCAAAGAACTCAGTGACAACAGCGAGTTGATCATTAGAGAAGCAGACAAGGGAGGCAAGATGGTGATTATGTGATTAGGTGACTATGACCATGAAATATTAACACAGCTAAAGGACATAGAGTGCTATGAAATACTACAAGGCAATCCCATATGGAGCCTTACAGACTACATCAAAGCACATCTTAAGAGATGGCATGGATCTGGTCTACTAGATGACAATGAATTAACATATCTCAGAGTGGATCGACCAAGATACCCGTGTATTTACACGGTACCTAAAGTACACAAAATACAAACATTTCCCCCTGGCAGACCTATCATATCAGGCATAGGTGGTCCGACAGAAGGAATATCGGAATATGTGGTTATATTTCTTAAGCCACTAGTGACAAATCTCCCGTCATACATAAGAGATACGAAACACATCCTGGGTATCATGGCAGATCTAAGCTGGGAAGACAACATGCTCATGGTTACCCTGGATGTAGTTTCTCTATATACTAGCATCAAAACAGAAATTGGCCTTACAGCTGTGAGAAAAATGCTTAGCAGAAGACCAGCCAGCTCATGGTCACATACAGAAATGATCCTAGAAATGGCTGAAATCATACTGGATAACAATGTGTTCCTCTACAAGGACCAATGGTACAGGCAAAAACAGGGTGTGGCGATGGGCTCCAGGTTTTCGCCCTCGTATGCCAACCTAGTCATGGGTTGGTTCGAGGAGACGAGAATCTGGGGCCCATTAGGCACAAAATGGAATGACGCCATATTATTTTGGGGAAGGTATATAGATGACTGCATTATGATTTGGACAGGCACATCTGACAAATTACAGGATTTCCTTGCATACCTTAATGACAACGATCTGAACATAAAATTCACTATGGAATACAGCAACATCAAAATACCTTTTCATGATGTAGAGTTCTATATACACAATCAGGAAATCCACAGCAGACTTTATCGTAAACCCACAGCGTGCAACTCACTACTTCACGCATCAAGTGCACACCCCTCACATCAAATCAGGCTCATAACAGGCCCATAGACCGCCTGAATCTCTCAGAGGTACATTCTGTGTTAAACCTGTATTATGCTACATGATAAACGTTTCTACTTTAAATCTGTATCACCACCGCTCGCATTGGTCACTATACCTTGCTATTAGATCACGGTGTGGTTTACATAATAAATAGTGACTTTTTGTATTTGTAAACTATGACCAAACAGCATTACAAATACACATTGCGTTATATGTTTTTTTGTTTTGTTCTTTTCAATTTGTACAGCCTTGAAAAAGTCGTGGGTTACATTCCCGCATAACGACGAAACACGTGTTGGCTGTGTGAGAATTTCCAGAGTACAAGAATACATTTGAAATTGGATTACAAAGACAAGAACGCATCTTTACTATATTGTGACAACTGTTGGAAACACTGGCATATATGAACTATATAGTTACTATACGTGTGCTAGGGAGTGTTGTAGTTTTGAGGGAATAGCCGATTTTAAGAGGAATAGTGGTTCCCTTTACCTTTTAGCACCGTTAAATAGCTTAGCACCAACTATACTGTGTTACTTTCTAAGAGGCGCCAGTTAACCTATATCAAACCACTGTCAAGTTTATTCAATTTTACAGGATAGCCAGATTTCCACAGGTAATTGGCTGCATGGATGAGACCCATGTACCTATATGTCACCCATCCCACCTGGAATACATATTCAAGAACCGCAAAAACACTAAACATTCAGTTTGTCTGCAATGCACAACACATCATCACGGATATTGTAGCAAAATTTCCATGGAGCACCCTTGATTCTACATCTTTTGCCACAGTGGCATTAACTAGTGGCTAGAAAGGGGGATTTTGATGAAGGATACCTACTAGGTAATGCAATGTGATGTACAAAGTGAAATGTATCAGTGCAAACATTACTCTCTGTATGTTGTCTCACCCTCATATGTGTCCCACCAGGTAACAGTGTGTATGCCCTGCGGCCATTGATCCTCATGCCCTACCTGTCTCACAACAGCCCACACAAAAGACAGTACAGCACTGCCCATAGACACACCAGGAGTGTGATGAACACACCTTTAGCATCCTGAAATCGCACTTCCGGTGCCTTCATAAAAGCGGAGGTGCCTTGAAGTATGAGCCTGTAACAACATGCAAAATTGTGAGTACATGTGCAATACTACACAACATTGCCTGCAGGAGGGCCCTAAACATCAATTAATCAATCAGTGGTTTGTAGAGCACGCTACTCACCCGTGAGGGTCTCAAGGCGCTGGGGGGGAGCAGGTCCGGGTCAGTTGAGAAACCAGGTCTTGAGGTCCTACCTGAATGTGTGAAGCTTTTGGGAGCATCTGATGATGACCGGGAGCTCATTCCAGGTCTTGGCTGCGATGTAGGAGAATATTCTCCCACCGGTTCTGTTTCTGCGGAGGATCTCTGCTAGCGAGTGGTCAGGGGAGTAGAGCTTCTTCTTGGGTGCGTGGAAACATACTCGGTCGTTGAGGTATTTGGGTCCGATGTTGTGGAGGGATTTGTAGGCGTGGTTGAGGAGTTTGAAAGTGACTCTCTTCTTGATGGGGAGCCAGTGGAGGCTTCGTAGGTGTTGGGTCATGTGCTCATGGCACGGTGTCCTTAGGATGATCCTGGCTGCGGCGTTCTGGATGGTTTGGAGTTTGTGTAGAAGAGTTTTGTTGATTCCGGCGTAGAGGGTGTTGCCATAGTCTATTCTGCTGGTTATTAGTGCTTGGGTGACGGAATTTCCGCAGTCCGGGGGAATCCATTTACGGAGGATGCGGGGGCAGTTGAAGCTGGTTGACGCAACGGCTTTGATCTGGCGGTTCATGGAGAGGGAGGAGTCGAGGATTATGCAGAGGTTCCGAGCGTGGACAGTCGGGGAGGGTGAGTTCCCGAGGGCGGGGGCCACCAGGTACTGTCCCAGGCTGAGGTGCAGGGTCCGAGGATGAGGACCCAGGTCTTCTCAGAGTTCAGCTTTAGGCAGCTATCCTTCATCCAGGTTGCTATGTTTCGCATTCCTTACTGGAAGCAGAGTCTGGTGTCTTCTGGGTTCTTGGTGAGGGAGAAGACCATGGAGGTGTCTGATTCAGACTTGGAGGACTATGACCCAGGCACACATTTCCGACACCCACTTGAGTAAAGTAGAGCAGCAGAGAGGGGACAACACAGAGATCCCTTGGCCAGACAATTTATTTAACGGTAAGATGAATCCATTTACATAACACATTCCAAAAATGAGAAGACTAGTAGTAGATGCCACAAACTGGGAAACCCTTTAATATCAGGGTATTCAGAAACGAGCTGCAGGACAACATGTCCTTTATGGACAACATAACCAAAATGTATGTGACAAAGGGCCGTTACTCCACTGCCAACAACCGTACCATGGGAGCAATTGCATGGTACACATGCAATGTGCAGGCACTGCCTCTTCGGGTTGCTTGGGGAGTTATATCCTGTGGGGATGTGGGTTGACTTACGCTGCTCATACGCAGTGTGTGTGTTTGTCCGCAGTGGAGACACTACTGTGGCTGGACACTTCGCTATCAGGAGCCTCTCTCATTGCCCCAGTGACAACACTGGAGGTCTGTATGGCATCAACATCAGCAGTGATGTGCTGCAGGCATCTGGCTACATCTCCACTGAAGTGGCCCATTTCCACCTGCAGGGCCACTGTGCGCCTTGAGTGGATGGTAGTTGCCTGGGCCAGGCTGCCAATCGCCCAGGTCAATGCCCCATCCCCGTTGCCGTGCTCCTTTGTTGCACTTCTGCTGGATTCTCTTCTCAACCAGGTCGGCGCAGAGCTGCCCAATCTCCCCAGTGAGTCCATCAAACTTGCCATCCAGTCGGGTACGGTTGTCTGCCAATTGGAGGGATACATTTGTGAACCCTTGGCCAATTTAGTGTTAAACACTCTCAACTGTCTCTGTTGGAGCTGCTAAATTTGCACCATTGCCTGTTCAATGCTGCTGGCATCTACCAGGTTGTCCATGCCTGCCTGGAAGTGGGTGTAAGGCCTTGACCTTTGCCGCCTCTGCAAGTGCTGCATGAGACGCAGCTGCAGGACCCTGGGACAGGAGATGTTGTCTGTGAGGCCAAACAAATCCCATAAGGCTTTAAAAGTCCTATGCAGCAAATACAACATAATAGAAGCATGGAGACTTCAAAACTCAGCATAGAGAGACTACACCGTCTACTCCTTCTCACACAACTCATACTCATGTATTGACTATATTCTGACCTCAGGCAACTCAACCAGTAGACTAGACCAAACCACTTTGAAACTAGGGTTATCTCTGACCACTCCTGTGTCACTCTGACCATTATGGACTCAACCCCTCCACTTAAAGAACCCTTATGTAGATTTCATAATGACGTCCTTACCATGCCGCAAACTAAAAAAGTAATTGAGGGGGCGATTAAAAATTTCCTAATAGAAAACAAAGAAAATGATACCTCACACCTAACCAGATGGGAGGCACTGGAATCCATCATCAGAGGAGTCATTATCAAAATCAAGTCAAATATGAATAAAGAAGCTAACCCAAAGCTAATTCACTAATAGAAGGATATAGCTAATTTGGAGAAGCTACATATACTAAATAATGATTCTCTGACTTTAAACAAAATTCTAAGCAAGAAATACGAATATAACAAAATTGTCAGTACGAAAACAGGAGTTTGGGTAAACAGACAGAAAAGCTTGCACCTATGCGAGTCCAACGAGGTAGGGAAATCGCTGGCCTCATACCTCAAATTCAAAATACAAAAGCAGACCATTAATGCCATTAAATATGAAAGTGGTATTATACAAACCAATACACAAATATTTGCAGACATAATTGCACACACATTAAACATTTTTTATCAAAAACTTTACAAAACGAATCTCAATATACAACATATAAATAACAAAAAATACCTAAATGACATATCACCTAAAACTCTAACGGATCAAGAAATGAGTTTGATTAATGGGCCAATCACCCTACAAGAAATTAACAGCACAATTAAGAAAATCAAACCAGCGAACGCCCCAAGCCGGACAGATTTAATGCCACTATCTTCAAAACTTTCACAGACACATTAAGACAACCGCTGCTAAACCTCTAAGATCAGTTTGCCTCCACTGGTCAGGTGTCGGGCACCCCAGCCAAAGCTGTCATATTGGTAATACCTAAAGAAGGTAAAGACCCTCTTCTTGCCAAAAACTACAGACCCATCTCCCTAATAAATATCGACTGTAAGTTATACGCGATAATGCTAGCTAAACAGATAAAGAAACATATTTCTAAACTTATCCACCCTTCTCAAGTAGGATTCCTCAAACACAGGTTCCCAAGCGACAGCACAAGGACCTTCTGCTATGCAATTGAAAAAGCGAAACTATCTAACACTCCAAAAGTAACCATCACACTTGACGCTGAAAAATCGTTTGAAAAAGTAGACTAGGTTTTCCTCCGTATGACGCTAGAAAAGTTCAACTTGGGTAGTTCTCTGATAAATATGATCATGGCTCTGTACAGGAAGCCATCAGTGAAGGTGAGGGCGGGAGGTGCAATGTTGCCTAGCTTCTCACGCAAACAAGGAACGAGACAGGGATATCCTCTCTTCTCACCTTTGCTCTTCCTACTTGTAAGAGAACAGTTTTTACAACACCTAAGAGAAAACAATGATATTGCAGGCCTACCCTTCGGGGACACGGTGGTCAAAGTAGCTGCTTACTCTGATGACGTCCTAGTTATCTCAGAGAATGCAGAGGTAGCTATTCCTGCACTTATGAGGTTGATACAGGAGTTTTAGGAGGTGTCAGGGTACACACTGAAGAAAGACAAAACGGAAGTTAAGCTGCTTAACAATCAAGGTAGTAAGGAAATAATAGGGGAGTCAGGCCTGACTTGGCAAAGAGGCACAAAAAATAATTGGGTCTGGAGTTTACTAACAGCCTCATCACCACACTAGAAGAAAATGAGAAAATCTTGCTGAAAAGAATCACTGAACTACTGGACGGAGGATCACCAAATTTCTATCCAGGTGCAGCAGAACTGAAACAATTAAAATGATGATTAACCCTCTTATCAACTATCTAGTCAGCATGCTCCTGATGAGACTTTCTGAAACCTTCCTTGTGAAGATATACAATACCCTGAATAACTTTCTTTGGCAAAGTAAGAAACCAAGAATTTCTTTAATTAAACTTTAAAAAGCTAAACAACAAGGAGGGGTGGGGCTCCCAAACTTTAAAGCTTATTAAACAGCGTTCCTTTGTAAACAGGGAGCAGCCTGGTTCATCAAAAACCCTGCCTATCGACCCTTGTGGATAGAAGTGGAAAATAATCTAAATAAGGGCATCCCCCTACCTACATTCATGACAATGAATACCTCCTCTCTTCCCCACTCCAAATACATCATACAACATACAAAGCAGGCTCTCTTCGAATTAGAGAAACACTCAAGCATCAAATTTAAGGCTACTAACATGACAACAGTATGGCAGAACCTCAAAACACAGATAAAAGGCCAGACACTATATTAACAAGAGCGGTCATAAAAAGGTATTAATTTTATAAAAGATCTGTATGACAACACCTACCCAAAACCCTTCTCCACACTTATGAAGGAAAAAGAATTGAATACAATAGACCTATATAAATTCTTGAAACTCAAGGATCAGGTTGCCAAATTACCCCTAAAGCCAGCACTCCCCTCACTTCCCTCCAAGTTAGCTCAGTATAAAAAGCCAGGACATACGGTATCTAAGAAATACAAAATACTGCTACCAGAACCTCGTAAATTCCACAAAGAAAATGAGAGGAAATTGGAAAAGGGAAGTAAATCTAGCATGGCCAAACTTGATTGGGAGTAAATAAACAAGGCGCCCTTCAGAAACAAAGTCTCACCTACACTTTCCCAAACAAAGTTTATGGTTATCAATAGAACCTATTGGACACCAAACAGATTGCACAATCTTAACCACATAGAATCCCCCCTGTGTTGGAACTGCAACAAACAGGTAGGCAACCTCGCACACATGCTATTTCACTTCCCCTTCCTCCAAACATTCTGTGATTAGATCCTTCACTGTATCAGGGACACTTTTCACATCATCCCAAATAGAGAGTTCTCTTACACACTCCTAGGACCTAGACCCCCAATTACAAAATGATAATGATCGAGACCTGCTGGACCTAATGCTGACTCTGGCATGCAAAATCATTTTATGTCCCTGGAAGAATTACAAAGCCTTAACATTCAAGATATGGCACGAGTGGCTAACCTTTCTTAGAGCACACAACCTAACTCTACAACTCACCCCATAGGGCTCCCCCCACACTAAACTATGGATTGCCTTAGATTCCTCCATCTTTGTTTTCAAACCCCCATGAACTACGGTGAAATGTCCCAGGTATAATACCTACTTTACTGCCAGGGAAACCCATGAAACTATGTCAGAATTTCGTAGTTGGAGACCCCATCGGTCACAACTGACCATTGTGATGTTCCAATTGCCTCTTCTTTTTCTGTTTCCCCCATTTGCTTACATTGTTTCTTCTTTTCTCTCTTTCCCTCATTTTCTTCTTTGTAGAAGGACAACTACAAAGTCCCACAAGAGTTTATAGATGAGAAAACCAAAACCAACCCAGGCAATAGCTATACCATAAGGATGACGTGACTTTAAGATTTTGGTCAACACTGCATCTGGAATTTATATATGGGCAACCATCACTGTTTGATTATACAAACAATATCTTGGATCGATTAAAAATGCGTGATTACCGTCATATATCAACTGCGTGGGTGATTCTCATGTTAATGGGAAATGTAATACCTGATGTCATCTTGAATTTTTTTTTGTATTTTCATATTTTCTAAATTCCTATTAAAAATTATTTGAAATCAAACAATAACCCAGTGAAGACGTTCAGGTGAGACTCTCTGAGTCTCTCATTTTACGGGTTCATCACCATCACACAATTCCTGCAGCCCACAGATTCGCTGTGCTGGTCTGGGAAGAAGTGTTTGCGGATTCATATTCTGAATTTCAGAGGCTCTAGGCTTTGCAGTGCAACTTCACGCTGCTCACCACCCCCTTCCTGTCACACTTACAGCGTGAAGGTGCTGAACTGGTTGTCTTTGTTTGCAAATTTTGCACTCAGTAACCAGGCACTCAAGCTGAGGAATGTGACCGAAGCTCAGCTACTTTGCGACTGTGCATTTTATGTCAAACCACACATTCTAGGCTGCTGGTGGCTAGAAGGAGGTCTGGCCGGAGGCTTCTATCAGAATTGGGGGTCTCTAGTTGGCACAGGTAAGTACTTGTGACAAGTAGGGACCCTCTCCTCTAGTCAGAGTAAGGGGGATTACACTCCTAAAATAACCTCTGCTCACCCCCTTGGTAGCTTGGCACGAGCAGCAAGGCTTTATTTCGGAGGTGTTGCAAGTTAAGCATTTGTGACCACATACAGTGTTGTAATTCTATCTAGGACCCTAATTCAATATTCCTGATTCATGCCCATATGTGGTTACAATAAATAATATCCTTATAAAGGCATAAGAATCATATCCATATTTAGTCATAGCCCATGCTGTCCAAATTAACCAAGGCTACTTCCCCAGGCTCCTAGAAAGTACAACGAGTTCTATAAACAAAACAAACCTCCAGCAACCTGGGAATTGCCCATTGCTTTTGTTTTGATTTCGTCCTAGAACTCCTGTGAGCACTGTAAGAACGGCCAGTTCTTAGTGACATCTTTATTGACCTCTTATGTCCAACCTTACGTCAAACCCGGCACCTTTCAGGTATAAATATACCAACGTTGCCTTAAGCAAACACACAGTGGTTTTGGAGCAGAGCGGCTATCTACTTGCCCGAGAGCCCAGCTGATGCGAGAGCCCACGGACGCCGCCCCTCCCCTTTGGCGCACTGAGAGAGACGCTGTCTTTTCTCCTGCCGAGAAATCCAGCTCCGGTGTTTCCAGATACCCTCGCGGGTTACTGGGATATCGAGTCCTGAGAGAGAGATACCATACCTCCTGCTTTCTAATACCCAGGTACGGAGCTGACTCAACCCTAAAGAGAATTCTTGATTCAGATTCCTTGGTAAAACCAACTTAATTTAAACTGCTACTTACTTACTCCTTCCCACGTATTAGGCTTAGGTCAGGTACACCGGGGTAGGCGTATTTAGAAGCACCAGTTGAGTACGCTAGTCAATGTATATGTGTATGTATATATTTTATCTATTTTAAAGTAACATATGGCTAAGAAACCATATCAATGCTTTTACAGTATTATTTCATAATACTCCGTTTACTGTACGCACTTTACTTTACTCTAAGTATTGCAATTGTATCAATTCATTTCTCTTGCATGAGAAAGAAGACTGCTCAATAAATAACACCTTTTATTGAAAACGCCGGTCTCTCTTTTCTCTGCACTCTGGTGAAACTAAGTATGCACACTTGACTGAGTGAAATAGCTGTCTATTGTTTTCACACGACTCTAGAGATACACTCTTATTCTGAGGGAGCAAAGTTGTCATGTTATATGGTTGTCAGAAGCTAATCCCTTCTTGTCTATCCAGGGAAGTTAAACTCCTCCTTGTTTATTCGAGAAAGATTCTAGTGACCTCTGAGCTAGCTGGCAAAACTAATTAAGTCTAATATAGTGAGTAGTTACCTAATCGACCTCAGTCCTACGTCTACACTACTGTTTATATTATTCCAATGCGCAGAGCCTATTAGGAATATAGGAACTACACTACATGGCGCCCAACGTAGGGCAAGGCAATAAATCTAAAGCAAGACGTTAGAGTAACTCAGTCGTGCTTTTTCACACAGACCCCTTTTCCCGTAAATACTCCAAAAGACGTCTGGAGTGGGTAAAATGTTAAAATCCGCCGGAACTTAGTAGGAAGAGATTCCTATGTATAGTTTTTGGTTTATTCATCGTTGAAGGATACAGTGTTCCAAAATATTGTGCACCTAATCTTTGTTTCCTTGAAACCTGATCTGCAACAAAAACCTTTCTGTTAGTAAAAATGACGGAAAGTGAAGACGAAAGGGAGACAGCTAGAATAGCAGCTCAATTCCTAGCGGATGACACAAGTCTCCGAGAAAACGACCTGAATGTTATAATCATTCCGGTAAATGTAAGAAAAACTATAACTATTAAACTTATAGAAAACGGACTGACATCACGAGGTGGTACAGTCATATTCGTGGTAGAGGCCCATGAATATCGGCAGACAGAGGTATTCTATTCATGGATAAACTTTCCAGCAGCAAACGCTGTAACACACGAATTCCACTATTACAAAATAGAGGAACCTCCGGATGAATACACTCCTTTCGAGGATGTTGAAATCCCATTAAATTACCAAGAGCAACTGCTCTGGTTTAAAGGCGCCCTAAAACATCACAATCACATCACCAGGCTCGGTCCACCAGGTAGACCAGGAGCAACGTGGCGGTTCTAGCCAGCTACACACCACACCCCGACATTGATACAATGACAGATCGGGATCTTTTAGCTGAGCTAAAACAGCTAATTAAAATACATAGACAGTTAGTCCAATATGTAATGCGGACGTCAACAGTCCAACCAGCAATTAACATTCCACATCTGTCCCCTCATCAGGGGAACACAAACAAAATAACACCACAGAACATACAATCCTGTCTTGGTAAAACACCCGCAAAACGGGAACAAATTCCATTCTGGTTAGCACAAAAAATCACTCAAATAGAGGCAATATTTCCTGATACTACACCTAGAGAAACACAGAATTCTGACTATCTGTCTTCTAATGGGGATCGCACCACATGTGGAGGACTGTGACACTTGGGGCACAGTCTTTGCTTCCATTTACACAAAAACACATGGTGTTCAGTCCATGGCGGTAATACCAGATGTACTAAGACAGATTCAAAATGAATACGGTCCAGAACCTGCTTTAACTCTGGGTATGAAATTACTGAAAGACTTCAAGCAGGTCTCAGCTTTATTATTATCTAACATAAAAGGAGAAGCAACATCTGTGGCGATCCGCCAGAAATTTGAAAGAAACAGATATAGCAGAACAGCCATTTGAACTTGCCAGAATCATAGAAAAGTCCTATGAAGAACTAGGTAGAGATAGTTTGGGTGGGAAACCAGTAAAACCCCAACTAACTGAAAATCCTGAAAAAATATTTATTAAAAATAATCTAAACACTTTAAAAAGAGTTGGGATGTAAATAAACAATCCAGACCCAAAGAAAAAAGATTCCAGTCCAGAGGAATGTCTCCTCAACGAAGAGAAAGATCTCCTGACCGAGGAAACAAGTCTCCCCAGAGGGAGCCCTCTGAGAAAAGATACAACCTTAGAAATAGGGATAATTTGAAAAAACCTGATAGATATCAAGATATTGATACACGTCCCTCTCGATCTTTTCAGACTTCCTCGCAGAAATCGGAAAGAAGAGGACGGTCAGAACACAGGGAAGAGCACGTCAAGTCCAAAGACAAAGTACCTGCTCATCAAAGTAAAAAATTACAATTTCCAAGAAAGAAGGTAGCCAGTATTAAAATAATTAAACATGCCGAGGATACTGAGGACACAACTGAAAAACAGAGAGTGGGCCCAGACAATGCTAGACAGCGCAGCAGAAGTGACCATAGCTCGCAAGATCCTGATGAATCTTCTGGAGACAGTGGACACGAATGAATACATTCAGGTGGAAACTGCAGATACCAGGGTTAGCAAACCTCATAAAATATACGAGATAACTTTACGTATAGAGGGAGATAAGACCAGGAAAGTAAGAGGTCTCTTTTGGGATAACCTTTCGAAAGGCTATGACATCCATTTAGCTGAGAAAGACTGGCCACCAGAGTTTGTCAGGGAGTGCCCTCATGGTGAAGAAATGATTTTGCCTGCCTTCTCAAATCATATTCCAATTCATAGAAAATATGCATATGCAAGAAAATAGGCAGTAGCCCAAGCTCCTGCATTATACAAAAATCAGTTAAAATGTTAACCCACTGCACAAAGGCAGTACCCAATTAAACAAGAAGCTAAAAAGCAAGTCAGGGAGATCTTATATCAACTTGAATACCAGGGGATGATTGAAACATGCACCTCTCAAATGAACAATCCTTTGTTTCCTGTCACCAAGCCAGACGATTCATATTGTCTAGTTTTGGACAACAGACACCTTAACTCATGTTGTAAAACATTTGCAGTACAAAACTCACACAGTGCGGCACTAATGAATAACATTGTGCGCAAAAAATACAAAACGACATTAGACATCTCTAATCGATTCTTTTGTCAAAACATTGCACCTGAAAGCAGGTATTTGACCGCTTTCTCAATAATGGGGTCACAGAAAAAATTTCTGTCGACTCCCACAGGGATTCAAGAATAGCCCAGGATTATTCTCAGCAAGAGTAACAGAGTTACTACAAATATATGATGATGAAGCATTATCGTATGTCGATGACATCTATCTAACAGATGATGACCTGGATACTCACTTGAAAAGAGTAAACACCGTAATACTTGGGTTTGCAGCTGAGGGTTACAAATTCAACGTTAAAAAGTCACAAATTGCCCATCTAACTGTCCTGTTTTTAGGATATGAATTATCAAGTGAAGGCAAAAGCCTAGCAGACAACTCCTTAGAGAAGTGCGCTGTACTCCAAGCACCTAAAACGCTGAAGAACTTACAATCGATACTAGGTTTCCTGAATTTCGGAAGAACATACATTCTAAATTATGCAGAGAGGGTTAAACCTCTCTATGAATTAATAAAACCTGATTTTAAGCCAATCAATTGGACTCAGAAACACACAGAAATTTTGAGATCATTGCAAACAGACATGTTAGCTAAAACAAAATTGCAAACTCGCGAAAACACACGTAACCTTGTAATCCGAGTCATTCCAGGAAGATGCGGATTCACGTACCTAACCTCTAATGAGGGAGAAACGGTACCAATAGCATACAAATCACACTTGTACACACAAGCTGAAATGAAATTCAGTTCAACTGAAAAAATTCTAACTGCGGTTCAAACTGCTGTAGCAAAAGAAAGAGCCCTAGCACAAGGTAAACGAATAATAATCGTTACACCAGTACCTGCCCTAGAAGCAGTAACAAAAGCGAGCAGTCCAAATGCTAAAGCACTACATCCAAGATGGATACAATGGGTTAATTCTCTTACTGCAACAGACGTAGTATACAAATTTGATCCTAATTTAAAAACACAAGAATTTCTCCAATATGAATATGAATGTCCTCTGCCGACCGAAATCCTGCCTCTGGAACATTACGGCTGTATAATATATACAGACGGATCAGCACAACCCGCAGTTGGGGGTAAACAAGCTTACAGTGCTGCGTGCGCGATTGTTAAAGGTCGTTGGCACGAAGGAAAATTTAGACCACTGGTCACTAAAACCCAATCTCTAGGAGATGGTACAGCTCAGCGAGCTGAACTACTAGCATTTAAGATGGCGCTTGAAAATACCGATCGCGAATTCCCCTCACTAATAGTGTGCGATCATATTACTGCGTTCAGTCTTATAATGAATACTTGCAGAACTGGGTTCAAAACGGTTTCAAAGATGCAAAAGGTGGCACAATCAAGCATAAAACGCTTTGGGAACAAGTAGTTCTTTTACAGAAAGAACTACAAAAGACTCACATGATATATACACTGAGTCATCAACGTGATGGCGTTCACGTTGCGGGGAATTCATTGGCTGATGAGGCCACGAAGGCAGCTGTCCAAACAGCTTCCGTAGCTGCTATCACCCGGTCAAAAACAAAAATAGATAGCGATATAATGCAAGCTGTCAGTGCTACGGTAAAAGATGATATAAAATCACTCCCGAAAGGCTTTCCAGTAAAGTACTCATACATAACTGATGCGAATAATAATCCTTTTGCTCGAATCCCTGGAGTGGGAGATAGGGCAATTCCAAACATGGAACACAGGTTAGGACTAATTACAGCGGCACACAAAGGGCTGGCTTCTGCACACGCTGGTGTTTCCGCCACAATATCGTTATTAAAACAGAGATATTGGTGGCCACGCATGACAAAACAAACTAGGAACTATGTACTAGAATGCGAAATATGCCAAAGTATGAAAGTTTCAACAGTGAAACGACCAGCACAGACGCCCCTTCTAATCTCAGATAAACCATTAGCCTGTGTTTACCTGGACCACTGTGGTCCCTTACAATGTGATGGCAACTATAAATATATCATGGTCGCAGTGGATTCCTGCACGAGATTCATTTGGATGTGGCCCCAGCGCTCGGCTGATGCCAGAACTGCTATAAAAGATTTGCGAGTCTTTATCGGCACATACGCAATTGGCATGCTACATTTTGACCAGGGTCCTGCTTTTAGCTCTCGGGCTTATAAGGAGGCCATGACCAGCATGGGCATTGCATTGCGGTACTCTTGTCCCTTCCATCCTGAGGGAAATGCGGTAGTGGAAAGAAAAAACCGGGACATAAAGCAATCTATAACGGCGAGGGTATTAGGTTCGGGTGATGGGTGGGTCCAACATTTACCAAGTGTCCAACCTAGTCTTAATAATCTGCCAAGAAATTCTCTGAAAAGTTTCAGTCCGTACGAACTATTGTTCGGGACTAGAATGCATATTCAGGACCTTGATAGTCAGAGTTCAGTGGTGGAAGAAAAATGCTTTGATATCAAAGATCATTTGGCTATTTTACAGGACTTAAATGAAACAAGAAAAAGCCTGAGCAACGTAAAGTTAAAACAACAGCCAACAGCCACTGAAGAAAAACCACCTGTCCCAGCAAGGCCTGTCTGGATTCCAAAGATTGGGGATCTGGTCAGAGAGAAGATCGCGTTGAAGAAGGAATTTGGGCCTTCTTACAGAAAAGCAGTACCTGTCTTAGCTGTCACCGGAACAAGATCCGTTGTACTACCGCCCCTTGCTGGTAAAAAGGAGAACCGAGTTGTATCCATCGACCTGGTAAAACCACAATCATGTGGCCAATAATAAGTAGTAGGCCTAGTGGACTCCCAAGAAATAGCAGAGTACCAAAATTTGCTACAATACAAGAGGTTCAAACTGAGAGACTAATCACATTTGATAAACCTGCAGTGAATAAAAAAGGACTATGCAACAAAGCCATGGAACTTATGCCTCTTGAAACCCAAATTGCAACAGTTCATCAAGGAACACCTGTCTACAATGATGTAGCCTCAGACTATGCTAATGAAACAAAAAATGCAATAGCAACTGAAAATCCGGAAGCAATTCCAACAATTGACAGAACTGCATCTGGCTACTTCATCAATTTCGATAACTTTTCTGAAGATCCAAGCGAACCGGAAGAAACGCTAGCAATAAGAACTTTTAAAGACAAAATAACTGAACTCTTTCATCAACTCAAAGAAACCTACCTGATTTCTCCATGGATTGAATTTTGGATTGTGTTAGGTGTACTTTTCCTCCTGCTTTGGCTCATCATGGTTCTTTGTTTGGGAACATTCATTGAAGGAAAATACAGTACAATGGACACAGCAAGTCAGAACATCAACTTGATCCTAAAGCCACACAAGTCATCTCACATCGAGAAAAGAGAACTATCATCAGTGAATGTCACAGCCAATCCAATACCCAGTGGGGTAGCATGGGACAAAACGGATTATGAAATCTATGGCCCGGTTGAGCTCTTGAAATATCCACATCAGTTCAAGGTTTCATTAAGTGACTTTGTAAAACCGAGTACATTCTCTGATGATTGGGACTTTGAAAGTATTAATGATATGAAGTCAGATTTAGTAATGTCAGCAAAATTTACAGAACATGATTACTTACAGGGTTCATCAAATTATGAAGAAATGTATTGTTATAATCACTTTGCACATCACTATTTGCATAAATCTGCTCAACCTAGAAATGTTTTTAATTATGATCAATGGGAACATTGTGCAACTCCACCTAAAAGCAGTTCGAAAACATTTTACAAGAAATTCCCATACTTCTCAGGGTTTAACACAAGTGATGCAGAAATGTTTTATTTCAAACTGTTAAATAAGACAGGGGTGAAAACAATGCTGACAAATACTAAATTGATCTATTCTGAAACATTTTATGAAAAAATGAATACGTTTGGTTTTGATTTCTGGAAAAACAACATTGAAACAAAAACCATCTGGGGTACCAAAGATTGGCAGGTCCAAGGTTTAGAAGCATTATTTAGAGCCTGCATGATCCCAGAACAAATAATATTCTTGAATGATACCATTCAACAGACTACTTGTCTTGGCATAGCAAAGATAAAAGATTTAAACAAACCGTCTATTCCAAAGCCAACACCTGACAGTAATAGCACTACAGATGTTGAGATAGACGTATCCCATATTTTTAACCAAAACAGAACAAATCCTGATTGGAAAAAATGGTTGATCTGGCCCACAGACACAAATAACCGTCAAGATAGATTCCTGAACAAAATAGAGGGGTTAAAAATGACTAGGCCAGACCCTAGATACTCCCAGAGACAACATCCAGGGATAGTTACAACATACAGTGTAGACAAGCTATGCCTTGAGTGGCTACAAAAATCCACACTGGCTGAAATTAAGCAACACTTGACTTTACTGAAAGACGGTGCTGACTTGCGTGATTTCATAATAGGACCACGCAAACAGCGTCAAATACGTTTCATAGCGGCCGGTATATACGCTGTGTACAACGAAGCTTGGAAAGTAATGCAAATTGAAACAGCAGAAAAAATACAAGAAATTGATCGTATTAATTTGGAAAAATCACTTTCTGTTGTGGACAATGGGTTAATGACTCTGTCCTCCAGAATATATTCACTGGACAGAATTGTATCATCTGCTATTGATATAATAGAGCAGGACTTACTAATGTTACAACACGGTCAGTCCCAATTGCGTTCTATTGTACAGATTGGCTGGACGTTGCAAAATCTGCGTTCAGGCTACATACCATGGCGTTTAATCAACACAACGTTCTTATTCTCTATCTTTACCCTTACTGATAAACAAATCAGTTTGGCACAAAAAGGAGCAGACTATACGATTCTGAGCATTGAAAAATTGAGAGATTACCATTGACAATGTCAGAGAGACCTGTCATTGAATGGATAATACATGGGACGATTACAATCCCAATAACAACTTTCCAGTTTAAGTATTGCCAAAAATATATACCAGCAGGCCAGTATGAAAGGTTGGGTAAAGGGTACATCAAGTCAACATGAAAATTACCTTATACACACACATGTTACAGTGAAAAGAAACAAAATGTATTTCTTAGTGGTAAAAATTGTAAAAGATCACTAAGCGGTATACTTCTGTGTCAAGGTATTAACTTACACGGGGCCTGCGATGGGTATTCAAATAACCTTTCATGTCACCTGCACAGCACTCCTACAACACAGATAGAGCCATTCTTTAGACAACTTTCTAACGGGAGTTATATTCTAATAAATGACCACACCTGTTATGGCATGGTGCCAGGGAAAGCCTATCTCGTCAGCGTGAGTTCCATGGTCACTTGCTGTATGCAAGTATTGTATCCAAACAGCACTCCAGATACGGAGGCAACAATTTGGCCTTCTTTGAATATCTCTTCTATTCGAATTGATACTTTAAGCAGAATAAAGTCTGTTCTTTTACAGACAACTGTGCCCTTAACGTCATCAAAAGAAACGTATGATCTGCAAGTCGCAAGGACAACGGCAGAGATACATACCCTTTTATTAACAAATTGCCCCGTGCATTTCGTAGAAATGCTAAGCCAAATCCTAAATATGTCAGATACCAGCGGTATCCCACATATATTTAAGACAATTTTTTCGGGACTGTTAACACCCTTCGAAACAGTTCTGGGCATTTTTCCTAATTTTGTCCATTCTGTCTTTAGCAGCCTACCACTTCTTTTGGGACTCGTAGCAGGAATTCTATTTTTGATCCTTCTGCTCCGATATGGCAAGCCAAGTCACAGACATGACTCCAGCAACGATGGAAGAAACGATCCTAGCTATACGCTATCGGGATCGCATAACTAAAGTCCTTGGATTAGCCCGGCTAAGAGATCTGAATATGACCTGGTTTCTTTCATTCAGACCCATCTGGCAGAATTGCATCTTACCTGTGCTTCGATGTATGCTATGCGGAGAAGAATGCGTGTTGGACGTCTGTCTTACACTACCATCAGCAGTACCATTGGATACAGATACTTTGCTAAGTCCTGTAACGGCTCATGCAATGTGTTGTCCCCAGCGGCTACCCATTCTGATGACGGCATTCGTTGAGACTTCACCACTACGATTAGGTGGCATTGAAGTACGAGGTGAGAGCAGCATCACCCAGGTACGACCTTCTGTGAGCATTGCTGATCCTGACATCGATGATAGCAATCATTCTCATGACTGTACTGTTGCGGCATTTTCAAACTTGGTCGAACTTTCACCTGAAGCCGTAGACCAATTTTTTTAGAGTCTGTCTGAAATGATGTTCTCCCCTGAACAGAAAGAATAACTTTTTAAGCAACGAGCACACAGCGTTCCCTGAACTCTGAATTCGGCCTTCAGCTTTGATAAACAAAAGCTACTAAAAATATTTGGAACTGTTTTTCGCCTGAATGCAAAATTATTTTTTTTCCAAATACAAAATATTTACCTTTTTCTGGCACATGTACTCTGCTTAAAGTAGAACTATTCTTAGAGAACAGAGCTTCTATTTTAGGAACTCTAGAGACAATATATTACCTCAGCCTCTAGCACATATACAGCATTTTGTATTATTATGTGATGAAATGATCTCGACCTTCTCTTCTGTATTAAGAGCCATTTCATGTGTAATGTTCGCAAATTATTCAGCTGATAATTATATGCAATCCTTTTTTCTGAATGATAACACTGCTTGAAAAACGTACAGTACCAATACTCATTTTCGTGTATTTACCATATACCAGTTCAAATGCAAATTTATGTATTTTGGGGTGGGTTGGAAAACACATGCATCATTATATGTTTACTATTGCTTAGTTTTAAGTAATGAGGGACATTAGATCGTGGAGTGGGTGTTGTAATTCTATCTAGGACCCTAATTCAATATTGCTGATTCATGTCCTTATATGGATACAATAAATAATATCCTTATAAAGGCATAAGAATCATATCCATATTTAGTCATAGCCCATGCTGTCCAAATTAAGCAAGGCTACTTCCCCAGGCTCCTAGAAAGTACAACAAATTCTATAAACAAACCAAACCTCCAGCAACCTGGGAATTGCCCATTGCTTTTGTTTTGATTTCATCCTAGAACTCCTGTGAGCACTGTAAGAACGGCCAGTTCTTAGTGACATCTTCATTGACGTCTTATGTCCAACCTTACGTCAAACCCGGCACCTTTCAGGTATAAATATACCAACGTTGCCTTAAGCAAACACAGGGTGGTTTTGGAGCATAGCGGCTATCTAGTTGCCCGAGAGCCCAGCTGATGCGAGAGCCCACGGACGCCGCCCCTCCCCTTTGACACACTGAGAGAGACGCTGTCTTTTCTCCTGCCGAGAAATCCAGCTCCGGTGTTTCCAGATACCCTCGCGGGTTACTGGGATATCGAGTCCTGAGAGAGAGAAACCAGACCTCCTGCTTTCTAATACCCAGGTACGGAGCTGACTAAACCCTAAAGAGAATTCTTGATTCAGATTCCTTGGCAAAACCAACTTAACTTAAATTGCTACTTACTTACTCCTTCCCACGTATTAGGCTTAGGTCAGGTACACCGGGGTAGGCGTATTGAGAAGCACCAGTTGAGTACGTTAGTCAATGTATATGTGTATGTATATATTTTATCTATTTTAAAGTAACATATGGCTAAGAAACCATATCAATGCTTTTACAGTATTATTTCATAATACTCCTTTTACTGTACGCACTTTACTTTACTCTAAGTATTGCAATTGTAGCAATTCATTTCTCTTGCATGAGAAAGAAGACTGCTCAATAAATAACACCTTTTATTGAAAACGCCCGTCTCTCTTTTCTCTGAACTCTGGCGAAACTAAGTATGCACACTTGACTGAGTGAAATAGCTGTCTATTGTTTTCACACAACTCTAAAGATACACTCTTATTCTGAGGGAGCAAAGTTGTCATGTTATATGGTTGTCAGAAGCTAATCCCTTCTTGTCTATCCAGGGAAGTTAAACTCCTCCTTGTTTATTCGAGAACGTTTCTAGTGACCTCTGAGCTAGCTGGCAAAACTAATTAAGTCTAATATAGTCAGTATAGACCTAGTCGACCTCAGTCCTACGTCTACACTGCTGTTTATATTATTCCAATGTGCAGAGCCTATTGGGAATATAGGAACTACACTACAACAGTAACCCAGTGACAACACAACAATTGGACACCACACAAGGTTTCATATAAAAAATAAGTATATTTTATATAGAGTTACCACAAGACCAATAAACGATAAAAAGAATCCACAATACTATTAGATTTCAAGAGTTCTTGTAAAAAGGCTTAAATCAAGGTACTGTGCGAGTCGGTAGCCTGGTCCGGCTACAGCGTTGTTGAAAATAACACAGAGTCTAGCAAATCCAGCAGACCGCGTCGGTACGGGCCCACGTAAATGTCGACAGACTCAGTCACAGTACCATTTACTTGGGGCGGCCGGCACGGACATGTGAGCTGGTTCCGGGGATCGTCGCGGTGCAGAAAGTAAGCGTTGCAGGTTGCGTTCTCCCTCGATGTGGTGTAGGCAGCGGCCCGTTGACAGAGTCGGTGGATCCAAGGCTGTGTTGCAGGGCGAGACGGTGCTTCGATGCGGTGCTTGCAGCTTGCGGTGCAGCAAACGAGCCGGGGTTCAGGAGCTGGCGTCGATCAGTTCGGACAATGGTGCGAGTCGGGGGGTGCTTCACGAAGCGTGCGAGGCGGTGCCCAACTCCGGTGTGGTCACAGGACGTGGAGTCAGCAGCAGTGACCGCGTCAGTCAGACTAGTTCGATTCGGTGTAGCAACGCGTTGTACGTCGCAGTGTCTACCAGTCGCGGTGCAGGCTACGGCTCGGTGACGCCGTCAGGACGGAGTCGGTGTGGGAAGAGCTTGCGTTGTTCGCGGCGGGTGTTGCTTGATGTGGGGCCTACAGGACACCGGGCCTGTCACAGCTCCCTGCCTCTGGAGCCACTTGTTTCCAGCAGCAATTCACAAAGGCTGGTGAAGTCCACTGGTCCTGGGACTTCGGTCAGGGGGCAAGCTCTCTTCCAAGCCCTTGGAGATCTGTGCACAAGTTGAAAGAAAAGTCCACAAAGTTCTTGCTACTCTCTTTGGCAGTCAGGCAACCACTGCAGGCCAATCCCCCAAGCAGCACTTCAGCTTGGGAATAGTCTCTCCTCAGTTTCTTCAGGTTACTTCTCCTCAGCCGAGATTTTGCCTTGTAAGTCCAGAAGTGATCTAATTTCTTGGGATCAGGGTCCCAATACTTATACCCCAAAATCCTTTGTTCTCTGAGGGGAGAAGGGCCTGTGCCCAGTCAAAACCAGTTCTGAAGCACTCTGTTTACCAGACTTCTCCTATCCTTTCACAGCGCAGGGCAGGAACATCAGATGCCCCATAGGAGGTGGAGCCAGCATTGTGGAAGGCAAGTACAGTCCTGGAGCACTTTGGCGACAGTATTTTTTCTCTTCTTTCAGTGTTTGGCGACAGTATTTTTTCTCTTCTTTCAGTGTGCAGGGCAGAGACATCAGACGCACCACAGGGGGTGGAGCCAGCACTGTGGGGGGCGGGCACAGTCCTATTCAGGTCCCAGGTGCAACTCCTCCCTCCCATCTAGTTACAGATCTCTCTATTCACCACTGGGCTGACTCATTCTGTCTCCTGGAATCCCCCAGCCCTGTCACTCAAACTCCAGACAAGGAATACACAACCTCGCAGAGGCATCCTTAAATGGTTTGGCAAGCAAATACCTACTTTCTAAAAGTGGTATTTGCAAACACAGAATATTAAAATAAACTTCACTAAAAGATGTATTTTATTATTCTGAGTCCAGGCATACTAAATTCAAATTTCTACCATGTTTTCTAAGTCTGTTAGGATTATAAACATGTAATATTCTAACAGCCCATTCTGGCCTATGGAGAACAGCAAAACTTGCAATAGTGAAAAACTAAAATGGCTGTAATTCACTATTAGGACATGCCACACACATCAGGGCTTGTCCTACCTTATACTTACAATGCACCCTGCCTGTGGGCCTACAATAGGGGTGACTAATATGAAGAAAAGGGAAGGTTTAGGGACTGGCAAGTGGGTGCACTTGCCCAGTCAGCATGACAGTGCCAGACTGCACACAGGCTATGAGAGAGAGTAAAGTTTATTGATTGTTTAATTAAAATCTTTACAAAAGGCAATTGCTCCATTAAAGTAATAGTAAATCATTAAAATGACATTTTAGAATAACAGTAAATCTTTAAATTGTGGACATTCTTTAAAAACTACTTAAAAAGCAAATTCATATGTTCAGAACTAGGGAAAATATATGATCATTGTAATTTCAAAATAGCATATTATTCCAATTTTTTCCATACTATTGTTAAAAATGTTGTCAGGGCAGAGTTAATGGATAGATCGTCTGAGCAAAGGCATCGAATCAAAGCTTGTCTACATGTCCTTATCCCTCTCTCGTTAAATAACCTTTTTAGTATTGATAGTCTTTCATTTCTCAGTTCTGGACAGAGACATAAGAAATGTATTATATTTTCCCCACCAAATTTGCACAACCTGCACATTTTGTTATTATCGAGTTTTTTCCATGGTGGTGCGTGGGCTTCACCCGGCCATACTCCAAATCGTGCTTTGATGAAAAGCTGTTTGCTTTTCAACGACCATGCCGTGTCCAAATATTGTTGTGGCCTCTTTTTCGTATAGCCATTTATTATGGACCACGCATGTTTCCTTTTGACAAAGGTAGCTTTGTCACTTATCATTGATAGGTAATCAGTTGTTTTATTCACAGCTATTTTGAACAATTCCTGTGTTATAGGAGACGTCCAAATTCCTCTAACCTCAAATTCTTCCAGAGCCATGTCCAAGTATTTCCAGGCAGGTGATTTATTGTTTCCTTCAATTTCTTTCCATAAAAGCTGAGAAAATAAGTTCTCCTTGTCATTTTTTACTCTGTTCCATACTTTAATACATTACCCTTTCGTGCGATCAGCTGGTTATTCAGACCAAATTCCAGCCTGATCTGGGCTTGTGAAGCATTTTTTGGAAGACGGAAAAGGGCTTTAAAAGTTTTTGAAATAGCGTTATTAATGATCATTGCATCTTTCCCATTTAGGGCCTCTCTGCCATAAGTTAGAGATGGTAATAATTTAGCCGATATCACCTTAAGGAGAGGTTGATAGGTTAGGTTACTCGTTGACTTTTTGATGATCCCAAATGCAGCTGTTAGGGCATTTGCTTTCCTAGTGATATCAAGTTTTTGGGGGGTAAAGTTGCCGTTGTCCTTAAATATGACTCCCAAATATCTATAGGTTTCAACTTGTTCCAAGTTCTCCTTCCCCAGAAACCATTTTGATTTATATTTCCGTCTTGAGTTTTTTGTAATAACTATAACTTTAGATTTGGTTTCATTTATTACCATATTGTTTTCTGTGGCATATTCCATTGTACGAGTTATTAAGCGTTGTAATCCCACCTTTGTGTAACTTAAGAGAATGACATCATCTTCATAAAGAAGATTTGATATGGTTTTATCGGCAAGCTTGGGCGAGTGAGCATTTGTGTCATTCAAGGCCTCAGTCAGATCGGCTAAAAACAGGTTAAATAGTAGAGGAGCCAATACGCACCCTTTGCTTCAGGCCTCCTAACGTAGGTATTTCCCTAGTTAGTGACTGACCATTACCGATACGTACTCTAGCCCAAGTATGTGTATGTAGCAGACGGATCAGGTGAAGTAAAAAAGGAGGAATCCCTTGTAGGCATAGTTTTTGCCACAAACGTTCTCTGTCCACACAATCAAACGCTGATTTAAAGTCGATAACGCATAGGTACAGAGGTTGCCTTTTTGTAATTGCCTTGTCGATTAGGACTGATAGAGCTAAGATGTTAGTAGCTGTTCCTAGACCTTTTATAAAGCCAGTTTGATTAGGTGGAAGAATGCAGTTATCCTTTGCCCAGTCTGATAGTTTTGTTAGCAAGATCCCTGCAAAAAGTTTTGCGTCGGTATCCTGTAGGGTTATTTATCGGTAATTTCCAGGCAATCCCCAATCTCCCTTTTTATAGATCGGGGATATTAGGGACCCTCTCCAGGTTTCAGGTATCCTCCCTTTCCGGACTACTTCTTTAAAAACCCTAACAAGATATTCTGCCCATGTGTCTGGGTCCTCCTTATACAGGGCAAAAGGAATACCATTTGGGCCCGGTGCTCCATCTTTCTGTTTTTTTATTTGCTTGGCAATTTGTTCTTTAGTAATATCAAGATAATTATCTTGCTTAGGATTTAAAGTACCTTTCCATATATAATCATCTTCGGTTCCAATTTCCGTAGGTCCCGAATTTAGGTGGTGCCCCAGAAATTTCACCCATTCCGTCTCAGTCAGTACTGATGAAACTATAGGTTTGTCAGGTCTTGTTAAGTTATTTATCATCTTCCAAAACTCCCTTGAGTTTCCTTGATTACTGGCATAAAAAATTCTGGTCCAGCGTTCGTTGTTAGCTGCGGTTTTTTCGTTCCAGATTAATTTCCTTAATTTTTGGTTCAAGTCCTTTAGTTCAGCTTTTGTATCTTCTTTATTCGGGAGTTTTGTCAGCTCTTTCCTCAGTTTGTTTTGTGTCCGTTTCATTTTTTGTACTGCATACGGAAGGTTAATGTGGGTTTCTTTTTTTTGTATCTGTGTTACATATCTATTACTAGGAATATTATGGATCGCATTCTGGTTAGGTAGGTTGGATATAAAGCTAACCCGTTGGTCAATTATTGATGTAGCGGAAATTTATTGGAGACATTCACTAGCCAGTTTTAGTGCAGAGAAATTGGTCAGTCGTTTATTCTTTGATTTCCAATTTAATTTCCGGAAGTTGATGGTATCAATTTGACCTTGAGTTGTTAAATAGGATTGATATTTTATATTCTTAAATGATGTGGTTATTATTTGCTGACTGTGGTCACTCTCTGGGACCCTCGTTAAACAATACGTAGTACAGTTGTTAAAGATATTCAACGATGCCAAGGTATAATCAATTCGAGATTTCACATTTTGGGTATAGCAAGACCATGCTGGAGGAGAATCAGTTGGAAATCTACCATTGAGTATTTGTAGTCCCAAAGCTTCCATATCCTAATGGCAGACCTTAGACACGTTTTACAAGGCCACTTTTGTGGGTGGCACAACCAGTGCTGCAAGCCCACTAGCAGCATTTGGAATTACACTCCCTGGGCACACTCAGTGCACTGTACTAGGGTCTGACAAGTAAACCAAATAGTCAATCATCGAATCACCATTAATACATACATTAATTTACAATAGGGAGAGTATATGCACTTTAGCACTGATCAGCAGTGGTAAAGTGCCCAGAGTCATAAAATAGCCAACAACAGGTCAGAAAAAATATAGGAGTAAGGCAAAAAGTTCAGGGATGACCCTGCAAAAAGGGCCAAGTCCAACAGCTTCCGTTTCTTTTTCCCACAAAATCTCAAAGTTGTGCACCTGCCATTGGCAGAGAGCACCTTCCTTCCCTCGGATCAGAATAGCCTTTGCAGCATTTCCCATTGGCAACATGCTTCCCATTGGACAGGTTGTATAGTGATAGTTCCCTCACCCAATCATAGCCAAGCCTAATGGTGATGCATATTGAACACATGGTTCAGTATCCCTTCAGTGCTCATTCAACCTGTGTGGTGATTAGACAGATGCAATTTAAAAAGTGAATTCACTTGCCAGACATTCACTGGCACTGGTTTTGGTTGAAACTTTACTCAATGAAGTAGGTCGATGCTCTGATATCGTCCTCTTTGCCAAGGGACTAGTAATTTAGGGGTGAGTGCGCAGCTAAACTCCACTCGCCAGTGATTGAGGAGTTTTTGCAGAAGCAGAGTTCAGAGTGGCCAAACTCCCTGAACTCCACAGCGTAGCAGAGTTTTCCACCCACCTGCAAATTAAAAGTGAAGAGGAAAACAGACGTATACAGCCTGTGGTTGGCACCATCTTCTTTTGTGTATGATGGTTGTGGTTTCCAAGGAAAAGAGACCATTCCCTTGCACGTTCTGTAAGGTTCAGAGCACTGTTGTTGTAGAAGCCTGTGACCCTCCTTGGGGAACCCAAGGGGCAATGATGTCCCCCTACACTCTTTGCAGTGTTTAGAGTGCTGTAAGGTAGAAGCACTGAACCCTCATTAGGGAATGGATAATCAATGTATTTCATTGTTCAATCTATTCCTGTCACTTTGTAGGTAATACATCTATTTCTATTCCTTGATAAAAAGTTATTGTGAGATGCTTGTGACCAACGGTGGTATAGTGGGCTCATCTAGCACTGTCAAATGTAGGTTGTCTACTTATTGCCCCCTTTCCAGAAACTGAATGATCAGTTTAGTAGCTTGCCCCATGCATCTTATCGTGCTCTTGTGCTCAGTAATGTGAGTTTTTACTTTGCATGTTGTCATACCAAAGTATTGCAGTCCAGAGGGGCACCAAATGAGGTAGATTAGTCTCTCGATGTTTCAATTAGTGTGTTGTCTCTATTCCCAGTGTTTGTCTGTTCCAATGTCAGTATGGGTAGAGTGTGTTGTCTGCAATATGGGTAGAGTGCATACACCACAATGAAGCATGCCACTTACTGTGGGTGAGGGAAATTGTCCTTTAAAAGTAATACTCCTCTTGAGCGAGGTCTTTCTCTCTTTTTCTGTCCCTCCCTTTGGTCTTTCCATTTCAACTTCTATTATAGACCATGGGGTTATTTTGTGTTCCATAGTTTTATACTATATACATCCACATACAAATGTGCATGCACATGTAAATACTGCAACAGGGTGCCCTGGACTGCACTGTCACTTTTGACATGTTCTTCTCAGGTTTAAGATATGATGGCAGCCAGTCCGGACAGACGTCAAGAACCATGAAATGAAGGAAGTCAGGTAATACTGTCCAATAAACAAAAGCAGCAAGACCATTCATGATACCCCATGGGAAGGAGAACCCAAACATGGATTGGATGAAAAGCCAAGCTGAAAACCCAGAAGGCCGGTGTAGTAAATGGGTTCCATCCTCTTAATCCCACTAGATGTTTCCCTTTTTGACCACCCAGTTTGGAACCTTTACTGTCAGGCTGATCAATTGAGTCTAACTCACTGTAATTTCTGTGGAAATGCATTGAGAGTAATAATAGCTGGTGTCCACCTTTTAAAATAAGGTATGTTGCTGTGCAGCCATGTTTAAGAGCTGTGGGGCAAGTTAAAGATGTGAGCATGCTGTGCACACATGTGTGGGTTGAACATTTAAGACCACTGTTTAACTTAGACCCCTATCTGCTCAAAGGTAGCCTGTCACTGAAGAGATCCTTCAGTAATTGGTGTTGGTCTTGTGTAGG
Source organism: Lissotriton helveticus (assembly GCF_964261635.1). NCBI lineage: Eukaryota > Metazoa > Chordata > Amphibia > Caudata > Salamandridae > Lissotriton > Lissotriton helveticus. Next base: position 332,467,948 of record NC_136063.1, on the reverse strand, counting down.
CTTTACAATTTGAGTGGACATTCATAGTGCACATCTGCAGTGATTACTGAAAAGTCTGTATTTCACTGATTTATAAATTCAGGGTGAACTTTGCACCAAAGTACAGTTTTAAGTAGGCGTACAGATACATGTCAGGTACCAAGGCTAGAAAAAAATGTAACCAAATGCAAATCCAAAGTGTCTTTTGTGATAGTTTGTACTGATTATGGAACTTGAGACGTTGTCATATTTCTCTGTCTCAGCTCATATTTAGATTAAAGACCTGTGATCTCACCTACAAGGCCACATTTATTACTCTGCAGGTTAGCATGTGGATCAAAACCTTCCCACACAATAGATCAGTTTTATAGTGTTTTGGCTTCTTTCTGTGAGAGGAAGGGGAATGGACAGAATCTACATGTGCTAATCAACTTTCACACTGCACCTGCCTGAAAAGCCCCACTCCTACAGAAACATGGAGGGCAACCAGACCTATGTAGCCAATAACAGGAGTGGCTCCCTTTTGTAGTTTTGATGGGAAGGGATCAATCAGCTGTAATAGCTGGAGCGTGGAGTATCTCAGTCCTTCTCCCTTAGCCCCTCCTAAATCTTTATCTCATATCTGTTGCTACTCCTATCCAGTTGCCCGGATTCTTATTGAGATATGCAGATGATACCCAGACCATTATTTCTTTAAAGGATCCCCTGATGATCTGGAACTGGAACATCCTAAATTCAGGTTTCATTGCAGTTTCTCAGCATTGGTGCCATGCACGAAAATGGAGATAGTGGAAACAAAACTGAAGTCCTTGTCTTGAATGTCTGGCGGCCCTATTTCCTTGGAGCGCCTCCTTCCCCTGTCAGTTCAGCTAAACATATTTGTGTTTTCTTTGACAATAATGTTTCTTTTCTGATCAGGCTGGCAGTGCCTCATACAACTGCATTTCCTACATCAGGATGCTCTGTAAACTCAGCTTGGACTGCTGGAAAACTGTAGCTTAACCCATCATTCTCTTCCAACTATTTCCTTTGTCTTGGTCTGTCCAATTCCCTCTTTGAAGAACTTCAAATAGAGCAGAACATAGCTGCCAGTGCCAGGCGTATATTTGTCTATCTGCTCATTTCTCATCTCACCTTGTATACCTATGTAGACTTCCTGTTGCCAAATAGTTCATTTTCAACTTCTTTTACATCTGCATTCATATACTGAATGAGGACTCCCCCTTTGATAAAGCTCCATCTTCTCCCTTTGAACCTCTAGAACTCTTTGCTCTCCTTCACCTCATCGCCTACAAGTGCCTTTCCTTAAAAAGTGTTGTTTTGTGAGTGAAGCAAGCCTTGTCCAAGACAGCTGCTCACTAAGGAATTCTGCTTGCTGGCACCCTAAAACACTGTCTTGACATGCACTGAAGCCCCCCCTTGCCCATGAAGTAGATAAAGTAGCATTATCAAACTAGTGTCACATTCCATTTGATTTACTTGACAGAATATACCTGTCACACTCCATTTGGTGTACATGACAGAAAATACCTGGTGGTGTGAGGAGGCAGTGTCACGGGTGCTCTGCAGTTATTTAGGAATGTCATGAATGCATAGATTTGTCCTCCTACTCAGTCCCTCTGGAGCTGTTGGCTTTGTGAATGTCTTATAACTCTGTTGTACATCATTGTGGCTGCTGTGCAGAACAGCTGAAAGTAAAGAAATATAAAGTGCTATGGTGCAGTCAGTGCTGGCTATGTCAAAGCGATTTTTTTCTTTGTTTTCAGTCATGCTGAACAGCAGCTACACTGCTCTACAACATGCTGAATAAAATGTTGACAAAACTATTAGAATAGGCGAGACCTATTGGCTTTTCCAATCCTTTTTTCTGGCAGACGGGGCAGGCCTAGAAGCAATGTGGGGCGGAATGGGGCAAGCAACACAATGCGTGAGGGGTCTGGTGGGGGGCAGGACAAGCAACACAATGTAATAGAGGGTAGGAAGGGATGGAAAAATCAACACGAGAAGGGGTGGGAGCAACAGGGCAAGCAAGGAAGAATGAGAAAAACATCTCAGCGCAGGAGGGATGGGGCAAGCAACAACAAAGGGGGAAGCAATAGCCAAAGGGCAAGCACCCAAATGAAAACAACTCCTAGGAAAGTGAGCGAGTAGAGGAAGGATACACAATGTGGCAAGGAAAGCAGGTCTTGGGTCAAGTTCCAGGGGAGGGACCAGCACATGAAGATGTAGTGAAGCCAGTATGCACTGACCAAAGAGGAGACACCAAAGGAGAGTGATGATGACCAATCCATGGTAAGAAATGGTCTAAGCCTCATATAATGTAACAAATTTTCTCACAAGCATCCTCCATAGCAAGACCTAAAAAGTGCCCATTTAAAGTCGAAGTTACAGCCAATCATGGAGGAGCATGAAGTGGATTGGTCACGGCCTAGCCTTACCTGCAGACTTGAAAATGTCAGTGAAAGTAAAGTTCAGCAGGGGAAGGCAGCTGGTGGTGTCCGAGGAGGATATGTTGTCATCAGAGGCCGCTGGATGAAGTCACAATGAAGATTTCTACGTTCAGACTTGTCACTTTTATGGAAGTCAAAAAATCTCCAGCAGGACGAAGCTGCAGACCATAGCCAATGACACCTCCAGGAGGCCGAATACCCTTGTCAAGAGTAGCAGCTGAACAGGATTTGCTGTGTGATCAGCGGCACAGTGAAGTGAGGCCAACCAGTGATACACCTTCGTAATATCGGCAAGCAGGTAGGTCCTTGTCTTCTGTCATTTCTCAGGCTTTATTTTCATGGAAAATATTCTAGCAAGATGGCCGCCGACAGACCGTAGGAGGCAGCAGTTCCTGACCACTCTCTCGTAGTTAAAGGCTGGGAACACAGTTTGGATGAGGAGAACCGAGTGATATGGTGTATTTTTAGAAAACTGGATGAAATGACAGTTAAGGAGTGCTGAAGTAACTCAGTTGTGTTACATAGCGGGATGCTTAAGGATTTGATCAACTGGTTTGATTTAGCAGAGTGGCCTTTAACATGGGCGTTCGCTAGTTTGGAGAGAGGGCCGAACACTCTCTGGCGGACATTTGGAGCAGCAATTGAAGAGACGCTCCAGCGATTTCAGAATACTTGGCACACTGGGAAGCGACTCATGGCTCCAAAAGTAATGAAGGCAGTTAAGGATATGACTGGAAGAGAGGACGAGGATTTACAGACAAGCGATTCTGAAATACCAGCAGCAAACCTTAGGGCGAAGGCTCGACATAGAGCCCAACTGCGGAGAGAAGCTGCTAGGGTGCGCGAAGAAGAGAAACTGTCTGCAACGGAGAAGAGAAGACAAGACAAAGAGACAGAAAGAAAAAAAAAAAAAAATATCTGGAAAAGGGCTTACTAAGAGCATGGACGCTGGCTCTGAGTTCTCGAAGGAAGCTACTCTGCGGCAGCCGACACTGTTTGAATCCTTTCCGGCGCTGAGAACCGAGAACGCGCCCGTGAATGCCGCCGGATTGAATGGCTTTGACGGGTCAGCTGGGGTTACAGAGTGCCTAACCTCATTGAAAGATGTAAGCGAGGCTGTGATTCTAGAGGCTGAGTGGGTACCGGAGGGTGACGTCAACGTTAACGAGACGAGGAGTCTGGTGCAACCCAGAGCTGCAGCTGCAGCTGCGGTGAGTCAGGGGGAAGATCGGCGTGACATGGTGGAAATTAGCAGCGGCTCACGGAGAGGGTCGATGGCAGGCGGGGAAGCAGCACTGGGACTTGAGAACGGATCAGTAGCCTCAGATCGCGGGAAAGTTTATAATGGAAAGGGGCTCCCAGAGGTGGCGGCCGATCCGGGGCAGATAATTGACTTAATAAAAATAAATACAATGCCTGGAAGCGCAGGGGGGGGAACGGAGGAAAAAGATCCACAAAACAATGGTACAGCAAGAGAAGCCGCTTTAGAGGCTGGGCCTCAGTCTATAACATTAATACTTGAGAATCAAGTCCAGACGGGTAAGGAGCAAGAGGGGGGTAATCAAGTGACTGAGAGCACCTTGATAGCTGAAATGACACAGCAACCTCCTGGCAATAAGGAAACAATAGGTAGACCCCCCGCAATTAATATTTCAGGAGATAACCTCGCAGATAACCCAGCAGATAAAATGAGCAAGGTCAGAAATGGTATTAAGGATAATACCTCCGAGGGAGCTCTAAATTACTTCCAAGCAATGACTGAGGGGCCGGACAAGGGGGGGGGGTTGATAATAGGAGTAATTATCTGCCTGCAGCTACTGGCTCACCTAGCGATGACTGTTTTTTTACTGGAAATGATGATGATAAGGAAGACAATGAGGAGAATGAGGAGGAGGACGATGAGATTGAAGAGTCATTTAACATAGATGATTCATCATCACCCACGGAAAGTGGCTCGGAGGTATCACAGATAGATACTTCGGAGCTAGAAACTGAATCTGAGTCAGAACATAATACTGTACTAAAACGAAATCAAGTAAGTAAGCCAAGCAGAATCAAGGGAAAGACCCGTAGAAGAGCAAAGAAGCGGGGGATCATAACACAGTCAGGCGTGGCTAAAAAATTGGATTGGGACTACGCAGCCACCTCACAGCTGTATCAGGAGAGTGCGGCAGGCGGGTCTGTACAACCAAATAAACTGCAGGCTCAGGCTCAGGCTCAGACCCAGGAGAAAGACTATGCAGCAAGTTTTGAACTTTTGTTTTCAACCCTAAAGCAGATTCAGGGGGAGGCCCGGCGGGAGAGTCAAAGAGCTAAGCACGCAAATAAGAAAATACAAGGATCTCTGCGTAAAGTGGATAAAATGTATGCGGAAATGTCTGGTAGACTGGTGGAAGTGGAGGAGAGGACAGGCAAAGTAGAGGATGAAGTTGTAAAGCTGCGGGAGTACAGAGACGAGCAAGAAAAAATCTCATCGGACGTTTTGTGGAAGCTCGAAGATTTCGAGAATAGACAGAGACGCAACAATATAAGACTGCTTGGTATTGAGGAAGGGAAGGAGGGGGCGGATGTATGTGCCTTTGTTGTAGAGTTGTTGAAAGGAGCTTTTCCAGAGATGGATAAGTGGGATTGGGATAAGGAGGTGCAGCGGGCACACCGTTTTCCTTTGACGCAAAGAAAAAACACAGGCTCTAAATCAAGGGCCATATTGGTGTACGTGGGAAATTTTTTGTTAAGAGAGGAAGTAATTAGAAAGGCAAAGCCAGTAGCCAAACGCTCATATAAAGACATCATTTTTTTTGCTCGCCCAGATTTCTGCCACACTACTGTGGAGAGAAGGTGGCGCATGAGGCAGTTAATAACACCCTTCAAAAATGTGGGATGCGAGGTATACTTGATGTTCCCCTGTCGACTCAAAGTTGGCTTTAATGGCCAGTTTAGTTTTTTTTTTTCTGAAATAGTGGCACAGGAATACTTGACTTACTTAAAAGAAGAGAAGGCACAAAGAGAAGGAAAAGCGCAAAGTGATAGGGCTGCAGCTATAAGGCAAACCGCTCATGTGACACAACAAAAATGAAGGAAGCCAGAGTTAGTGAGGGAGGGAGCACCAGGGATAATCCTGGCGATGTAGGATCAAGGAAGGGATATTGAGATGTTGGGAGAGTGGAGGGGGAGAGGCTTCCTGGGGGGGGCTCGGCTGTCAGACACAGGTCACTATAGAGCTGTTTGCCAGTAGGGGTGGGAGGGACTGCAGGGGCCAGGGGGGGAGGGGGGGTACAGGGCACGGTACAGCAGCAAAAGGTATGTTATGTTATGTTATGTTATTTTATTTTATAAAGCGCACAGATGCCGCAGCCAAGAGGCGTCCCGGCGCTTAAGGAATGGTAAAAACACAACACAGGAAAATAAAACCAAAAGGAAAAACTAGAATAGTAGAATAGTAGAATCACTTATAGAAGTAGAGGTGGGAGAAAGAGGAGGCAAGATAAGAGAATTGGGGTTGAAAGGAAGGAAAAGTCTATCTGGTGGTGGGCACAGATTTGAGAAAACAGAAAATTATGAAAAAATATATAAATTGTATAAATATATGAGTATATTTTATATGAGTATATATGGCAGCAAAACAACGAATCACTCATGGGGACTAGATATGTAACCTGGAATGTGTGTGGTTTAAATGATGCTCAGAAAAGGTTAAAGGCTTCAGTGTTACTAAGGCAAATGAACGTGGATTTTATTTTTTTGCAGGAAACACACGTTATGACTTCGCAAGAATTTTATTTGAAACAATTGGGTTTTCAGGTATTAGCAAGCTCACAGCACAGCGTAAAAAAAAAGGGGAGTAGCTATATTATCCAGGATTAGAAGTTTGCTGTTGAGAAAAAAAGCACAAGATCAACGGGGGAGATGGGCAATGGTTGAGTGTATGATAGATGGGGAGTGGACTACGCCAATAACTGTATATGGGTCAACCGAGGATTACCCGGAGATCTTTCAATTCTTGGATGTGGAAATAGCTACCTGGGCACCCAGAATTATTATGGCAGGGGATCTGAATATTAATGGCGCTGATGGTTTGGGCTTGGGCTCATTTGGTAGATATTCAGGTAGAAAGAGGCGTGTATGTCATGCCCTACAGGGATTAGTTGTAAATAATGCTCTATCCGACGTCTGGGGGAAAAGGAGGGTAGGAAATAAGGGTTTTACATATTATTCTGCCCCACATAAAATTTGTGTAAGATTGGATTATTTTTTTGTTTCAAACACACTCTTATCGGAATCAAGAATAGAAAGACTTCCAAGGATTTTAAGTGATCATAATCCCCTAATCCTTACAACAACAAAGTCGGTAAACACCAAACAGCAAAGAGGGTGGACTTTTGAAAGAGGGTTACTGCAGGAAGAAAAATATGTGGATCACATGAAATTATGGATTAAAGAATTTTTTGAGAATAATAGGGAGAGTTCTACTGCAGGGGTAGTATGGGATGCCTTTAAAGCAGGGGTACGGGGGGAGACCCTGAGTTTTAATTCTTATAAGCGTAAACAGGAGCAGATGAGTAATATAGAACTTGCAGGGGCAGTACTTAAGGCTGAAGAGAAACTAGAGGAGTGTATCATGAGTGGAACCCCATTAGATAAGGCAATGATGGAACTCCTAAAAGCAAAAGGGGATGCTGAGGGAGACATCGCCAGAAAGGCTGCAAAACTATATACAACAAAAAGAGAAAAATGTCACGAATTTAGTGAAACAGTTGGTAGAACTTTGGCTGTACGAACAAGGCAGCAAGAAGCGTTAGGTACTGTGAGGGAGATCAGGGATACCTTCGGTAGGATTCATACAGAATTAGAAGAAATAAGGGAAGTCTTTAGAAATTTTTATGAGAAGTTATATGATGAACCGATAAGGGGAGATGCCAATAGAATTAGAGATTATCTACAGGAAATCCCGGTGGTTATGTTTACGGATGAGGAGGCAGAAAGTTTGGAAGAGGTTCTTCAGGGGGAAGAAATAAAAAAGGCTATCTTGAACCTCCCCTCTGGAAAAGCTGCAGGCCCGGACCAAGTTCCAATAGAATTTTATAAAGTATTTTGGGATATCTTAGAAGTTGATATAATCAGGACAATGCAACATGCGCAGATTTGGGAATCTATACCTGGGTCATGGGGGGGAGCTGAAATAGTGATAATTTAAAAAAAAGGGAAGCCTCCGGAAGAACCTGGGTCATATAGGCCCATTACATTGATGAATAAGGACGCTAAAGTCTTCTCTAAAGCATTAGCAACAAGATACGCTAAGATAATAGATAGGGTGGTGAGTAAGAACCAGCATGGCTTTATACCTGGAAGGGGCACCACCCATCATACGCGCAAGGTGATAACTCTATTCGATGCTGCAGCAGTCTCAGGGGACCCGATGGCGATCATGTTACTAGATGCGGAAAAAGCATTCGACCGGGTCTCCTGGGACTATCTGTGGCATACCATGGAAAGATCAGGTGTTAAAAAAAGATTTATCAAAGCAATTCAGGCACTATATGCAGACCCAGTGGCCTCTGTATGAGTGAATGCGGGGACTACAGCAGAATGTTGGATAAGAAGAGGTACGAGGCAAGGCTGTCCTTGCTCCCCATTGTTATTCGCTATGTATATGGATCCACTGATCCGGAGAATAGAGATTTGCGATTTAATAAAATCATTACCTACATGAATTGGTCATTGTAAAATACTAGCATACGCCGATGATGTTGCAGTAATTACACCAACTCCAACGGAGGCTATTGCCCAAGTGGAAATCGAGGCTTTAAGGTTTGGAGAAATCTCGGGCTATAAACTCAATACCAACAAGACGCAGATAATTAAAAATCATTATACTATCTGTGCAGATAGCCGAGTTACTCAAGCAGGAACATGTCTGGGGGTGACCATTTCGGCTGATTTAGATTGCTTAGTGGAAAAGAATATAACACCCTTAATTAATAAAATGCGGAAAGACCTGGATAGATTAGATAACTTACATTTATCGATTGTGGGGCGGACGAACGTAGTAAAGATGCTGGTCTTACCTAAGTTCCTTTATTTTTTTAGAGCAATACCTCTATTATTTGAGGCCAAGTTGTTTAAGAAGATTGAAGATTTGATTAATAGATTCATATGGGCAAAGGGGAAAACCAGGAGAGCACTCAGGTTTATGACACTTCCACGGGAGAGGGGTGGGTGGGCACTGCCAGATTTAAAGTTTTATTATTGGGCAGCAGTTTTGCAAAATATGGTAGGCTTGGCGGGGGGGGGCAGAATCTGAAGGATGGAACGAGCTTGGATCATTGGCAATTTATGGCTTGATATTGGGGCCAGAAGCGGAGAACGTGCTCTTAAAATACACTGAACCTAGCTATTTCAAAAGGACACGGTTTAAAACGCTTATGGCGGCTCATACTGTCTGGAAAGCTTTCACTAAAAGATTTGGTTTGGGGAGGTATAATTCATACACCAGACTGAAAGGAAACCCAAATCTACCGGAGGAAGTTGTTGCTGGTCCTATACTTACAGATTGGGAAAGTAAAGGAGTCAGAAGGATAGGAGACATTCTGGGACAGCAAGGTGTCTATCAGTTCTCTGAACTGCAGGCCAGGTATGCATTAGATAAAAGACAATTCTTTAAGTATTTACAAATAAGGAGCTTTTTGTATAATAAAAAAGGTGGCCCATCAGGATTTAGCAAAAATCCAATCATGGAAGTGATTCATGCAGGGGAGGATTGTACAATAAAGAGATTCTATGCTGAACTATTGATTTCAAAGGAGGATGATATTGAAAAATGGGCAAATAAATGGAAATGTAGTCTGGATATTAGTGAAGAAAGTTTCTACACGTCTCTAGAAATGGGATTTACACTGCTGTGCTCAGCGCCTCTTCAGGCACAACACTATAAAACCATATATCATCTTTACCATACGCCTGCAAAGATAGCTCAGTGGGGAGGTACAGAAGGTACCACCTGTTTTAGATGTGGAAACTTAGATGCAGATTTAATACACGTGTTTGCAACTTGTCCTCACCTGCAGTCGCTCAAAAAAGACGTTGAGGGCTTCATAAATAGAGTATTAGGAACAGATACTCTTCTAACCCCCTCAATATTTCTTTTGGGTGTAAGGGAGGAGGAGGATCAAAAGCAGGATGGGGGGAATTCTTATTTGTAGCTATGTCAGTTATGAGACTTTGCATTGCATCTGTATGGTTGGACCCTTTGCCACCTTCATTTCATCATTGGTTGGCTAAATTACTAACAATATATAATTTGGAGATTGAGATTTATGCAAGGAAGGGGAAAAAGGGAAGGAAAATTGGTAAACAGATTTGGGATCCTATTACTCGTTAGAAAGAAGGGAGTAGGGATTGAAAGGCTTGAATTATATACGCTTAATATGTATTGGACTGTTTAACTTATGTTTTGATGGCTTGCTTAGCGGGTTAGATATTCTGCAACCCCGTTTGGATTTTAAATCACCTCATTTTTTTCCTCTTTTTTTTTTTTTTTTTCCTAAACGCTTAGTATTATTTTGGTCTGCTAATCAGCATACTAAAAAGAGTGATAAATAAAAGGGAATGGATCGGGCAGAATAGGAAGGTTGGTAGTATGCTGATTGGTAGGCAGACAAAATATCGAAATTAAAATATCGATATACAATAATATCGATGTTTTAATATCGATGGTATAGTATATCGATGTGCCATAATATCGACAGACAGAATATCGAGATTAAGGTATGTATGTTAGTAATATCGAAATTTTTATGTTTAGTGTTATGTATTTTATTATGTTGTTTATATGTTTGCTAAATATGTTTAGAAATGTATGTTTGAAAATTAGTAATTATGTTAACATTTTGCGTTTTAGTATTAGAGCGGGTTGTGGGTTTATAGGGGAATAGGGTGGGAAGTAATTTAATAATAATTAAATAATTAATATATATTTTTAAATATGTTTTAATTAATAATTAATTTGTAATTAATTGAAACTAATTAGTTAATCACATTAATTAGATTTAATGTGGTAATATATTTAATTTAGTGTTATTGTTAATTAATAATTAATTGGTAATTAATTAATATTAATTAGTTAATTAAATTAATTAGATTTAATGTGCTAAGATATATAATTTATTGTTATTGTTAATTAATAATTAATTGGTAATTAATTAATGTTAATTGGTTAATTACATTAATTAAATGTATTGTGCTAATATATTTAATTTAGTGTTATTGTTAATTAATAATTAATTTGTAATGAAATAATATTAAGTAGTAAATTAAATTAATTAGAGTTAATGTGTTAATATTTTTAATTTATAAATTTTTGATATTGTTAATTAATAATTAATTGGTAATTAATAATTATTAAGTGATTAAATGATTTCATTTATTTATGTGTAGTGGGTTGTGTGTTTATAGGGAAACAACCATTACGATGCAACTTTTACAACGCACTACCATTACAACGAAACTTTTACAACGCAAAAACTATTACAATGCATGCATTTACAACGCATGTTTTTACAACGCAGATACCTTTACAACGCATACCATTACAACGTAAGTATTGGTAAGTATATAATTATATTTAAAATGTTATAGTTTTGGGTTTTTGGGTCAAGGGGTATTTTTAGGGTTCAGGGTCAGTTTTTAGTTTTTGTGTAAAGGGGTATTTTTAGGGTTCAGGGTCAGTTTTTAGTTTTTGGGTAAAGGGGTATTTTTAGGGTTCAGGGTCAGTTTTTAGTTTTTGGGTAAAGGGTTTTTTTTAGGGCACAGGGTCAGTTTTTAGTTTTTGGGTAAAGGGGTATTTTTTGGGTTCAGGGTCAGTTTTTGGTTTTTGGGTAAAGGGGTATTTTTAGGGTTCAGGGTCAGTTTTTAGTTTTTGGGTAAAGGGGTATTTTTAGAGTTCAGGGTCAGTTTTTAGTTTTTGGGTAAAGGGGTATTTTTAGGGTTCAGGGTCAGTTTTGGGTTTTTGGGGTACAGGGGTACAGTGTAAAAATTAAAGTAAAATTTAATTTAAATTAAATTAATTAAATTAAATTAAATTAAATTATATTATATTAATTTTAATTAATTTCCATAAAAAAATTATTATATACTTACCAATACTTACGTTGTAATGGTATGCGTTGTAAAAGTATCTGCGTTGTAAAAACATGCGTTAATATTTGTAAAATTATATGTATTTTTAAATTAATTTTAAATTATTATTAATACATTTAAAAAAATGATATTTTTAATTTCGATATTTTTGTACAACGATATTATTTTTTCGATATTTTTGTACTTACCATTATGTAGATATAATTTCGATATTTTTGATTTCGATATTTTTGTGTCGATATTTTTGTATGTAGATATTCTGTCTGTCAATATTATGTCATACATTCATGCTGATTAATGTTGCATTATTTAATTATCGTGGCTGATCTTGTAAATGTGAACGAAATTGTAACAAATGGAATCTCTGTTTCTTTTATGCCTTTGTTAAATGCAATATATTGCTGTGCCCGGTATGCAAAAATGGGAAAAAATTATTCAATAAAAAGATTAAAAAAAAAAAAAAAAAAAGGAAAATATTCTAAGTCCCACTTTTCTGATTTTAGCTATTTCAACGCTTTTAGCACAACTTCCAAGGGTACAGGACGGGTAGGGAACCGCTAGGAGGGCAGACTCACTTCAGGCTTGGCCCAGGTTCAAGGTTTTTTGGAGCTTTTATGTCCCTTTAGATCAGAACAGGAAGACAGACAAGTACCTCTTGGAGTCACTCTGACAGTCCTGGGATCAAGCAGCAAGGCAGTACTCAAGCAGCAGGGAAGTCCTCTGAGGGTTAAAGGCAGGCTTCAAGCAGAAGGGCAGTCCACTGAAGTACAAAGCAGGGCTCAAACTGCATGGCAGTCCTCTGAAGTACAAGGCAGTCCTTCTGGGGGTCCTCCACAGGTCCAGGAATGAACTGAAGAGGTGGTCTAAGGGTCTAATATTTATTCCTGGAGCCACTTTTTGAAGTGCCAGAAACGTCTAGACTTGCCCCCACAACTAGTTTTGGGATTTTCTTTCCCCCCTGCCCAGGCTCCAAGAGTTCTCTGGTGGCAAAGAACAGGTGTCAAGTTCTTTGTGAGTGTGATGAGACAGCCCCTTTGAAATGTAAGTGGGGCAGGGAACAGCTCCTTCCCATCCATACTGGCAGTTTGGCCCATCCTGCCAACACATTGTCGCCTTTTGTCTCGCTGTCTGGGAGCAACACATAAAGACCAACTGCCACTCTATTCACAGCCATGTGACCCAAGATACAGTTAGGATACTAAAATACCATCTTTCTAAAAGTGTCATTTTCAGAATTCTCTTAATACCTAACATGACATTTCTCCTGTTCCCAAATGAAAGTTATCACTTACTAAATGTAATAAGATAACTCAGTGTTATCCTATGGGAGATGTATGCCTCACAGTAACGAAAAATGAATTTGGGCATTTTTTACTACCAAGAAATGCAAAATTTAAAAGTACATGTCCAACTGTTTTTTAATACACTGCAACCTAAAGTATGGGCTGGTTAGGTCACACCTTAGCGGTGATTTATATATATTAAAACAGGAGGATTAGGCCTGGCAAGATGTATTTTTCTGCCAGGTCAAAATGGCAGTTTACAACTGCACACAGACTGCAATGGCAGGCCTCATATATGGTTTAAAGTGCTACTTGAGTGGGTAGCACTATAAGTGATGCAGCCCCTCTAGTAGCATTAAGTTTACATGCCCCTGCTATTTTGTATCACTTTACTAGGGACTTATGAGTAAATGAAATGGGCCAAACAGGTGTACGCCAATTTACCGTGTTTTCAGGAGTGAGCACAAGCGGTTGAGTACTGAATAACAGTACTAAAGTGCAAAGAGTCCTAAAGCCAACAGAAGTGAATTTCAGCAACAGGAGGTAAGGAGGTAACAGGTTTTGGGTAAGACCTCCTCAAGGGCTGTCAAATCTAACATGAAGGTATTATGTGGAAGCCGAGGGTCAATAATAACACCAAGCAGTCAGTCTGCAAACTTGCATCAGATTCGTGGCTCCTTATCAACATGCAGTGTGATCTTCGGCAAGTGATACCTCTTCTTTATGGAGGTAAAAGGTAGATGTTAGGAGGAAGGGGAAGACACTAGGAGATGAGCACTAGATTGCCTGTTCAACAGTGACTAATCTTTGGTACACTCATAGTGCAATAAAAACAGCATTTCAATGTAACAAATGGGTGCAATGGGCATTGTTGCAGGTTCTGTGGCTAAAGATTCCTGGAGTTTAAGCTAGAAGATACGGTGACAAACAGTGACATGCTATATGGACTTAAGGAACAAGCAGGCTACTTTAAGCACTTTTAGCAGACCGAAAGAGGTTGGCAGTGCTATGCACATGCAAGCTGAGTGGTGCAGACACGAATAACCATTGACACTCAGCTGGTTCTGCACATTCTGCTCAATTATGTGAGGCTCGCACCATTGAGACCCACCTGGATGTCCTCAATGCTGTGGTGGGCTAGGCAGGGCCTCTCTGTCAGCCCTGAGCCCCCACCCCCAAGCCGTCCAACAGTCGGGACACCGTGCTTTTGTCCTAACGCACAGTCTGTGGAAATCTGCAGAAGAGCACTGGGTGATGCCAGAATGACTACATTGAGCACAGATGCAAGGGTACACACAGCAATCCCCTAGGACACTTGTTATATCCTGTTATTATTAAGTGCCTATATTATTTATGCTTGTACCTCTTTAACTGCATGAGCCATGCTGTGTTTCCTTTTAACTCTGCATTCTTAACAGAGCTTTGCTCATACAGCATTCTCCACTGTTAGTCAGTTGTAACCTGTGTCCTGCTGTGTCAGGACTGGATGCTGTGCTGCTCAATAAATCATCTTAACTACAACTGCTTCCTTGGATCTTTACAAAATTGGCGACGAGGACAACCTTACTCCAGCCATCTACAGCACAGGAGCGGAGTTTGAACCCATTTTTGGATATATTTACTTATTTTTACAAAATTCTACTGATCTGCCTGCTTTGAAAATACCCAAGACATCCTGCACTACCTACTGGCTTCTACCAACGTCTCTACCAACGTTTCCCTGCAATTTGGATGTTTTTGTGGCATTTATTTTCCTTTTCTGACCTTTAAATGTCTTTTGGCATCTTTCAAGCTGGTACTTTATAGCGCGATCGCTTCACGAGCGTTTCTGCTGCCTTGACAACGCGACTTCTTCACGAGTGTTCCTGCTGCCTTGACAACATTCACTCGTCATTGCCTCATTCCTTGACAACGCTTTGGTTGCCAGCGCACACGTCATCGCCTTGGTTAATTAGCGATGACGCTTTGAACATCGTCGGAGTCATTTCAGTTTTCTACGCGCTCCTTAGCAACCAGCTACAATTGGGCCGTAACTTCCAGCAACGCCTCCGCGTCATCACCCTGCGTTACCAGCCACGCTATCATTGGTCTGGATCTGCTAACAACGTCTTCGCGTCATCACGCACGCATTGTTTGGACGTCTACACGCACGCTACATCACGTGCCTCCATTTTGTTTCTTGGTTGCCTAGCAACTTCACACGGCGATCAACTTTCACGAAGGAACCTTTTCCAGTCATCGTTTTGCTTCGTTTCTTTTTGATTTTATCTAGTTTTTAGCCCTTTTTACTAGCGCTTCTCTTAATTACAGTTCACACTGTTTATTTACCTCGCCAAGCGCTCCACAACCATTATTAAAACCACAGCTTCGCCTCTTCTCCACTGACAAGCCACTGACCACGCTGACTTCAATTGGCATAAGTACTGTTACATTTTACCTTTTACCTTTTCTGCATATTTACATTTTGTTTTTTTTTATATTTTATCATTTTATTCGTTTGTTCAATTTATTATTCTATTTTACTATTAACAACATGCAGTTTGATCCTCCTGCAAAATTTTTACAAGTCAAGGGCGATCCACCGTTGCCTTGGTCAAGGTGGAAAGAGGAGTTTTTCAATTATATGAAAGCTATTGATGGAGAGCGTATGGGTTCAGAAAGAAAAAAAAGTATTTTGTTACATTGTTTAGGCTCTGAGGGTCAGGAAATCTTTAGGACCTTGCCTCCTTTTGCTGCGCCTAGTGGTAGTGGTGACTCTGTGAATGTTTACACTGAAGCTCTAGGTAGGTTGGAAAAACGCTTTAAGCCTACCGCTAACATTGCGTTGAATCGTTTTAAATTTTATACTAGAGCACAAAAACAAGAGGAATCCTTTGATGATTTTCTTACTTCTCTAAGAGCATTAACCTTACATTGCAATTTTGGTGCCATGGCAGATGAAATGATTCGCGATCAGATCATTGTCCATGTCAAAAACAAAAAAATTCAAGATAAGCTTTGGTGTATAGGTGATCCTAATCTGGAAGAAACTATAGCTATTGCTAAGTCTACAGAAATGTCAGAGAAATGGATGAATATTGTTGTGAAACAAACATCTAATTCTCACTCTGTTAAATCCAACACTGAAGAAGAAGTGTGTATTGTTAAATCCAAAGTTGATGAAAAAAATGTTGTTCCTTTCCAATCTAAATTTAAAAATACTGTGGGTATTGGTAATAGAAGATTTGATTCTAATAGTTCATCACTTTTATGCTACAGATG
Organism: Lissotriton helveticus; assembly: GCF_964261635.1. NCBI lineage: Eukaryota > Metazoa > Chordata > Amphibia > Caudata > Salamandridae > Lissotriton > Lissotriton helveticus. The sequence continues at coordinate 332,451,840 of NC_136063.1, read as the reverse complement.
TGGGAGTAAATCACATATAGCCTCTTTTCAGGGCTGTCCTGCCATAAACAGAACTTGTAATATTTGTAACAAGGTAGGACATTTCAGCAACGTATGTAGAGAAAGGAGGTACAATTCTCAACCTCGTTCTGGACGATCTGTCACTCCCTCTTCCTCAAAGGTATCTTCTGTTGGGGTGGTTGAAGTACAACATGAAGTTGAACGTGGCTATGTTGTCTCTATTCTTGGATCAACCACTAAGAAATCTCCCAAATGTACTTTTCATGTCTCAGGTATTGCTATTGAACTTATGGTAGATTCAGGATCTCCATGGACAATTATTACCAAAGAATATTTTAACGAAAAGTTAACAAGTGTTTGCAATATTTCTGATTTACAACCTTCAGACATTTTAGCTGAAAGTTTCAATGGAAATACTATCGATATTGAAGGTTTCTTTGATGTTCTTTTATGTTTCAGAGGTAGATCAGCTCAAATCAAGCTTTATATAGCTATCAAAGGAGTCAATGTTCTGGGTTGGCATGATCAATGGGAACTTGGCATCACGTTGAATCCACGTGCCAAGGATCCCATCTCTCTTTGTAGTGAACAAGATATGATCAACTCTGTTTCTGATGTTAATGGAAAGGATGATGTAATTATTTCATGGTCTGAAAAGTTCAATAAAGTTTTCTGTGACCGTTTAGGAAGATTGGAAAATTTTGCACACAAAATTGTTCTCAAGGAGGGTGCTGTCCCAGTCAAACAAAAGCTTAGGGGAGTTCCTTTAAATGTTAGGGATGAGCTAAAAGAAATGTTGGATGACCTACTCAAGGACAGTATTATAGAGCCCATTGAATCTTCAGAGTGGGTTTCGCCCATCGTTTTGGTGCGCAAACCTGACCAGAAATTGAGGGTCTGCATTGATTTGAGGGCTTTAAACTCTAATATTGTTATAGACTGTCATCCACTCCCCAATATTAATGAGCTGGTTTCCTTGTTTGATGGTGCGCAGATCTTTTCCACCTTGGACCTTAGATCTGCGTATCATCAAATTGAGCTTACTGAAGATTCCAAGAAATATACAGCCTTCATTACCCCTATGGGACTATTTCAATATAGAAGGATGCCGTTTGGATTAGCATCCGCTGCCTCCGTTTTCCAACGTATTATGTTTCAAATTTTTAGGGATCTTGATAAATTCGTAAAATGCTTTCAGGATGACATCTTAATTTTCTCAAAAAATGAGGCCGAACATAGTTCACATTTGAGTATTGTATGCAAAAGATTAGAAAAATCTGGCCTTACCCTCAAAGCACACAAGTGCAAACTTTTTAGGAAGTCGGTGGAATACTTAGGTCACACCTTGTCGGGGGAAGGTCTTGTTCCTAAAAAATCTAATGTTGAGGCCATCCTCTGTGCTCCAGCCCCAAAGAATAAGGAACAACTTCTCTCTTTCTCCGGGATGTGTGAATACTATAGTAAATTTGTTGTGAACTTTGCCACCAAGATGGAACCTTTAAGAAAACTGTTAAGACAGTGCAACGATTTTGTATGGGAAACTGAACAGGAAAAAGCTTTTACAGATATCAAACATGATATTGTTAATTCCCCGACTTTGAAACCATTTAGAATTGGAAAAAAATGCATCATCACCACTGATGCAAGTTTGTACGGTCTTGGGTGTGTGCTATCTCAAACTGATGATGTTGCAGAATGGAACGTAGCTTTCTCCTCCAGAACTTTGAGTGAAACTGAACGCAGATATGCGGTTATTGAACGTGAGTTGCTTGCTTGTGTGTGGGCCATTGAACACTATAGGATTTACATTTGGGGCAGTGAGTTTATTCTAAGAACGGACCACAAACCTTTGGTGCATATCCTATCAGCCGGGGGTGGTTGGAATTCGACAGCTAGGATTGCACGTCTTTCATCCAAGCTACAGGAGTACAATTTTAAGGTTGAATATATTCCAGGGAAGAAAAATGTCACTGCTGACTGTTTGTCACGTCTTCCGTGTGAAAGTAAAGTAGACAATGTGAATAATCTTTCTGAAGTTGATTTTGTGTTAGGATTGACAGATTTAGTATCTCCCCAGTATCAAGATATTTCTGAACAGTTTTGGTTAGAATGCCAGAATAAGGATGAGAAATTTGTTAAGCTGAAGAAATACCTTCTAGAAGGTTGGCCCAGCAAGAATAACGTTGAATATGATCTGCTACCATTTTACAACATAGCAGAAGAGTTATGGTGTGAAGGGGATTTGTTCTTCAAATCTGAAAAATGTATTCCACCAAGTGGGGTGCAAGAACTTATTCTCAAATTAGCACACAAGACCCATCCGGGAATCTCGGCCATGAAGCGTATTATAAGGTTACATTTCTGGTGGCCTGGAATGGATAGATTCATAGACCGTACTGTCAGAGAATGCAATGAGTGCTGTAACAGCGACAAGATGTTAAAATTACATGTTCCACCTCTTAAGACAGTGAAATGGCCAGAATTTCCGTGGAGCAAGATAGCATTTGATATTTCAGGACCCTTCCAAGTGTTGCCAGAAAGTTCACGTTTTGCATTGGTCATTGTGGATTACCACTCTAAGTGGCCAGAAGTGAAATTTGTAGCCAAAATCACTTCTGAAGTTGTCATTTCTTTTTTTAAAGAAGTTTTTGCTAGGGAAGGCTGTCCTTCGGTATTGGTTTCTGATAATGGGGTGCAATTAGTCTCCGCTGAAATGAAATTGTTCTTACAATCCTGCAACATCAAACACATGTGTACATCTCTTTACGAGCCACATGAGAACGGGCAGGTTGAGCGTTTCAACCGTGTTTTAAAGGGTTTTGTCTCTGATGCCATCAAAGAGAAAGGGGATTGGTTAAACCGTATCAGACAGAAACTTTGGACTTATCGTATAACTCCCCATAGCACTACTGAGATTAGTCCGTTCAAACTACTCAAAGGTAGGGATCCTGCGTCAGACACGTGCCCTTGGTGGTTCAAGGAAAAATGTGAAGCTCTGGTACAAAATAATGTAGATGTCAAGGAAGTTGCAAAGAGAGTAAGTGGGAAACAAAGTAAATCTGAAGTTTGGTACAATAAGAAGTGGAAAACAAGAGAGCATGAATTGTGTGTTGGGGATTGGGTAAGAATCTTAAAACCTTTCTTAGTCACCAAAGGTACGAGTAAGTTTGGCAGACCTATTCAAATCAAAAGAGTTTTCAGTAACTCAGTTGTTACTCAGGATGGCAAGGTTTGGAACTCAGGCAGGGTTGCTAAATGTCCTACTCAAGATGTGTCTAAATTCCAACCTCACGCTGTTACTGATAGAGGTTACATTTCTGATGGTGGGTCTGATTCATTTTCTGATTCTGTAGCTTCAAGGATCAAAGACGATAGGCGAATCAGAAGAAGACCAGTTTCTTTGCAAGATTTTGTATAGCTGTTTTTTCTCTTTCCTTTGTTTGGTCTGTAGCCCTCCCAGCCTTACTCCTTTCATTTTCATTTAATGAGGGAGGTGTGTTATATCCTGTTATTATTAAGTGCCTATATTATTTATGCTTGTACCTCTTTAACTGCATGAGCCATGCTGTGTTTCCTTTTAACTCTGCATTCTTAACAGAGCTTTGCTCATACAGCATTCTCCACTGTTAGTCAGTTGTAACCTGTGTCCTGCTGTGTCAGGACTGGATGCTGTGCTGCTCAATAAATCATCTTAACTACAACTGCTTCCTTGGATCTTTACAACACTCAAACACATATGACATTACTAACGAACCTGAAAGAGAGAACTTACATTTTGAAGCCAGAACACTTCCACCATGACCATTAGGCTGCCACGGACAGAGTACCGCAACTGAAGCTACAACTTGAGTCTACAAAATTATTTAAACATCAAGAACATTTGTAAATACTAGCAAGACCTTTACAGTTGTGGTACAAATAATTCAATTGGATCCCAATTCATAGGAAGCTCTGGATGTGAGGACTACAGTTCCCATCACGTTGGCCTGTTTGTGTCGACCCTGAAAAGAAAACCCGCAGATCAAGTAGGAGTCATCGTTCATTCCTTGGTTTTTCTTCCAGAGATGAGTGAATGATGGAGCAACTCATATCAAAGCTCCCCTTAACTCCAGGGGAACCCACCTACCAAAATCCACTCTAAATCTGTACTATGGGCTCTGGAGAGACGTTTGCAACCTTGAAAATACATTATTAGTGCAATTAGCAATGCTGAACAATGTGACAGACACCCCACGTTTCTAGCGACAGCTCTTTCCTTGGCCAGAGTTTGCTTTTCAAGGCGCTGGAGGAATGTCCCAGACCTTGTGAGTGGATAGAGAAACTATCAAAGGAGGGTTTGTGTGAACACACTATACACAAAGATTGTGACCATTTTAAAAAGTATTATCAGATCAAGGTACCTTTCATGTACCCACTACGCCCCTATTAACATATTGACCATGTGGGAGAATGATGAGCTGATGGTCTTCCTTCAACTATGACAGAGTGGCCTCCATGATGTATCACGGTGTGGGACCACTCATATGGAACTGTCTGCCCGCCCAAGTGTGGCCTGATCTATCCATTTTGTTACATGCAAGTGAAGGAAGTTGTATGCATTGCACCCTCTCTCACTCTATCCTGGTGGCTATTTCACATACATATGTTGCTCTCTGCAGGCACTAGAACTTGAACTCCTAGGCTCCTGGATTTTAATCCTAGTCATGTTCCCAATACCGAGTTCATATTATCTCATCTGTATTACGTTATGTCCCCACCATGCTCTATGCTTTAAGTTGTTCCTTCTTAGCCTACTCCCAATGCGTTTGTCCCCCATTTGCTTTGGTATTTCTAGCTGTGAGAATTTGAATTTTGAGCCTTAAAATGTCTTCGAATTGAACAATGTATTGCTTCTCACATGCCAAATATATTGCTGCACTGAATATACATAAACATGTATTGCTCTAGGAAAAGCTCAGTACATTTTCACGAATTTTATTTTGTTTTCTTTCTCTCCTGACCAGTCCCTCAGTGTCAGGATACTCCAACAGCATATGTTTAGCATTTTTGCCAAGTACTATTCATTCATTTATTCATTCACTTGTGTGCTTTACAGTTCATTTGTATCCATTAAACACATATGCATCTCCCTGACAGGTGTACATACATCCCTCTTGGATGCTCGTTCTCCTATGGGAGCAATGACAATCATAAATATTGTTTTTTGGAGTTCACCTAAGGGATACTGTGAAGGAAGATGATTGAATCAGTGTTGTTTAAAAACTATCATTCCAAACTTGTGGCTCATTCAGCCTCTGTGGTTATTGATATTGTTAATTCAAATTTTATTAAAGACCCAGAAAAATATATCGTCCCTCATCATTAGACATCCTTTTATAAATGTAAACATATTATTTTGCTTGTAATTCCGCGAGATGTGGTCAGGTGCTTCAACAATAAATTAGGATGACCACCTTCCTCCATGTTATCATAGACTCCGTTGCCACCGTTTGTGTGATAATCTAAAGCATTCTGGGTGTTGTGGGCTTTTTCTCCAATTAACTCATTAGATTAACATACCTGAGAAAGATTAGATGTAGGAGGACATTTTAGGACTAGAAACAACATTTGTAACGACCAGGATTGAGGTGGCCACCGTACAATAAAATGATCCTTCTTGAATCTCAGAATTCAATGTTTCCTTAGGGTGCTCTAGAAGATCCTTGACTCAGCTGCGTTTGTATATTTCCAATGAGATCACAGTGCCTGTGTTACTATTTTTGTTTGTATAATGGGCTGTTCATATAAGCATCTTATCAACAGAGAAATAGGATGATGTTATTAGTAGGGGTAGGTGGAATTTTTGGATGTTCACTCTGCGGAATTCTGCCAAATTACATAAATAATCCACAAGATTCTGCAGAGTTCCACCAACAGGTAGAAAATATACACGGTGCGCTGCTCATGCTGCAATTGAGTACCAGTAGAGTGAGCAGTACTGAAAAATCAGCGTGAATGGCACCATGCAGTGTGTAAGAGCACATGTGTTAGACCTGGCGTCTTTGGCGTGGTTTCCCCCTATCTTTTTGCCTCTACCTCCTGTATTTTTTATGGAGTGCTGGATTTCGTTTTTGCTGGTTTAGATGCTTTGGGCACTTTGCCACTGCTGATCAGTGTCAAAGTGCAAGTGCTCCCTGTGTAAATTGATATTGTGATTGGTTATCCATGATTGGCATATTTATGAAACCAAGAAGTCCGTAGTAAAGTGCACTGAGTGTGCCAGGGCTGGTGATAGCAAATGCTACTAGTGGGTCTGCAGCACTGATTGTGCCACCCACATGAGTAGCACTAAAATGGTGTCTCAGGCCTGCCACCGCAGTGCCTGTGTGCAGTCTGTGAACTGCCATGTCCTCCTGGTCAGTGTCCCCACTGGCCAGGCCTAACCCTTCCCTTTCTGTACACATTGGTCACCCCTATGGAAGGCCCAAGGTACCCCCTTGGGCAGGGTGCAGTGTATGTGAAAGGTAGAGCATGTACTTGTCCAGGTGACATGCTCTGGTAGTGAATTACAGCCATTTTTGTTTTTCACTATTGTAAGGCTATCTTGCCCCATAAGCTATCATGGGGGATGCTGGCTACAGTGGCTACCAGCATATCTTCCCATAGGAGCAAGATAGGACATAAAAGTCAGGTATCCCTGAACTTAGAATTTAATTACACATCTTTTAGGAAAGGTTGTTTTTAAATCCTGTGTTTGAGAACAGTCCTTTTAGGAAGTTGCTGTTCTCTAGTCTGACCCTTCTGTGGACCTTGGCCTGTTTGTGAATTGGCTGTCTGGTTTGAGAGTGACAGGGGCTGAGAGCCCCCAGGAGGCTGGCTGGGTCAGCCGTAGGCTGAATGACTGCATCTGCATCTTGAGTGGTGGGAGGGGATAGCACCTGGGCCTGAATAGGGCTTTGCCTGCCTTCTACAATGCTGGCTCCACCTCCTGCTGGGTGGCTGACTACCCTGCCCCTCTCCCTGAAAGGAAAGGAGAGGCCAGGAAAACAAAGTTCTCAAGGAACACCCAGAACTGGTTCAGACCGGGCTCAGAGCCCTCCTGCACAAAGTGATCAAATACTTTTAGGGGTATAAGTACAGGACCCCTGACTACAGAAAATTAGACCATCCTGGAATCAAGAAGGAACCTCTGCCAAGGAGAAAGCTGAAACTGAAGAAGGAAGACTGTCCTGCTGTTGCTCTGCTGGACTGATCTGCTGTTGCCTTGCTGCCAAGGAGAGGGGAAGGACTTTGCTTTGTGCTGTGTCCCCTTGCTTGAAGGAATCTCCAAGGGTCTGAGAAAAGCTGGCTCCCTGTTTTTGAAGTCCCAGGAACAAAAGGACTTCACTCCAGCCACGGTCGGTAGGGGAGTACCTGCCGGGACGGTGATGTGGGGAGGGGGAGGGGCAGGGTGGGGGGTAGTAATCTATGGATAATGGACATTTACAGGTAAGTAAACATATAAATAAATCAAACAAATTTTGTTGTGTGCACTGCATCCCTAAATGCAATGCAGTGCACACAACAGTGATACCTACCTCTGCCGACTAGAGACCCCCAGTTCTAACAACATGTTATTCAAGTTGATTTTGCTGCTGCTCGAGTAGAAACTCTACTTCGCAAAACAGCCGTCTGAATACAAACACTTGTGACAGTCCATCTTAGAAAATGGAGCTCGGGGATACCAAATCTCACTTATGCTCGCGTTTCTGCAGTCTCGCAGGAACAAATTCTCCCACATAGCGATTGATGGAATTTGGGCGAAACTCTGCATTACAGAGTGATGTGAAGTCTCCAAATTCCACTATTCCTGTGGACGGGATGAACCATTCTGTTTACCCCTAGTCATTAGTCTTCCAGTGAAATGTTAGTGGACTACAGATCATACTTGATTTGATCTTTTCTCCTGGGCCTAGTAGGAAATGAAATGTGTTGTTGGGAGTTTTTTTTGTTTGCTGTCACAAGTAAATACATAAGTAAAATAGTAGCATCCGTATCAGGATTTTAATTCACAACAGGTTGTAAAAATACGTATTATGCTTGTAATTCACATTAGATTGTAAAATCCACTTTAAGTGCAAGAACCGAAACTCACAAACAACACCTGATTTACCTTGCGCTTTTAAAGGACAGACACCAGGAGGGTTTTACCTTAGGGTTGATGGTCTAGAGTTAAAATGCCTCAAGTCCCTCTAAACTGTGTGTACATATTGATCCAGACACAGTGCCATGCAGTAAATTGTTTTAATAAAATGCGCGCAAAAACGAAAGCGGAGAGTTGATAAATTTTGCTGTAGCAAAACAATGCTGCGCTTGACCTCAATAATTTCTGTGAAGACTGAATGTATTTTCTTTAAATAATCGCAGCACAAACAGAAAATGTAGAAAGGACTCTATGAAGAAGCAAATCCAGATTCCTGAAGTATTAAGTTGGCAGCTTAATCAATTGCAAACGACGAATTCTAATTCTTACATCTAAAGCAGGCTTTTTCAGCATTCATAAAACTAAGCCAAAATGAGAATAAAACATCAAGAAATACAAAAATGATTCACTAAAAGTCTTAAACATTGCAAGAAACCTGTCATCCTGTAGCCCGTGCCTTTATATCTGAATATCCTCTGTGTGAAAAGAAAATGTCACTTTTCTGAGAACCAAAATCCAAATGTGAACATTTTGTCCATACTTAATGAACACTATGCAGATGAGATGTCAGTTTTCAGTGGAAGTTTGTGAATGGTTTTTTAATTGTATTTTTCATTGATTCACTTTCTCAATATATCAGTACAGGGTAAATATATTTCTTAGGATCATGTCATAAACTGTGGAAAAAATATCAAAATAAGACACAGAGGCTAGGCACTGATACGCACAGACAGTCTGCATGCTTTCAGACTGCAACGTTCGTGTCACCATCCATTTTATAGAAGGCACTCAAATATTGAACAGATGACAGGATGTCATTGAACGGGCAAAACTTTGTTATGCCAGCTTTGAGAGGCTTAAAAGAGAAGCCGAGCAAAGCGTGAAGCAGCAGATAATATTTCTGTGATGAGCAGTCTTACTGGAAGGATTTGACTCATTTTCAAGTCACTGCATTATTTAACTAACCACCTGACGCCCATGTCAGACAGTAAATCAAAAAATTACCACGCGGCGAGGTACTCCCCAGCTCATTTTATTCAGATGGATGTAACCGTCTCTGCAGTTGCTTGATCGGTTTGGATTACAAAGGATGAATATATATTAAACTGTTGCTGAAATGTTCTCCTGCAAACAGGACAATTAAAAAAGTGTAAGTTGTTTGAAGGTTTAGCTATCATTGTGGGTGAGACAAAAAATAGGTCCCGAGTCATAAAGTTTTTACGCACCTAAGTTCAACTTGCACAAATGTTCTCCTGCGAACAGGTCAATTTCAACATTTTAAGGGGCATATGTACAAACTCCTATCGCCACAGGATGTGACGTTCCTGTGGTGATAGGGGCCTTGCATGTACAAGGCAACATTAATGGCTTAACGCTGTCTTATACATAAGGCACCATTTCACGCTATGTTTAGCTTGAAAGGGGCGTGCAGTGGGTGTGTGGTGGGCGTTCAACCGCAACACCCATTGTATTTGACGCTGCCCCCTATGTACAAGTTTGGCGTACATAGATGGCAGCGCCAAATTTAAGACCAGGAAAACCCTGGTCTTAAGGAGGCAAAACGAGGAGAAGTGCATTATTTCTTCTCATTTTTGCCTTTTTCATGTGTGTGTCCTTGTGCAGCACACATGGAAAAAGCCAAATGCCATGGTTTGTTTATGTACAGGAAGGTGTCCCTCCCTGTACATAAACAAACCTTTTTAAAGATGCCGTATAGTAACTTATATTTGTGCTACATGAAGCAGCAGACATGGAAGTTACAAAATGGCAATTTAGGATTGGTTATGTGCAGGAAGGGACACCTTCCTACACATAACCAATCCTCCCCTGCACAAAAAAACACCCATGCACTCTGGTACAAAGGTAACCTGTCTTGGCCCTTGGTTGTGAAAATTAGCGCCATCGAGGGGAAACACAAGGTTGCACCACATTCTTATAAATATGGTGCAGCCTTGCGTTTCCGAAGTGACGAACTGAGTTGTGAAGCCCAGGAGGCTACCGACACGGTCTGCCACTTCGTCGTACATATGGCCCCAAGTTGTTTGGAGGTTTAGCTATTGTTGTGGGAAAGACAAAAAATATGCCCAGAGCGATAATGTTTTTCCGAACCAAAGTTTAACTTGCACAAATGTTCTCCTACAAACAGGTCAATTAAAAAATGTTATGGGGCATATGTACAAGCCCCTATCACCACGGGAATGTCAATTTTTATGACGTTCCTGTGGCGATGGGGCCTTGCCTTATGTACAAGGCAGCATTAAGCCACTTAACGCTGCCTTGTACATAAGGCACCCTTTCACACTATGTTTAGCGTGAAAGCGGCGTGCAATGTGTGTTGTGGTGGGCGTTCCACCGCAACACCCATTCTATTTGATGCTGCCCCCTATGTACAAGAGTGGCGTACATAGGAGGCCGTGCCAAATTTAAGACCAGGAAAACCCTGGTCTTCAGGTGGTGATATGAAGAAAAAAGCATTATTTCTCCTCGTTTTTGCTTTTTCTATGTGTGCTTCTTTGTGCAGCACACATAGAAAAAGCTAAATGCCATGGTTTGTTTATGTACAGGAAGAGGTCCCATCCTGTACATAAAAAACCTTTTATAAAAATGCCATTTTGTAACTTACATGTGTGCTGCATGAAGCAGCAGACCAAAAAACCACAACTGGGTCAGGGCTCCCAACGGCACAGCTTGCCACAAGCTTATAGTAAACAAAACAAAATGCACGTGCCGCTACTGTGTTAACCTACAATCTTATCTCAAAACATCAGAATCAAACGCAATGTTTTGTATTTTTAGTATTCTTTTATTTTAATAACTTCATCATTTTTTATTTTGAACTTTCCTATATAGTATATTGATTCTTTCAATTTCTATTTGTTAAGACCTTATGTACACAACAAAAAATTACTCAAAACAATTCATAATTGCAACAATACATTTAAAAAAATCGTCATTCAAACTTTCAAACATACATCTCTCACACCATTACAAACAACAAAAAATAACAAGAAATTTAAATGAGTGCTGGAATACACAATATTCACAACAAAGCCAATAAACAGTTAGTATTTTCAACACAAAAGCCTATTTTGTTCAAATTTAAGTAACTTTCAGTATTTTAGGCTTATAAACTGTCTACGCATTTCGAACTCGTGTTTTTTAGGAGTTCTCCTCAGGACCATAATCTGTAAATAAAAGAAAGAAACCTTTCTTTAGGATATTGAAAACTGCTGCATTGCTACTACCTTAACCATTACTACAAGCCTCATTATCGTACCTCTCTCTCTCAACAGAAAAAAGGAGGAAGATGAATTGCCCCCGACGTGTACACAAATCTGGCGTGAGAGAAATTAACACAATCATATATCTCTTCAAGTTCTCACAAGGATACAAGCCACACCACCATTTATAACTGACTTACTTGATTGTTTGCACCAGTGTCCTGCTGCGTTTTATTCTGTGTTTATTATTTTATTTAGGATAGCAGGAATCCCACTAGAAAAGGGAGGGCAAAGAAAGTGCCAATTGATCCCAAAATAACATAAGAGCTGCATTCAAAGGCCCCTGTGTGGAAAGCGAGGTAATCTTACCTTCGGCAGGGAAGCTAAAGCGTCCATCTCGGTGCCTCATATATGTCTGCCTACAGAGGGCCAACAAAATCGAAGATTTAGGTAAAACAAACCCAAAGAGAACTGGCTTGCTCAATGGAACAATGTGCTCCTTAGTTTGAAGAAGAGGTTAGATTACCTTGTCAGGTCAGAGCCGAGAGCATAGAAAAGTCTCCTCGTTGCACACACAAGCCGCGTCTGAGTCGCGTTGACTTCCGGGTCCGAAAAGGATCTCGGGAGATGAAGTTCCGATAACGCGAAGTGCTTAAGAACACTCCATAAATGCCCGTACACGTTGTATACAACGAAAGTGATCCAATGGGCATATCATTTCTTAAAAATTATTCACAAGAATAAACATGAAAGTCAAAAGCAAAAGCTGAAATAAGGCTTGTCAGCCAGGAGAAATCATCAAGGCAACGCAGGACATGTGCTACGACAGGGACGTAGCCAGTACCGTATATCTTACTACGTAGGGGGCACTGGGAATAGTAGTTTGTACAAAGGAGAAGCCTGGTATTATTTATGGGAGGATCCAGGTGAGATCGTATGCGCTATTCGATGGGCCAACGAATGCTACGGGCTCGTTGCGTGTATCAAGTGTCATGTGACTCTGAAGGAACAAGAGGATGTATGCAACAGATTGCAATATCCATATCGGTGCTGGGCGGGTCATATACACCAGTCGAAGACGGAATCACAAGAGAAATAGCTTAGGCCCATCTACTAGACTGCGCTCAGGTCTCTCGTATTAGATGCTGGATGGAGGACTAGTAGAGGTATACATCAAAGGGGTGAGGGCAGGATTATCTGTAGCTTAACGAAGAGGAAAATACGGCATGCTCATGAGGAACAACGGTATCATAATTTAAACATTTCTGTCAATTCGTTCAATCCATGCATTGCTGTATTGAATTTCACTATTAACATGGCTTTACTTCTTGTGAGTTTTTCATCCCAATCGCCCCCTCTGGTATCGTTTTCACCTTTGGAGATAACTGTCCATACTAGTTCAGTGTCTTTGTGCTGTTTATCTCGCCAATGGTTGACGAGGGGTGCAGTCAATATATTGTTTTTTATTCTGGATTTATGCTGTTGTATCCGTAACCGCACTACTTGGTTCGTTTTGCCGATGTACACTAAGTTGCATTGACATATAATTCCATACACAACGTACCGGGATTTGCAGCTAGAGAATGCCTCATGTTTCCAACTGATCTGCTTGTGTGTGAATACTGTTCCTTCTTTTGTAGTATCACAACATGAACATGTCCCACATCTGTGGTGTCCTTGAATTGGCGGTAAACCTAGCATGGTACATAGATTTTTTTTTTTCTTGTGGTAGGGCAGCCCTCACCAATTGATTGGCGACGCTACAGTTCTTTTTAAATGCAAAAAGTGGTTCATTTGTGAATGCCTTATCCAAATTCTTCAATAAATGCCAGTTTTTTTTAACCACTTTTTTCAGAGCATTGGAATTGGGGCAAAATGTGGAGACAAAGACCATTCTATCTGTTTCTTTTTTGGTTCTTCTTTCCAACAAGCAGTCTCGTGGTGTCCACCATGCCCTCTTTTGAGATTGACTGCCTCAATGCTGCTCCATTATAGGGAGGAGTTAACTAAACATACAAGGATATTGTCATAGAACCCAAATGTATGATGGAAATAACCCGCATCCTTGTTTTCTTTTCTTTTTTACTCTTCTTGGTCTGCAGCCTGGTAGTGTTATGGCTGCATTTATGCTGAGAACAGCTTGAGATGGGGAGCTTGTCTGCAAGATACACAGGGATGCTGGTTGTGATGGTTTTGTAAATGACGCAGAGGATTTTGAAGATGGGACAGAATGGGAAGGGGAGCTAATGAAGTTCCTTAAGGATGGGGGTAATGTGATCATATTTCTTCAGGCCCTGAATGAGATGTTCTACAGCATATAGGATGCCCTTCTGTGGTGCCAGTGTGGAGTCTGAGCCCATGGAGTAGGTCCTTATCAGCAACCACATGTGGGAGTTTTAGAGCTAAGACATCGGATGTAAATCTGATTTCTGGAAGAAAGATTTTCCATTTCTTTAGAAGGGAGAGCTGGTACCAAGCATTTGTTGTGTGTTTTTTGGCAATGTGCTCCTTGTGGATGAGGTTGGTATTTACTGTTCGGTAAAAGTTGGCATTTGAAACCGTCACGGTTCATCTAATTAAACCTGGCTTATACTCTTTTGTGTTTGTTATTCTAGGTAAATAAACAGGAATTCTGTCTTGTTTGGGTTGAGCTACAGATAGGAGCTGGACATCCAGACCTGGTGATGTGCACGCAGTATTTGTGGCATTGGATACCTGAAACAGAGGAGTCTTTTAAGTAGAGTTGTGTATCATCAACATATTGGTAAATCTTGATGCTGTTATCTGTAAATAGAGCAGCAAGTGGCTCCATGTAGAGGTTGAAGATGACAGTGGACAGTATGGCTCTCTGGGAAACTCCGCAGGCGATAGGGAGCTTTTAGGACTGATGGTACCTGAGTGAACAAACTGGTATTGGTTTGAAAGATAGGAGGAGAATCAGTGAAGGACAGTGTCGAGGAATCACATGAAAGAATCCACGATGAATATGTAGAAGGCAGCTGTAAGATCCAGCAATATCAGGAGGCAGGGGGCCTCTAAGAAGATCCTTCTCTAAAAGTGATTTGTTGAAGTCACTGTCTGATTTCCAGGTCCTCTTTTAAAAGAGATGCTCTGTGGGTAAGCTTGAAACAAAGAACTAGAAGGGGATGTAAAAGTAGGGGATGGGTTTGTCCATTGTGGAGAGCAACAAAGTCATCAATTGTACCAGGTAATCTTCTTAATAGCAAGTGCATTGTAATTTTTGCTATGCATTTACTGGACACACATATTTCCATCGATGATCACAATCATTATTGCAAAAGGTATACTCATAGCATTTGTGAACATTTAAAACGCACAAATAATTTTAAAAAAACATGATGGGCCTCCCATCTGCTGTAATACTCTGAAATTAATTTCAGCATGAGGCCAAAAGGCTGATCCGCTACTGGCACCTAACCAATCTGAAAAGCTATACTAATGTTGCAATCAGCCATGGCTTGCACCACATGAGGTAATGGGTGCTACTTCCTTAGGGCCTCAAGGTAGGGAGACCTATGGGTGGTCTTCCCTCTCTAGCTACACCTTCATGGTATAACTGAATCACACCAATTTGTAGTTTAAAGTGAATTTCAGGATAAGGTGCCTCGAATGTTAACGAAGCATACACATACCTAGGGGATATGAGGACAAAGGTAAAATGCTGAATATAGCACTGATACAAATGATTTTGGTGATTATCAGCCTTACAGGTTGCCCCTCTCAGATTAGACTGAACTGAGAAGCTATTCGCCACTAAGTGAGTCTCATTCATCCAATCAATTGAACTTCATCCACTTTCCATTCCTATTACCGTGGGACTGGCTAGTCTTGTGCTCCATGGTGATACACAATCCATACAAAGAGACACCCCACTGGAACAACTTGCCATTTCCCCTTTCATAGCCATGAAAATTTCAAGAAATCAGGCTGGAATTGAAAGTTGGTCACAAACAAGTTGGGATAATATCTATTTCATGTACATAATTGGAAAGCATTGCATTGCAGTTCCTTCCTAGGAGCTGCCAGCTAAATCTGGGACTTCATAACACTTCTGATTCAGTTGGAAAAAATAACACCCATTCAGTTGTCTGGAGGATGCCTAATTCAAAACTGGTGAATTACACAATGTATTTTAAGCTCTTCAAAGACCTGGCGTTCATGGTATTGGTTTGTGTTGATTCCCGAATGTCAGTACCATAGGCTCAACAACTGTAACCTATAGTTATCAGGGAAGCCCCTGTATTACATATTTAGGCAAAGAAATGAACAGAAAGAGATCTAAAATGTTGGTGTCTCCAAATCTTGGATTTGAGGGGTTCACTTTTCTAAGGGGTACTAGCTCTGCACTATCCTATGTGGCATTATGTTACTGTGACTATGAGTGTTACAACGTTCAATGCGAGCAACATCTTTCTACAAATCAGGCAATATACTGAGGTGTCACAGAACACACCTATGCACCTTCATAGGTGACCAGAATGCATCCAGAATAGAAAGGACATATTTCACCACTCTGTGGCACATTGCTTGACATTCTCAAATTTGAAAGGCATAATCCTCAATTGGAATGAGTCATTTGAAGTGGAGCGCACCTTCTTAATGGAATGAAAAATAAGGACATATGCTAGTAACAAATGGTTAAATCAAAGGTACTCAGATAATTAGTGCCTATATCTTTTTGATGAGATAGTCAAGAAAGAAGTTATAAATCTGCTAGAAAGAGAGCATCAGCAGCATATGATGCTCCTATAGAGCCCAAATGTTCCACCACCCTATATTAAGGAGCCTTATAGATGATATAACTGGTAGGACCCATGGGGAAAACCGTGTCTTTGACTCTTATAGATATATTTAAAGGGTGAAAGGCAGGGAGCATGCGATCTGTTGAACAAAAATGATTTTATCCAGTGTTTGAGAAGTCCCTCTACCCTAATCTTTTTCAACCACTCCAGGAGACTTTGATGAAATACGGTGCTGAAACCGACAACATGTCCAGAGTTATCAGAGCTATAGCCCAATGGTCCAGGTCATCTTTATGAATTCAGCGACCTTAAGTAAAGCTATTTCCATGCTAAAAGATTGTCTAAAACCCAACAGAGTTGAGGAAATATCTGATTGTCTTTGCTATTCTGTGACAGCTGATTATTGATGAACTTTTCCAGCATTTTAGAGAGTGCGAGTAGGAATGGGATTTTCCTAAAGGTGCTACTCAATGAGGAATCCATGTTATATTTCTTCAAAAGAGGATCATGTGATCATGCATACCCACTCAGGCAAACCTAGACTATCCAAGTGGGACCTGAGCGCCACCTCCTTCTAGGTGGTGTGCTCTCTGTAATTTCCTAACAGATAATCAATAGGCATGGCCGGACTCACAGTTACCTGAGGGCACCCCCGTCCCTAATTCAAAGAGATTTGTGACTCACCTGATTGTCTGCTGTTGCAACCTAGTTGAGGGTATCATGAACTACCTTCTCTACGGACACTAGATGACATCTACTTGTAGTCATACTAACTCCAGTGTCTCTCAGAGCCCCCACCTTCTGCCCATTGATGGTGACCCACTACCTATACTTGCTAATGTTATCACGCATGTGAGCCTTAGGCACCATCTCTATGCCACCTAGGGACACTAGGGTAACCTCTGCACTCTCCCATAACTAACTGGACAATCTCCCCACTCAACACTACACTGGTCTTTAATGAGGTAGGACTACCCGTGGGGGTCTCCTTCCTGTGAGGAGAGATGGCATCCTTCTTAATGCGCCCATGCAAATTTCATTCCTGGCACTTGGGCCGAGAGTAATTGAGGATTTCTTCCCATTAAACACATCCTTCTTCTGCTCAGGATTGTACTGAGATTACTTTGCCTGGATTATCGTTTGGAGGCCTTTAAAAAATTCACTCGGGCTTTCCTTGTTACCCCTCTACTTCTATTGGTGGGTACCCCTTCCACCCTTCTTGGGGCCCTGTCCAGTTACCGCCTTTGACATTCTGGTACTAAACCAGAGGTCAGTCTCCTTTACAAGATCTTTGGAACAGTGAGCTTTGAATCAATCATGTGTGACATTCTGGTTCTAACCAAGAGGTCAGTCTCCATTACAAACTCTTTGGGACAGTGAGCTTTGAATCAATCAAGTGTTGGTGCAGCTTTGCAAAACAACTGCTGAACTTGTGCTCTTTCATGAACAAATTTTACAGTCCATCATATTCACTCATTGTGCTGCCTTTCATTCAACCATCTAGTTCCTTACTAGAGGAATCCACAACTTCCACCTAGTACTGGAGAGGGTTTCTAGTTTTACCTAAACTTAAAGCAGTATTTCTCTAGGGTTGGACACAATTTGATAAAAAAGGTCTTCTTTCGTGGGTGCATGCCTCATCCTGCCAGGTTTATTGAGGATCAGTTGGGTATCTCTCCCAGTGACGCACATATTCTTCCAAAAACAACCCCAAGCCCTTCTCTGGGCCTCAATGTATGCACAAAGTTACCTCTTAAGCTCCAAACCACTAGTCAATGTCATCCCCCACCATAAGGCTCAGCACCAGGTGTTTGGGCATATGGACCCTTTTACCTCCTCTAGGCACTTCTGCATTGCTACCACCATCTCCGGGTCCATTTCTTCCTGGCTCACTTATAAGTCAACAATATTTTTCCTTTCTTCCAGGATTAACATTTTCGCCTCCAGGGCCCTTTCCCATAGCTGCTTCCTCAATGGCCACTTTTCCTCCTCCATGACTAGAGTGACCAGTTGCTTCCTCATTTCTCTCTCAGATTTCCTGTAATCAGGTTATTCAAGGGTCAGGTTTTAGGAACACGGTGCACCCTACCCAGGACCTGGCATGAGACCTCACTCTATGTGGGCCTCCTCTCTCATCTGGGGCCATTGCCAGAGTATTTTCTTTCTCCTCCTTTATTTATTTTTCCTCTTCTTTGCTATTATCTTCCAGTCTTTGGGAGGGAGACGGGGGCGAACCTATCCACAGTCTCTGAAGACCTTGATGCTGATGGGTTGGTCAGTGTCAGTCCTGATGAAGACCTCTATGTTTAGACTTAGAAACTTTTCTGGAAGTCAGATCCCTTTCAGTAGGGCAAACCAGTAAGCTGAGGCCAAGCAGCAGTTGTGAGAAGTTGGCCTGGTATATGATGCT
This sequence comes from Lissotriton helveticus, assembly GCF_964261635.1. NCBI lineage: Eukaryota > Metazoa > Chordata > Amphibia > Caudata > Salamandridae > Lissotriton > Lissotriton helveticus. The sequence goes on along the minus strand of NC_136063.1, from coordinate 332,433,285 downwards.
CACTAGTTCTAGTGATCACCTTGTACCATGCCAAGCAACCCTTATGGTGCAGGTTGTAAAGTCAACCTTATAGACAAGCTATCCTAGGGGTAGCATGGACTAAGCAGTCTTAGGCTAAACTCTGTAAAGGCATGTGAAGCAAGCTGTTTTACCATACACAATCCCTTGAATACCAAATGAAAGGACACCACACAGATATATATTGAAAATATGTATGGATTTATTACTACAAATATCCCTGATACCCTTTATGAGCACAGAAGCAAATGCGTTAAAACAAAACAGAGTTTAAATACACAAAAGTTGCACAATTATGGATGAGCCCTAGGGGCCACCTAAACCATATACTAAGAAAGTGGTATAAGAGATGCCACTTGGACAGGAAATAGGCCTAGGGCCTGGGGAATTGCTGGAGCTGTTCGGGACTAACAGTGAAGAAGTCGGGAAAGGCCCGCGGGACTCGGGTGCAGTGTTTAAAGTGCACGCACTCACCAATGCAAAGTCTATGGTGCGTAAAAAGTACAAAGTTAGTTAGAAAGGAACCTTCCGAGTGACCTAAAAGGATGAAACTTCAGACACAGACACTAGAGGTGTGTACCAGTGTGGGAACACTGGCGGAGCTGAGTTACCTCACCCACAGGAAGCGGGTGCATAGGGTCGAAGTAGTGTCGGGTTTCGACACGCAGGTCGATGGTGCTTGGAGCTGAAGATGCTGCAGGCGGCTCGAGGTGAAGAGTTCCGGTGGATCCAAGGGTGGATCTGAAGAGGTGAAGACCTGAAAGCAGAGGGGACAATGTTCAAAGTCACTAGCCAGTGACTACCGTGGAACCAGATTGGAACCAGGCGATGTCGGGTGCAAACAGGCGTCAAGGTGTAGCTTCTCTCTGCAGCCACGTGGACACGAGGGGTCAAAGACGTCCAGGAGTCGGTCACGAGCTGTCCCACGCAGGTTTCTCGCTGTTGGCGGTGTCGGCAACTTGATTGAAGCAAACAGGCCTTGGCTAATGCAAGCCATGCAGGAATCAAAAAAGGCTTGTTACTCGGACCAGCAAGGTCAGAGCAGGGGCTCCTTTTTACAGGAGCAAGGGCAAGTCTGGAGCAACCAGACCCGCAGTGAAAGTTGTAGGTTTCGTCACCAAGATGGCCACTAGCCGCGTGGCAAGTGGACGGTTAGGCGCGTCGAGTGGCACGATGCAAAAGGGCCCCACGCAGATCGTGGAGATGCTGGGGGACTGATCTTCGGAGCAAAAGCTGCTCGAGGTTGGGGCTTCTCAAACCCCAAAGCACAGCATCGAGGGTGCCTCTGATGCTGCGCAGTCAGCGTTTCGGGGGTCTTCTAAGAGGTCCGGTCCCACGTCTCTCGGTGCCTCCACGGGTCCCTTCTTTGCAGGGACTGTGGATCGGGCTGTGAGAAGTCTGGGAGTCTGGGTCTTGTCAGGCTGTGGGCTCGGGCTCCAGCGGGAGGCGGCGGCAAAGCAGACGTCGAGTTGCTGGTTGGTGCCTGTGTTCACAGGGTGGTCACTCCTTGGCCACAAGGGAGATTCTCTTCCGTCTTCTGTGCAGCAGAATGTCGAAGTCCAGTCTTCTTCTGTATTTCAAGTTGATTCAGGATGATCTGAAGTCTCAGGACACAGCTCCCACTCTTATTCGAATCTGGGGGGCCGGATCACCTACTAGGTCCCTCCTCTGGGTGGAACCAGGAAGGGGGGTGGTTACACCCCCTTTCCTTTGTCCAGTTTCGCGCCAGGACTGGGGCTGGAAAGCCCCAGCACCGGTTTGAACTGGCCTATGCACAGGGACACCTTGTGTGCCCCAGGCATGTCTGATTCTATTCAGCCCTGTCCTACCCAATACACAAAATCCTGTCTGGGGTGGTGCTAGCACCTCCCCAGGCAGGAAACCCTTTGTCCAAGCTGCCCTCGCTGGAAGGACTCCCAGCAGCAGGAGGTCAGACTTGTGTCTGTGGTGGCAGCATCCATTTTGTGATGCTAAGGCTCTGTTTAACTTTAACCGGGGTTCAGGCTAGGTACATGTCGTGTCCCTCTAGAAGGGTGGAATGCTACCCCCGTCGCCAGAACTGGCGAGGGGGTAGTATTCCAATTCGTATGACACCTTACTCGACATGTTTTGATAAAGCAAAACCCAAGATAGCATTTAACCGCGAGGTTCATAATGCACTTAAGAGTATATGGTATGGCAATATCATGAAACAGCTAAAGGACATGGTTCTGAAAGCTGCAGACAGGCTCAGCTCATGCCAGAGCACCATCTCACATATTTCCAAGCACTTTGCCTCCAGGATTGATGAGGCCTTCCATAGGAGTGACTGATAGGAACATATGTGTCCATTTTAGGTTAGGTATAGGCATACTACACCTAAGTAAGGGGTGGTTACACCGACTTACCCCAGCTGAGTGATCAGCCAGTTGTGTCAAAATATGGAGGCCAGGCCAGGGGTGGCATAATACATGCTGCAGCCCCTGGTAGGCCTTGGAAGCACCTATGCCCTGGGTACCTGGGTACACTGTTACAGGGGCCAATAAGGTGAACCAATTCCAATTGTGTATGTACCTAAGGTACATGGAGTCCATTTTAAGGAGAGAGCAATTAGCCTGGGGCCCTGAATAGCAGGATCCCAGGCCAACTATGTCAAAAACCAGCTAAACACCAGGCAAAAAGTTTGGGGGTAACCATAGTCAGATATCCACCTTCCTACATAACCCCCCCCAAACGAAAGGAGATAAGGCTATCCTTGACCAGGTAAGCCTATATTGCCTAAGTGGCCATATAAGGAAGTACCAGCTCTGGCTTGGTTACCCCCTGTCTCATGGTCCACTAAGCAATCCCTCACCCTAAGGGTATCTGAGGGTCTCCACCATAGGGAATCTCTACCTGTGGTGTGTCTTTGCAAAGTTAGAGGCTGGTGTTGGGATGGAGTACTGAAGTGAGATTCCTCTGTAGGGCTCAGCTTCCGCCAATCACTCTCCACCATGTGTGCCTTTCTTTCTTTGACTGAGTTGCACTGTGCTCTCACGGTCAACCTCTGGCTACCTAAAGCTGGAGGCTGGGTCCCTCTTGTTGGCTTACTGGAGGGACAGGTCAGGTTTGGGGCCCTGGGGTCCCAGGTTTGGCTGTGCCCAACAGAATCCATCTGTGGGAGGTCCCTAACTACTTTTAAGGGGGCTCCCTCAGGAGTTTTTAAAGTTTTTACCTCACTAGGGCTACTAGTTTCGGTGCCCCCAATCTGTTGATGGGGGTGCTTTATTTGACAGGGGGCCCTTTGGGGCTCACTGTCCTTCTTGTCCTCTGCAGCCCTGGGCTGACTAAGGCAAGGTAGAGAGGGGCAGGTTACCTGCTCCAGACTGGGTCCCACCTGAGAAGGGTCCACTGTCATCAGAGGCTCTGTCAGGCCAGGCCTAACAACCTCTGGGACAGTTCCTTCATCAGGGGTAAGATCAGTTCCCTGAGGAGGCTGATCCTTTCCTAAAGTCTGGTGGGAGGGAGATTTGTCTTCCTCCTTAATGCTCTCTGTTTGTGTGGAGTGATCCATCTTTTCAGGCTTCACAACACATGTATCAGTTTGAGTTTGGGCTGTGGCCATCACAGCCCCACCAACCTTTTCAGGAGGAGACTCAGTTTGGGTATGGGCTGTTACCATCACAGCCCTGCCAATCTTTTCAGGAGGGAAGTTAGCTAAAGATGGGGCTGAGGTTTGCTCAGCCCTACCAACCTTTTCTGGAAGGACATCTTGGATTGGGGCTGTAGCCATCACAGCCCCACTAACCTTTCCATGGAGATTTACCATTCTAGAATGGGTTTGTTGTTCAACCTCAGCCCAGGCTGAGATTTCTAAATCATTCCCCAGTAGACAATCTACAGGCAAGTTTGGGGACACTGCCACTCTCTTTGGGCCAGTGACTCCTCCCCAGCTGAGATTTACCACTGCCATGGGATGATTTTTCTGAACTCCATCAATGTTTGTCACCTGATATCTGGCATCAGGTAAAAGTTGCCTTGAGGGGACTAGACATTCAGCCACCATGGTGATGCTAGCCCCTGTGTCTCTAAAGGCCTCAACTTTCAAGCCATTGATGAGGGGTTCTTGTCTATACTTGCTCAAAGTGTTTGGGCAGGTAGTGAAATTGGCAAACCCCATGCCAGTCTCATAGACAAGAGTATCTGAGGTAGGGGACCTGGTTAGGCCAGAATCCACCTGTCCTCCAAAAGTAAACCCACCCAGATTCCTGGGTGTGCTCCCACTTCCTGGGGGATTACTGCTGACAGTAACAGGAGGTGTTGGAGCTGGCTTTGGAGGTATATTCTCTTTATTGCCATTCTTGGGACAACAGCTGTCTGTTTTATAATGCCCAACCTTTTTACAGACATGACAATAAGGCTTTTTCTGGGTTGAAGAAGTGTCTTGGGACCCACCCCCATCCTTGGAGTTTTGGGGCCCTGGGGAAGTCTTTTCCTTACTTTTATCCCCACCCTTCTCTTGAGGCTTGGTAGTCTCTTTCTTTTGGTCACCACCCTGGTTCTTAGGCCTGATCCTGGTTCTGACCCATTTGTCTGCCCTCCTACCCAATTCTTGTGGGGAGGTCAGATCAGAGTCAACCAGGTGCTGATGTAGAAGCTGATTTTGACAATAACTTAAGATTTGCTCTCTCATAATTAAATTATACAATCCTGTATAGTCAGTAACCTTACTTCCCAGCAACCAGCCCTCCAGAGCCTTAGTGGCACATTCAACAAATTCAGACCAGTCCTGAGTCTGTGTCTTCTGGGTGTCTCTGAACATTAACCTGTACTGTTCAGTGGTTAAGCCTAACCCATCAATCAGAGCACTCTTCAGGACCAGGTAGTTTCTAGAATCCCCATCACTAACTGTGAGGAGTCTGTCTCTGCCTCTACCTTCAAAGGAGAGCCACAAGATTGCTGCCCACTGCTCCTGAGGGACCTGCTGTACTTTGCAAGCTCTCTCAAGTGCAGTCATCCACTTGTGGATATCATCCCCAACTTTGTAGTGGGGCACAATCTTACTCAGGTTTCTATTGTCATAGGACCTGTCTTTATCCTTAGGGATAGTGCTGCCACCAGTGGATTCTAATCCACTCTCTCTAGGCTGCCTTGCTCTAGCAAGTTTCTCTTTGGCCAGGGCAACTTCTAACTCTTGCCTCTGAATCCTAAGTTCAGCCTCTCTCATTTTGGCCTCATGTTCCCTTCTCTGAGGGCTAGTGAACTCCCTTCTGGAGTTACCATGAGAACCTTTAGAAACATGGGAAGTATTGGACTCACCTGAGTGATTCCTCCTCCTCCTATGCTCCTGGTTAAGTCCATTTGGGGGTCTGAATGGGTTGGACCCACCTTCAGTCCCAAATAAACTTAGGTTAGCCTGGTTAAGCCTGCTGACTAACACCTGGCTATCTCTATCATCATCAGACTCACTTTCATCTACCTCCTCCCCCTCTTCTTCTTCCTCAGGCTGAGTATTCCCAGTGGTCTGGTTTTCCTCATCTATCTGGATGACAGGGGCATCAGGGTTATCATCTTCAGTGGGAGATCCTCCATCTCCAGTCCCTGAGGGGCCTGGTTTGGAGTTCCTTAGAGCTTCAGACTGGTCTAACACCTCTCTGAGGTGTCCTGCTGTAGGAGAAGGACCTGTTTTGATTCCTCTCATGGAACACAGTTGCCTCAGTTCCTTAAATGGAAAAGTAGCAAGTTTGGATGGTGCCCTTGGAGGGTCACTCTCAACAGAGATGGGTCCAGTGGATCCCTCTGCTCCAGACATTGCTCTAGTGTGGTGGATGTGTTGCAATCTACCTACACTGGTGTTTTCCTACAAAACCTATCTAGTAGTTGTAGTCAGGGTGTGCTACTCCCTATCCTCTACAACAACTAAGTTCAGTAGAACTTAAGTATATCTAGTCTTGTTTTAGTGTACCTATCAGGTACCTGTATGATCTTTCAAATGATATTTTCAAAGATTATAATGGTAAAACAACAGCAAGCTCAAATCCCAATCCGCTGCTCACCAATGTGAGAAGTTGGCCTGGTATATGATGCTCACTAGTTCTAGTGATCACCTTGTACCATGCCAAGCAACCCTTATGGTGCAGGTTGTAAAGTCAACCTTATAGACAAGCTATCCTAGGGGTAGCATGGACTAAGCAGTCTTAGGCTAAACTCTGTAAAGGCATGTGAAGCAAGCTGTTTTACCATACACAATCCCTTGAATACCAAATGAAAGGACACCACACAGATATATATTGAAAATATATATAGATTTATTACTACAAATATCCCTGATACTCTTTATGAGCACAGAAGCAAATGTGTTAAAACAAAACACAGTTAAAATACACAAAAGTTGCACAATTATGGATAAGCCCTAGGGGCCACCTAAACCATATACTAAGAAAGTGGTATAAGAGATGCCACTTGGACAGGAAATAGGCCTAGGGCCTGGGGAATCGCTGGAGCTGTTCGGGACTAACAGTGAAGAAGTCGGGAAAGGCCCGCGGGACTCGGGTGCAGTGTTTAAAGTGCACGCACTCACCAATGCAAAGTCTATGGTGCGTAAAAAGTACAAAGTTAGTTAGAAAGGAACCTTCCGAGTGACCTAGAAGGATGAAACTTCAGACACAGACACTAGAGGTGTGTACCAGTGTGGGAACACTGGCGGAGCTGAGTTACCTCACCCACAGGAAGCGGGTGCATAGGGTCGAAGTAGTGTCGGGTTTCGTCACGCAGGTCGATGGTGCTTGGAGCTGAAGATGCTGCAGGCGGCTCGAGGTGAAGAGTTCCGGTGGATCCAAGGGTGGATCTGAAGAGGTGAAGACCTGAAAGCAGAGGGGACAATGTTCAAAGTCACTAGCCAGTGACTACAGTGGAACCAGATTGGAACCAGGCGATGTCGGGTGCAAACAGGCGTCGAGGTGTAGCTTCTCTCCGCAGCCACGTAGACACGAGGGGTCGAAGACGTCCAGGAGTCGGTCACGAGCTGTCCCACGCAGGCTTCTCGCTGTTGGCGGTGTCGGCAACTTGATTGAAGCAAACAGGCCTTGGCTAATGCAAGCCATGCAGGAATCGGAAAAGGCTTGTTACTCGGACAAGCAAGGTCAGAGCAGGGGCTCCTTTTTACAGGAGCAAGGGCAAGTTTTGAGCAACTAGACCCGCAGTGAAAGTCTTAGGTTTCGTTGCCAAGATGGCCACTAGCCGCGTGGCAAGTGGACGGTTAGGCGCGTCGAGTGGCACGATGCAAAAGGGCCCCACGCAGATCGTGGAGATGCTGGGGGACTGATCTTTGGTGCAAGGGCTGCTCGAGGTTGGGGCTTCTCAAACCCCAAAGCACAGCATCGAGGGTGCCTCTGATGCTGCGCAGTCAGTGTTTCGGGGGTCTTCCAAGAGGTCTGGTCCCACGTCTCTCGGTGCCTCCACGGGTCCCTTCTTTGCAGGGACTGTGGATCGGGCTGTGAGAAGTCTGGGAGTCTGGGTCTTGTCAGGCTCTGGGCTCAGGCTCCGGCGGGAGGCGGCGGCAAAGCAGATGTCGAGTTGCTGGTTGGTGCCTGTGTTCACAGGGTGGTCACTCCTTGGCCACAAGGGAGATTCTCTTCCGTCTTCTGTGCAGCAGAATGTCGAAGTCCAGTCTTCTTCTGTATTTCAAGTTGATTCAGGATGATCTGAAGTCTCAGGACACAGCTCCCACTCTTATTCGAATCTGGGGGGCCGGATCACCTACTAGGTCCCTCCTCTGGGTGGAACCAGGAAGGGGGGTGGTTACACCCCCTTTCCTTTGTCCAGTTTCGCGCCAGGACTGGGGCTGGAAAGCCCCAGCACCGGTTTGAACTGGCCTATGCACAGGGACACCTTGTGTGCCCCAGGCATGTCTGATTCTATTCAGCCCTGTCCTACCAAATACACAAAATCCTGTCTGGGGTGGTGCTAGCACCTCCCCAGGCAGGAAACCCTTTGTCCAAGCTGCCCTCGCTGGAAGGACTCCCAGCAGCAGGAGGTCAGACTTGTGTCTGTGGTGGCAGCATCCATTTTGTGATGCTAAGGCTCTGTTTAACTTTAACCGGGGTTCAGGCTAGGTACATGTCATGTCCCTCTAGAAGGGTGGAATGCTACCCCCGTCGCCAGAACTGGCGAGGGGGTAGTATTCCAATTCGTATGACACCTTACTCGACATGTTTTGATAAAGCCAAACCCAAGATAGCATTTAACCGCGAGGTTCATAATGCACTTAAGAGTATATGGTATGGCAATATCATGAAACAGCTAAAGGACATGGTTCCGAAAGCTGCAGACAGGCTCAGCTCATGCCAGAGCACCATCTCACATATTTCCAAGCACTCTGCCTCCAGGATTGATGAGGCCTTCCATAGGAGTGACTGATAGGAACATATGTGTCCATTTTAGGTTAGGTATAGGCATACTACACCTAAGTAAGGGGTGGTTACACCGACTTACCCCAGCTGAGTGATCAGCCAGTTGTGTCAAAATATGGAGGCCAGGCCAGGGGTGGCATAATACATGCTGCAGCCCCTGGTAGGCCTTGGAAGCACCTATGCCCTGGGTACCTGGGTACACTGTTACAGGGGCCAATAAGGTGAACCAATTCCAATTGTGTATGTACCTAAGGTACATGGAGTCCATTTTAAGGAGAGAGCAATTAGCCTGGGGCCCTGAATAGCAGGATCCCAGGCCAACTATGTCAAAAAACAGCTAAACACCAGGCAAAAAGTTTGGGGGTAACCATAGTCAGATATCCACCTTCCTACATAACCCCCCCCCAAACGAAAGGAGATAAGGCTATCCTTGACCAGGTAAGCCTATATTGCCTAAGTGGCCATATAAGGAAGTACCAGCTCTGGCTTGGTTACCCCCTGTCTCATGGTCCACTAAGCAATCCCTCACCCTAAGGGTATCTGAGGGTCTCCACCATAGGGAATCTCTACCTGTGGTGTGTCTTTGCAAAGTTAGAGGCTGGTGTTGGGATGGAGTACTGAAGTGAGATTCCTCTGTAGGGCTCAGCTTCCGCCAATCACTCTCCACCATGTGTGCCTTTCTTTCTTTGACTGAGTTGCACTGTGCTCTCACGGTCAACCTCTGGCTACCTAAAGCTGGAGGCTGGGTCCCTCTTGTTGGCTTACTGGAGGGACAGGTCAGGTTTGGGGCCCTGGGGTCCCAGGTTTGGCTGTGCCCAACAGAATCCATCTGTGGGAGGTCCCTAACTACTTTTAAGGGGGCTCCCTCAGGAGTTTTTAAAGTTTTTACCTCACTAGGGCTACTAGTTTCGGTGCCCCCAATCTGTTGATGGGGGTGCTTTATTTGACAGGGGGCCCTTTGGGGCTCACTGTCCTTCTTGTCCTCTGCAGCCCTGGGCTGACTAAGGCAAGGTAGAGAGGGGCAGGTTACCTGCTCCAGACTGGGGTCCACTGTCATCAGAGGCTCTGTCAGGCCAGGCCTAACAACCTCTGGGACAGTTCCTTCATCAGGGGTAAGATCAGTTCCCTGAGGAGGCTGATCCTTTCCTAAAGTCTGGTGGGAGGGAGATTTGTCTTCCTCCTTAATGCTCTCTGTTTGTGTGGAGTGATCCATCTTTTCAGGCTTCACAACACATGTATCAGTTTGAGTTTGGGCTGTGGCCATCACAGCCCCACCAACCTTTTCAGGAGGAGACTCAGTTTGGGTATGGGCTGTTACCATCACAGCCCTGCCAATCTTTTCAGGAGGGAAGTTAGCTAAAGATGGGGCTGAGGTTTGCTCAGCCCTACCAACCTTTTCTGGAAGGACATCTTGGATTGGGGCTGTAGCCATCACAGCCCCACTAACCTTTCCATGGAGATTTACCATTCTAGAATGGGTTTGTTGTTCAACCTCAGCCCAGGCTGAGATTTCTAAATCATTCCCCAGTAGACAATCTACAGGCAAGTTTGGGGACACTGCCACTCTCTTTGGGCCAGTGACTCCTCCCCAGCTGAGATTTACCACTGCCATGGGATGATTATTCTGAACTCCATCAATGTTTGTCACCTGATATCTGGCATCAGGTAAAAGTTGCCTTGAGGGGACTAGACATTCAGCCACCATGGTGATGCTAGCCCCTGTGTCTCTAAAGGCCTCAACTTTCAAGCCATTGATGAGGGGTTCTTGTCTATACTTGCTCAAAGTGTTTGGGCAGGTAGTGAAATTGGCAAACCCCATGCCAGTCTCATAGACAAGAGTATCTGAGGTAGGGGACCTGGTTAGGCCAGAATCCACCTGTCCTCCAAAAGTAAACCCACCCAGATTCCTGGGTGTGCTCCCACTTCCTGGGGGATTACTGCTGACAGTAATAGGAGGTGTTGGAGCTGGCTTTGGAGGTATATTCTCTTTATTGCCATTCTTGGGACAACAGCTGTCTGTTTTATAATGCCCAACCTTTTTACAGACATGACAATAAGGCTTTTTCTGGGTTGAAGAAGTGTCTTGGGACCCACCCCCATCCTTGGAGTTTTGGGGCCCTGGGGAAGTCTTTTCCTTACTTTTATCCCCACCCTTCTCTTGAGGCTTGGTAGTCTCTTTCTTTTGGTCACCACCCTGGTTCTTAGGCCTGATCCTGGTTCTGACCCATTTGTCTGCCCTCCTACCCAATTCTTGTGGGGAGGTCAGATCAGAGTCAACCAGGTGCTGATGTAGAAGCTGATTTTGACAATTACTTAAGATTTGCTCTCTCATAATTAAATTATACAATCCTGTATAGTCAGTAACCTTACTTCCCAGCAACCAGCCCTCCAGAGCCTTAGTGGCACATTCAACAGATTCAGACCAGTCCTGAGTCTGTGTCTTCTGGGTGTCTCTGAACATTAACCTGTACTGTTCAGTGGTTAAGCCTAACCCATCAATCAGAGCACTCTTCAGGACCAGGTAGTTTCTAGAATCCCCATCACTAACTGTGAGGAGTCTGTCTCTGCCTCTACCTTCAAAGGAGAGCCACAAGATTGCTGCCCACTGCTCCTGAGGGACCTGCTGTACTTTGCAAGCTCTCTCAAGTGCAGTCATCCACTTGTGGATATCATCCCCAACTTTGTAGGGGGGCACAATCTTACTCAGGTTTCTATTGTCATAGGACCTGTCTTTATCCTTAGGGATAGTGCTGCCACCAGTGGATTCTAATCCACTCTCTCTAGGCTGCCTTGCTCTAGCAAGTTTCTCTTTGGCCAGGGCAACTTCTAACTCTTGCCTCTGAATCCTAAGTTCAGCCTCTCTCATTTTGGCCTCATGTTCCCTTCTCTGAGGGCTAGTGAACTCCCTTCTGGAGTTACCATGAGAACCTTTAGAAACATGGGAAGTATTGGACTCACCTGAGTGATTCCTCCTCCTCCTATACTCCTGGTTAAGTCCATTTGGGGGTCTGAATGGGTTGGACCCACCTTCAGTCCCAAATAAACTTAGGTTAGCCTGGTTAAGCCTGCTGACTAACACCTGGCTATCTCTATCATCATCAGACTCACTTTCGTCTACCTCCTCCCCCTCTTCTTCTTCCTCAGGCTGAGTATTCCCAGTGGTCTGGTTTTCCTCATCTATCTGGACGACAGGGGCATCAGGGTTATCATCTTCAGTGGGAGATCCTCCATCTCCAGTCCCTGAGGGGCCTGGTTTGGAGTTCCTTAGAGCTTCAGACTGGTCTAACACCTCTCTGAGGTGTCCTGCTGTAGGAGAAGGACCTGTTTTGATTCCTCTCATGGAACACAGTTGCCTCAGTTCCTTAAATGGAAAAGTAGCAAGTTTGGATGGTGCCCTTGGAGGGTCACTCTCAACAGAGATGGGTCCAGTGGATCCCTCTGCTCCAGACATTGCTCTAGTGTGGTGGATGTGTTGCAATCTACCTACACTGGTGTTTTCCTACAAAACCTATCTAGTAGTTGTAGTCAGGGTGTGCTACTCCCTATCCTCTACAACAACTAAGTTCAGTAGAACTTAAGTATATCTAGTCTTGTTTTAGTGTACCTATCAGGTACCTGTATGATCTTTCAAATGATATTTTCAAAGATTATAATGGTAAAACAACAGCAAGCTCAAATCCCAATCCGCTGCTCACCAATGTGAGAAGTTGGCCTGGTATATGATGCTCACTAGTTCTAGTGATCACCTTGTACCATGCCAAGCAACCCTTATGGTGCAGGTTGTAAAGTCAACCTTATAGACAAGCTATCCTAGGGGTAGCATGGACTAAGCAGTCTTAGGCTAAACTCTGTAAAGGCATGTGAAGCAAGCTGTTTTACCATACACAATCCCTTGAATACCAAATGAAAGGACACCACACAGATATATATTGAAAATATATATGGATTTATTACTACAAATATCCCTGATACTCTTTATGAGCACAGAAGCAAATGTGTTAAAACAAAACACAGTTAAAATACACAAAAGTTGCACAATTATGGATAAGCCCTAGGGGCCACCTAAACCATATACTAAGAAAGTGGTATAAGAGATGTCACTTGGACAGGAAATAGGCCTAGGGCCTGGGGAATCGCTGGAGCTGTTCGGGACTAACAGTGAAGAAGTCGGGAAAGGCCCGCGGGACTCGGGTGCAGTGTTTAAAGTGCACGCACTCACCAATGCAAAGTCTATGGTGCGTAAAAAGTACAAAGTTAGTTAGAAAGGAACCTTCCGAGTGACCTAAAAGGATGAAACTTCAGACACAGACACTAGAGGTGTGTACCAGTGTGGGAACACCGGCGGAGCTGAGTTACCTCACCCACAGGAAGCGGGTGCATAGGGTCGAAGTAGTGTCGGGTTTCGTCACGCAGGTCGATGGTGCTTGGAGCTGAAGATGCTGCAGGCGGCTCGAGGTGAAGAGTTCCGGTGGATCCAAGGGTGGATCTGAAGAGGTGAAGACCTGAAAGCAGAGGGGACAATGTTCAAAGTCACTAGCCAGTGACTACCGTGGAACCAGATTGGAACCAGGCGATGTTGGGTGCAAACAGGCGTCGAGGTGTAGCTTCTCTCTGCAGCCACGTAGACACGAGGGGTCGAAGACGTCCAGGAGTCGGTCACGAGCTGTCCCACGCAGGCTTCTCGCTGTTGGCGGTGTCGGCAACTTGATTGAAGCAAACAGGCCTTGGCTAATGCAAGCCATGCAGGAATCGAAAAAGGCTTGTTACTCGGACCAGCAAGGTCAGAGCAGGGGCTCCCTTTTACAGGAGCAAGGGCAAGTCTGGAGCAACTAGACCCGCAGTGAAAGTCGTAGGTTTCATCGCCAAGATGGCCACTAGCCGCGTGGCAAGTGGACGGTTAGGCGCGTCGAGTGGCACGATGCAAAAGGGCCCCACGCAGATCGTGGAGATGCTGGGGGACTGATCTTCGGTGCAAGGGCTGCTCGAGGTTGGGGCTTCTCAAACCCCAAAGCACAGCGTCGAGGGTGCCTCTGATGCTGCGCAGTCAGTGTTTCGGGGGTCTTTCAAGAGGTCTGGTCCCACGTCTCTCGGTGCCTCCACGGGTCCCTTCTTTGCAGGGACTGTGGATCGGGCTGTGAGAAGTCTGGGAGTCTGGGTCTTGTCAGGCTCTGGGCTCAGGCTCCGGCGGGAGGCAGCGGCAAAGCAGATGTCGAGTTGCTGGTTGGTGCCTGTGTTCACAGGGTGGTCACTCCTTGGCCACAAGGGAGATTCTCTTCCGTCTTCTGTGCAGCAGAATGTCGAAGTCCAGTCTTCTTCTGTATTTCAAGTTGATTCAGGATGATCTGAAGTCTCAGGACACAGCTCCCACTCTTATTCGAATCTGGGGGGCCGGATCACCTACTAGGTCCCTCCTCTGGGTGGAACCAGGAAGGGGGGTGGTTACACCCCCTTTCCTTTGTCCAGTTTCGCGCCAGGACTGGGGCTGGGGCTTGAACTGGCCTATGCACAGGGACACCTTGTGTGCCCCAGGCATGTCTGATTCTATTCAGCCCTGTCCTACCAAATACACAAAATCCTGTCTGGGGTGGTGCTAGCACCTCCCCAGGCAGGAAACCCTTTGTCCAAGCTGCCCTCGCTGGAAGGACTCCCAGCAGCAGGAGGTCAGACTTGTGTCTGTGGTGGCAGCATCCATTTTGTGATGCTAAGGCTCTGTTTAACTTTAATAACCGCGAGGTTCATAATGCACTTAAGAGTATATGGTATGGCAATATCATGAAACTGCTAAAGGACATGGTTCCGAAAGCAGCAGACAGGCTCAGCTCATGCCAGAGTACCATCTCACATATTTCCAAGCACTCTGCCTCCAGGATTGATGAGGCCTTCCATAGCAGTGACTGATAGGAACATATGTGTCCATTTTAGGTTAGGTATAGGCATACTACACCTAAGTAAGGGGTGGTTACACCGACTTACCCCAGCTGAGTGATCAGCCAGTTGTGTCAAAATATGGAGGCCAGGCCAGGGGTGGCATAATACATGCTGCAGCCCCTGGTAGGCCTTGGAAGCACCTATGCCCTGGGTACCTGGGTACACTGTTACAGGGGCCAATAAGGTGAACCAATTCCAATTGTGTATGTACCTAAGGTACATGGAGTCCATTTTAAGGAGAGAGCAATTAGCCTGGGGCCCTGAATAGCAGGATCCCAGGCCAACTATGTCAAAAACCAGCTAAACACCAGGCAACAAGTTTGGGGGTAACCATAGTCAGATATCCACCTTCCTACAGCGGTGACTTTGACAGTAATCCTGGTCTCTGTCAGATCTCCAGGCAGGAAGTTTACAAAAACATTCTATTTTCTATACCCCACTTCTTACAGTTTGGGGACAAGAGTCACTCTAGCACCAACCAAGTGTCCTGGACCTGAAATGCACCACTTGGGGGTTAGGACTAACTCCGACAGAGGCTAGCATCAGCAAGAGGGTCCTGGGTAGGTCCAGTGTTAGTACTGGTCAGTTGCAGAAGAAGGCCTCTGGAGTCCTGTTGTGCCCCTCGACAGTAGGTAAGCCAACTGCCCCTTGGAGTCAGTTCTGGAGTCCGGAGTTCAAGGCAAACAGTTGTAGACTTTGTTCAGAGTCTTCAGACAGCAGGACAGTCCTTCTGAATCTTCACAGGTCCATTTGTGTTCTGAGGAGGTACTGATACAATGCCATATGTATGCCCAGGTTCAGCCTGTGGGTGAGGGAAACTCCAGGCTACTCCCCGGCCAATGGTGTAAATGTTCCCAGGAGTTAACTTGCCCAATATTTTAGGTCCTCCTGTTTGTCTATCTGTAATTTATCCCATAGTGACTCTTTCTGCATAACTCCAATATGGTACAACCTTTCTTTCCCTGATGACATAGACAGATTGTCCAGCAGATACATTCACCAAAAATAAGGGGTCTGGAGTAAAGCCCCTAAGGGCCAACTCCATTTTAAGTAGGTCCAACTCCATCCTAGGTAATTAGAATCACCATTTTCTCAATTTTAAGAAATGTGATCCACCATTTTTCTCAATGCATGCAGAATCATTGTCATGTCTGTTATGGACACAGATGTCATCTGACCTTATAATTCCAAGAATTGTGAAAGTGTCAAGTCATTCAGACAATGACATAGATATTACACCTGATGTGACATCAAGTCTGGGACAAGTGTCTAGTTAATCCAATATCAAGTTCAAATAAGAACAAACAAAATAGTGTAGTCTAAATTGACGTCTATTTACCTTATATTTTCGTAAGGACAGGCATGGGACTCTCACCTTGATGCACATAATCTAAGTCAGACATAACTAAACCTATTTTAGAAATTCCAGTCTCTGGTATGGTTTAATATATAAGGACTGACCACTTCTCATTCGCCCAGATTATTGCACAAGAGGCTGCCGGAGACGTTCTTGACTGCTGTCAGTGCACCGAGAAGGTGCTACATTACACTTGATAAAGATGACGAGATGATTCCAGAAGAAAGGAAGCTGCTGTAGCATGCATTTTCCTTTCACAGGGAACATTGCCTTCACACTTCTCTGATAACCACGGCTTTCGCTGTCGACAGGGTATGCAGAGTGTTGCTTCTCCCTAAGAAAATATAGATTGCAAGTTCTACTTTTATGTTCTCCTAGTGTAGCACATAGAAGTTAGTTTTAGGGTGTTAGGTTTTACATGACATTCTGACTATGTTAGAAATGTTAATTTTTATGTTGTTATTCACAAGCCTATTTGCTGTTTCATGATAATCTGTGTGGTTGTTTTAGATGTGCTGAGAAACAGATTCGCCCTGTTGGAAAAAAATGTTTTTAGTTAAAAGTGTCTATTCTTCTTAGTACCTTTTGTGTGTGTGATGTTGTAAAGAACAAAATAGGACTGTATTTGGTACCACACTGCCCCAGATCCTGGTTTAAGAATTCTTAGTAACCCAAAAGCAGTAATTCCACTTCAACAATGCATTGAAAGGGGTTCTGCAGGGCAGTGATAACCTGCCTTTCACATTCAGCGTTGGTACCTGGAATCAAATTTCCTCTGTCACCCATGGGTGGGAGAGCAAACCTTGCAGAACTATGCCAGATTCATAGTTTATGCAACAGGTCTCTACATAATTTCACATATTTGGTGGTCATACAGAAGGCAACTGATGACATATGAGACCTGACATTGTCAGCACTAGTCTGAAAGTTGACACTAAAATAAATAACGAATGGTGTGTCATCAGAATAAAACATGAATTGAAACCCAAAATAGTAAATGAGAATTACCAATGGGGAAACATACATTAAAGAAGGTGGGGCTCAGAGAAGAGTCATGAGAAACCTCACACTTAAGATAACGAGAAGCATTATGAAAAGGTGGCAAATGACCAGCTTGAAAGTGGTGCATAGAAATGAAACAAACTAGGCGTGAACATTGCTTTAAAAACAAAGTTGCTTATATAAGTGATATAAACAGAGAAATAGTTGGTGCAAGCATACTTGAAGCTGCTAAGCTGGAATGCTTGGCCAGAGGACAATAATTGAGATTCTCTGGCCTTTCGAAATGCTTACCACTGTGTTTAGCGTTCACAATCCTTGCTAAGAACCAGAGAGTGAAGAAAGAGGTTTTAGCAGGCATTGACTCAGTCTTGTTTTTTCAAGACAAAATTCTGCTTTTTGCGAGAAATAAAGTAGGGGATGATATGACACTTGACAAGGTTCCCAGGAGGCTCCATGAGCGTGGTTTGACATTAGAAAAGGAAATATGTAAGTTCAGTGTAAGTTCAGTATCTTATCTTGGTCATATCATCTCTAGGTAAGGTATTAGTCCAAAAATTAACTTAGCTGAAGCTATTTCATTGGCTCCTCTGCCTTGGAACAAAGATCAAATCAAGTCATTCGTGGGTCTTTCGGAATACTACTCTAAATCTGTTAAACATTTTGCAAGAGTGGTACAACCTTTGAGATCATTACTTAAAAAAGATGCACACTTTTTTCTAGTCTGATGAGTGTAAGGCAGCTTTTGAACAAGTTAAAGAGGAAATCTCCAGCATTCCAACACTTGGTCACTATAATGCAAAATTGAAAAAAAACATCTTAACCACTGATGCCAGTGTACGTGGCTTAGGTGCTGTCCTTTCTCAGATACGTAATGGCCAGGAGAAAGTAGTTGGTTTTGCTTCACGTTCACTTAAGGGAGCTGAAGAACACTACTTCGTTCTTCGACGTGAAACGCTAGCCTGCATGTGGGCCATCAACCATTTCAGATTTTACCTTTGGGGTTTACCTTTTTTGGTCAAGACTGATCATAAACCCTTGGTTCACATGTTTGCATGCAGCAAAGTTGAAAACACCACACCCAGGATCAAGAGATGGATAGAAAGTTTGTGGGAATATCAGTTCACAGCTGAATATTTACCTGGTTTGAGGAAAATGTTCCTGCAGAATTCCTCTCCAGGATGCCTTTTGACAATTCTGGGTCTGATAACAAGGAGAACTCTGTGCTATAGGCCAAAGAACCAGCTCTCAACAAATCCGAGTGGGAGACATGTATTGCTGATGATGAATCTAGGAAATTAGTCATGGATTTTGTTGTAAATGGTTGGCCTACCTTAGACCAGGTTACCCAATGTACCAAATGTTTCTGGAGTGTTCTGGATAAATTGTGTATAGTTGAGAAGAATCTCTATTGAGGTGATAGATTAGTTCCTTCTGCTAGCTGTTGCCAAAAATTGATCAACCTTGCACACGAAGGTCATCTCGGTCACAATTGAATCATTCTAGAGTCAGAGTGTCTTATTGATGGCCTGATCTTGACCGACAAGTTGAGGATGTTGTTAGGGATTACATTTCCTGTGCCAGCAATGGCAAATCAAAAATAATAAGAGCCCCCCTTTCCCCAATGGAACTGCCAGAACAGCCTTGGACCAAACTTGCTATAGACATTGTGGGTCCTTTTGATATTCTGGCACCTAACGAAAGTGTTAAGAAGAAAACTCCACACGATAAGAGGTGAGAAGGAGTTTATTTGAACCAGATCCTTCAGTGCCATCTACTAGAGTGAGCTCACCAACATTCCAAAGAGAGCTCCACTCCAACATTCTAAGGTAGGCTATACCATAGGGGAGGAAGGGGAGGGGGGCGAGGGGAAAAAGGGAACATACCAAGTTACAACACATCTCCCTATGTAAGGGCAGCAGAACTGGGATAAGTGAGTTACTAGAGCATAAAAGGTTTGGAAAAACAATGGAAATGACCTGGAAAGAAAACACAGGTTAGAAATACCAAGCAGAAAAGCTCACAAACAGTGCATAATATGGAACATGCGTTATATATCTTCTGAAGTCAGTTGCACTAGGGTGCACTTACCGAGAACCACAAAAACACTTCATGTGACAAGTAACAATAACTTTACATACTGTAATCAGCTTGCCATGTCGGACGCCTACATTGACGTGCTACTCTTCCCATACTAGGATCAACCAGCCGTTCTCCAGAGTCATCGTTGTTAGAAGGTTGGAAAACATGAACATTAGTGCAATGAGCCAATCTATCCATGCTCCATAAATTACCATCTTCTAACAGGACCGAATTATTATAGACTTTCCTGATCCTAAGGGGTTTTGAGAAAGAGGAAAATTTGGAGTGGGTTTTTTGACTACCACCCAATCCCCAACCATCCACTCCCTGTCAGACGTGCCCCATTTTGCATCATAATCATTTTTGTACTTGACTTGATGTTCTTTGACTCTCTCCGTTACAGTGTTCCTGTCTACCCACACAGGGGATCCTCCATTTAGCCAATTTTGAGTCAGTTTGGAACCTTTCAGAGAAGTAAATGGGGATACTCCTGACACAGAATTGGGGGTGATGTGATAAGACCACAACATTTTCCTTAAGCTGTCATCAATAGGCTCTTTGTTTGACAAGGCAAGTTGAATGGAGTCCTTAAGCATTCTGTTAGCCCTTTCCACTAAACCATTTGATTTGGGGGCGTACAGTGGAGATTTTATGTGAATAACAGATAAACTGTTCGGGAACTCTCTCATCTCATCCGAAGTAAATTGCACACCATTGTCCGTTATCAACTCACTGGGTATGCCTTCTTTGGAAAAGGTATCCTTTAAAAATTCAATGAGATACACAGTAGAAATGGAAGGGACAAACGTAGTCGTTATCCAGTGCGAGTGATAATCAATCAGGACGAACATAAATTTTTGAGATTGACTTAATAAATTCAAAGGACCAATAATGTCCATCCCCAGTTTATCCCAAGGTTTGGTGGGAACAGTGACCGGAATTAGTGGAGCTATGCGGACATTCTTTGACTTATCGCTGGCCCCACATGCAATACATTCCTTTACCAGTTCTTCAATTTGTGTGTCCATTTTAGGGAACCAATAGTTTTGTCGGATTTTACTTTTGGTTAAGCTTCGTCCAGGATGACCTTCATGTCCGATTTGGATGATGCGATCCCTCATTCCATTCGGGGGAATTATTTTATTCCCTCTCCAGACCAGGTCTTCAATTATGGACAACTCGTCCTTCGCGTTCCGAAATTCCTGGAGATCTTCTGGCACTTCATTCTTTTTTTCTGGTAAGCCAACGGTAATCATGTCTTTCAATTTTCCCAATACCACGTCTTCTTGAATGGATTTCAACCATTCGTCTTTCTTAATGGAATCGATTGCCAGGATGGTTTCTTCCTCCTCAGTTTCTTCTGGTTCATCTACCAAAGCGGCATGCGCGAAAGACAATCCACCAAAGAATTTCTTGAACCTGAGACATGCACAATAGAATAGTTGAACCCCTGCAGTCCTAAGACCCACTTGGAGATGCGTGGAGTGGTGTTCTCTAAAAGTTTGTTTGCAAACAACGGAATCAATGGCTTGTGATCCATTTTAAGGCAGAAAGGAATTCCCCACAGGAAGTACTTGAAATGGCGTATAGCCCAGTAACACGCCAGTGCTTCTTTCTCAATCGTGGAGTAATTTACTTCAGCAGTCTTCAAGGTTCTTGAAGCGAAGGCTATTACTCTCTCTTCGCCATTTACCAATTGGATCAAAAAGGCACCCAGACCTTTGTTACTCGCATCCGTAGACAATGTGGTCTTGGCATTCGGATCAAATGTGTGTAAGATGGGAACCTCCGAAATGGCTTCTTTGATGAATTGGAAGGTTTGTTGATGCTCTGTGCTCCATTCGAATTTGGTTCCCTGTTTAAGTAACTCCCTGAGAGGTTGGACTTGGTCAGCGAAATTCTTCACAAACTTCGACATATACTCAACCAGGCCCAAAAAGGATTTCAGCTCATCTTTGTTTGAGGGAGCCAGTGCGAGTTTTACTGCATCTACCAGGCTGGCCTTGGGTTTAATACCTTCACTTGAAATCGTGTGCCCCAGGTACACCACTGTTTCCACACCTATCTTGCATTTATCCTTCTGAGTAGTGACGCCAGCATTGCTGAGTTTTGACAATACTTCCTCCAAGATTTTGTTGTGCTCATTTTCACTCGCTCCATAGATTAGAATGTCGTCTTGGAAACAGACTACTTTTTCAAGACCCTGTAAGATATTTTGCATAATACGCTGAAAAACAGCGGCTGCAGATGCAAGGCCAAAAGACAATCTAGAGAATTGATATGCACCAAAAGGGGTTATGAAGGACGTGAGGTGCTTAGATTCTGGATGGAGAACGACCTGGTGATAGGCAGAGGACAGATCTAAGACTGAGAAAAACTTTGCACCTTTAATGGCCATCAACATCTCATTGATGTTGGGGAGGGGGTGTCTATCCACCCAGATGTTAGCGTTCAAATCCCTGAGGTCAACACAGAGGCGAATGCCCTCCCCCCCCCCTTTTGCCGCTACGACAATGGGGGCCAACCATTCTGAACTTTCAATGCACTCTATTATCCTGTTTTCTTCCAGGCTATTCAATTCTTTTTTGCAAAGGTTCTTTCAAAAGCAAAGGAATGGATCTGGCTTTGTGTACTACAGGTTGTGCATTTGATTTAAGCTTTATTTTGTGGAGAAACCCTTTAAGCTGTCCCAAATTGTCTGTGAACACCTCCGGAAATTTTTCACACACTTCCTTTCCAACTGAAGGCCTATCAATAAGTAGTAAAGGTTCAGGGGCATTTGGGGCTAATTTGATACCCAGGTCCTTTTGGTGTTTCCAACCTAACAAATTTGAACCCTTTTCTGTGATATACACTTTACCCAGTGTGGTTCTACCTTTAAAATGTATCTGCATCAGCAACATTCCAACCAGTGGAATAGGATTGTAATTGTATCCCCCAGGTTTAATGTCAGGTGGCAACAGATTATAGTTTTTATGGCCTGAATTTTGTTTGAAGGAAGTCTAATTTATCAGAGTATAAGGTGAACAGGAATCCGCAAAGACCTGATATACAACATTGTCAAGAAATATTTCACATTCGGGATAACAATTCTCATTCTGTTCACCAATGTTCAACACTTGGAAGATAATATCCCCCTGCAAAGGTTGTTCAGAATCCTGGACCACCATGTGAGTAGTACTTTTCTTTTCATGGCATACTCTCGAAAAATGTCCCCCTTTTTTACAATTGCTACAAGTGACACCCCTTGCTGGACACTTTGCATCATTAGCTAAATGGTTTGGGTTACCACATCTATAGCATTTAGGCTTGTTAATCTGTGTGCTATGTTTATTCACATCGGGCAGGGTAGATTTAGATCTGCTATCTTTTTGAACCACCTTGAGCACACCGTTGTCACTAACCTGTTTCACTTCATGGGCTTCCTTCATTTCATTCATGCAGTAGCTTGTGTGCTCTATGCTAATTGCAATATCAATAGCTCTTTGTAAATCTGGAGCTTCAGCTAAAAGTCTCTCCTGAATTTTTTTTTCACATGTGCACCTGACCAATTGGTCCCTGATTAGAGACTCAGTGATCACTCCAAAATCGCAAGTGGCTGCCAAACCCCTCAAAACTGCAATGTAATTCTTCACTTTTTCATTTTTCCCCTGGGCACGTAAGATGAATTTGTGACGTTCCAAAACTATATTAATTCTATCCCCAAACTGCTCCGCCAATTTTTTAACTGTGGCCTCATACACATTGGGTTGGGCTATTCCATCCCCCCAACATTGATGTTTGCGCCTCCACCAGCTACCTCAGGCAAATCCTCAAACACATCCCTTGCATATTTACCCAAATTATGAAGTAAAATGTGTTGCTTCCTTAATGAAGAAAATCTATTTCACCCAATTGCAATCAGATATGATTCAAATAATTGAAACCATTTTTTCCATGAAATAAGAGGATCACCTGCCTCGTCCAAGAATGGCGGTGGTTGGGACATGTTTAAGGCAGTCATGTTCAAGAAAGAAAAGTGGAAATGGAAAATGAGAGATAAAAGAAACTGGTGAGAAAAAAATAGGAGAGAACCGTGTGAGGAAAAGAGAATAAAGAGAAAAGTCAGGAAACTTATGACAGATAGTACAATTTCTAAATATACATAGTTCGTAAAAGGTTCAATGTAATTGTTCAGGCAGGAGTAGGGAGACCAAAGCTGAGCCAATCAGCGAAAAGAACGTTTGATGGCTCCTTAAAATTGAATATGATTAGTTCAATCACAAAAATACCCAGCTTAAGGTGTAACGCCCAACACGGCCAAAATATACTGAGTGAGAGATTTCTGATAAATGCCTATATCCCAGAAGAATTATCTCTTCCACACTGAATAGAATCCAAGCCAGACAGAAGTAATATATTGTTCCAGTCAATACGGATAAGGCGAACAGGCTTAGGGTGAAAATGTTAATGCAGACTGACCCGATGACAAAACTCACTCTAGATAAATACGAGTGAAAGTTAGTCACACCAAAATGTTCTCGTTAGAGATAGAACCACTCCAAACATATGTTGAGAATAGTTTTTTAAAATGGATCTCAGAAAGATGACACAGTCAAACGATCCTCAGAAAACTATTCCCTCGACGATAGAAAAAAAAACTAGGAGAGATGCTGACACTGGATATCAACCCACGAGGAGTTTCCTACCTCTTTCGCGCTCTAAAAACCGTCTGTCCTCCACAGTTTCTTCCAGGAACAAACTGAGGAGGAAATCCAAAGACAGTGCCACAGATCATGCGCAGCACTGACAGTGAGGGCAGAGCACACACGCCCCTACCTCGTCACGTCGTTTTCTTCAGGGGCGGTCTGTCAAAATGAAACTGACGAACCGATGTGTGAGGAAAGAGGAGGAGGGTATAGCGTCCCGTTGCCCTGGAATTACCTCAGGAACAATAGCTCGGCTTCCTGAGTGAAGAAAATGGGACTGCTGTTCGGATGCACCGACGTTCGATAAAACTGCAGGATCTTCAGCCTCTTGCACTTCTTGTTACCATCGCGTATCCTTCAGAATTATAGCTCTGCTTCCCAGCTTCACATTAAATCATTATCGGGTTCCGACTTCCCTCAGAAAAAACTTCTATCTCCAAAATTAGTCGACTTTCGTAGATGGCAGGATAAACTGGGGAAAGGATCCAGCCGTCCCCAGTACGGCAACGTCGCCAAATTGTTAAGAAGAAAACTGCACACGATAAGAGGTGAGAAGGAGTTTATTTGAACCAGATCCTTCAGTGCCATCTACTAGAGTGAGCTCACCAACATTCCAAAGAGAGCTCCACTCCAACATTATAAGGTAGGCTATGCCATAGGGGAGGAAGGGGAGGGGGGCGAGGGGAAAAAGGGAACATACCAAGTTACAACAGAAAGGTTTGTGGTGGTTCTTGTTGATTACACATCCAAATGGGTGTCTGCCCGTTGCATGAGTGCAGTAATCACCAAGAACATCAATGAGTTCCTAAAAGATGTTTTTGTCTGTGAAGGCATTCCAGATGTAATCATCACCAATAATGGTGTACAATTTACATCTTTGGAAATGGAAGAATTTATTAAAGATCTCCCTAGTACCCATCATCACACTGCACTTTACTTTCCACAAGCCAATGGACTTGTTGAGAGCATGAATAGATTAGTAAGAGCTGGTGCTCAATTTGCTGCTGTAGAAATGAATGTTCCTTTGAAGTCAATGTTGAGAGAAAAACTGTGGGCACACAGGAATACTCCCAACAGTGCTTCTGGTGTGTCTCCTTTTAAAAGACTCAGAGGTAGATTAGCCGTATCCAAACTCACACCCCTGTGGTTATGTGGGAATATGGGTTTGGTTTCTAACCAAAAAGCGAAACAGTATCAGAACATGTATAAGCAAAGATACAATACTATATTTGGAGCGAAGGAAAATTCCTGGAATGTGGGGGATTTAAAATTTGTAAAAAAAGAAAATTGGTCTCTCAAAGGTCAGTCAAACTTTTTGGGACCTAAACGCATCATCAAGGTCATGAAGAATGTTGTAATGTTGGATGGTGGCAATGTTTGGAGCATGTCTAGGCTCACCAAGTGCAAAAGTGTTGTGGAAGATTGCAGAAATGACATCCAAACTGGTGACACAGTTGCTCCTAAGAAGGCTGCTTTGGTTCATGGTGAATCCCATGTTGGGACCCGTTCTGATCATCCTTCTTTGGGGAAAAGGAGGAGGAAGTCTCCTTCACATTTCAATGATTACATTTTATCCTGATGTTTCATGTTGCTCATTATCCATATTGTTATCACATGTTTCATACTTTCTTGATTTTAACTTTAGCACTGTTATTTATTCTTTTGTATTGTTAGCCACTGTATATAGTTGCTGATAATTGATATATTCCATTTCTTTTATTCGTCTTTTCCTTTGCTGTTCTGTGAAGGGAAGATGAATTGTAACTTTCCCTTTAACTAGTGATGATGCACTCAGAGAATGTTAAGTGCATCATGACAACTCCAGGCCACAGAACTGGAGACTTTGTGTGTTACTGGTCGTCTTCCCAGTGTCCTCTGGTGGTTGCAATAAAGAGGCACACCACAGTACTCAGAAGTTGTCGTATTCTTCATTTTATTAGGTTTTTTAACCAAAAGTGACCTAAACATGGAGTCCTGAGAAGTAGCACTAGAAAAGAGGAAGCAAATATTAAATGGGATTGTGTAGTGACTGGACAAAGCAAAGTTATATAGGGATCCGCCCATGAGAGAGAAATCAGTAGAAAGAATTATAATGTGAATGTGATCAGCTAGATGAGTGGCGGACCAAGCCAGAGGTATTCTTCACTTTGTGAGTAAAGTTAGACTGTATCATCAAAAAGCAGCAATTAAATCTACTAGAGTGGGGTCCAAATAGTAGCGTGTTAGAGAGTGACTGAGGAGGGAGGAGCTAGTGACCCAAAGGCAAACAATAAAAAGGAAAGATTCCACTAAAGCGGGGAAGAACCCGTCAGCGTGGAGGTAGTTGAATGATGACCTATGAATTGTGACTAATTAATTGTAAGTAGTTCTCAGTACGTCCTTGGTGCTAAGCATGGAAAAGATGTGGATGGGTGGAGATCCGATGCACCCACCACACAGCTCCACCGAGGCACCCACCACACAGCTCCACCGAACGACCCACCACACAGCTCCACCGATGCACCCACCACACAGCTCCACCGATGCAGCCACCACACAGCTCCACCGACACAGCTCCACTGATGCACCCACCACCCAGCTCCACTGATGCACCCACCACCCAGCTCCACCGACACAGCTCCACCGATGCACCCACCACACAGCTCCACCGATGCACCCACCACACAGCTCCACCGAGGCACCCACAATACAGCTCCACCAAGGCACCCACCACACAGCTCCACCGATGCACCCACCACACAGCTCCACCGAGGCACCCACCACACAGCTCCACAGATGCACCCACCACACAGCTCCACAGATGCACCCACCACACAGCTCCACCGAAGCACCCACCACACAGCTCCACCGAAGCACCCACCACACAGCTCCACCGATGCACCCACCACACAGCTCCACAGATGCACCCACCACCCAGCTCCACCAATGCACCCACCACACAGCTCCGCCAAGGCACCCATGACACAGCTCCACCAATGCACCCACTAAGCTCCACCGATGCACCCACCACACAGCTTCACCGATGCACCCACCACAGAGCTCCACCGAGTCACCCACCACACAGCTCCACCGATGCACCCACCACACAGCTCCAACAGTGCACCCACCACACAGCTCCACAGATGCACCCACCACACAGATCCACCTACACAGCTCCACCGATGCACCCACCACACAGCTCCACCGATGCACCCACCACAAAGCTCCACCGAGGCAGCCACCACACAGCTCCACCGACACAGCTCCACCGATGCACCCACCACCCAGCTCCACCGATGCACCCACCACCCAGCTCCACCAACACAGCTCCACCGATGCACCCACCACACAGCTCCACCGATGCACCCACCACACAGCTCCACCGAGGCACCCACCATACAGCTCCACCAAGGCACCCACCACACAGCTCCACCGATGCACCCACCTCACAGCTCCACCGAGGCACCCACCACACATCTCCACAGATGCACCCACCACACAGCTCCACAGATGCATCCACCACACAGTTCCACCGAAGCACCCACCACACAGCTCCACCGATGCACCCACCACACAGCTCCACAGATGCACCCACCACCCAGCTACACCGATGCACCCACCACACAGCTCCGCCGAGGCACCCACAACACAGCTCCACCGATGCACCCACCACACAGCTCCACCGAGGCACCCACCACCCAGCTCTACCGATGCACCCACCACCCAGCTCCACCGACACAGCTCTACCGATGCACCCACCACACAGCTCCACCGATGCACCCACCACACAGCTCCACCGAGGCACCCACCATACAGCTCCACCAAGGCACCCACCACACAGCTCCACCGATGCACCCACCACACAGCTCCACCGAGGCACCCACCACCCAGCTCTACCGATGCACCCACCACCCAGCTCCACCGACACAGCTCTACCGATGCACCCACCACACAGCTCCACCGATGCACCCACCACACAGCTCCACCGAGGCACCCACCATACAGCTCCACCAAGGCACCCACCACACAGCTCCACCGATGCACCCACCACACAGCTCCACCGAGGCACCCACCACACAGCTCCACAGATGCACCCACCACACAGCTCCACAGATGCACCCACCACACAGCTCCACCGAAGCACCCACCTCACAGCTCCACCGAAGCACCCACCACACAGCTCCACAGATGCACCCACCACCCAGCTCCACCAATGCACCCACCACACAGCTCCGCCGAGGCACCCATCACACAGCTCCACCAATGCACCCACTAAGCTCCACCGATGCACCCACCACACAGCTTCACCAATGCACCCACCACAGAGCTCCACCAAGGCACCCAACACACAGCCCCACCGATGCACCCACCACACAGCTCCACCAATGCACCCACCACACAGCTCCACTGATGCACCCACCACACAGCTCCACCTACACAGCTCCACCGATGCACCCACCACACAGCTCCACCGATGCACCCACCGCACAGCTCCACCGAGGCAGCCACCACACAGCTCCACCGACACAGCTCCACTGATGCACCCACCACCCAGCTCCACCGATGCACCCACCACCCAGCTCCACCAACACAGCTCCACCGATGCACCCACCACACAGCTCCACCGATGCACCCACCACACAGCTCCACCGAGGCACCCACCATACAGCTCCACCAAGGCACCCACCACACAGCTCCACCGATGCACTCACCTCACAGCTCCACCGAGGCACCCACCACACAGCTCCACAGATGCACCCACCACACAGCTCCACAGATGCACCCACCACACAGTTCCACCGAAGCACCCACCACACAGCTCCACCGATGCACCCACCACACAGCTCCACAGATGCACCCACCACCCAGCTCCACCGATGCACCCACCACACAGCTCCGCCGAGGCACCCACAACACAGCTCCACCGATGCACCCACCACACAGCTCCACCGATGCTCCAACTAAGCTCCACCAATGCACCCACCACACAGCTCCACCAATGCACCCACTAAGCTCCACCGATGCACACACCACTCAGCGCAACCACAGCATCACTCAGCACCACCACAGCATCACTCAGCGCAACAACAGCATCCCTCAGCGCAACCACAGCATCACTCAGCACCACCACAACATCACTCAGCGCAACAACAGCATCCCTCAGCGCAACCACAGCATCACTCAGCGCAGCCACAGCATCACTGGTTCAAATATGTTCTTTCAATGTTTCAAACTGTTTTCAAGCTTTCATGCTTTATTACAAATCACAAAAAGATGTTAATATTTCACTTCTGTTCTTGGATTTTCGTCACAATAAAAAACACTGAACATAATCTTCACAAAAGTTATTTACAAAAGTTTAAGCTATTGCCATTACAAATTAAATAAATTATTTAAGTATTAATTATTTAAAAAAATTTAAATGCATTGTTATTTGTAATATCAATATATCTAAGTCACGTAAATACAAAACAAGTTGCATTACAAATGCTATAGGTGTTTGCGAAAGTTATAACTATTGGCATTGTAAATGACAAAGCTATTATTTTAGCTATTTTAAAAAACAACACCTAAATAAAAAAAAATTCATTTATAAGACCAATAGCTCAAACTTTCCAGCCCTATTGCATTTCCAATGCTTGTTTGGAAAGGTCACCTTACCCGCAACTTATTGTGGCATGTTTTATCATAGGCAATCTATACACACAAAGGAAGGTGATTACCACTATGGCGGCCTCTGCCAGTAATGGAAATTGCAACATTAGGTGTTAGTAGATTATAGCCAGGATGCAGACAAATGGTAAAAATATCACAGAGCATTGCCTAGGGAATGTCATTATTCATCATGTCCCTTACTTAAAAAAACTGACATCTATCCAGAAAATGTAGACAACATGTTCCACCTGCATTAAAAACAGTTAGGTCAAAAGCATTCTTCACAGCTCCCATCAAGCACACAAAAGGTGATAGGAGCTTGCAACAAGTTTAACAACAGTCAATCTCTGTGGGTAGCATTCCAACCCATCGTTCTTTACTGCACCATGCCATCAAAGATCAGAACCAGCCATATGCGAAATCTGTCTTGGTCCTTCAGCAATGGGAGCATTCCAGCGAGAACTGTCAAGCCAGATCCTCTATGAGCCATAACACAAGCATCCCAAGACCTGTTTCGTCCTGATTGAGGCTCTCTAGTCGGGTTTACTTGGTTCTAGTGGTACGATGAGAAAGAGACCCGCCTCCTACAATCCCTGCTGTTTACACACTTGTGTAATGCACTACCATGAGGCCTAAAGCTCTCAAATCTGTGTTTACTTTCCTGAAACAACTGTAGGAATAATATGTTAATGATGAAAGAGGATTGTGGAGCACAGTATTATTCTTTCAAATTAAAGACACTCATCCCAAACCCGTGAACACTGCAGCTCACCAATCACTGTCATAATGTATTGGTGAGCCGTGAGATGTATTTCACTGCAAAGTAACTACAAAAGGGGTCAGGCATGTGTATTGTCATTTATGTACAGAAACCTCAGGCAAGTGAAATTTCTAAGTTCATCAAAATATCTACATAAAAAGAGCTCACAACAATGTACTTCTGGGATATTGTGAACATTGTTTTATTATTAATGACTAGCTAAACTTAAAAAACATGAGGAAACATCAAATTGTATCCCGAATTCATGTAAACATACACATATTTTGTCTTTAAAAATCCACATGATATCATTCACCTCTTGCACCATACATTTTCCTCATACCTACATCTCACCCAGACATACAGACAATATACATAAATATTACTGTGACAATTCATTCTTTAACACAGTGATTCTGGGCTCGTTTTTTTAGGTATAAATACAGAAATTCTATAAATCACGCAATATTATTTTAACATTTGTACGATAAATCTCTTGTTTTCCGTTTTCCAGTGGCTTTAAGCCTCTACGTGTGTTTCAGCAAAAACACCTACATCAGGTAAGCCACAATTTTCTCAAAAGATTAAACAGAACCTGTTGTGGTGATATAAATATCACTTTGGGATATATGCATGTGATTGTTCCAAAAGGTGACTTTATTGGCTGATGAGCAAAAATGACCTCTATGGAGCCCGTAAGCGACTCGGTGTGGTTAAAATGATGGTGGAAAAAGCAAACTAAAGGTGAACTATGCTGAAACCCCAGGCATTTATGTGTAACAGTATTACACATGGGCAGCAATGGAGATGGATTTAGGTGACATTCCAACAAAAAGGGTTTTCCCGTTTGGATGTTGCTGGCCATCTTGGGGGTGACTGGTTTTCACAGGAGGATATCTTCAAAATCTGTCCGTATGTCAAATGAAAGTAAAAGGCACCTACGGAGCAGGGGGTCCACTTCTTTGTACATTGTGTATTGTCCTTGAAACATTTATCTAAACTTACCCTAGTTTATGGTGCTTTTGGCCATGCTGGTCATGGCTGTCGCAATCTAAAAGACATACTGCTGACAGCGCCTCCTTTTGACCCACACCCTTGCATGGAGTGCCTCATTCTGGCTTCCACTCTTGCCCCTTCTTGATATAGCTCCCACTCCTGACCCTCCTGTTAACTCTTCCCCTGATTCCCCTTTCAGGGGTACCCATCCTGTTCCAAATCCCTGCTTGTTGTTTGGCCCCAGCCCTGTTTGCGGAACCTATCTCCAGCAACCTCTGGCTCTTAGCCTCCTCCTGTATTGGGCGCCTCTTGACTAGGACTGCATAGCTCAGGCCTTCCGGTGTAATTGAAACAGTACTTTCTGCAGTCAAGGGATGCAGCAACCATCTTATTTCTCCCTAACTATTTCAGCCATGGCCAGTACATGTGCTGATGTTTGGCTTTCTGCAAAAACAACAATTGGTGGACAGAATGTAGAACAATGTCATACATTCACCCCAGTACAGAGATCTGGGCCTAAATCCATCATTTCTTTACTCACCATGCCATTCCAGTTTGGACCCAGCCACATGCAAATCAGTCTTGACCCTGCCCCCAATGGGAACAGTCCAGCTTGAACTGTCAGGCCAGGTCCTCCCTGGACTGGAAACAAGCATCCTAGGACCGGTTTCGGGCTTTCAGGGAAGACTTGGCTTGGTAGTTCTGGCTGGACTGTTCCCATGAGGCACAGGGTCAAGACTGTTTTGCATATAGCTGGGTCTGAACTGAGGTGGTGAATTGAGCTAAAGAATGATGATGGATTCAATACAGATTTGGGACTGGGGGTGAGTGCTGAAAAATTGCAACGCTCCGTCCATCATCTCCTTGTGTTTGCTTAGTTCGCCAAAAAGTTGGTCCCTTGCTCACTTTGCCACTCGATTCAAGCAAGCCTGGCTGATGAAGGCTGTTACCCAGGATGCTTGTTTCTGGTTCAGGGAAGACATGACTTGGCAGTTTGGCTGGACTGTTCCCATGAGGCACAGAGTCAGGACAGATTTGCATATAGCTGGGTCTGAACTGAGATGGTGCAGTGAGCTAAAGACTGATGATGGATTCAACCCGGATCTGTGACTGGGGTGAGTGTCTGAAAAGTTTCAACGCTCCATCCATCATCTCCTTGTGTTTGCGATGTTTGGCTTTCTGGCTCCTGACTCAAACTGAGCTCCAGAGCGAGCTCTCTTGACTTACCTGACTTACATTGCCAGCATGATCCTCTTCTCCAGAGCGACCTCTCTGGACTTAACTGACTTAAGTTGCCAACATAATCCTCTTCTTTTTCCAGCCTCTTCGCTTCGCTGTACTGATATCCTCTCCTGTAAAACAAGAAAAAGAGGTGAGTGTTGACAACAGAGTCAACAGTCAACTGATAATATTTTCTACAACTACACATCCAGGAAGTAGTGAAGAAGAGAGTTTGGAAACTGCTCCAAAATTCAAACAATGCACAAGACAAAGAATAAAGGAAAAACACTGTTTTTTTTTTTAGTCCTCATTGTGCATCACTTATAGTAAGGAGTTATCAGGGTTGCCCCTTTTTTCCCTTCGAGCCGTAACCTGTAATTTTCACCACGTGAGGACCATTTGGGAAAAATTTGGGGACCCCTTACTTCCAATTACTATTGTAGAAGGTTGTAATTCTGGGTGGGTTGAGCTAGCCATTATGGCTACTCTAATAGGCCTTCAATCCTAGTAAGTGTTGCTTGCACTTAATCATAGGACGTACTTATAAAGAAGAAAATACCAGGAGGAGGAACACAATAAACCATCAGACATTCGTAACTTATATACCCCGAAAATGATTTTCCCACAGTTCCTAGAAGGCAATTTTTTTTAAATGGTTTCTTTTTTTTATCCAAATTATAGATTCTAAGCACTGAAGATAACAACTCTTCATGTAGCGGAGCTAATGGAAGAATCCATTTTACGCATATCACTCTTCTGGCTAATAAAATTAAAAGAAACACCAGACTTTCTTCCCGTTTTGTTAATCTGTCTGCTGAGGGAGACCCAGACACCCCGAAAAAGACCAAACCCATACTCACTGTTAGCTGTTTTCCCAAAACCTCTTCTGTAGTCTTACCCACCGCCTTCCAGAAGTCTTCGAGATGGGGGCACTGCCAGAACATATGCAGGTCATTGGCCTTCGGAAAGCTGCTTTTCGGGCAGGACTTCAACACAGATCTGCTAAATTTTGATAGTTTTTCCGGCGTCCAATAAGCCCTGTGGGTTGTATATAAGTGGTTTCTTTTTAATGCCGCAGATGTTACTATTGACCAGCATTTGTTCATAGATACTTGCCATAAGAGGTTTGTATCCAGCGTTGGAAGGTCTTTCCCCCAAATTCTCTCCGGAATCCGGAATTCTTCCTCCCCTGATGTTATGAGGGCCCAATACCAGAATGATATCTCTTTCTTGAAAGGATTCTACAACATTTTGCTTTCTAGGATTGTATTGCCTGTTTTGGTTTCCTTCACTGATTTTGCCCAACTTGAGAGTTGATAATATTTAAACTTAGCTAGAGAAAAATTCGTGATTTCATTTAATTTTTCCCAGTCTAACATTTTATTCTGATGTAGTACTTGCCCCCATAATACAACTCCTGCTGATTTTAGGGGAAGTGACAAAGAGTCTTTAAGACATTCCGGAGTACTAGGTGAGTCCCAAATAGGAGCTTTATCGCTGTGAAGAGGGATATTCACAGTCGACCTGATGCAGTACCATGATTTTGCAGCTGCTCTTAGAGTCTTCAACTTAACTTTTTTGAAGAATTTTGGGTGACCAAATTTAAAGAGGAAATGACTGGTGTTATTTGTCATGATCTGCATATATAATGGGTAATTTTCATAAGGGCCTAATAAGATTCTGCTATTTTT
Organism: Lissotriton helveticus; assembly: GCF_964261635.1. Lineage (NCBI taxonomy): Eukaryota > Metazoa > Chordata > Amphibia > Caudata > Salamandridae > Lissotriton > Lissotriton helveticus. Next base: position 332,399,542 of record NC_136063.1, on the reverse strand, counting down.
AAATTGGAAAGCTCTCAGTATTCCTAAATGTCTGGGGTTGCTAATCCACCCTGGTTTTTCCTTCTCCTTATTTTAGTCCAAGCAATTCGGGGTTTTTTGGATGACTAAATGAAACTTGATAACTCTCCCTGGATTTTCTTAATAGACTCCCTATTGAACTCGAGCGGGATGGCTCCGAAGATGAACGTAAACTTTGGTGAGACTGACATTTTAAGGATGTTTGATTAACCCAATATAGACAGCGGCAGGCTACTCCATACTTTGTCGGGGTCCGGTAGAGGCAGTACTAGGTGTACAAGCGGGCTGAGAGTGCTGAGGGCGATGTGCCAGGGACACTCCATCCCCCCTCCTGAGACCCATGGTGCAGATAGCGCCAATTTTTAAAGTGCCGAGACACTCCAAACTAGGAGTGATTTTTGGAATGAGCATTCGCTCTTCCTATTTTTATGCACTTTAAACACTTTTTATTTTTTCACTTTCACGTCCCCAGGTTAGGGTGGACGATTAGAGAGTCCATACCGCCGGGGTTTATCATTGTCCTGACGAATGCCTAGGTAAAATCAAACCAATACTAAGGCTGAAACATGTTGACATACTAATGATATATTAATTCTGAATTAAACCAACCATTACCTTGGCTTTACAATTCAGACACATAGAACTCTTGTATTTGTGTCCTAGGGATCACTAATAAACTTTTTTTAGATACCCTTTAGACACTTTTAAGTTTAAGTTTATTTATCCTCACAACACTCCCGTTACACAATACCAGCTCCGCAGTCTTCTGGCGTCGCAGCACACCGAAGAGGCACTAGGTCTCTTCGGTGGGGCCCGATGATGAAGCATGACACTGACTAGGTCAGTGTGTGAGGGCTTTCCTTCAAACCCAAATAGGGTGCGATTATCTTAAATCTGGTGGCTCCATCCAAGTGGCTTATAAGAGACATTAACCTCTCTTTTGTTGTTTATTGACACAGTACTCCATACTTTCAGCAATCCTTTAACTTCAACCTGGACTCTATGGAAATTAATCTGTGGAACTTTATCTATATCTTTAACTACGTCAATACCCAGGTATCTGATTTTTTCTTTGTTATATGGGCTCAAAAAGACTTCGTTCCAAGTCATAGTCTCTGTTTTAGATTTGTTAATTTGATAACCTGATATTTTCCCAAAGTTAATTAGGGTCTCTTCTGTTGCTTCAAGGGCTTCTTTAAGATGAGATGTAAATATCATTAGGTCATCCGCATATAGTGCTATTTTTTTATGCCAACCTTGGTGTGAGAAAGGGGCGATGGCTAGATGGTTCCTAAGACACTCTGCTGCTGGTTCCATATATAAGTTGAATAACAGCGGGGATAGGGGGCATCCCTGGCGAGTACCTCTCTGTATTAAAAGTTGATCCGTTAGCTCCCCATTAATTAATATTCTAGCCTTAGGAGTACTGTAGATGTTTTTAACCATATTCAAGATGTTAGTTCCTAAGTCAAATTTTTTTAGTACTTCACTCAGATAGAGCCAATTGACTCTATCAAATGCATCCAGGAAGTAGTGAAGAAGAGAGTTTGGAAACTGCTCCAAAATTCAAACAATGCACAAGACAAAGAATAAAGGAAAAACACTGTTGTTGAGCTTCTACCCACGTATTGGTATGAACAGAATACTAATGGATGAACCAAGACTTTAAAGGCATAACTCTGCAATAAAGTGGTCAAGAAGGTCCTTATGAGGCAATACGCAGAATCATTGTAAATGCACTAAGGGAATCCAAACAAAAGGACAATAAGTAGTGAGGGTGATTCTACACAAACCTGTTCAGAGATTTTGACCATTTGTTCAGGAAAAGTACTGAATGAAAACTCTGATAAGGTACCAATTGTAACCTCTCTGAGATAACTATAGGTGTTAGTGTACTGAAGGAAAGAATCCATCCTCACCCACCCTATTCTGGAGGATAGGAGCTGAAAGTCAGGATAAGATCAAGCATAGTCATTTATCATTCTCAAAATCACCCACTTTCTCCCCCACTTGGTGCTTGCTACCGCTTGTGTTACTCATTTAGGTTAGCACCAAGGAAGGGGATTGGTCAGACCCACCTCACTCCTACAACTCCTGGACATCAAACAGGTTAGAGGTCATGACAATGATGGGGGTCACTCCCCTTAGACATACACTTAGGGCCTGATTCACAAAGGTAAAGTTGGTTCAAAAGTAGAATTTTAGAACAAAAGTCTAACATTATGATATTTCGGTATTCACAAAGGGACTCATGAATAGTATCTTTACAACTGCGGACTCCCCACATTCGGGGCAGAGTTTCCACACTCGGGGCGGAATATCCACATTCGGTGCAGAATCTTCGCACTTGAGGTGCAATCTGTGCACTCAGGGCGGAGTAATTTTAGCTTCATCCTGACACACCTGTGACAGTGCCTATGATCCCCCACTCAGATCCAGCTGAAAGTCATTAGCCCAATTGCCAATGGCTGCATATATAAACTCAGCTGCCACACAAAAACGTTTTTGGACCATTCAACATGTCATTGAATGTGTTTGTCAGTTTGCTCCTTGTCATGCAACAGTATGATTTTAGATGGTGGAGGAGAGCAGCGAAGATGCTTAGACAAAGGATAAACCTCTTTGGGATGTCAAGCCAAGATGTCAGGTCCAGATACTGTTTTCCAGCTGATGTCAACTTGGAGATGGTTTCTGAGTGGGAGCAGGATCTTGACTCTGAGACATGCTGCTCCCATGCCATCCTAGCCTACGTCAATATCCTAGCAGCTCTCCATTTCTTTGCTACTGGGTCTTTCCAGAGGGTGTCCAGTGATGTAGTTGACATTTCTCAGACAAGCCAGTCCCGTTGCTTGTGTCAGGTACTGAGCTGCATCAATAGGAAATTGCATATCCACATACGTATGCTTCAGACACAGGCAAGAAGGCAAAGTTTTGCTACGGATTTCAACCACTATTCCAGCGTCCCACATGTGGCAGGTGCAATTGATTGCACCCACATGGCTCTTCAGCCACCTTGCCAAAATGCACACTTCTTCCACAACAGACACAGCTGGCACTTGATCAATGTGCAGAGTATGTGTGATGCCAGTGGCTGCTTTATAGATGTGCATGCAGTGTTCCCAGGCAGCACACCTGACAGCTACATATTCCACAAGTCCATCTTGCTTGGGGACTGGCGGTGTGAACATTTGTCAATAAGTGGCTTCTGGGTAAGTACTCATGCACCAGACAAGTCTGATATGTATAATTGTTGTTTTAATAAACACAAGCATTATAAATCACAAATCCTTATGACACATTCATAACCCCAACAGACAGTGCATGTACCATTTCATACATTACGAACTGTACCGATGCAAGAGGAACATGTACAAATATTTCCTTATTTTCCTCCTCAGTTGATGCTGCATATGCACTCTCACTATACAGAAGTGCAACCACTGTACCTCAGCGTAGGTGCAATAGGGCACACATACATACACAAATCATCATAAAACACACTTTTTGTCTCCTAAAGTTGCGATTCAGATGTCTTGACAATGCAGGGCGTGGTGCTGTTGTACTCCCCTGAAGTTGTGTGCAAGATAATAGTAGCCTGTTGTGTCTTTCACAACATTGCAGTAAATCATGGCTTACACGTACCTCTGAATCCTCACCTAGGTCTGAATCCATTGATCTGGGCCATTGTACAAAACAGAGGGCAGGATATGCAGGTGCGTGACCAGCCGGTTGATACTTTTTTCTCTTGCCCAACCAGTTGTGTTACAGCTTTATCTGGTTTCACAGTCTTTTGTCAATAATTATTGATGGACATTTAACAATCTTTTCATAAATTTAATCCTGAGACTATTCTGTAAGCAATACATATCTAAACAACAGCTGTTTGTCAAGACTCAAAAGATTGAACATACAACACTTTTTGTACACGTCAGTGGTTAGTGCAGACACTGTCTCTAAGGACTTCATTGTCTTAGGGGATTAAATATCACTGTGTTACACGTGACCTTTGTTGCGTGGTCTCCCCTGACATTTTTGGCTGCCGACCTCATGTTTTGACCTTGTTTTGATAGCCGTAGGACTTGGGTGCATTTGGCCCTGCGGTGCAGTGTCAAATCAGTGTGCTCATCATTTACATACTGCAGAGTAGTGTGTCTATTATTGGCTGATTCAAGTTAGCTATAAGTCCCTTGTCGTGGGGTGAGACCTATACAATGGGCATGTATCTCAAATGTGCCTCTGTGGCATGCCATAATGGTTGCACCAGCCACAGAGGTAGGTCATCGATTGCTCAACAGGTTTGCCCTGGTGGGGCCTGTGTGCACGGGTTACTGTTACTCAACTTGGCATTTACAAAGCTGTGTGCCAAGGTTCTGCCTTTCTCCTGCTCTATCAGAGTTCTCCCTGGTGACTGGGAGCGGTGTTGGGAAGAGGTTGGGCAGGTGTACTTATGTGTTACCTGCAAGAGTCGTGACTGACACCGGGTGAGCTATTAAGTACAATGGGGCCTGCTTCTCACATTGAATTAGCATGAGGGGATATAGAGAAAAGCTGTCTAGCATTATTTCCTACGGGCAAAAACACAATAGTAATATGTTTGGTATCGATGAGTTTGTAATGGCGAATCCTCTCCGGTAGTGGGAGTGAGTTTGACATTAAGATGTTGGAAGTGTTACTTTGGGAAAGTGGGCACTTAGATGTGCATGGCTCTGTGACCGTGTGCCTGGCTGATTGTCTCCTAATTCCAAACTAGTTGCTATGGGGATAGCCACATCTGTGCATTCCTGACAGAGGGCCATAAACTAGGGTTTCACTGGAAACTGCAGACCTCTGACTCTGAAGAACCTTTCTGGGATGGGTACATGGGGCTGGAATTGGCACCTGCATTCCAAGGGGCAGGATCCTGGTCCCACTAAAGATTGTGATCAAACCTCCTGGGATAGGATGGCAGACAGCACAGAATTTAGAGTGGGCCTATGCATTTCAAAGGTGTCCTTTTGAACTGACCATATCTTCAAAGGCCAAGGTGGGTATAACTACTGGGGCTTTAGCCTACGAAAGTAGAGATATTTTCGGATTTGGACCCATACTACGTTGGTTCGGTACTGGGAAATTGACATGAGGAATCATTAGTGCTCGAGGGACTGCAACTGAACTATTAGCAGGCTTGTGGTGGCTTGGAGCTTTTCGTGTTCCAAGAAGGGGTTTATCACTTGGCGGATTTTGCCTGGATGTTGTTGGGCTGCAGCTAGTGCCAACTGTCATGACTTGAGTCTCGAAGTACTCTCTGAGGGCAGTTAAGCTGGCCTCATTTCAATGAGATCCCAGGGACACAAAGGATCCCCCTGTCTTCATCACGGCGTAAGGACCACACTAGATGCAGCCGAGATAGGGAGAAGTGATCGTGGTTGGGACATGGACCATCCTGACATACACCATAATCTCGCTCTGGAAGAGGGGTATGTGCGCGAAGATCAGCAGCCATCCGAGGGGCCAGGATGTGTGGAGTTCGTGGAGTGGGGGAAGCTTGCAAAGTCCGAGGGACCTGTGCTTGCAAACAAGGAGACCTGTGCTCGCTTGTGCTCCATAACATTTGGTGTCCAAGGGTTGTTGGGGCAACCCGAGCAGGTTCCTGAGGCTGTCTTGTCTTCCAGATCGGGAGGACTACAGTACCTGACATCGCAGTCTCTGTCCGAGGTCATTGGGTCCCTTTCTCTGGACCCACACCTCAGGGCGCTTTGTTTTAAAAAACATTGTGACGAGACGCAAGGGGTTTCATGTGCCTTGTGGGCACCTGCAGCTGACTGCTGTGCTGTTCTACAGCAGGTCACACCTTCACTTAAGGATACAGCTTTTATCCAGATAGGGAGCATGCCATCTTCCTGGGTCACAACCCTTTGTTTGCGGGGGCTGGCAGTCCCACCCTTGTGCAGGTACCGTCGGGTGCCGGGATGTCTAATCTGGCCAGCTGAAACTAAATTGGTTTCTTGCCACGTTAGTTGGTTCTAACTGTCTAGTCAACATGGCGCCAGCATGGGCAATGTGTCTCATTGGCTAGCAGAGTACTGAGGGGCTGAGTTGCATGGCTCAGTCAGAGACTAGTGACTTTGACCTTCTTGCAATGGAAAAGTCTGATCATTTCAAATAACTGTAGAGTGTATATACAATGTGTGTTTCATTGTGATTTCAACAGAGAAGTTTGACAATTGCGTATAACTGTAAAGTGTATATAAATACAATGGATCTCGTTTTAATTTCAGTGTGAGTGTGTAATACAAAAACAATTGTTTTTATACAAATGATGTGAAGTTTTTTGTGGCAAACACAGTGTGTTGCGAGGGGAGGTGTTGTGCCAATGCTTTACACTTGAACCCTGAGGATAAGCCTGTTTGTTAGGTGACAAGCTACCAGAGGGTGAGCACAGGTTATCAGGCAAGTATATTGTCCTGATTCTATTTGAAATTGTGGGTTCTGATTGGCTTCGATACGTCTTACCCAGCCCGAAACTGTTGGGTCTAACACACTGCATGTGTGAGACCTCCCTGGACTGTATTATAATAAGAATATAATGTTGGTCTCTGAGACACATTAGTTATTGTGCTTGGCTATGCATGTTCAACATGTTGCTGCCCATGATCTACTGTCATGATGGCTAGCAAGATAACATAGTAACATTACTACACACTCCTTCAATCAACATCTTGCATGCGTGATGCACTCTAACATTACTGAATACACAATGATAAGAATCTATGTGGAGATATGTTTAGTATTCGTATCATGAAACATATGACAGTGCGCCCATATGTCTGTCACACATACGCCATTGTTAAAATGTACATGTGTAATGACATGCATTGTCTTTGCTCATTGCTGCTACGTTTCACAGGTCCATATATTACGTGCTACTCCAGGCCACATTTCGTTCTTTGAACTCTGGGATTTGTAGTGCTGTTTTACTATGGAATAAACAAGACTGCAAGTCCGATAATCCAAAGACCAAGCCTGGACTGGCTGATACATCATGCATGGACCTGGGAAATATGGCAGGGCTGTATGCTCAGCAATAGACTCCTTCTTGCATCTAACTAATAACTAATGGCTCAATTAGAAAAGACCTGGGGCCTCATTTATGAGGCCGTGCGTGCCTTTTACGCCGCCGGTGCGTCACTTTTTGTGACGCACCAGTGGCGTAAACAATGCGCCTTGTTGCGCCATATTTACAAAGTGACGCATCTAGGTAGATGCGTCACTTTGTAAACCCCTGCGCTACATTATACCTGCGTCAGGTATAATGTATGCAAAGGGGGCGTTCACACGCAAAAAGCCTCGTAATAGTGATGCAGTGAAATCTATGAGATTTCACTGCGTCACTTTTAGGACGCTGTTGCGTCAAAATCTTGCGCCTGCCTCACAGCAGGCGTAAGACTGACGCAAGCCCTTTCACATGGGGCTTTCCCCATGTGAAAGGATGCATTGCTGGAGTTGCGTCACTTTTGTGACACACCCCAGCAATGCGTGACTTTTGCGCTTACAGATACGTCAGAAATACTGACGTATCTGTAACTCCTTGCGACATGATGCGTCATATTATAAATATGACGCATCAATCATGTCGCAGGGAGAGCGCAGTGAAAAGTGACGCATCGCTGTTTTCACGCAGCGATGCGTCACTTTTCATAAATAAGGCCCCAAGCATTTTGTACTGTGTGTAATGCTTAATGCATCACATGTGGTACTGAAAATTCTGGACTCATGCAATAAACTTGGTCGTAGCATAACGATTTTTATATCAAAAGACCGAGAATGGCTAGTACACTATGTACAAGCATTTTCGTCATATTCCAGTAACAATTTCACCTCAAAATCGTCATTTTCGTTCTGAAACCCTTGGCATCCATTTTGTGTACAGCAGCCATGTTGTGTGTTGCCCTTTACATAGGCTATAACACACAGCTAAATTCGATTCCAAAAAGCCACGTACACCTTGATTGACTTTCCCCTGACCTGAGCCTGTTGGAACCATTGCCCCAGGCCGGACCTGTTTGGTCAGTTCCTCTCCCAGTGGCCGAGCAAGATAGCATCAAGGCCCAACATGCCATAAACCTTTTCATCGCATACACACCCTGCCTATCTTACTTCCATCTGTCCCTGTTCCTGCCTCCATGAGCTATTTACGCCATGGGCTATGACCTTACTGTTTTGGGTTTATCCGGCCTTGTCAGCTAAAGAATGTATTCATTATGTGGACATTGTTTATGGCCTGGACTTATCTTGAAAGTGGGTTTTGCATCTGTGTGCACGTTCTGGGAATGTATTTCAAATATGTGCCTAAGGCATAACAATCTGTATAAAAGGACTGTGCGGAGTCCATGAAGGCAGGCTATCTCATTCAGTCGCTTTTAGGTGTGGCTGGGCAACGTAGCCTCACAGTTGTATGTAATAAAGATGTCTTTTCATATTTCAGATTCTCTGTCAATTCCTTTGCTGCTTTTGAATGGACTACCTATTGGTAAGACCCCTGAGAAGGAGTTTGAGGATTTCTAGAACCTCAGTTGGCTATTGAGGTACTGGGTTTTTAAGAACCGGCACAGAACCGGTAACCCAGCGGTGCCAGGGGATCAACACCCAGAGACCTCGGGTTCTCCTGAGTCAGACCTACAGAAACTCAGAGTCTTCTAGGTGAAGTCAAAGATTAGTTTATTGGCTGCAACCAAGGTAACAGGGTCCTAGAAGTACAACACGGGTATATTCTCAGGAGACTGCACACTTTCACGAAGTCAGGCTTCTCTTCTTATACATAATTTTCAGCCTTGGGCAAAACATTCCTTGGATTCGTGGTATTTCATTTATAGTTACTGATTACAAAAGAAGAGCAGAGTCATGATGACATGTACATATTTCACGTCGTGCTGCCCATAACAAATCATCCGGCAAGGCCCAACATTTCATCAGATATCGCTGGACCCCTAATAAAAACGGTCACCTCCCCATCATAAAGCAAGTGAAGAAAAGGAATGGAGAAAAGATGTGAGCGAGATATGGCAGGTGTGCACGCTGAAATGGTTTTATGGCTGGTTGAGCCTAGATGCTATCTTGCTCGGCCACTGGGAGGGAACTGACCTAACGAGTTCGGCCGGGGGCAATGGTTCTAACTTGTACTGAGGTCAGGGAGAAGTCGATTAAGGAGTATGTGTCCTTGTGGAATCAAATTCAACTGGATTAAGGCCGGTGTAAAGGGCAACATGTAGCTAAGGGTTTAGAATGTAAATAACGATTTCGAGGTGAAATCGTCACTCGAATACGCTGGAAATACATGTACTTGATGTACTCGTCATTCTCGGTCTTTTAATACCAAATTCGTCCTATTTCGACGAAGTTTTTATTCTCGAGTCCAGTACTATTATATGAATCCAGATTTTTCAGAACCACAGACCCTCCTTTTGCCCTTACATAGGCAATTAATCTATCCTCATGTTAATCTGAGTCCAGATCTATATTCCTAAAGTCATTGAGATGTTGCTGCAACATCATTCTAGTGCTGAGTTCATTTCTTGACACAGGCTTCCTTACACATGATGTAGCACAGAGGCCACATATTGCAGGAGCACACTGTATACATAGACAGAACAGGAAAAGAATGGCTAAGACCATCCCAATGACCATCAGAATTTTCCATCCCCAGGCAGATATCAGTTCCCAGAACCATCCCATTAACGACCAATCTCCTTTATCCACATGAATAGATTCGGAAATCTTATGTAGTTTGGAGATGGCCCTGTACACTGTCGGAGCATTATCTGGAATAAAAATGCAACAACTGGACTGGATCAATTTGCATACTCCACCTCGGTCCGCAAGTATTACATCCAAAGGGACCCGGTTCTGAAGGGTCATAAGTCGATCCGACTGGAGCTCAGCAGTCAGGTTACTAAGGGCACCAGCAGTTTCAATCACGGTGGATTCAACTACCCTTGTCAATTGCCTTATGTTTCTGCTGTTAGCCATGGCTCCCCAGAACGGCAGAAAACCCATTGCAAAGTCACCAAATTCTTGACCTGAAGTGTCTTCTTTACTCAAAACACCTCTAACTACCCTTGTCCGATGGTAATCCGCCACTGCTGTGTAGGTGGGAGGTAACAGGAATGAAACAAAACATGAGCCCGAGAAGTCAGGGGGCAACCATGTATAGGCTCTATCATGGCAGATGAAATAAATACCCTTAGCGGCTAAAAAGGCAGGGGAAGTCTGAGATCCGAAAACATACGTTTCTGTACAGACACTCTTCCCTAGCTGAGCTCTGGGATTCTCGCCAATACCTTGCAGACACAGGTGACCTTGATGGGGCACGATCCAGATAGGGGACGATCTCTTGGCTTGCTGTTTCTCACTTAATGTAGTGCCATATCCGGTCACATTCCAACCTACGTATGCAAGTATCTCATCATCCGGGGTATCTTCGTAAGAAGTTACTTCCTTGATCATGTCAACTATACCTTTGACTAGGGCGCTAGTCTTGAGGTTGTCTTTTACAGAACGTAGGGGTTGGATTTCTCGTGCATATATGAACATTGTCCTATATGCCCATACTGACCCATTGTGACTAAATGGCAGGACCAAATAGGGGATACCTCTATCCGTGGTGTGGGGCATGAGACCACACACCCAACAGTTAGTTGTGTTCATTACAAGTTGGTGTTGGTGTAATAACTGAACGAAGGAGTTATTAATGAACTCTAATCTCCTATTTGATTCGTGGTCAGGCAGAGGGTGGAAAGAATGAGAGGAAACAGTAGGAGGAGGTAGGGGTGATGTAGTGGGCGCAAATGTCACATGAAAAGAGAATAAAACATAGCTTATCAAAAAGACCATTACGCTGAATAGCATAAAAATACACATTATTATAAAAAATTTCTTCGTCATTATTTTAAAAAGTCTCTGCTTAAAGTTCATTTGTTTGGCAGGCCTCTCCACATCAGGAAACTCCATCCTCTCTAAGGTGCTGCCCGCGGTGGTAGGTTGTCTCTGCTAAAGGATGCTTCCGTCAGTCTAGGGCAGCTCCCTTGGACCAACCGGAACCAGCGACCTAACATCGTCAGCTGCACCCAAAAGTCTTTAATCAACCGCGACCCTAGCAGCGGAACCCGGATGGCGGTTCGAAAAAAAACAAAAATAAGCAAGTTACCTAGATGGGAGAATCTGCACTTTCAAAAATAGGATTTGGGGAAGCACACATTATTTATTAGTCCACAGGGTTTTCTCTCGGATCATAAAAAAATCACTTTTACTTTAGTCTGTTTTTCTTGGACGTAAATTGTAGCGTCTTTTCCCGGGTACTGTCTGGTCCAGAAATAGTAGTTCAGGTTCCACAGAGTGCAATTGTTCTGGTGGTGGCACAGTTTCTTGAAAAATGTTCTTACTTTCACAATCAGGATTAGCTTCTTTTACACGTTCATAAGTTGCGCGCTCTGAGTCAGTGCCTCCTTTCCGGACCCATTGGTCATGTGGCAGAGGGAAGGGTATCTTCGTACAATGGATCCCGTGGACCCAATTGGCCTTCCCCTCCACCCTAACAGCCGACCTTGTAGACAGGAGGACGAGGTGAGGCCCGGTCCATCTGGGCTGGTCGTTTCTTGTTCTTTGAAAGTTGCGGACAAGTACCCAGGAACCGGGGTCAATGGAGTGACCCGGTGTCTCAGAGACCGGAGGCAAGGTGTTGTGGACCTGTTGATATAAAACACGCAATTTAGCCGTCAATTCATACAAATAGTCAAGCAAAATGGGGTGTTGCAGCTCGCTAAACTTCGTGGGCCTAGGCACTCCCCATATGTTGGCTGGCCGACCAAAGATTATTTCATAGGGGCTGAGTTTCACTCGCGAATGCACAGTCATTCTGGTGGATAGGAGTGCTAAGGGTAGAGCGTCAGGCCATTTAAGACCTGTGCTCGCTTGGATTTTGGCCAATTTAAGTTTAAGCGTGCCATTGTAACATTCCACTAATCCAGCTGATTGGGGGTGATTTGCAGCGTGGAACTTCTGCCTAATGCCTAGCCCTTCACACACTCTTTTCATCACACAACCCACAAATTCACTTCCGTTGTCAGACCAGACCATTCTAGGCATTCCGAACCTGGGGAAGAACTCTTTCACAAGGGCTCTCGCTGTGGACAAGGCAGTATTGTCCCTTAGGGGATAGGCTTCTACCCATCTTGAGAAGGCACAAACAACCACGAGCACGTATTTTATGTTGTTGCACCTCTCCATGTGTATGAAATCTAGCTGCAAAACCTCGAACGGATACGTAGGAGGTGCAAAATGACCAGCTGGAGTAGGGGTTCCCCTACCAGGATTGTGCTTCAGACATACCATGCAATTCTTGACAACATTATCTGCACACTTGGGAATCCCTGAATTCTTCCACACTGGGGCCAACAACTCGTAAATCCCTTTCGCGCTGATATGGGCCATCCCATGAGCCATTGTAACCACTGCAGGCACATATGCATCGGGTAACAACCATCTCTGTTGCTCTGTCGATTCAATCCAACAACCATTTGCATCCATTCTCCCTGTACTTTCTCTCCACATGCTTAACTCTTTCTCCATGGCCTCAGCTTGGATGGACTTCACACTTTCTATCGTGTCTTCAAATATTCCAACATCACCAGTCCATCTTTCTGGGCTCGCAACATACATTCGGCTCATCATATTCTTTGCAGTTTCCTTAGCAGTTTCATCAGCAAATGCATTTCCACGAGCAACATCATCAGTCACTTTCTTGTGAGCACTACATTTCACGATCGCTACTTTCAGGGGCAACGTCAGTGATTCAAGAAGCTCATTCACCAACTGACCATGCTGAATCTTAGCTCCATGCGAAGTCAGGAACCCACGTTCTCTCCACAATCGTCCAAAACTGTGAGCCACTCCAAAAGCATACTGGCTGTCGGTATAGACAGTCACTTTCATTCCTTTAGATAACACACATGCTCTCGTCAGTGCCACGAGTTCAGCGGCTTGAGCTGAACCATGTGGTATTCGCGCAGTTTCAATGACTGTGTGCAAAGTTGTGACAGCATATGCTGTAGTCACGTTACCATTTGGGAGTTTAAAGCATGAACCATACACCCATAATGTACCATCACATTCAGCAAGAGGAGTGTCGAACAAATCAACTCTCCCTTTCGTCTCTTCCTCTGTTCTGAGGAAACAATCGTGCTGTTCTGAAGCATCCGATTCCACTGCAATTGGTAACAATGTGGCTAGGTTCAAGGTACTGCACCTTTTTATGTGCACATGGCTCGCTAGTAGCGTCAATTCATAACTGGACAGTCGAGCACTAGTTAAGTGCTGTGTCTTGGTCCTATTTAACAATGTGTCTACTGCATGCGGGACCATCACGATTAGTGTATTATTCATTACTAGACCTGCAGACTGTCGAATAGAAACAGCTGCTGCTGCTGTGGCTCTTAAACAACTTGGCAATGCTCGTGCTACCGGATCCAAAGTTGACGAAAAATAGGAGCATGGCCGCTGTCTATCTCCGTATAACTGGGTCAGCACAGACAATGCACAGCCCTCCTTCTCATGGACATATAATGTGAAAGGCTTACTGTAGTTGGGGTTACCTAACACAGGGGCCGAACATAATGCTGTGCGTAATTCGAGAAAACTTTTCTGACACTCATCAGACCAAGGAATGGGATTTGGTGTATTTTTACACGTTAGTGCCAACAAGGGTTTGGCTAATAACGAAAAATTTGGAATCCACTGTCTACAGTACGATGTAATGCCCAAGAAAGCGCGTACTTCTCTCTGCGTTCTTGGCACATTCAATTTTGCTATTGCCTGAATTCTTTCTGGGGTCAGTTTCCTTCCCTCCTTCGATAAGAGATGACCTAAGTAGGTCACTTCTTGTTGGCAATATTGAAGCTTGGAAAGTGACACCTTGTGATGCAGATCACATAGATGGCGCAGTAATGTCAACGTGGCCATTTTACAAATTTTCTCAGTATCCGCAGCGATGAGCAAATCGTCCACGTACTGTACGAGAGTGGCACCTTTGGGCAGAACCATTGTGTCAAGTTGTGTTTTCAGAGCTTGACTGTATATTGAGGGGCTTTCACAGTAGCCCTGAGGAGCGCGTTTAAAGCGGAAGCTGCGACCTCCTAAACTAGAGGAAAAAATATCCCTGCTTTCCTCAGCAATCGGGATACTGAAGAAAGCATTCTTCAGGTCAATCACCGAAAACCAGGAGGCAGAGGCTGGAATCATAGTCAATAATGTTGTAATGTCGGGGACGACGGGGAATTGTGGTACAACAATTTTATTCACTTCTCTAAGGTCCATCACGAATCTGTACACAGGTGGCTGAGAAGGGTCAGTTCGTTTTAAAACAGGCAGAACAGGACTATTGCAAACATTGCCTCATGTTTCTTCAATTACGTCTTTTTCAATCAACTCGTAAACAATCTCTAGCAAAGCTTTTTCGCCCTCATTGGATATTCTGTATTGGGGAATTCGTGGCATTCTGATATTTGACTTCAATGTTACAACATATGGTGGAATTTCTAAAAGACCTACATCATTCGGACCAGTAGCCCAAAGAATATCTGGGAGAAGTGCCAATTCTGCTGGAAGTGCATTTCTCGACAAATACATGGGAGAAACCACTTTCTTACCTAAAGTAAGTTGTACTCCTGAGGGAGAACAGTACAAAGTCGCATACAATCTTTTTAGCAAATCTAATCCTAGCAAATTTTCACCACAACCTGTTGTCAAAATAAGGGGTGCTTCGAATTCACAAGGACCAACAGAAAGAGATAAAGGGTCAGAAATCGGATTTCTAACCGGGACGCCAGAAAAACCTACGGAAACGTTCATTTTGCCAGACAAAGGTGCGCCAGGGAGTTTGGAGTGCATAATAGAACTCTTTGTAGCACCAGTATCCAACAGAAAAGGTTCTGACACACCCGATGTAATCACCTCAACGTAAGGTCCACTCTGATCTACTGGAACTGAAACGACTCCCTCTCTTTGTCTAAGGCTGTCCTAGCAATCATTATTCTCCCACTGCTCATTTTCTGTATAATACTCATCAACGTAGTATTGAGCTGTCCTGTCAGATACGTTATTTTGCTGGTCAAACCTGTTCATAGAGTTTTGTGGTGGAAGGGGACGTGCGTCCTGAGGGGCGTTTCCACGCCCTCTACCTCTAGGCGCTTGCTGACTGCCACGACCTCTTACGCCAGAAATTCCATTTGCACGTTGTGGAAGGGCAGGACAGTTATATTTGTAATGACCCTCTTGTTTGCAATATAAACACTGGTTGGGACCTACGCGGTGTTGAGTGTAATCGAATCTTTGCAAGTTTCTCTGATATTGTTGAGGCTGCTGAAAGGTGTTCTGGTAGTGATTCTGACCATTATTATTTTGATTACCACCACCACGTGGCGGATAGGCTTGCTGTAGCAAAACCTTCGTTTTGAGTTCTCTAGTTTTCTTTTCTACTTTATCTTTCTCATCTTTGTCTCTATTCTCGTAGTACTGTGCGGTAGCTAATATCTGGGCTGAAGATGAGACTGCCCAAGAACTTTCCGAATCTTTTAATTTCCTACACAAATCTGGAAGCAGATTGTGCACAAATTTATCGACAAACAATCTCTGACCACCTTCCGTGGTCATATCTTGACCGCTGTGGTCAATGAATGTTTCTTCAAATCTGGTGAAGAAATCTGAAACAGTTTCTTCTTTCTTTTGCTTGCATGCAGATAACTTATCCCAATTTACGCGTATTGCAGGCATTATCGTTTTCATGTAATCTACTATTCTACCAGGTAGTTCCGCTATCAGAGGCTCAGGCTTGGCACCACCAACTTTTCGTGCATCTGCAGCAGTAATATTAGCCCACGTGTCACCTAATTCCTGGTCATGATCTACATGACGAATTTTACCCCATAAAGGCTGTGGAACAACGTTCCCGAATAACATATAGATATCGGCCAAATTCATTATACATGACCCAGCAGTTTGCGACAATTCTTTATAGTACCCTGCAGGATTTTTACGCGGATCTGGTAGTGTTTGTTTGAGTGCTAAAACTTCAGCTCGCTTCCATGGGACATGTACCCATACGCGGTGAAAGTGGGGCAGGACAGGTGGGACAGCTGTCGCGTCACCCTCTCTCCACTGTGGGGGAACTTCTCTCATAGGGTATTGTCGTGCCTTTTTCCTACTAGATGCACTAGATTCCGATGGCGACCCAGAACTGCTTCCCTTACTTCGATATGATAATAGCATTTCAACTGCCTTTTCCACATCGGGACCTACAATCATACCCTCTTCAAACTTTAATCGTACACGACACATTGCTTGCGGGATGCATTCTTGATCATTGTCTTCTAAATCCTCGCCAAGAAAGACACACATCTGTTCGAAAACATATCTCTGTGTCGCTGCTTCCCATTGGTGGAAGACTTCCATGACAGACTGTACATCATATTTTGCAGTGTCCATGACCCATTTCCGAGCTAAACTATTCAGGGAATCTCTCTCTCGATAATCAGGCAGTTGACTTCGCAACTGTCTTCTTCCTATGTTAGGGGTCGTAGCAGGCGACCCGAAAAGAGGTAAAAGAAGATTAGTAACAGTGCTGGCCATTTTCTGCCGAATGGAAGGTGAGACTGAAGGACAAACAGATGAAAAAACGGGGTGAGATAAGGCGGGGGTAGAGATGGCAGAAGAGGTATCAGGACCAATAGATGTGGTACTAGGCAAAATCATAGAGGGGGCATTAGGAGATGTAGAAAGTACAGTAGGCAAAATCGTAGAAAACACAGGTGAAACAGAAGTGGTCGGTGGGCCTGGAGGAGGCTGCACCGAAGAAGTAGGAGCCAGCTGAAGAACAGCTGGTGTGTGCTGTGGAAGAGCCGGGGGCGCAGCTTGTGCAACTAAAGGTTGCGGGGGTGCTGTGGCATTCTGCGCATAGGGGGGTGGTGAAGTTAATAATTGCGACATTAATGGGTCTTTTTCACGCTCTTTTGCTGTCCCTTGCTGAAGAGACGGCAAAACTGGATAACACTTATCTATTGCCATTTTACGTTGCCTGTGCAACTGCTCATTTATCTGCTCTTCCTCATTATCTTTAAACTGCACAGCAGCTTGCATTACTGAAAGTCCCCCTTCTCTCTTATTTTTCTTAGCTAATTTAATTTCTTTTTGTTTGGCTTCTTTGCGCCATAAGCGGAAAGAGTCAAACATCGCCGGCCGGGCTTTCTTTTTGAAGAGTTTAACTTCAAGGTTGTCTAAGATTTCCGAATCAAAGCTACCATATTGGGGCCATTTTAAAACACCATCTTTTCTAGTGTATTTAATCCATACTTCGTTGTAAACGATGGGGCCTACCCCATGTTTAACGTATAGTTCGTAAGTCGGAGTTCCAACTGGAGGAACCGGACATGAGTCCTCCAATCGGGAGTCCCTATTATTACTACCAAGACAAAACAAATTCCCAAGTCTTAGACTAGGCATCCTCGCTCTCTAGTCTAGTTCCAAAACTTCAAAGGATTTATCGATTACGATATTTCTCGTGAATACACGAGTCCTTCGGTTATGGTGCTTGCAAGAACCAATAAAAACCTTTTGTATCTCCAAGATACCACAAAGTAAGTCCAACTAAGGACTGGGAGACGCTCCACTTATACTTAACTGAAAAATATCGATGGCGTCACCAGAAGACTCGTCTCAGCGTTTCGCTCTACCGAAAACTTCAAGGGTCCAACATCAGGGCGATAGCCAGGGCAGCAGTCCTTGTAGCCGTCGGGAAGCGGGGAACCTCGCAGCAAAGACCTTCGGACCACGTCGACATGCAGGGGTCGATGGGGTGGTGGGCCCTCCTCCGGAATTTCCACACGAAGCTCCTCACGATCTTCAGGCTGACTGGTACCACTGGAATCGCCCCACATTGGGCGCCAATTGAGGTACTGGGTTTTTAAGAACCGGCACAGAACCGGTAACCCAGCGGTGCCAGGGGATCAACACCCAGAGACCTCGGGTTCTCCTGAGTCAGACCTACAGAAACTCAGAGTCTTCTAGGTGAAGTCAAAGATTAGTTTATTGGCTGCAACCAAGGTAACAGGGTCCTAGAAGTACAACACGGGTATATTCTCAGGAGACTGCACACTTTCACGAAGTCAGGCTTCTCTTCTTATACATAATTTTCAGCCTTGGGCAAAACATTCCTTGGATTCGTGGTATTTCATTTATAGTTACTGATTACAAAAGAAGAGCAGAGTCATGATGACATATACATATTTCACGTCGTGCTGCCCATAACAAATCAACCGGCAAGGCCCAACATTTCATCAGATATCGCTGGACCCCTAATAAAAGCGGTCACCTCCCCATCATAAAGCAAGTGAAGAAAAGGAATGGAGAAAAGATGTGAGCGAGATATGGCAGGTGTGCGCGCTGAAATGGTTTTATGGCTGGTTGAGCCTAGATGCTATCTTGCTCGGCCACTGGGAGGGAACTGACCTAACGAGTTTGGCCGGGGGCAATGGTTCTAACTTGTACTGAGGTCAGGGAGAAGTCGATTAAGGAGTATGTGTCCTTGTGGAATCAAATTCAACTGGATTAAGGCCTGTGTAAAGGGCAACATGTAGCTAAGGGTTTAGAATGTAAATGACGATTTCGAGGTGAAATCGTCACTCGAATACGCTGGAAATACATGTACTTGATGTACTCGTCATTCTCGGTCTTTTAATACCAAATTCGTCCTATTTCGACAAAGTTTTTATTCTCGAGTCCAGTACTATTATATGAATCCAGATTTTTCAGAACCACACACACAAGCAGGTCTAATGTTCACTTATGATCATATGTTACTGTCTCATGAAAACCTTTAGGTGCCATGTGAGATATTTGTCAAGGAGTGGCTAGCACTGTCTGGGCTGTTAATTTTGTACTATCACATCCACTGAGCACTTAAACCACATCTTAGGTTGCCGCAGATACACACACGCACACAACACTGCAGCAAACAGTGAGATCTCCCCAAATTTGATTGAGTGCTGCATTGCTCAGCTGTTCATGGAAGAGCACAACATCCTCGACTCCTATCAATCCGGCTTCAGAAAAAAGCCCATAAACCGCCCTTCCCGCCACATCAGAGGACATCCGCTCCCTCCAGGACAGAGGAGAAACAGTAGCCCTCATCCTCCTTGACCTCTCAGTGGCCTTCGACACAGTCTTTCACCGCACCCTAATATGCAGACTTCACGACACAGGGATCCGGGACAAGGCCCTCGACTGGATCCACTCTTTCCTCTCCGGCAGAACGTAGCGGGTCAGACTTCCTTCTTTCCTCTCGACCCTCCACCTACCACTTGCGGATTCCCCCAGGGACCCTCCTTCAGCCACAAGCTCTTCAACGTCTACATGGCTCCGCTCACCCCCATCGTCTGAACCCACGGACTCAAAATTGTTTCATACACAGATGACACCCAGCTCATCATCTCCCTATCTAACAAACCCAACGCAGCCAAACACAACTTTCAAGAAGGCATGGAAGCTGTCGCCAAATGGATGAAAGCAGCTGCCTACAACTCAACACTGACAAACCGAAGTACTCATCCTGGGCCCAGACCCCAATGCCAGGAACAACACCTGGTAGCCTACTGCTCTCAAAAGCCCAGCCACACCCACCCCCACGGACCTCGCACGCAACCTTGGAATCATCCTGGACTCCGAGCTCAAAATTGACCGCCAAATCAACTCCGTCACATCCTCATGCTTCCACACCATCTGCCTCCTATGTAAGACTTTCAAATGGATGCCCCTCGACCACAGAAAGACCATCACTCACACCCTCGTCACCAGCAGACTTGACTACGTCAACGCGCTCTATGCCGGAATAAACAAAAACCTCACCCGCAAGTTACAAAACATCCAGAACTCTGCCACAAGACTGGTTCTCAACCTTCCAAGACACTGCCATATTGCCCAGCACCTGTGCACAATCCACTGGCTCCCCATTGAGGCCACCTTCAAGATTCTCACCCATGCACAAAAAGCCCTCAACAATAGCAGACCAGCATTCCTGAACAGCTGACTTGAATTCCACGCACCCCAAAGGACCCTAAGATTAGCCTAGCTTTCCTATGCTGAGGTCCACCACACCAGAAAGACCAGATCGGGAGGCCGCTCCTTCTCCTTCCTGCAGCCAGAGCCTTGAATGCCCTACTGCTCCACCTCAGACAGACAACATCACACCCATCTTCATGAGAAACATCAAAACCTGGATCTTCGATAGACGTCCTCCTTGATGGACTTGAACCCCCACATCCCCTCCTCCCGAGTGCCTTGAGACCCTTACGGGTGAGTAGTCGCGCTTAACAAACATGTGATTGTTCTCTGGTCCCTATAAAGTTAAGGGGACTTCTCAAGCACCCCCTCAGTTAGTAAGTTCAATTAAGTTTCACTGAAAGGGAGTGCTTTGTCCTCCAGTCTCTCAGCCATATTGAATGCGGGTTAGGTAAACAGAGCAGCAGGATGGCTGAGGATCTTGCTGGAATATGAGGATGGCTCAGAATACCCATAAAATGGCTGCCTGTAACTTCCTGTATAGAGCTTCCAGCAGTTTAATTTCTCCGCTCTGTCATTTTCTGCATACAATCCTTGGGTTCCGGGCTCGACTGCAGGCACATGGAAGATCCTCGGCTCGTCAGCGGGCACGTCTTCTGGATACGACAAGTAAAGAGGAGGAAGGGCACAAACCTTCAGGCATTGGTAATTAATCCACCTGTATAAAGTCTTTAAGATCTACAGTGACAGCCTTGGTGGAGGCTAAAGAGAATGAAGGTGGGACATTGGTAGGGACACCACCAGCCAGGGGGAGGAGGGATGTGGCTCTCCCCTTGGCCCACAAGAATTAAACTTGAAAATGGTGTCTCCAGGGCAGGCCCCATCACCATCTGGGACTACCACGACCCCTTCCTAACTCTTGAGGCCTCCATTTTATCAGGCCTCCAGCCACCCCTCCTGCTAATAGCCTCCTCCAAGTGGCTGCCCGGAAGAGCTGATGTAGACATCTGCCCCTGATATGCCACACCCCTCATGTTTTACCAAAACCACTCCATGTTTGATTACTTCTGTGGCTGGATCCCAGAAAATGATAGTGGTATCTGATGATCTAGAAGGTTTCCTCTTGGATCTTACATGCGATCCAAGACAAACTCCGAAAGTTCTGAGAGGCACTTTTCAGACAAATGACCAACATCAATGCCTCCATCACTTCTTTGGGTGCAGACATGTAGTTGTGTCTCCCAGTATGTCTTCCCTCACTGTTTTCCCTGCTACCCCTCATACTCCTCATATTTCCTGCTTCGGTAGGGTGTCTGGTTGTGCACCTGCCAGCCAGAAAGAGTCCACAGGAGCAGAGAATCGCCACATAGTGGAGAAGGAGGACATTAAGGATGACCACTGACTGGACTATGTTTGGACTGTGGACTTTTCGTTTAACCTATGTACATAGATTGGTTTCCCTGATGCTTCTTGACTTGTTTTATTTATTTTGTCCAACCCCCTCCAAGTTCTCTTGCCCATTCTGCCTGAAGATTTCTTTTTAATTTTCTTTCTCTCTTTCCAATGAACAGTTTTGTAAATATCATATATTTCCCCCCAAAAATTATTTTTCATGAACACCATATCTGTCTTGTGTTGCTCATTATATATGCTGTATTCAACGTATGGAAGTCAACATCGATGGGTGTTTAACTATGCTTTCAACATGATACCTTATTACATAGATGGTCCTACAAATCTTACTCACACACATTTATTGTCACATTTATGGCCTTCAACAATAATCAACTATTATGCAATTCAGTGTTGACTTGTAAAGAATATACTTTAATTTACATATATTGGGGATATTCATATTTTACAGTGATCATGGGGATCTCTCTTGCAACTTGGCAATTGTAGTTGTGAGGATCTCTGTGATTAAGTGTGGTTACTGTGTTGGTGCTGATGTGTAGGTGGGTGTGGTGCATCTCTGTGTACAGTTGGAGGCTGTGCCTGCACAGGGGCACGGGGGTGCCTGTAAAACATTCTGTATGCCTGTACAGGGAAGACGGTATCTGTACAGGTGGGGTAGGTGCTGGTTCGGGGCCCGGTGGTGCCTGTGCAGCTGGGTGCCAGTACAGGGGGTAAGTGTGCCTGTACAGGTGGAGAAGGTGCCTCTACTGGGGTTGATGGTGCCTGTACGGGTAGGGGAATTGCCTGCACAGGGGGTGAAGGTGACTGTACAGGTAGAGGAGGTGCATGTACAGGTGTGGAATATGACTGGACAGGGGGGACATGACTGTGCAGGGGGCATGTCTTGGGGTAGTGTTGGCTGTACATCTAGGAAGGGTACCTGTGCAGGTTGGGGTAAACGTGACTGGAATGGGTTGTAGTGCAGGTAGATGTGTTGGGTTCCCTACATGTGTTGACCGTAAAGGTAAACTTTGAAACAGTTTCAACATGCCTTCCATCATCTTCATGGCCAAAGCATGGTGTCTTGCACTCTGTTCCCTATAGATTGCTATGATGTAATTTTGCCTCCTTTCCATGTCTTGTAAAGATATCTCAATCTTGTCCAAGACATAGATCTGTCTGTCATTCATCTGAGGGATTTCCTGTATTCCCTGTGGTGAATCTGAAATGTCAGAGAGAGCAGCCCCTATTGCACAAATATTCATCCTCCCACTGGCCACCATGACCATCTTCCTGCCCCCTTCACATGGGATGGCCCCTGATATGACCGTCGAATCCACCAGCATGGGGAGGGGTAGCCTGTGGAAGGTTGTGAAGAGGATAGAGCTCCGAGAGCAGCAGAGTTTCTTTAGGTAAATACAGTTCATGGTGATTTACAGTGCCAGGTGCTTGTCCACACTGTGCAATCATCTCGAATGGCATCATGCACAGCGCAAGTGGGCACTGCTTCCATTCTGCCTCACCGGGAGGTTGATTTTCCAAGCTCAAGCTCACCAACTTGATGCTGACGATAGCGAACGAGGAATAATCTCGCCAGGAGGTGGATTTTCCTTGCTCACGCTCGCCAACTTGAAGTTGATGAACCCAAGCCAGGTAAAAAACTATGCTCCGCAGAGTTTTTTGCAACTCAGCGAGCTCTGCGTAACGTGGAGTGCAGAAAACTCCGCAAACCCTGTGAGCGGAGTGGAGTTCACCACCCAGGCTTACCCTGGACATGAGGGATGTCTAAAATTGACAGTTGTGTTGGGGTAGGTGAATGCTGTGGCTGGTTGGCTGACTGATGGGAATGGGCAATCCTCAGAGGTGAAGTGGGAGGCACAATGCTGGCCAGACCTGAAGCAGGCTTCAGTGTTTTGCCCAGTGGTCCAACAAAGCACTCCTGATAATCCAGGACCTCCTCCATGACCAACATCTAATCATCTTCTTCATCCTCATCTTCTTCCTCCTCATGCTCCTGTTCTTGAGCATTGCTGGCCGGTGACATTGCTGTTTGGAGGAGGATTGAGTTCTCCACTTGGATTGCCCATCAACCTCCACTGGTAGATGGTTCATCTTCCTTAACCGACTCATTGTCCTCAGCATTAGAAAGACAGAGGTTGCAACAGGATATGCATTTGCCATAGTATGTTATGTTATGTTATGTTATACTCTTTTATATAGCGCTCGAATCACCGAGGGGCATCTCGGCGCTTTACTCAGAATAATCCAATTGAAGAGAAGCACAGAAGGGGGGAAACTTAGAACAAAAAAGCCTTTAGCTATTTTCTAAAAACCGGGTATGAAGATATTTCTTGCAAAGCTAGTGGGAGGCTATTCCAGTATTTGGGGGCAAGGTAAGAAAAGGCCATTCCCCCAGATCTATGGAGTCTAATACGAGGGACCTGCATCAACTGCTGCGTGCTAGACCTCAGATGGCGGCTTGGAACGTGTTTTTAAAATTTATTTTGAAGATACCGAGGGCCCTGACCCTGAAGAGCACAAAAGGTAAGACAACAGATTTTGAAAAAGGCTCTTTGTTTTATCGGCAGCCAGTGTAAGTTTCTCAGCAGTGGACGCGAGGGGGAGCCCGCCGGCATGCTAAAGACCAGCCTGGCTGCCGTACTCTGGATTACCTGAAGTTTATTCAGAGATGTAGTTCCAACTTCTGCCAATAAGACATTTCCGTAATCCATGTGGCTCATGACTAAGGCTTGGGTCAGAGTTCTTCGATGCTCCATAGGGATGAAAGGTAAAAATTTTCGAAGTAGTCTGAGCCTGTAGTAGCAGGCCCCCTCTACTGCAGCTACGTGATCTTGCATAGATAAGGAATGATTTAGCTTAATGCCTAAGTTGTTGACGCATGGTTTGGGCGTTGGAGAGGGGCCCAGTTGTGATGGCCACCAATCATTAGACCAGACTGCTGCGGCTTTCCCTAGAAGTATGACTTCCGTCTTGCCCGGATTTAACTGTAAACAGTTGTTGGTCATCCAGTTGGAAATTACGGAGATACCTGTGGCAAAACGGAGTCTGTCTTCTTCGAGGTTTTGACCGTATGTTAAATAGCAGCTGGGTATCGTCCGCATAGGAAATACATTCGAACCCCAGGGCTTCCACCACCTTAGCCAAAGGGGCCATATAGATATTAAATAGGGTGGGGCTAAGGCAGGAGCCCTGGGGAACGCCCTTGCCAAGTGATGTTTTCCCTGACTGGTGGGGGCCCATAATGACCGTTTGTGAGCGGTCAGCCAAGAAGTTTTGTAGCCATTTGAGAGCCGGGCCACAAACACCGAAAGAGCTTAGCCTCTCCGCGAGCCTAGTATGGGAGATGGTATCAAAGGCCGCGGAGAGGTCAAGCAGAATCAGAACTACTGATCCACCAGCGTCCACCGTTGTTCTCAAGGAGTCAGTCACTGATAACAGAGCTGTTTCTGTAGTAAAATCCCGACGGAAACCGGACTGTGATCCGTCCAGGATGTCATTTGATTCCAGATAGCTATTTAGTTGCTTATTTATCATACTTTCAAGTATTTTTCCCAGCAAGGGGGGCAGAGAGATAGGGTGATAGTTGCCCAGCTCTAACGGGTTTGCCGTGGGTTTTTTGAGAATGGGCGAACAAAAGCTTCTTTCCAGGAAACTGGAATTACCCCTTCCGTAATAGAGAGGTTGAAAATCTTGTGTATCGTGGGGGCCAGAGTATGGGACAGGAGCGACATGATCTTAGGAGGGCAAAGATCAGCCGGAGAGCCCGATTTGGCAGACTCTAAAGCCGTTTGGGTCTCGGCTAGGGTGATGGGTCTGAAATGTTCAAGTAAGCAGATGGTACGTGTATTAGCCTCACTTGGATTAGGGGTGCTGGGTAGGGCTGCCGGTTCGAACAGAGGAAAATTGGCATATATTTTTTCAATTTTCTCCTGAAAGAACCCCGCCAGTGAATTACATAGATCTTTGGTATATCATGTGCTACAACACAAAGGGTAAGTTACACAATCTCTGCATCTTTCTGATGTTCCACATGTGACCTGGTTTGTATAAAACTATATATGACAGCTCACACTGTAGCACTGATGTGTTTGACGCAGATGTGCAAAGAAATTCGAACTCACCAGCTCCAGCCACAGCTCTGTGTGGTATTGAGCTTTCTTGTGATGTCAGCTGCTGAACCTACTTCCTTGAGTGTATGGTGGAAGTTGTGGTCCTCAATCCAGCAGCTAGTGAAGGAAGTGAGACCGTAATGAATGATCAGTATGAATTAATTGTGAACATACAAAATTAACACAGCCAATGCCGATTATTTTGGGAATATAACACACACCAACTTTAGATGCTACAAAAAAGTGGCAATATCTTCTTATAGCCTTTCACATGGATTTGGTAATTTTGCACTATTTGGGAACCAATAGTTCACAATACCATAAGCCACACTTACCTGACGGACAAATGGTAGTGTGTCTGAATGCTGCAGCCAGAATGTCTCTCAGATCCCTGGATTGTGTACTTTGGATTACTGAGGAAGTCCTGACAGCAGGTGCAATGTGCCATACACATCCTTATTTCAATTCAAAGGATTGCTTTGACATGTTTATGTCATAGGTATAATCTTTCAACCCAATTATGGCTAATCCTCTTTGGACAATAGAAGCAATATGGTACATGCTGTATTAGCTTAACATAAATGTAGATAATCCTTTCGTTAACCAACAAACTCTTATGAGTCCTCTCCGCCATAGCGGAGGAGCCCCCACTAGTACATTGTGGAGAGGATGTGTTTTTCAAGTGGGGTAAGATGGAGACCGGTTACAGTTAGTCGACCAGGGAGAGCTCTGGCCAGCTCTATCCTTGTGAACTACTCCTTCACCCACCTCTTTTCATCCTGCCATTTCTTTTTGATGTCTGTGATGGTCCGGACATCCTTCTCCAAGACTCTGACTGCAGTTGCCAACTGCTGCCATAGGGCTGCCTTTTATGTTGCACTGTGGAGGTATGGAGGTAGACCATGCAGTTTTTTGTAGTTCCTCACTTCAAATGTTTCAATCATATTGGGCTCCTCCTCAGTGTAGTTCTTTTTCCTCCTCACATGTAAGATGCTGATAGTAAGGCACGTCCCAGAGTAGGATGATTAAGTGGAGGTGTTTAATAACCAGAGCCTTGAATGTGTGTTGCTTTTATTTGGTTTGTTGTTCAGGGGTTGCAGGTGGTATTAATTGTCTGCAGGTGTATGAAAATACACCTACTCTGCCCTGAGTGTGGAGTTTCTGCCCTGAATTCAGGGATTCCAACCTGACTGCAGGGAATCCGCCACAAGCGTGGAAGCTCCGCAGTCGTAAACAAGATACTACTCATAAGCCCCTTGCTGAATACAAATATGTCAAAAATCAGAGTTTTGGTCAAACTTTACCTATGTGAATCAGGCGTTTAGTGTTGAAAATAATTAATGGGGTAGTATTTTAAAGATTGGCTTATAACAGTAAGCTATCTCATTGTGTTACCTAATTGTAACCATGTGGTAATACATGAAGGAAGCACTAACTAGCATGCAAACCGAGAAACAAACTCTTGCGCAATTGTTTTTGTGGACCACAAAATTATGCACCACGTCAGATAGGCATCATGTTTCTGAATGATGCAACAGGGTCTCACTATTTCCTTAAATATCTCAATGACAGAATCTCCTTCCATGTGCCCAAGAGAAACCTCAGATCCTCCCACCTCACCCTCGCTGAACCCCGATGCACCTGCACAGCTAGAATGGGTGGAAGAGCCTTCTCCTACATTGTAGCCAAAACCTGGAATAAGCTCCCGATCAACATCAGACACGACCCCATGCTGCGCATCTTCAAAAAGACCCTCAAGACCAGGCTCTTCAATTGACCGGAGAGGCACCCCCCCTCCAGCTCATCGAGACCCTAATGGGTGAGTAGCATACTTTAAAATCCTCTGATTGATTGACTATTTGGCATGCAAACAGGCAAACAGACATTTAAAGGCTTTTGCCCCAGTAAAATGTGCTACGTTGGCCCATATCATCAAACAGTTTTGACCTCTTTATTGTCAATCAATCAATCAGGGTTTTGTAGAGCACGACTACTCACCCATAATGGTCTCAAGGTACTGAGAGGGGAGGTGGGGACTCTGCTGTCATTCGAAGAGCCAGGTCATGAGGTCCTTCCTGAATTGAGATATAGATGGTGATTGACTGTGATGCAGAGGAAGGGAGTTCCAGGTCCTTGCAGAGAGGTAGGAGAAGGAACTTCCTCCAGCTGTGGTCCTGTTGATCCATGGGATGGTGGCCAGGGCCTGTTTGGCAGGGCGGAGATGTCTGGTGGGGATTTGGAAGGAAAGGCGTCGGGTGAGGTATGTGGGTCTGGCATTGTGGAGGGCTTTGTAGGCCTGCATGAGGAGCTTGAAAGTGATCGTTTTGTTGACTGGGAACCAGTGGAGGTGTCTCAGGTGGGCGGTGATGTGGCTGCGGCAAGGGATATATTCAGGATGAGTCTGGCAGAGCTGTTTTTTTTTGCTGCTTCGTTTGTAGTTTTTTGTGGTGCCTGCATAGAGTGTGCTGCCCTAGTTGAGTCTGCTGCTGACGAGTGTGTGGGTGACTATTTTCCTTGTCTCGGTGGGTACCCACTTGATGATCTTTCAGAGCAGGCAGAGAGTGTGGAAACAGGAGGATGAGACAGCGCTGATCTGGTGGTTCATTGAGAGCGGGGAATCCAGGATGATGCCAAGGGTTTGTGTGAGGTCAGTGGGTCTGGGGGGGTTCTGAGCACTGTGGCCACCAGGAGTCATCCTAGGTAGTGGGTTTGGGGCCCAGGATGAAGACATCGGTCTTGTCTGAGTTGAGCTTGAGGCAGCTGTCCTTCATCCAGGTGGCTACTGCCTTCATTCCTCTGTGGAAGTTGTTCATGGTGTCTGTGGGTTCGTCAGGGAGGGATAGGATCAGTTGGGTGTGATCGGCGTAGGAGGCGATGGTGAGTCTGTGGTTTCTGATGATGGTTGCAAGTGGGGCCATTTAAATTTTGAAAAGTGTCGGGCTCAGGGAGGAGCACTGTGGCACTCCAGAGCTGATTTCTGTGGGTTCTGAGAGAAAAGGTGGAAGTCTGACTCTCTGTGTTAAGCCAGTGAGGAAGGAGTGGATCCAGTTGAGGGCTTTGTCGAGGATGCCAGTAAAATGAAGTCCAGCGCATAGGGTGTTAAGGGAGACAGTATTGAAAGTGGCCAAGAGGTCCAGAATAATGAGGGCTGTGGTTTTGCCGCTGTTGAGGAGGATGCAGATGTAGAATGTCAGAAGTGGCAGTGAGGAGAGCGTTCTCGGTACTGGGGTTGCTTCTGAGTCCAGATTGGGAGAGGTCCAGGATGTTGTTTGATTCGATAAACTCGGAGATTTGGGTGTTAATTGTCTTCTCAGTGACTTTGGTTGGAAATGGAAGCAGGGAATGGGTTTGCAATTCTTGAGGTCCGGTGGGTCAGCAAAATGATTTTGTGGGTCTTGTCATTGATTTTAACTGCTGCTGTTTAGAATCAAGTTGTAGTGTGCTTTCTACACATTTAAGTGCTTTAATCATTTCAATAGTGGTTGCACTGGTGGCCCTACATCTAAAAATGCATATACCCAAGCATAAAGTGCGCTTATAGTGAGACAATGAGAATCAATAAGGACCCACTAGCATAGTTTATGATAGCAAACTTACTTTGGCAAAGGGCTCATGCCACCAATTGCCCTTTTGTTTTCCATGTCTGCCAGTTGCTGAATAAAAGGTCATTTGATTTTAGCTAAGGAATCACTGCTTCCTTGTGGTGTAAAGAAGTCACAATGACTGCCACTTGTTTTGTGGTCACATCGTAGTTTGATGAGCAATGCAGTTCAACAGCATGCTGATTGTTTCTTAGTGTATTTAGAAGTTATATTATTTGATAAAGGTAAAACATTTCAAAATTAAAAACTTTTTTTCGAACAAAACACATCCAGCAGAGCATTCAGCTACAATAAACACTAAGGCTACAGGCTCGCTATTAGTGTAGGATTACAAGAAATCTACCACTAGATCAAGCAGAACGATGGAAGGACTGTCATTCTATGAAGATGTCGTTTATCAATTCTTTCAGAATCCACCCATTGATGATACTTATCTGAATCCAACAAGTGCAAATATAAATGAGTGGAAGTCATTATCTGACCTTAAAAAACTCAAGTAAAGACTCTATTTTATGGAGCTATAATGAATTTCAGGGGGAATAAATATCCAAGAGGGCTCATATTGACAAATGAACCTTATATCTTCCACAAAGATGCAGAATTCAGAAACAATCTGGTCTTTAGTTGCCTGGAAGTGCAGTCTAGAGACTGGTTGGTGCTCATTATCTTTATGACAAAAAAGCAAACAAGCATTTACAATGCAACGGTTTCGCCTTTGCAAAAGTTTGAGCTATTTGCATTGTAAACCATAAGTGACCTATTTTGACATAATTCACCATATGTGACCTATTGTGACATCATAAACCATAAGTAATCTATTGTGACATAATTCACCATATGTGACCTACTGTGACATCCTGAACCATAAGTGACCTAAAGGGAAATCATTCTGCATTAGTGGCGTATTGCGATATCAATCACGATATGAGATCTCTTATGACATCATTCCTTATAAGAGCTTTACTGTAACATCAGTCACCAGTTGAGTTGTACTGTGACATCACTCAACAGATGTGACTTATCAACTCATTCATTAAAAGAGCACTACTGTGACGTCACTCACGGACAAATCATACCCAGAGCTGA
Organism: Lissotriton helveticus; assembly: GCF_964261635.1. Taxonomy (NCBI): domain Eukaryota; kingdom Metazoa; phylum Chordata; class Amphibia; order Caudata; family Salamandridae; genus Lissotriton; species Lissotriton helveticus. Next base: position 332,369,232 of record NC_136063.1, on the reverse strand, counting down.
GGCCCAATGTGACATCATTCTCCGTCAGCACCAATGTGACCTCATTCTCCGTCAGCACCAATGTGACATCATTCCTAAGGTGAGACTCGTGACATTGTTCCATATATCACATGACATCAGTCATTACGAGAGCGCCTCTGTTCCATCAGGTGAGCCCTACTGTAACGTCATTCCCCAGATGAGACCTATTGTGACATCATTCAACGATGGGGCTGGCTGTGATATCACTCAGCACATGTGGCCTCATCTCACATCCTTCATCATGTAAGACCTATTGGGACAACATTCGTCAGATGTGCTCAGTTGAGACATCATTATTTGACATATTGTGACACCATTCATCCTAAGCGACCTATTGCAATATTATCAACTATGTGAGACTTGTGGCATCGTTAACCCGATAAGAGCCACTGTCACAGCCTTCATTCACTTTATTAGACTGATTAGGACATAATGCACCCTAAAACTGTCGAGACATCACTCATTATAAAAGCTGTACTGTGACACTACCGTCAGATGTGCTCTATCGCGACATCATTCTCCAGGCGAGACTTGCTCTGACATCATTCACCAGAAGAACTTGATTACATGATTCAGCAAATGAGACCAGTTGTGACATCATTCACCAGACATGACTGTATGAAATAAATCAGCTGAGACCAATGGTGACATCATTCACCAGACTAGACTGTATGACGTAAATCAGCTGAGACCAAATGTGACATCATGCAGCCTGAGGTATCGCACATCACAAAAGCCATACTGTGACTCAATCATCGGATGTGCTCTATCGCGACATCATTCACTAAGCGTGGCCTCTCGTGACAGCTATCCCTATCGTGACATGGACGACTTGAGGAGCTCTTTCGTGGCATAGCTGCCTGTGCAAGTGCACACCCTGCCTTCAGTGACTGGGGGTCTCGGGCGCCCCCCACGGGCCTTACCTCGCTTGAAGGACCATCTCTTCATCCACAGCCTGGAGAAGGAGGGCCACGAGTGGTTGAGGATGGAATATGCCATCGGGAGCACGAGAGCCACCGGTCTTGCAAGGGAAAGTGAACTCCACAGGCTCATGTGAGACAGAAGGCAGAGGCAGCCCGAGGAGGAGGGGAGCAGGGGGGAGGACAGGGGAAGAGAGGGAGAGAGGGAGGGGCAGAGAGGGGAAGAGGGAGAGAGGGGTGGGGCGAAGCTGGACCCACACCAGAGCCCGCCTGCCCCCAGGGCTTCCAGTGACGGGCGGCGGCGACCAATCACAAAGAGGATGGACACCAGGGGATACAGGCAGGCCGGAGGGGCTGGGGCAGAGACACTCATGCGCCAGGAAGCATCTTACAGAAGCACCAGCTCTCCTGTCCTTTTAAAGGGGGCTGGTCTTTGTCAAGTACTACATTTATAACCTGAAGTCACCGGCTGCGAGGTCACACCCGCAGCGTGCCCCTGAGAGGACCTGCTCATGAAAGGTGTCCTGCCCGCCGTTTTCACGTGCACCTCGGGGTCAGTCATGGAGTGAGGGATAGGCATGCATCATTCACTGAAACCCGCCTCCAGACAGAGGTAAACATCTGGAGCCCATCGTGTGCATTTTCCCAAGTCTCCTACAGTCCATGAACTCATTCGATTTGCTTTCGTGATTGTGAACATTAAAGCTCAGAGGCACAAAGTAGCAAACACTTCATATAAGGATTGTTGGAGCTCTGGGCAAAATTACATTTTGCACGTGAGATGCTCCCTTTCCCAT